>NW_027507903.1:669217390-669817390 GCF_037356315.1 Lithobates pipiens
GTACCTTCAGGCGTTCTAGGAGCATAAATGACACATCTCATTTCATTCCTACCCATTACATTTTTGACGGTCCTGGAGCACCAGGACAATGGAATTACCCACAAAATGACTCCATTTTGGAAAGAAAACACCCCAACGTATATTCTATGAGGCATGGGCTGCAAATAGGTACTCGGGTACTCTGATGGGCTGCAGATAGGTACTCTGGTACTGTCAGGAACCATGAAACAGACAGAGACAGAAGTACAATCAAATCACACTTGTTTATTAATAAAAATAAAAAGGTAAATAGGAAAAAGGGTAGTCAAGCAAGCCAGAGTCCAGTAGCCAGATCGGGTAGTCAGCCACTCCAAAGTTCATAAACCAGATCGGGTAATCAGCCAGTCCAGACGTCAGGGATCCAAGGTGAGCAACTGCAAGCAGGATGGAAGCCAGGAGGGATGTCAGCAAGCCAGTCTTGAAACAACAGCAGGAGATGGTTCCTAGTGATGTGACCAAACATGAAGGCAATGGAGAAATGAGCTGGAGACTTTAAATAGGCTGGCCAGACGAGCATCATCGGAAACAGCTGGTAACAGTGGAGAGAGAAGAGGGTTGGCAATTAGCCGACAGCTGAGCGGCCATATCAGAGGAGGAAGGGCTAAGCCAGCCCTAACAGTACCCCCCCATGACCCCTCTCCCTCGGAGGGCCACCGGGCTTGAGGGGAAACCGTCTATGGAACTCGCGGAGGAGAACAGGGGCATGTACGTCCGAGGATGAAACCCAGGAGCATTCCTCCGGACCGTACCCCTTCCATTGCACCAGGTACTGTATGCGCCCACGGAACCTACGGGAGTCAACAATGGATTGTACCTCATACTACTCATGGTTCTCAACCAGAATAGGGTGAGGACGTGGCACCAAGGTGGTAAATCAGTTATAGACCAACGGTTTCAATAAGGAGACATGAAACACATTTGAGATGCGCATACTAGGAGGAAGTTCAAACGCGTCAGATACTGGGTTAATCCTGCGAAGGATACGGAAAGGCCCAATAAACCGAGGTGCAAACTTCAGTGAGGGAACACAAAGTCGGAGGTTGCGAGGTGACAGCCAGACCCTGTCCCCAACCTGGTAGGAAGGTGCAGGCAGGCGTCTGCGGTCAGCATGTAGTCTGTACCTATCATTAACATGATGCAAAGCCTCCTGGACTTGTACCCAAGTGGAACGAAGACCACGGAGATGCTCCTCTAATGCAGGAATACTCTGCGGAACAAATGAGTCAGGCAACATGGAAGGTTGGAAACCATAATTCTCCATAAATGGAGACAATCGGGAGGCAGAATTCAAGGCACTGTTGTGAGCAAACTCCGCCCAAGGTAATAGGTCAGACCAGTTGTTATGATGGTCAGAAATATAGCAATGTAGGAATTGCTCCAAGGACTGATTGGCATGTTCTGTGGCCTCATTAGACTGCGGGTAATATGCAGAAGAGAACTGTGCACAAAAGGCTCGCCAGAACCGGGAGACAAACTGACTGCCCCTACCCGAGGGAGTTTGACTAAGTAAGAGTTAGCTAGGAGGCTTTTTTTCTGTTATACAATGATGGTGGATCCCCCTGCAAGGGAAGACTCCCTGTGAAGTTTGTTTCATTTAAATAAAATTGGGCTGCCACGGCCTTAAAAATACAGTCTGGACTGACCGGTGTTCCTGAAAACACATACACCACTTGAGCATGATCACCCTTGATCATTATAGTACATGCTGGGAGATGGGTGAGCTCCATGATGATACCAGAATTTCTGTTGGTACACACTGGGAGATGGGTGGGTTCCACGGTGGTACAAGCATTTCTGTTGGTACACGCTGGGAAATGGGTGGGTTCCATGGTAGTACCATAATTTCTGTTGATATGTGCTGGGAGATTTCTGGGCTCTGTGGTAGTACCAGAATTTCTGTTGGTATACACTGGGAGATGGGTGGGTTCCATGGTGGTACCATCATTTCTGTTGGTATGTGCTGGGAGATGGGTGGGTTCTGTGGTGATACCAGATTTTCTGTTGGTATGCATTGGGAGATGTATAGGCTCTGTGGTGATACCGAAATTTCTGTTTGTACACACTGGGAGATGGGTGGGTTCTGTAGTGGTACCAGAATTTCTGTTGGTACACACAGGGAGATGGGTGGGTTCCATGGGGGTGCCAGAATTTCTGTTGGTATGTGCTGGGAGACGAGTGGGCTCCCAGATGATACCACAATTTCTGTTGGTATGTGCTGGGAGATGGGTGGGCTCTGTGGTGGTAGCAGATTTTCTGTTGGTATGTGCTGGGAGATCGGTGGGTTCCATGGTGGTACCAGAATTTCTGTTGGTATGCACTGGTAGATGAGTGGGTTCCATGGTGGTACAAGAATTTCTGTTGGTACGCACTGGGAGATGGGTGGGCTGCATGGTGGTACCAGAATTTCTGTTGGTACAAGCTGGGAGATAGATGGGCTCCATGGTAGTACCAACATTTCTGTTGGTATGCACTGGGAGATGTGTGGGGTCTGTGGTGGTACCAGAATTTCTGTTGGTTCAAACTGGGAGATGGGTGGGTTTTGTGGTGGTAGCAGAATTTCTGTCTGTATGTGCTGGTAGATGGATGGGCTTTGTGGTGATACCAGAATTTCTGTTGGTACATGCTAATGGAGATGGATGTGTTCTGTGGTGATACCAGAATTTCTTGTAATGACAGGATGCCAGGTTGTGTGATGCAAAGGCAACAAGCTAGGAAGTAGTGGGGGTCTTTTTTTGTATACACCCGTACCCATGGACTGAAGCTCTCTTTTTAATAGAAAAATATAGCCTTGTGTTTCTGTATTTGGACCAACTGGCTGGCATATTATTCTGCTACTGGCCAATTTTTACTCCTATAATTGAGGGCCGACAATCTAATTTTTATACTCTTCATTTGCACCTCTTGTGTATCTTATAGTATTGGCTGCTTACCCTCTATTAACCACTTGACCACTGGGCACTTAAACCCCCTTCCTAACCAGACCATTTTTCAGCTTTCAGTGCTCTCACATTTTGAATGACAATTACTCAGTCATACAACACTGTCCACATATGAAATTTTTGTCCCTTTTTTCACACAACTAGAGCTTTCTTTTGGTGGTATTTAATCACCGCCGGGTTTTTTATTTTTTGTGCTATAAAAGAAAAAAGACCAAAAATTCTGTAAAAAAATTAATTTTTCTTTGTTTCTGTTATGAAATGTAGCAAATTAGTAATTTTTCTTCATAAATTTTGGGCAAAATGTATACTACTACATACCTTTGGTAAAAATAAGTACAAATCGGTGTATACTATTTGGTTTTTGTGAAAGTTATAGAGTCCACAAGCTATGGTGCCAATATCTTAAAATTGATCACACCTGAAGTACTGACGGCCTATCTCATTTCTTGAGACCCTAATATGGCAGAAAAGTTAAAATACCCCCCAAATGACCTCTTTTTGGAAAGAAGACATTCCAAGGTATTTAGAAAGATGCATGATGAGTTTTTTGAAGTATATTTCTTTTTCACAAAATTGTCATATTATCAGGTTATTTCTCACACACAGCATATGCTTACCCCAAAACACATTCTTCTATTACTCCCGAGTAGGGATGAGCCGAACACCCCCCTGTTCGGTTCGCACCAGAACCTGTGAACAGACCTAAACTTCGTGTGAACTTTAGAACCCTATTAAAGTCTATGGGACTCGAACGTTCACAATCTAAAGTGCTAATTTTAAAGGCTAATATGCAAGTTACTGTCCTAAAAAGTGTTTGGGGACCCGGGTCCTGCCCCAGGGGACATGGATCAATGCAAAAAAAGTTTTAAAAACGGCAGTTTTTTCAGGAGCAGTGATTTTAATAATGATTAAAGTGAAACAATAAAAGTGTAATATTCCTTTAAATGTCGTACCTGGGGGGTGTCTATAGTATGCCTGTGAAGGGTTTCCCATGCTTAGAAATGTCCCTGTACAAAGTGTCATTTGTGCAGGAAAAAAATTCTTTTAAAATCACTTGCGGCTATATTGTCGGCTCCTGTAATACAGAGAACACTCAATGAGTGTTCTCTGTATTAGCCGACAATTCATTCATTCATTGATTAAAAAAAAAAAAAGCGTGGGGGTTCCCCTAAATTCAATTACCAGGCCCTTCAGGTCTGGTATGGATATTAAGGGGAACCCCGTGTCAAATTAAAAAAAAAAAAATTGACGTGGGGGTCCCCCTAAATATCCATACCAGACCCTTTATCCGAGCACGCAACCTGGCAGGCCGCAGGAAAAGAGGGGGGACGAGAGAGCGCCCCCCTCCTGAACCGTACCAGGCCACATGCCCTCAACATTGGGAGGATGCTTTGGGGGTCTGTGACCCCTCAAAGCACCATGTCCCCATGTTGATGTGGAGAAGGGCCTCATCCTCACAACCCTGAGCGGTGGTTGTGGGGGTCTGCGGGCGGGGGGCTTATCAGAATCTGGAAGCCCCCTTTAACAAGGGTACCCCCAGATCCCGCCCCCCCCTGTTTGAAATGGTAAGGGGGTACAAAAGTACCCCTACCATTTCACAAAGAAAGTGTAAAAATGGTTAAATAAGACACACACTTTTGAAAAATTCCTTTATTAAAAATAAATTTTTTTTTAAAAAGATTCCAGCGGTGCTAATCCACTCTTGCTATCCAGCGACGGATCTCCGGGGTCCAGTGATGGATGATCATATCCAGCGACGGGGGATATCTCTGTCCAGCGCTGTCCATGCATCCGTCTTCTGTCTCCACTGCGGAGACACTGCGGGGATCCCAGCACTGACGTTTCTTATATTAGGAGGGCGGGGCCACCCGTCACCTGACCCCACCCCCTCTGACGCTGGTGAGGGGATCCAGGGATTCCTTAATGACGTATGGGTGACCCCTCCCCCTCTGATGTAACCAGACCTGAAGGGTCTGGTATGGATATTTAGGGGGGCCCCCACGTCAATTTTTTTTTTAATTTGACACGGGGGTTCCCCTTAATATCCATACCAGACCTAAAGGGCCTGGTAATTGAATTTAGGGGAACCCCCACGCTTTTTTTTTTTTTTTTTTTTAATCAATGAATGAATGAATTGTCGGCTAATACAGAGAACACTCATTGAGTGTTCTCTGTATTACGGGAGCCGACAATTTAGCCGCAAGTGATTTTAAAAGACTTTTTTTCCAACACAAATGACACTTTGTGCAGGGACAGTTCTAAGCACGAGAAACATGCGCCCCTTCACAGGCATACTATAGACACCCCCCAGGTACAACGTTTAAAGGAATATTACACTTTTATTGTTTCACTTTAATCATTATTAAAATCACTGCTCCTGAAAAAACTGCAGTTTTTAAAACTTTTTTTTGCATTGATCCATGTCCCCTGGGGCAGGACCCAGGTCCCCAAACACTTTTTAGGACAGTAACTTGCATATTAGCCTTTAAAATTAGCACTTTAGACTTCTCCCATAGACTTGTATAGGGTGTTCCGGCTTTTCGAATTTGCCGCGAACAGCCCAAATTTTTCACTGTTCGCTGAACAGGCGAACAGGCAATGTTCGAGTCGAACATGACTTCGACTCGAAGCTCATCCCTACTCCCGAGTATGGCGATACCACATGTGTGAGACTTTTACACAGCTTGGCCACATACAGAGGCCCAACATGCAGGGAGCACCTTCCAACGTTCTGGAGCACCCAGGCCAATTCTGACATTTATCTCCTACATGTAAAAATCATCATTTATTTGCTATAAAATTACATAGAACCCCAAAACATTATATATGTTTTTTTAGCAAAGACCCTAGAAAATACAATGGCGTGCATTACAACTTTTTATCTTGCATTGTATTTGCGCAGCAATTTTTAGAACGCGTTATTGGGAAAAAAAAACAGTTTTGTGCTTTAAAAAAACAAAACTGTAAAGTTAGCCCACATTTTTTGCTGGTTACATGTTTTGAGTTACAGAGAAGGTCTAGGGCCAAAATACCTCACATGTGTAGTTTGAATACTGTTTTCATAAGTGGGTGGGACTTATGTATGCGTTCGCTTCTGCATTTTATTCCTATTACAAGGAATGTAAACATCCCTTGTAATAGGAATATGGCATGACAGCTCCTCTTTACAGTGATATATGGGGGTCAATAAGACCCCACATCTCACCTCTAGACTGGAAAGACTGAAATAAAAAAAAAAAACGATCCTTGCTATGATCGTAGCAGTGAGTCGGTAGAAGCACCAGAGGGCGGCGGGAGGGGGGGATGTCCCCTCTCGCCTCCTGTAAGAATAATCAAGCAGTGGAACAGCCGCTATAATCATTCTTATGGTATAGGGAATCGCCGGCTGAAAAAGCTGATATCTGAATGATGCCTGTAGCTACACCCATCATTGAGATATCCCCGCACAAATTCAAGGACGTCATATGACGTGGGAAGTGGTTAAAATGCATTTTTTTTAACACAAAGTTGTCCATTTATACAATATTTATAACACATAGCATGTACATACCAAAAATGACTCCCCAAAATAGATTCTCCTACTCCTCCTGAGTACAGCGATAACACATGTGTGAGACTTCTACAGCCTGGCCACATACAGAGGCCCAGTATGGCTGAGTAAAGCCGAGTATGGCTGAGCATGGCTGAGGATGGGCGAGCATGGCTGAGGATGGGCGAGCATGGCTGAGTATGCCTGAGCATGGCTGGGTATGGCTAAGTATGGCTGTGTACGGCTGGGTATCGCGAGTATGACTGGGTATGGATGGGTATCACTGAGTATTGCAGAGTATGGCCGAGTATTGCAGAGTATGGCTGGGTATTGCAGACTATGGCTGGGTATGGCTGAGTATTGCAGAGTATGGCTGAGTATTGCAGAGTATGGCTGGGTATTGCAGAGTATGGCTGAGTATTGCAGAGTATGGCTGGGTATTGCAGACTATGGCTGGGTATGGCTGAGTATTGCAGAGTATGGCTGAGTATTGCAGAGTATGGCTGGGTATTGCAGAGTATGGCTGAGTATTGCAGAGTATGGCTGAGTATTGCAGAGTATGGCTGAGTATTGCAGAGTATGGCTGGGTATTGCAGAGTATGGCTGGGTATTGCAGAGTATGGCTGGGTATGGCTGAGTATTGCAGAGTATGGCTGGGTATTGCAGAGTATGGCTGGGTATTGCAGACTATGGCTGGGTATGGCTGGGTATGGCTGGGTATTGCAGACTATGGCTGGGTATGGCTGGGTATGGCTGAGTATTGCAGAGTATGGCTGAGTATTGCAGAGTATGGCTGGGTATTGCAGAGTATGGCTGGGTATTGCAGACTATGGCTGGGTATGGCTGGGTATGGCTGAGTATTGCAGAGTATGGCTGAGTATTGCAGACTATGGCTGGGTATGGCTGGGTATTTCAGAGTATGGCAGGGTATAGCACAGTATTGCAGAGTATGACAGAGTATGGCTGGGTATTGCAGACTATGGCTGGGTATGGCTGGGTATTGCAGAGTATGGCTGGGTATTGCAGACTATGGCTGGGTATGGCTGGGTATGGCTGAGTATTGCAGAGTATGGCTGAGTAATGCAGAGTATGGCTGGGTATTGCAGACTATGGCTGGGTATGGCTGGGTATTTCAGAGTATGGCAGGGCATGGCAGGGTATAGCACAGTATTGCAGAGTATGACAGAGTATGCAGGGTATTGCAGAGTATGGCAGGGTATGGCAGAGTATTGCATAGTATTGCAGAGTATTGCAGAGTATGGTAGGGTATGGCAGGGTATGGCAGAGTATCGCAGGGTATGGCAGAGTATGGCAGAGTATGGCAGGGTATGGCAGGGTATTGCAGAGTATGGTAGGGTATGGCAGGGTATGGCAGAGTATCGCAGGGTATGGCAGAGTATGGCAGAGTATGGCAGGGTATGGCAGGGTATTGCAGGGTATTGCAGAGTATTGCACAGTATTGCAGAGTATTGCAGAGCATTGCAGGGTATTCTCTCTCCGCTCACACTGGAAGGAGAGGGGAAAGAGAAACCGGATTTCACACCAACATCATTTGAGGGGGCGATCATGTGGTAAACGCCTGCTTCGTCACTTTACGCCCTCCCAGAGTTATGCAACCGTCCTGTAGCCGTCATTCAGCTATGGGCCGGTTGGCAAGCGGTTAAAGACAGATAAACAAACCAAGACTTATTTTTATCTGGCCACTTTATCTTGTTTTTTTTTCACCACCGGATATTTCCTTAAAACGTTCTTATCTTACACGTTTACTACCTCTTTTTATTTTAAGTGCTCACATTTTCTTTCTCTCTCTCTCTCACACTCTCTCTGTAGATATATACAGTTGTGCTCAAAAGTTTCCATGCCCTGGCAGAAATGGTGAAATTGTGTGATTCATGTTGAAAATATGCCTGATCATGTAAAAAGAAAATGTCTTCACCTTTTCCACATTTTACAGCCTTTTTTCCGATGAACCAAACACGACGCAAGGGCAGCTATTGGCTATTGTCTATTGAACTTCCTTTTCTCGTCCCATCGTACGCCATCACGTTCAAAAACTAACAGACTTTGGTCCATTCGTGTGTGGGCAAGTCCGTTCATTCAAAACTCCATTGGGAAGACCGTTGGACCTTTTCTAGCAGAAAGTCCGGTCTTGTGTACGCGGTAAAAGAGTTCAATCTTTGTTTTCCTAAGTCCATAGAATTTTGTTTCTCATGGTCTGAGAGTCCTTCGGGTGCCTTCAGGAGGGCTGTTGTATGCCTTTTACTGGGGAGTGGCTTCACAGGAGTGATTGGTGGTGTGCTGCAGAGATGGTTGTTTATCTGGAAGGTTCTCCTCTCTCCACAGAGAAATGCTGGAGCTCTGTCAGTGACCATCGTGTTCTTGGCCACCTCCATGACCAAGGCCCTTCTTCCTTTATCATTTAGTTTGGCCAGGAATCCTTCTCTAGGAAGAGTCCTGGTGGTTCCAAACTTCTTCCATTAACGGATGATGGAGGCCACTGTGCTTATTGGGACCTTCAATGCTGCAGAAATGTTTCTGTACCCTTCCCCAGATCTGTGCCTCCATACAAACCTGTCTTGAAGGTCTACGGACAGTTCCTTGGACTTCATGGCTTGGTTGGTGCTCTGACATGCCCTGTTAGCTGTGCGACCTTCGATGGACAGGTGTGTGCCTTTCCAAATCATGTCCAATCAACTGAATTTACCACAGGTGGATTCAAATCAAGTTGTAGAAATATCTCAAGGATGATCAGTGGAAACAGGATGTACCTAAACTCAATTTTGAATGTCATGGCAAAGGCTGTGATACTTCTGTACATGTGATTTTTTTGTTTTTTATTTTTAATAAATTTGCAAAGATTTCAATCAAACCTTTTTCACATTGTAATTATGGGGGATTGTTTGTAGAATTTTTAAAGAAATTAATGAGTTTAATCCATTTTGGAATAAGGCTGTAACATAACAAAATGTGGAAAAAGTGAAGCACTGTAAATACTTTCTGGATGCACTGTATTTAAAGGGGAAGTCCGCTCTAACACTAAAATCTCCACATTTATAGGCATCTACAATGTAAGACTAACCTATCTAGCCCTGTAAAGAAGAAATCACTATGCATACCTTTTTTTAAGCTGCTCCGGTCCGGTCTCCAACAGGGGAAGCTCTGAAGAGGAGACAGCCGACAACGTCTGGGAACGAATGGGGAGTGACGCCACCCATAGACTTACTATGGGGCTTCCAATGTCGGCTACCTTTTCTGCACCCGTCTCCACAGTGAAGCCACAGCTTACAACTTAGTGTGGGATCGGGTTGGCTCCAGAAAAGGCATGCATAGCGATTTCTTCTTTACAGGGTTAGCAAGGTTAGTCATAGATCGTGGATGCCCTTAGATGTAGAGATTTTAGTGTCAGAGCAGACGTCCCCTTTGAGGATAGTGATCATATGAAGCTGTTTATTAGGGATGAGCCAAACACCCCCCCCCCCCCCCCCCCGGTTCGGTTCGCACCAGAACTTTCGAACGGACCGAAAATTCGTACGAACTTTAGAACCCCATTGAAGTCTATGGGACTCGAACGTTCGAAATAAAAAGTTCTAATTTTAACGGCTAATATGCAAGATACTGTCCTAAAAAGGTTTTGGGGACCTGGCTCCTGCCCCAGGGGACATGGGTCAATGCCTAAAATGTTTTTAAAATTGGCCGTTTTGGCGGGAGCACTGATTTTAATGACGATTAAAGTGAAAGAAAAAAAAGTGAAATATTCCTTTAAATATCGTGCCTGGGGGGTGTCTATAGTATAGTAGTAGTAGTATAATAGTATAGTGCCATGTGTTTCCCGTGTTTAGAACAGTCCCTGCACAAAATGACATTTAACGGAAATAACGTAATTTAAAACTGCTTGCGGTTTTAATGTTATATCTGGTTCCGGTAATATGGATGAAAATCATTGAGAAAAATGGCATGGGTAGCCCCCCCCCCCCTGCCCATTACCAGCCCCTTTGGGTCTTGTACGGATATTAAGGGGAACCCCGTACCCAGGCCCCATATACTCAGAACAGCAGTATACAGGCGGTGCAAACAAGACAGGGACTGTGTAGGTTTGTTGTGCTAAGTAAAATCTGTTTGTAATTTTCAACTGGTACATTTTTAAAGTGTAGCTCCAGTCAAAAAAACTATTTTTAAGCTTTTTGGAAAACATAGGGAAGGGTTATCACCCCTGTATAATTTGTTTTGTCGTCCGTCTTTTATCATCTCACTTACTGTTGTCTCCTTCCATTTGCAAGTAGGAGACGTTTGTAAGTTAGATGTTTGAAAGTAGGGGCCTTCCCTATATGCTCTGCAGAAATGGCGGAAAAAGGTGTTGGTGCTGCCACAACATTGTAAGCCCTCAAAGTGACTCTTGGTGGGCGCTGGAGCACCCTGCTGTGAACGATTATATCAAGAATTGTAATTACATGCCATTGTTGAACAGTGGTAGAAAAATTGACCTTTGGTGGATGTGTTGCTGGTGCCACAACACTATAAGTCCTCACAGTTACTCTGGGTGGGCACAGGAAGGGGCCCTCCTGTGAAATATTATATCAAGAATTGTAATTACATGCCCCTGTTAAACAGGGGCTGAAAAATTGGGCCTTAGGCACTGGTGCTGGTGCCACGACACTGTAACCTCTCCCATATACTCTAGTTGTGGTGCAGGAATGAGCCCTGCTGCAAAGCATTGCATCAAAAATCGTAATTAAACGCCCCTGTTAAATAGGGCCAGAAAAATTGGGCCTTAGGCACTGGTGCTGGTGCCACGACACTGCAACCTCTCCCATATACTCTAGTTGTGGTGCAGGAATGAGCCCTGCTGCAAAGCATTGCGTCAAAAATTGTAATTAAACACCCCTGTTAAACAAAGGCAGAAAAATTGGGCCTTAGGCACTGGTGCTGGTGCCACGACACTGCAACCTCTCCCATATACTCTAGTTGTGGTGCAGGAATGAGCCCTGCTGCAAGCATTGCATCAAAAATTGTAATTATACGCCCCTGTTAAACAGGGGCTGAAAAATTGGGCTGGTGGCATCACCCAGAACCAAAAATGTTCTTCCAACATATCAGCGGAGGAGGAAGAGGATAGACAATCAACATAACAGGACAGTCACTCAGCTTCAGCATAGGCAGTCTTGAAGGGATGTGATATTTAAAAAAAAATTATTCGGTTACATCAGCTTCAGGTGCTTGGTAGCTGTGGGTGATCCAAGACTGATTCATCTTGATAAAGGTCAGTCGATCAACTGAGTCGGTGGACAGGCGCACTCTGTGATCGTTAACAAAGCCACCAGCAGCACTGAAGTTGCGTTCCAAAAGAACGCTGGATGCAGGACAGGCCAGTAGCTCAGTTGCATACTGTGCAAGCTCTGGCCAGTGATCCATCCTCAAGACCCAGTAAGCCAGAGGATTTTCGGTGGGAAAGGTGTCCAAGTCTGACCTTGCCCCTAGGTATTCCTGCACCATGTAAATCAGATGCTGGCGATGGTTGCTGCAACCGATCATACCTTGGGGCTGCACACTAAAAAATTGCCTGAACGCATTGGTCAGACGGCCACCTTCTCCACCGTTCCTTCTGACCAATGCCTCAGCAACACGTAGTCCATGACCAGGAGTTTGTATCCTCCCAGTCTCTGGGAATGCATTGCACAGACCTTTTGCAAGGCCTTCCAGAGATGTCTCATCCTCTGCTCCCTCTGCGACGGCAAGATAAGGTCGGCAACCTTACCCTTGTACCATGGATCAAGGAGAGTGGCCAGCCAGTAATGGTCCCTCTCCTTGATCCGAAGAATACGAGGATCCTTCCGCAGGCTTTGTAGGATCAGGGAGGCCATGCAGCGTAGGTTAGCTGAGGCGTTCGGTCCAGAGTCCTCTTGGTCACTAAGGACAACATGATCCGCAGCTACCTCCCCCCAGCCAAGTACAAGTCCACGGGTTTCTTGGGACTGTAAATCATCCCTACAAGACTGCTGCTGCTGCTGATGTTGAGTGCCAGCCTCCACCTCCATGCTGACACAATCATCCTCCTCCTCCTCCTCCTCATCCTCTTCCTGTGTGATGGATGGCACAGTAGGAACACTGTCTGGATAAAGGGGGCCTTGAGAGGCAAGGAAGTTCTCCTCTTCCTGCCTCTGTTCTGCCTCAAGTGCCCTGTTTATTATTCCACGCAGCGTATGCTCCAAGAGGTGGACAAGAGGTACAGTGTCACTGATGCATGCACTGTCACTGCTCACCATCCTTGTGGCCTCCTCAAACGGTGACAGGACAGTGCATGCATTCCTGATCATGCCCCACTGGCATGGTGAGAAAAAACCGAGCTCCCCTGACCCTGTCCTGGTGCCGTAGTCGCACAGGTACTCATTGATGGCCCTCTGCTGCGTGTGCAGCCGCTGCAGCATGGCCAACGTTGAGTTCCACCTGGTGTGCATGTCACATATAAGGCGGTTCTTGGGCAGGTTCAACTCCTTTTGGAGCTCAGCCAGCCGAGCACAGGCATTAATTGATTGGCGGAAATGCACACAGACTTTCCTGGCCTGCTTCAGGACATCCTGTAAGCCCGGGTACCTGCCCAAGAACCGCTGCACCACCAGGTTAAGGACGCGTTAAGGAGGGTTAGTTGTCCCTGTCAGAGGGCAGAGAGGAGGATGGTGCCATTGTTGCAAACCACCATTCCTGGCTTAAGCTGGCGTGGTGTCAACCATCTCTCGGCCTGCCCCCGCAGAGCTGACAAAACATCTGCCCCAGTGGGGCTCCTGTCCCCCAAACAAACCTGCACGAGCACGGCATGGCATCGTTTTGCCTGCATACTTGCTTAGCCCCTGGAACACCTACGGAGCACCGCTGGTTCTGAGGACAGAGCACTGGAAGAGGCCATGGAGGAAGAAGAAGCGGAGGGGGTGGAGGAGAGAGATGTGTCACAACCAATAGTAGCATTTTGGAGGCGTGGTGGCGGAACAACCTCCAACACTACTGCACCTTGTCCTGCATCCTTCCCAGCTGCCAGAAGAGTGACCCAATGGGCCGTGAAAGACAGGTAACGTCCCTGTCCATGCCTGCTGGACCATGAGTCAGTGGTAATATGCACCTTACAGCTGACCGCCCTGTCCAGCGAGGCAAAGACATTGCCTTCCACATGCCGGTAGAGAGCCGGAATTGCCTTCTGTGAGAAAAAGTGGCGTTTGGGGACCTGCCACTGAGGAACCGCACATTGTACAAACTCACGGAAGGGGGCCGAGTCTACCAACTGAAAAGGCAGCAGTTGAAGTGCTAGCAATTTAGCCAAGCTAGCATTCAACCGCTGGGCATGTGGATGGCTGGGAGTGAACTTCTTTCGGCGGTCCAGCAGCTGGGGAAGGGACATTTGCCTGCTATAATCAGACGTGGGTGTACTGTTAGCAGAGTGCCCGGAAGCACTTGGCTGTGACACACCTAATTCTACACCTTCATTCCTCTCAGAGCAGGTTTCAGAGAGGACTGAAGGTCTAGTGGGGTTGGAGATCCCAGCTGTTGAGGAGCAAGGAGAGGTCCACTTTGTTCTCTGGTGTGGGTCTTTGAGGTACGCTTGCCAACAAGCTGCATGGCAGGTCAACATATGTCTGGTCAAGCATGTGGTGCCCAAGCGGCTGATGTTTTGGCCACGCGAGATACGCTTGAGACATATGTTGCAAATAGCAGCGGTGCGATCTGATGCACTCGTCTCAAAAAAGGCCCACACCAAAGAACTTTTAGAATAACGCGCAGAGGCAGCGCCCTGCACAGGCGGAGCTCTGCGGTGTGATTCAGTCGGTGAGCTGCCCCTAAGCTGGCCCCCGGAGGGCATCCTGCCTCATTGGACATGTGCCTCCTCCTCCTCTCTCCTACCAGGCACCCATGTGGAGTCACTGCCCTTATCATCCCCTACCTCTTCATTGCTGGAGCAAACCTGTCAGTATGCTGCAGCTTGTGGAACATGACTGCCATATTGCTGTCCTTCTTGAGCATCCCCTCTCTCTGCGCTCACGCTACTGCCTTCCTCTAGCTGAGTATCATCATCAGAGCCTACAAAACACTGGGCATCCTCCTGGAGCATGTACCCAACACTGTGCTCAAAGAGTTCAGGAGACTCCTCAGGAGGACGTGGTGGGTCTAGGGAAGGAGTCACTGATGATGACATTGAGAGGAGGGAAGACGATGCGTTGGCAGCTGCTTTGCTAGTACCCTGAGCCTGGGTGAAAGAGGATGAGGAGGATGAAGAGGGCTTGGTCATCCACTCTACCAAGTCGTTGGCATGTTGCGGCTCAACATGTCCAACTGCCGAAAAGAAGGACAAGCGTGTCCCATGGCCACGTGCTGGTGGTGATGATGCACCGCCTCCATGACCAGCACTGTTGTCTCTAGACACAGAGCCTGCTTGCCCTCTTTTATCGGCTCGCGCCTGTCTGCCTCTCCTTGCTGGCCTTCCAGACATGGTAATGGCCTGAAGGGAGATGGGAAAACCAGCAAGTGGGTAGTGTATATTGTGCTGGAGGCACGCACAACACCCACTAACTCCTGCAGATGGCTGATGGCTCAATTAGAGAAGAGCTATGTAGGTGGATATAACGGTGTATACTGTGGTCAGGGCACGCAGACAGCACGCACAATCTCCTACAACTGACTGCAAGCTCTATTTAAAAAGAGCAAGATAGCTAGCTATATAGGTGGATATAGTGGTGTATACTGCGGTCAGAGCAAGCAGACAGCACGCACAATCTCCTACAACTGACTGCAAGCTCTATTTAAAAAGAGCAAGATAGCTAGCTATATAGGTTGATATAACGGTGTATACTGTGGTCAGGGCATGCAGACAGCACGCACAATCTCCTAACGCTGACTGCAAGCTCTATTTAAAAAGAGCAAGATAGTTAGCTATATAGGTGGATATAGCGGTGTATACTGCGGTCAGGGCACGCAGACAGCACGCACAATCTCCTACAACTGACTGCAAGCTCTATTTAAAAAGAGCAAGATAGTTAGCTATATAGGTGGATATAGCGGTGTATACTGCGGTCAGGGCACGCAGACAGCACGCACAATCTCCTACAACTGACTGCAAGCTCTATTTAAAAAGAGCAAGATAGTTAGCTATATAGGTGGATATTTTTTTAATGATTATCTGCTACCAATCATACAAATTTTCATTACAAATCAAATATCAGTTAACATTCACTTTACAAATTAACAAACAATAAACTATACAATCAAAGGGAAAACAACTTTACATGTCATCTTCCCCATCTACTTCTTCAGAGGAAAAATCTATAAGTAGGGCATCACTTCTACTACTAGGCCCTGGCAATGGCCTAGGTTCCAGCTCAGGTGGTGGAGCCCTCTTTTTCTTTTTCTTTCCCTGTTTCTTCCTGATTGTGACCCACGCCACCTCACCCTCCTCATCAGACACCTCTTTTGGGCGTTTCCGAGCCCCTTTTATTGAGATTTCCATCTCCTCTTCCCCAGACCTATCCTCACTGGCCGAGGAATCGGACAAAGAGGCAGCGACCAGACGCCTACCTGGCCGACATCTCCGAGGAAAAGGAGTAGGAACAGAAACTTGGGAATGGGAACCCTGAGCTTTCTCACCCGAAGGAGGAGGCCCAACTACCTCAGCTTGCCCAACATTTTGTTCAGACATTTGGACTTCAATAACAGGGGCCTGGGCAGCTTCAGCAGGCCGTACTCCTTTCTCTTTTTGAGGAACCCTACTTGCCCTTTGGGCTCGAGACTCCCCTTGCAACTCAGGAACACCCTCCTGACTCTCCCCCCTTGAATTCTGCCCAGTAGGGGGCGGAGCACTATCCCTCCCTGGCCTACCACCTGCTGCTGCTTCACCCCTGTAAGCCCTGGGGCACCTACTAAAGGGATGCCCCATCTGGCCACAAAGGTTGCAGCAGATTAAACCGCAGGTGTCACCTGAGTGCCCAAACTTGTTGCACTTGGTGCAGCGCATAACTGTGCAGTCTGCACTCAAATGAGTTGGACACCCACACCTAAAACATCGGCGGGGCTGGCCCGGGTAGAACACCAGGATTCTGTCCCTACCCAGGAACGCACTCCCTGGGACATGTGCAACTGTGTTGCCAGATCTTCTTAAGCGAATCCTGGTGTTCCATGCCCCATTCCATACCCCACGTTCGTCCAGGCATTTATTCAAAGGGCACAGCAACTGACCGTGTCTACCCAGTTGCTATGTCCTCCGGAGGCAGACTCTCATTTCTTACTAACACTGTAAGACTTTTAATATCTTCCTGTCTGCTCAATGGGATCAGGCGGAATCCCTTCCAAGGATCAGTCCCCCTGACTAGCCCAAAAGCAGTAATGAATCGCTCCATGGTCACTGCGTTAGTAAAGCTGACATCGAAGTCCGGGGAACCCGATGGGTGAATTACAGCAAATAATTCCCCCACCTTGAACCCTAACGCCAGGACCATGTCCACGACTTGCCCTCTCGTGGGGCACTGACCAGTACTCTCCCACCTTAGTTGAACTACGTTTCTACGCTTGCGCTCTGGACCACCTGTTCCCCTAGACCAAGAATTGGCCCCAGAGGTCTGATCAGCCGGAGGCACTCTAAAATTACTGGCCCCGAACTGATGGTACAGGTGGTCCAGAGGCACACTGGACCCAACCACATTGGCGTAGGAGCGTTTTTCGCCAAGAGCTGTCAGCAATCTTACCTCCGGCGTACCCCTTAATACGGGTCCCAGAGGGGGAGCTTCTGTTACCAATACTGGGGGAACGGCTTGGGAAGAGGTTTTTCCCTTCCCAGCACAATAACTCACATTCCCCCCACCATTTGCACCATTCTGATCCTCCAGGGAAACTTCCTCTTCGGAACTATCAAATAGAGCGTTCCAATCTTCCTGCCATTCTACCTCCATGTGGGCCCCACAGGAATCCACCAACACCTGGCCCTGTTCCTGCAGGGATCCCTCTAAGCCACGAATATATGCCATTGCGGGATTCTCCCCATCTAACTCACCCATTGGGCAGTCACCCCAGGCAGTAACTTGCCCTGGCTCTATATTATTTGACATTTCAATACAAATGTTTTCATTAGAATTACCCTGACCGGAAGGAGGGCCCGAAACCATAGTAGTCGGCTGGATGCATCCCTCGCGGCCTACTTCCGGTTCCGCCAGTGTCACTTCCGGTCGCTGGCTAACCCCGCCGGAAGCCAACCCGCGCACCGGAAGTGCGTCATCCCCCTCTATTACACTACCATTGGCCTCTCGACCAGAAGCACCGCCCCTCCTCCCGCGGGAAGACGGCGTTTTTTTGCTCACGGCCGCCATTGCCGAGTTAACAGACGCCATGCCGCCGGCTGATACTGTACCGCTCCCCACAGCGGCAGCCAAGCTGGCCAGACTCTTCCCATCCTCCACACACACCCCGGCTCCCTTACCCTGAGACCCGCTTGCGGCAGCGGCGGCCGACAACGCAACTGACGGCGTGCCCTGCTTGCAACTACCGGCTGGGATCATTGGGGACTGTATTGGTAAGTCCATTTTCTCTAGTCTAGCCAGCTGAACCACCGGAATCTTCTTCTCCTTGGTATCCTTCTTCTCTTTATTGTCTCTTTGTTGCCTCCTTCCTACATCATTGGGGTCTAACCTGCCTTCATGGGACACAGCCTCGGTCATAGGCTGGCAACCCTTAGGCTTACCTGACCCCTCTGTAAGATTACTGGAGTCAGCAGTTTTGTCTTTAGGGACATTTTTCACTTTTCCAGGTTTCTCTGCACCTTTACTCACTGGGACTGTCTCTTTGCAGGTCAATGGCTTTCCCTCACCCACAGTCTTTCTCATTGGTTTCTCACCATCCATCTTTCCTTCCACCACTCTTTCTGTCTATTCACGGGTGGCCACCTCAGAGGGACCCGCCATTTCCTCCTCTTGCGTTGTGTTCGGGGCTGGATGCTGTCTACGGCGTCTCCCTGCCTGGGTCCCCTCGTCACATGCAATTCTCATCGCTTTGTCCACATTAGATAGAAAGTCTTTCTCACCAGAAGCACTGTCAATCAGGTTGGATAACAGCTCACCAATCATGTTGCACTGCTTCTTCAATCCGTCTATCACCGTCTTATACTCCTGTCTCTTTACAACGCCCGATCTGTCTCTCCGGTTCCTTAGCTCCGCCAGGACCTTCATTTTCTCGCAGTACCTGTGGGAAGCCTTCACAATTAAGCTTTTAGCTTTCTTCCTTCTGTCTGCAGATTTCTCTGCATCCTCTCCTGGCTGTCTCAGAGACCAATCTGCAAGATCCAGTTGGTTCTCCAAGAACAACCTCTCCTCCTTGACGAACTCCAGGAGCTTAGGGGCTCCACGTCCTTCATTAGGCTAAGAAACAGGCCCCTGGCCTGGGCTGACTGACGCCATCAGCTCCCTCTCCTCCTCCACCACTCTGGAAGTCCTCAGAGATCAGAGCACGCAGACAGCACGCACAATCTCTTACCACTGACTGCAAGCTCTATTTAAAAAGAGTAAGATAGCTAGCTATATAGGTGGATATAGCGGTGTATACTGCGGTCAGGGCACGCAGACAGCACGCACAATCTACTACAACTGACTGTAAGCTCTATTTAAAAAGAGTAAGATAGCTAGCTATATAGGTGGATATAGCGGTGTATACTGCGGTCAGGGCATGCAGACAGCACGCACAATCTCCTACAACTGACTGCAAGCTCTATTAAAAAAGAGAAATATAGCTAGCTATATAGGTGGATATAATGGTGTATACTGCAGCCAGGGCACGCAGACAACAACCACTACAGAAGAGCAAGAACGCAAAATCAGCCGATAACGAACAATGTATACTGTGTTGAAGGTACACAGAACACCCACTAACTCCTACAGATGCCAATGCACTACACAAGGCCTCCGTGCTGGCGGCCTTATATAGTGTGGGGCGTGTATTACACAGCCTGAGCGATGATTGGCCACAGGCATCCTGCCTGTGGCCAATCATGGCTCTCCTCGCTGCCGGCGCTGTGATTGGCCAAGCATGCGGGGTCACAGTGCAAGCTTGGCCAATCATGAGCCAGCAATGCACTGCGATGTTGCAGTGCATTGTGGGCCGTGAGCCCCACACGAATTTGGCGCGAACGGACCATAACGTTCGGTATTCGCCGAACAGGCAAACAGCCGATGTTCGAGTCGAACGTACGTTCGACTCGAACACGAAGCTCATCCCTACTGTTTATTATGACATTCTTGTTTGGCTCATTTTTAAAACATAATGATAACAGAAATCACCCAAATGGCCTTGATGAAAAGTTTTCCTTGGGGTGCATTCTCAGCATACAAAAATAAAGTATAACAACTAAAATCATATTTTTTTAACAAAAAAGCTAATTAGAAATTATGGATGAAAACCCCCAGCCCAATGGGGTTGTTGCAACTGCCAATGTCCAGCATGTGGGTGGGGCTGCTGTGGTGGGGCATCCAAATCATAGATCTGGGTTCTTGATAAAAATTTCTCCCCTCCTCCCCTTGTTGAGGAGCTGGAGGACTAGTTCCTTGCACAAACTCCTTTGGTCCACATCCATCTCCCTCAATTTATTTGCTGCCAGCCAAATGCCTCAGCTGCATCTGGGGCCATAGTGATAGCAGTTGTTGCGTGGCTCAGGAAGGCAGCTGTGGCCTCGTCAAGGTTTTTGCTTTTCCTGGCCCTTTTAGAAGGAGGGCGTAGGGGAGGGATCTGGGACTCCGTGTGGCTGCTGGCCACAGGCTCCTCCTGACTGACACTTTCCTGTGTATGAAAATGTGACATAATTATTATTTTTGTAAAAATGTTGGTCATCAATCACACACAATTTTTTTTTTTTTTTTTTTATATTTTTTATTGAGTTTGCACAATTTACAAGTTATACAGTTACAGTGAAGTAAACGCGTATATTGCAAGTATCGTAAACCAAACTACATGTGTGGCTAAACTCACTGTCATGGTTATGCAATAGTTTGTCTACTTACCTGTTTCCATGTGTTCATCTAGAGACCAGCCGACCCTCACCTGACTGCTTTTGTAATCCATCCTCTGGCATGGCTCCACCCTAGCTCCTATCAGGGAGCTCTATATTAACCTGTGCACTGCAGGCCAACCCTGCTGATAAACCTTTGTGTGTTAGCTTCCTGTTACCTGCCGTGTGCTCTTCTGTTGTTCCGCTACCGACTTTGGCGTGTCCTTGACTATCCCTGTTTGCCTGTGATCCTGACCTTTTGGCGTGTCCCTAACTATTCCTGTCTGCTTGTGGCCCCAACCTTGGCTTTGTCCCTCACTATCCCTATCCTCCTGTTGCCTACTGTGGGTGTGAGCTGGGGGACCCTGGGGGTCGCGACCTGGAGCCAGTTGCAGCCAAGTCCATCCTCAACACTAGAGGCTCTGGTGAACACCTGCTGGTTCTTAGACTCCGCACCCCAGGGAATCTTAGGCTCTAACCCCAGTGGGATCTGTCTCCTGTCCGCAGCAGTCAGCCGTAGGGTCCACAACCTTGCGGTGCACTCCTGATCCCTACGGTGTGCATCTGTCACCTCGCCTCAAGGTGACCTGACACTTACAATCTGTAATCTCGATTATGAGTAACAACTTCCAAAAGGAACAACAGTTTGAGGGAATCTCGTTGGCGGAGGATGATTAATGAATAGGGTTGAGAGGGTAGGTAGGAGAAGGGAGGAGGGGAGGTAGGAGGGTAGGGAAAAAAAAAAGGAGAGAGCAGCAAGATCATCAGAGAGTTAAACATTCTAATCATCAATGTTTGCATTTTTCATTGTACCAGGTGGACCAAGGAATCCAAAGTTGTCTAGTTGAGGAGTGTTTGGTTGTCTTACTTGTGAGGGTAGTTTCATATACAAAGTGTGTTTGGACTAGGTTGATAACTTCCACTCTAAGTGGGATGGTGCTTGTTTTCCAGTTCCTTGTGAGCAGGAGTTTCGTGGCTAATAGGACATGTTTGACTACTTGTCTATGAGCTGGAAGTAGGTCATCAATAGTTAGGTTGAGAACGGCTAACTGTGGGGATAGAATTATAGGAAAATTTAGAATTTCCTGCAGCAGGGTTTGAATGTCGTTCCAGAGGTTTTGTATCAGGAGACAGGACCATAGGATGTGTAGTAGGGTGCCAGAGTGTCCACAATTTCTCCAGCAATCAGGCAAGGTAGGTTTGTGGAATTTGGCTATTCTATGGAGGGGCCAGATACCATCGCATGAGTGTTTTTTGTGTGAGTTCCCACAGTGCGGTGCATGTGGTAAATGTATATGGAGTTGAGTGCAGTAAGCCATTGTTGGTCTGAGAATTGGAGTTGTAAGTCCAATTCCAAATCTAGGAGGGGTTTGAATTTGTGAAACGCGTGTTTTTCCTGCAGTGTGGAATAAATGATGGCCACTCCCTTAGTAGTGGGGTTAGTGGAGAAAAAATATTCCCATAGTATCATGGGAAGGGTGCCTTCTATCGAGGGGTGGGCTAAGAGGCATGTTTGTATTCTTATGGTATGTCAAGAAGTCTTTGGGGGGGCTCCGTGTTTCGAACGGATTTGATGGAGGGACTTGTTATTTATCATGGTGAGAAGTTCATGAGTGGAGGATATCTTAGTTGCAATCCATTGTGGAATAGTTAGGTCCGGTGTAAGGTGCTTCAGAGCTTTGAGAGGGATGTGAATTTGTTTGGTCTGAAGTTGTGACCATGTAGTGTGATGTAGTGTTCTCCATGCTTTGATAGAGGCTTGTACAGGTGGGGAGTAGTGTCGTAAGAAGGTGGTAGAAGAAGTTGTGTTAAGCAGCCAGTCTCGGAGGTTCGGGCCTGGTGTTTCTGCATTCTCAATAGATCCCCAGAGTGTGGTGGGTGTGGGTAGCAACCAATCTTTCATCTGAGATAGAATCGTAGCTGAGTAGTAATCTCTTATGTCAGTGAACCCCACCCCTCCTCTAGATCTTTGTTTGATAACTTTAGCATGGTTACATCTAGATTTTTTTCCTTGCCATACATATTGGTTCAGGACAGACTGCAGGGACGTAAGGTATGAAGCTGAGAGTGGGATGGGCAGTACCCTAAAAATGTAGAGGAGCCTTGGTAAGATCATCATTTTAAAGGCCGCTAGGTGGCCGGCCCATGAGAATTCATGTTTAGCAAGCTTGGATGATTCAGTGAGTAGCAATTGTTTTGCTTCTATATAGTTAAGCGAGAAAAAACATTTAGTGGATTTGGATAACGTGATCCCTAAGTACGGGGTACCATTATCAACCCAAGGGTATGTGTACATGTTGCGTAAAATATTGCTCGTGATAGCATCCATGCCCAGGTTCAGTATGTATGACATGTGTTCATTGACCTTGTAGTATGAGATAATGCCTAAACCTTTGTAAAAGGAGTTGTATCGAAGCCAGTGAGGAATGGGGGTTCGTGACCATCAATATCACGTCATCCGCAAATAGATTTATCTTATGTTCTAAGTCACCAATTTTGAAACCAGAAATGGAATGAGCTTGACGCACATGTTCCGCCAAGGGTTCCATAGCTAAATTAACCACTTGCTTACTGGGCACTTAAACCCCCCTCCTGCCCAGACCAATTTTCAGCTTTCAGCGCTGATGCACTTTGAATGACAATTGCGCGGGCATACAACACTGTACCCAAATGAAATTTTTATAATTTTTTTCCCACAAATAGAGCTTTCTTTTGGTGGTATTTAATTACAGCTGGGAGTTTTATTTTTTGCTAAACAAACAAAAAAAGATGCAAAAAAAAAAAATCATGTTTAATAGTTTGTTATAAAATTTTGCAAACAGGTCATTTTTCTCCTTCATTGAAGTGTGCTGATGAGGCGGCACTGATAGGCTGCATTGGTGGGCACTGATAGGCTGCATTGGTGGGCACTGATAGGCTGCATTGGTGGGCACTGATAGGCTGCATTGGTGGGCACTGATAGGCATAGATAAGGCGGCACTAATAGGCACAGATAAGGTGGCACCGATGGGCACAGATAAGGCGGCACTGATGGGCAAAGATGGGCACGGATGGGTGACACAGATGGGTGGCACGGATGGGTGGCACTAAGGGGCACTGATAGGTACCACTGATAGATGGGACTGATGGGCACTGATAGGTGGCACTGATAGGTGGCTCTGATAGGTGGCACTGCTGGGCACTGATGGGTGGCACTGCTGGGCACTGATGGGCACTGGTAGATGACACTGATGGGCACGGATATGTGGCACTGGGGTGCAGCACCTTTTTTGAGGCAGATTGTGGGCACTGCTGAGTGGCACTGTGGGCACTGCTGGGTGGCACTGCTGGGTGGCACTGTGGGCACTGCTGGGTGGCACTGACTGGGGGCACTTATTTTTTAACCACTTGCCGCCCGCCCTATTACAAAAAGACGGCGGCAAAGTGGTTTGATAATCCTGACCGGACGTCATATGACGTCCTCAGGATTATGAGCTGCTGCGCGCCCTCGGGGGCGCGCATCGCGGCGATCGTTGTTGCGGGGTGTCAGTCTGACACCCGGCAACTACGATCTCGGTAAAGAGTCTCCGACGGAGACTCTTTACCACGTGATCAGCCGTGTCCAATCACGGCTGATCACAGTGTAAATGAGACGAGCCGGTGTCTGACGCGAGTAGAGGAGAGCTGATCGGCTGCTCCTCTGACAGGGGGGGTCTGTGCTGATCGATTATCAGCACAGCCCCCCCGAGGATGCCCACACTGGACCACCAGGGACGCCACCAGACCACCAGGGAAAAGGTAATCCTCCCTAGACCACCAGGGATGCCAATGGTCAGCACAATGGATGCCAATCAGTGCCCATAATGGATGCCAATCAGTGCCCACAATGGGCATCACTGATTGGCATGCATTATTGTTTGGCACTGATTGGCATCCGTTAGTACAGTATAACACCAATGCCTCCTATCAGTGCCCACCTGTGCCGCCTATCAGTGCCCACCTGTTATGAGTGCCCACCTGTGCCGCCTATGAGTACCCACCTGTGCCGCCTATCAGTGCCCACCTGTGCCGCCTATCAGTGCCCACCCATGCCCATCTGTGCCGCCTATCCATGCCCATCTGTGCCGCCTATCCATGCCCATCTGTGCCGCCTATCCATGCCCATCTCTGCTGCCCATCCATGCCAATCCGTGCCAGCTATCAGTGCCAATTTGTGCCACCTATCAGTGTCCATCCATGTCGCCCATCCATGTCGCCCATCCGTGCTGCCTATCAGTGCCGCCTATCAGTGTCCATCAATGCCATCCAAAGCGTGTGCTTTGGATGGTAACTGGAAGGCGAGTTGTTCCCCTTCTGGAGCTTGAAGCCGGAGAGTAGCAGGATAGGCCAAGGTGAAGCGTATGTTGCGTTTGAACAGTTTCGTGCAAATTGGCTGGAACTCCTTTCATTTACGCGAGACCTCCACCGAGCAGTCGGTAAACAACAGCAGCTTGTGCCCCTCCACCACCAGGGTGCGTGCTTTGCGGAAGCATTGGAGAATGTCCAGGCGGTCAATGTTTAGATATTTGGCACTTACCTGCCGCGGATGTTTGTGATCGGAGGATGGGGCCCCGATGCGATGAGCCCTTTCCACTGTGCAATGTCTATTAAGGCCGAGGACTGTCGGTATGGTCATGGTACACAGGGTTAACAGCGAGTCTGACTTGAAGGATTCCAGTAAACAGATAACTCGCAAGTTGTTCCTCCTCGAGCGATTCTCGAGATCCTGCATACGATCGTGTAGGTGTTGTTGATCCTGCACAAATTTTTCAATCGCTGCATTCATAGAATATTGATTGTGCTCCGGAGAGGAGATGCACTGTTCCACTCTGTTAATATATTTGGTTTGCTCCCCCAGCTGTTTTACGCAGCTGTATGCAGGAGCACCAGTGTGGGACACCATAACAACCTTGTTATGGTGTCCCACGCAGGTGCTCCAGTGGATACTGGGCGTGTCTCCATGTGTGAAACTTGCACAAAACAGATAAGTATTCCTGCTTTGTAAAGGGAAAAAATCATGTATTCAGCTTGGAACTCTGCCAAAACAGACAATTGAAAGACACTTCCAAACAATGTTTTCATATTACTATTTCTAGCCTAACATATCTGTCTGCTAAGTATACCTTTTTTGGATTCACATAGGGGAGAAAAGAAGAGGGACATCTGAGCTGTGTAACCAGCACCTCCTGAAGATACAGAAAGCCACACACCCTGAAGAAGATGTTGATGCTGATGTGCAGGAAGTACTGTGTGAAGTTCTAGAAACTGTGTTGACCACAGGTCAGTGTCTGAGACCACAGATGAATGCCTGCATATTTCTAATACATGGTGTTTTTTTTTTTTTTTAGGTGATGTGGATGTTGTGGAAGACCAAACTCACTTCAGCAGTGCAAGTTCACCAATACTTATAAATGAGCTCTTGGTTTGCAATAGGGAATTGGACAAATTGAAAGAAAACATGCATGATCTCCGAAAAACAGAGTTATCAACATCATCAATATTTTAGCTAAAATTTAAAAACCAAACATATATTTTTTTTTTGTTATGTTGTACGTGTGTTTGTACAGTTTTATATTGATTAACCTTTGCACATTTTTTTAATAGTTGCAACTGTTATATTTGAATGTATGATTTCCGTTTAGCAAAAGATTGACATATGAACCTGCAACTCCATGACTTGTCATGATCTTTTTTGTTGCCTACATCATGTTAAACAGGATCAAACCGATGCATTTCAGCAGCCTTTCACAGATGAGTAATTATGCTTTAGATAAAACACATCAGCTTGATTCCTATTTACATTTTTGGTGAGAAAAAGAGGAATCATCGAGTTGCCAGCTCCTATTTTAACTTTTCCCACTTCTCAGGGTGGCTTGCTCCCCCAGCTACAGCACCAAATTGGACATCGCACAATTTTGAATATTGTGGGGTAGCTTGTCCAAACGTATTGTCATGTACAAAAAGCTTGAAGGTGTGCTTTCACACATTGTACAAATATCCGTGTTTTGTATATCACTATTTCACCCAAAAACTTGAATACCTTCACCAGTTTTTTTAGTTACACGTTTATCTGTAATTTTTGTAAGTCACTTTTATAAGAAATGTGGCTGTTAGCCAAGTTACATCTAAAAAAGTAGGAACCAACTTTGTGTCTGTCCTTGCTTCTTTAGGAATGTTGTATTTTGTTTTCAGGAAAGTACAAATACGTACTTTTGTTCATTTAAGGATGCAAATCGGTTTGCAAAAATAAATGGAAGTTCTGGTTCATATTGATGCTACTTTGAAATCGCCCTACTTCACTTGAAGTTGCGTGATTTCTAAGTAGCAAGGTCAGCGCAATTTCAGGTGCTACTTGATAGACATTTGTGTGGCTTCATGCCCAGATGTCTATTGAAGTTGCACCTGAAACCACCAAATTAGTGCAGGAACTACTTTTGCAAATTGGTGCGGCACCGCAAATTCTGTGTCGCACCGATTGGAACAGTGCCATTGCCTCCAATAGGATGTGACTTGTCATGTGATTGTATCTCTCAAATCGCAAGACAAATTGCTCCAATGTGAACCTAGGCTTTAGTGTCCGAGGTCAGTGTTTCTCCACTCCACTTCTCTAAGTGCACCACCAGGTTCTGTTTTCTGTAGAAACACTGCCCTAAGTAATGTTAGTTGTAATCTTTATGTGTTTTGTCTGTTTTCTGTATTTTCCTCAGTAAAAAAAAACAAAAAAAAAACGACTGTGTGAATTACTAAAACCTTTAAAACTACATCATCATCTGTGTCAAAAGCAAAAAATATAGATAACATGACCTGGGGATGCATCGGGGGAAGGGGAGTTGGGAAACACTGCCCTAAGTAATGTTAGTTGTAATCTTTATGTGTTTTTAAGAATTGCAAAGCCAAAACTTGAAGATGCTCACAAATGGTGCCAAAATATTCTTATTTCTCTCATGATCCCATGCCTAAAATGTGTATCTTTCCCTACAACTAGTTTGCTAAAGCTGTATCAATGGACGCGTTTTGTGGGTGCAACTCCTTCCTCTTACCTACTTTAGTTATGAGGAAGGGGTTGCACCCCCAAAATGTGGGCAGTTATACCTTATGATGGGAGATAGCACATGTTCACACACTGTGTGTTTTAGGGCTTTAGAAACGAACCTGTTTGTACCTACACACATTTTAGGCAGGGGGTCCTAAATAAGGGACATTTAACAGTTATGCCCCTACATGTACATGGCTTCAATTTTTGGATTTTAGAGGGGTGAGATCAACCCATCTGAGGAAGGCAACATCAACACAGTCTTGGGATACTAATGTCTAACATGACCTTAACTTTAACAAACTCAAACGTTTTAAGTTCCTGAATGAATGAGTGACTTGTATAGCTCTACCTATGCGAACTGAATTGCCTCAGGGCGCTTTCTTGCCACCAGAATCCATCTGCAGATTTTTGCGTGCTCCTTTACCCCGTAAGGTCCTGACACGCTTACAATCACATACAACATTGACATACACATATTAAGGCCAATTTTTTTAGACAAGGTCTAATTAACCTAACAGCATGTCTTTGGAGTGTGGGAGGAAACCGGAGTACCCGGAGGAAACCCACACAGGCACAGGGAAAACATGTAAACTCCAGGCAGATTGTGTCGTGGTCAGGATTTGAACCAACGACCCTATTGCTGCTAGGTGAAAGTGCTAACCACTACAGCACTGTGCTGAGCTGGAGATTTATATCTTATGCTTTCAAACATGCCTGTTTAGCCCCAAAAAAGGCAAAATAATGGCAAACATACAGACAAACATACACCAAGATGTTGGTTTGTTCTAAAACACACATGTGAATGTGCTTTGAGTAAAATGTTTTTCACTAAAGAATGTGTGGCTTATTATTTCAATGCTCAATACCAGTGTATTTGTTAAAGCAAAGTTCCACCCAAAAGGAGAACTTCCGCTCATTTGTTTCCTCCCCCTCTCCGATGCCACAATTGGCACCTTTCTGGGGGAGGGGGGACAGGATGCCTGTCTTAAACAGGTATCCTGTTCCCACTTCCGGGAGTCCAGGCTGCGGTCATGTGACATCACCACGGGCTCCCTCCACCTCTCCCTGTGGCCGGGCCAGTAGGAGAGAGGAGTGGGGCCTCATTCATGTGTAGTAGGTTCCCGGCGTGAAGCCGTAAGGCTAAACTGCCGGGTACCCTTACCTGCAATGGAAACATCAGCTACGGTGTCGACATCATGGGACTCCAGGACAAGTAAGTGCCCTATTTTTAAAAGCCAGCAGCTGCAGTATGTATAGCTGCTGGCTTTTAATTTTTATTTTTTTGACAGAACACTGCTTTAAGTTGGTATAGTTACAGTGACATCTGCACCGTGATAGAGTGACCTGACACCAGCACCGTGATAGAGAGCACTGACATCAGCAGCGTGACATAAAGCACTGACACCAGCACCGTGATATACAGCACTGACACCAGCACCATGATATACAGCACTGACACCTGCACCGTAAGCAGCCCCAGGAGGAAGTCAGCATAGCACAAGGATGGTGGGAGCCCCTCTTAATGAGCATAGCACAGGGATGGTGGGAGCCCCTCATAATATGCACAGCAGAGGTACAGCCCCAGGAGGAAGTCAGCACAGCACAGGGATGGTGGGAGCCCCTCATAATAAGCAGCCCCAGGAGGATGTCAGCATAGCACAGGGATGGTGGGAGCCCCTCATAATAAGCAGCCCTAGGAGGAAGTCAGCACAGCACTGGGATGGTGGGAGCCCCTCATAATGAGCATAGCACAGGAATGGTGGGAGCCCCTCATAATATGCACAGCAGAGGTACAGCCCCAGGAGGAAGTCAGCACAGTACAGGGATGGTGGGAGCCCCTCATAATAAGCAGCCCCAGGAGGAAGTCAGCACAGCACAGGGATGGTGGGACTTATGCTTTTTATACGGGGGTCCCTATAAAAAAACTGGAGCATGAAGGCCCACATTTGCATTAAACTGGAAGCGATGTGGTGGCCTGGCTCCTGCTCATCATCCAGGATAATGTCGTCCTCTTCATTCTCCTCTCCCCATCCACGCACAACAACAGGGATCCCAGAAAGGTTTAAAGCATGCTCTTCTTGCTCCTCCTCATCCGCCCCGGCACCATCCTCCTATGACTCCTCTTCAGACTCCTGTTGTTCACTTGTCTCAGATAGAGTAGCCCCCCCTGGGAATTCATCCAGCATTGCGACTTCCTCATCTTCCCGCTCCTGCTCCTCCACAGCTTGATCAATGACATGATGCAATGCACGCTCCATAAAGAAGGCATAAGGTACCATGTCACTGATGGCGCCATGGCTGTGACTGACCAGTTTGGTGATCTCCTCAAATGATAAGACGTCTGACCAGCAGATTGTGTTGCCGATGAATGTCAGCAAGGCGAGCCATGGCCGTGTAAGATCTTCTGAAATGGCCCGAGATTTTCCTTTCCTGCCGCAAGATGTCCTGGACCCCAGGGTATTTGACAACGATTCGCTGCACGACCAAGTTTAAGACGTGTGCCATGCATGGCACGTACGTCATTTTGCCCTGTTTCAATGCGCTAAGCAGATTGGCACCGTTGTCACACACCACTTTACCAACTGTCAAATTGAGCGGTGCTAGCCACTGATCTGCCTGTGAATGCAAAGCTGAAAGGAGTGCTGGGCCAGTGTGGCTCTTGGCTTCCAGCCACAACAGACGCAGCACGGCATGGCAACGTCTCACCTGGCATGTCGAATAGGTTCTGGGGAGCTTGGGCAGTGCAGCGGAAGAGACGCTAGCAGCGGAAAAGGAGGAGTCAGCCGAGGAGGAGAGGGAGGAGGATGGAGTAGGAGGAGGAGGAGAAGAAGAGCCAGACCTGCATGCAATCCGTGGCGGTAAAACCAAATCTACATGGGTGCCATGGGTTACATGCTTGACGGCCGTCAGAAGGTTCATACAGTGGGCAGTAAAAGTGATATACCTTCCCTGCCCGTGTTTGCTAGACCACGTGTCTGTGGTCAGATGTATCTTGCCAGAGATACATTCACTTGCCGCTGAACATGGCCATAAAGCTCTGGGATGCCCTTCTCTGAGAAATACTTCCTTCCTGGGACCTTCCATTGTGGTGTTCCAATGGGCACAAATTTTCGAAAGGCCTCAGAGTCCACCAGTTTATATGGCAGTAGTTGGCGGGCTATGAGTTCTGACAAGCCAGCCGTCAACCGTTGGGCAAGAGGGTTATCTGGCGTCATCATTTTTTTACGCTCGAACATTAGGCCCACGGAAGCCTGCCTTTTTGCAGAAAAACGTGAGCTTGGCGTGATGGAAGGTGGAGTGGAGGACAATTGTGAGGAGAGAGGAGAAGTAGAAGACAAGGATGGATGGTGAGAGCCTGAGTGTGGCTTTGTGTGTTCCGTTGCTCCCACTGGGCTCGGTGATGGCTGCTCATGTGCCTTCTTAAGGCGGTCGTCCCTAGGTGAGTGTTGGGTTTACCGCGACTAATGCGTTTACTGCAAAGATTGCAGATTGCAACACTATTGTCAGCAGCGGACACGTTAAAAAAAGCCCACACTGCGGAGCCATGTGCCGGCGTCCTGGGAGCGCCAGATGTGACCGTACATGGTCGATGACTCGCTCCTGATACATTAGCAGTTTGCTTTGTCCCTCCAGTGCAATGTAAGTTATTCCTGCTTCTCCTCCCTATCTGCTGGTCCATATCTCCCTCTGAACTCCCTTCCTCTTCCTCTATTGTGGGCACCCATGTGACATCACTAGACATGTCATCCTTGACGTCACCTTCCCCACCGCTATAAGTAGAGATCTCAGAGTAGGCAGCAACACCGGGGACCAACCTCCTCCTTGGGCTGATCTGGGTACTGTCATCAGACTGCTGAGTGGCGGTTCTTGCTACCTCCTCTTCCTGATCCAATGCCAAGAGTGGCTGCGCATCAGAAATGTCTTGATATGGATCGGAAAATAATTCCTCTGACTCAAGCGGAAGGTATGTGGTGGTGATGGTGGTGGTGTTGGTGGTGGTGTTGGTGGTAGTGTCTTTGAGGGTGCACATAGCAGAGAGTGAAGAAGAGGGTGCAGATCGAGGGGATGAGGAGGGTGCAGAAGAGTAAGGCTGAGTGAGCCACTCAACCAAGTCTGGTGCGTCCTTTAAAGTAATTGAACGCACCTTCTGCAACTTAACACTATGGCTCAAGCCTGTTGCTCCTGCCCTACCCCTACCACCACTGCGGAAGGGCCTGCCTCTTCCTCTGCCTGTCATTTTTTAAATGACCCTGTGACAAAACTCTCAGTCCATATAATGATAAAGGACTGCTGCAGAATAGGGCAGCAGTAAGCAGTTTTGCACCTCAACCCTATATATTGTGGTCCTATACCAGTCCTTAAGGAATAGCAGACTGTACCTCACTCAACCCTATGTACTGTAGTAGGCTATACCTTACCAGTCCTTATAAGGACCTTTGTGAAACTAGTAGGTTGTGATTAGCAGACTGTACCTCAGTCCATATACTGATAAAGGACTGCTGCAGAATAGGGCAGCAGTCAGCAGTAGTGCACCTCAACCCTATATGTTGTGGACCTATACCAGTCCTTAAGGAATAGCAGACTGTACCTCACTCAACCCTATGTACTGTAGTACGCTATACCTTACCAGTCCTTAGAAGGACCTTTGTGGAACTAGTAGGTTGTGAATGATTAGCAGACTGTACCTCAGTCCCTATACTGATAAAGGACTGCTGCAGTATAGGGCAGCAGTCAGCAGTAGTGCACCTCAACCCCATATATTTTGGACCTATACCAGTCCTTAAGGAATAGCAGACTGCACCTCACTCAACCCTATGTACTGTAGTAGGCTATACCTTACCAGTCCTTATAAGGACCTTTGTGAAACTAGTAGGTTGTGATTAGCAGACTGTACCTCAGTCCATATACTGATAAAGGACTGCTGCAGAATAGGGCAGCAGTCAGCAGTAGTGCACCTCAACCCTATATGTTGTGGACCTATACCAGTCCTTAAGGAATAGCAGACTGTACCTCACTCAACCCTATGTACTGTAGTACGCTATACCTTACCAGTCCTTATAAGGACCTTTGTGGAACTAGTAGGTTGTGATTAGCAGACTGTACCTCAGTCCCTATACTGATAAAGGACTGCTGCAGAATAGGGCAGCAGTCAGCAGTAGTGCACCTCAACCCTATATATTGTGGACCTATACCAGTCCTTAAGGAATAGCAGACTGTACCTCACTCAACCCTATGTACTGTAGTACGCTATACCTTACCAGTCCTTAGAAGGACCTTTGTGGAACTAGTAGGTTGTGAATGATTAGCAGACTGTACCTCAGTCCCTATACTGATAAAGGACTGCTGCAGTATAGGGCAGCAGTCAGCAGTAGTGCACCTCAACCCCATATATTTTGGACCTATACCAGTCCTTAAGGAATAGCAGACTGCACCTCACTCAACCCTATGTACTGTAGTACACTATACCTTACCAGTCCTTAGAAGGACCTTTGTGGAACTAGTAGGTTGTGATTAGCAGACTGTACCTCAGTCCCTATACTGATAAAGGACTGCTGCAGAATAGGGCAGCAGTCAGCAGTAGTGCACCTCAACCCTATATATTGTGGACATATACCAGTCCTTAAGGAATAGCAGACTGTACCTCACTCAACCCTATGTACTGTAGTACGCTATACCTTACCAGTCCTTATAAGGACCTTTGTGGAACTAGTAGGTTGTGATTAGCAGACTGTACCTCAGTCCCTATACTGATAAAGGACTGCTGCAGAATAGGGCAGCGGTCAGCAGTAGTGCACCTCAACCCTATGTATTGTGGACCTATACCAGTCCTTAAGGAATAGCAGACTGTACCTCTCTCTACACTGACAAAAGACAGGCTGCTGATGACTTGAATAGCAGTGCCTCAAACCTATATCCTGAACTACACCTAACACCTATACCATACCAGTCCTTAAAAGAACTTTTGTGGACCTAATAGTTAGTGATTTGGGTCACTGCAGTCTCTCCCTGCTCCACACAGCAACCTCTCCCTATAGTGACAGTAGAAAGAATGTAAAATGGCCACCGGATCGGGTATATTTTTAAGTTAGGGGGAATGTCCAAGTGTCCATGTGCTGTAATGTCTCAATTGGCTGTCCTGTACCACATGATGGATGTGTCATCATAGGTCAAAGTTCTTTTACACAGTAAACACGGAAGTCCGCCGGGCGAACAGCGACAATAGTCCGCCGATCGGGCGGACCGCGAACAGCCGAAATTCCCCCCCGAAACGACCGCCGGGCGAACCGTTCGGCCATCCCTATTCTTTAACATTTGGTTCCCATTTACTTCAATGGGGTTCAGATTAAACACATGAACTTTAGTCATGTTCGGTGAGCCTATCACAAATTAAACTCAGGTATGTTGAGCTCATCAGTTATTATGCCGGATCTTATCATCCCTGCACCAAATTTCCAGGTCTGAGTACTTGCTGTTCCCATCCTGAGGGACTTCCACCATATCTGCACTGAGTTCCAAGGTCTGCACACTTGTTGTGTTTATTATGTATGGTCCTCACTATCCCTGCAACGAGTTCTCGGAGGATTGATGTATGAGGAGGAGAACCTGATTGGAGGTGTTCAATCACTCGGTTCTCAGTGCAGTGGCGCCAAGGTGACCAATGCAGAATCCACCTAAGTATAAATGGAGAAAAAAATTCTTTACTTCTCTTTTAAGTATGCTCTTTATGCCAAAACATGTAAGCATTTTATCTACTCCTGTGCAAGAAATAAAGATATTCATATGGGTGCTGGAGTTGTCGGCTACTACTTTTGCTTTATGCTCATTACCTCCATCTAGTGGCCATAATGTGGTATGTGGCCATAATCGCCCCAAGTGCATTAATGTAACCGCGCCGGATGCCACCGTGTCAGTAGCGACAGGACAGGTTGTGTTTTCTCCCCCGATGCTGTGTTGATGGAGAGTAAGCTGAGCTCCAGTGCCTGCTCTCTCTCTCTGCTACCTCTGCACAGAAGACAAAGAGAGAGACATGTGTGTCTGTAGTCCAGAGGGGTAGGGGTGCCTCGAAAACATATGGAGCTGCAGACTAATGGCCACTATTTTCTTGCCCCAAGGAGGAGGGGATACAGAACTTTTTGTGGGGATTTCAAGAGATACTAGGGGCAGAATCACCATTGAAGTATAATGGTACCCAAACACATGCGGCACATTGTGCTGTGATTGCCATGTGATTTGGAATTGCAGACAGAATCACTAATTCTGCCCACAATTCCCAATTGAAAATTGTGAATGGAGCCTAAGGTTGGAGGCAGCGAATAAGGACCAGTTACAAGGGGTTAAGAAGCTGAAATGCATGAACGTTTCATGTGTGTGTGTGTGGACCTGGAGCAGTGCATACCCAATGCTGTTACCGTGTGGCCCTACTTCCAGGAACAGATCATGAGGACCAAGCATTCCAGAACCTGCTGACTGCCAGGCCACTGGGACCAAATTAGTCTCCTGCCAGGACTGGTGAGCTTAACTACATATCTTAACCTCTCACCACTAGAGTTGGGCCGAACAACCCCTGATTCGGTTCACACCAGAACTTGCAAGTATCTAAAAAGAGCTGCTACCTCTATTAAAGTCTATGTGACCCGAACTTGAATAATCAAAAGTCCCCATTTTGAATGCTTATATGTAAGTTATTGCTCATAAAAAGGGTATGAGGGCCCGGGTACTGCCCTGGCATCAATGCAAACATTTATTTTTAAAAAATCGTTTTTAAAGGAGCAGTGACATGCCACTGTAGAAGACCGATTAGTCGAAACGCGTAGGGATTGGCGTTAACTCTCTTTCCTCATTGCCTTGTTTTTAATTATTTATCAGTGATGCCTTCATTTGTAATATCGGTTTTTAGAAATAAATCTCCATTTTGATCTATACCATGTGGAAGCCCTTTTTATTTTTTCCACATATCCGCATGTTAATGTGTGTGGTGTTCATCCTGGAACTTACCATCGAGTCCCAGTTGTGACGGATACCTTTTGAGGCCAACCTGGAGATCTTCCACATTCTCCTTGGACCCTGCTTCAGGAACCGGGACCACCATGAGCACCTGTCATTCGTGAGACATTGCCACTAGACTCTGTGTCGCTGACATTGGAGTCCATCTGTTCCAGTAAGATAATTCATATTTCCTGTGCGCAATAGATGATTGATGATCCGGATGGGTTTCCTGAAAAGGATAGAGTCTTTCTGTTCATCCATCTGAGAAGTGCCATCTTCTGGTGTTTGATGCCATGCTTTTTGCCATATATTGCCATTGTTGGGAGATTATTTTGCACATTGTTTGTCCACAATGCATTATAGATGGACTTTTGGAGCTGTTTATATTTTATTAGCATTGATACTATTTTCAAATATCACAATAGTGTTATATTGTGTTTTAGTGCTGCATTTTCTCTATTTATGATCATGCTTAAAGTGAAACAATAAAAAGAAAAAATCCTTAAAATATAGTGCCTGCTGGATCCCCTTAGTCTGCCTGTAAAGTAGCACATCTGTACCATGTATAGAACCTGCTGCAGTAAGACTGACATTTCTAAAGAAGAAAAAATGACATTTAAATTGCTGGCAATACAATACCATTTCTGGAAATACAAAAATGGTAAACAGAATAGCATGGGGGCCCCCCCAATTCACACCAGGCCCCTGCCAAAAAAAAAAAAAACAGGGCACAGGGTCTCCCCAGAATCCATACCAAACCCTTATCCAAGCATGCAAGAGCATGCAAGCGCCCCCCCCCCCCCCCCACTCAGCCCCAAAGCACATTGTCCTAATGTTGATGGGGACAAGGGCCTTTTTCCCGACAACCCTGGGCTGTGGTTGTGGGAGTTTGTGGGCGGGGGCGTAACTATAGGGGATGCAGCAGTTGCGACTGCAACCGGGCCCTGTGATGCAGGGGGCCCATGCAGCCTCCTCTACATATGGCCAGCACCAGCATAGGCAGCTAGTGGTACCAGTGCACCATGCACACGGTTGGCTGAGGGTGACTAGCAGAGCTTCATGCTCGACTATCGCACTGGCTGCTCTTCAGTTGTGCATTCCCCGCATGACCTGTTTTCTCAGCCGGCTCCTCAGAGTACCCCTCTCCTGCTCCATGCATTGCCGCTCAGTCCGAGTCTGTTTTCCCCAGCCAGAGTCCCCCCCCCCCTGAGTCCGGCCTGCACTACATACTTCTCCCGGATAAACAAACTTTAAGCACACAGATGCAGTTCAGCCCTATGAGAGCCAGCTGATCGCCCGTCCAGCACACTGGATGGAGCCCAGGCCAACATGGATGAGTGCGCGGCCTACAGCTTGGTCATGGTGAGTGAGAGGACCCCATCCCCCACACACCATTCCATACCCCCTCCATCTCCCCCTGGGGACAGGGACCCCTTCTCACGTGGGGACAGGGACCCCCACCCCCCCTGGGGACAGGGACCCCTTCTCACCTGGGGGCAGTAACTTCATCTGCCCTGGAGAAAAGGACCTCATCTCTTCTGGGGACGGGGACCCCATCCTGCCTAGGGACAGTCCCCCAATGGGGCACCTAAAAATAAAATGAAATAAAATTTAAAAAAACTACTGATACCAGTGGTGTAACTACAGGGCTCACAAAGGTCATACCTGTGACCACGCCCTGGAGTTCCACCGCCGGACTCGGAGGGAAGGGCCCTGGCTCGGGTTCAGGGGGGCCCTTCATGGTTTCTTGCATCGGAGCCCTGAAGGTTCTAGTTACGCCACTGGCAGGGGGCTTATCCATCTGCCTGCTCCGCTATCTGACAGCTCTTAAATAGGTAAGGGATGGGGCCAGCAGTGTCACCTGGTGGCACCGCCCCACTTGTGGCATCACCCACCGGTTATAATCAACACCACAGAGACAGCTTTATTGTAAGAGTGTGTGTATGTGTATGTGTATATAGTTGTAGAACTGTATACACTTCCCCTTTTTTGTGGTCACTTTTAAAATGAATTTGAGCTCCTCGTTACGCTTTTAGAACAGAAGACCAGAGCAGTCACAGAAGACGGAGAATGCCGTGCAAGGGGAAGCCTGTTCATCCTCAGCGTAAAACCAAGAAAAGTGAAGGTCTGGAGATGGCGTTGGGTAGGATTTAAATATTTAACTTTAACATACTTTATGAGATGGGAAATGTGTCAGTGTGTTTTGTAGTTAGTAACATTCAGGTGTATCGAAAATAATTTTTTTTATCCGTTTTATGGGGAATATGGGATGAAATTTAATATTGCCCAATGATAATTTTGCAGAAAATTTCCAGAATTTAACACGCAAGATTTAGGTGCACTCCCACCCGTAATACCCTTTGCCAGCAAACTCACAACAGCCAATAAAGGGGAAGGGGGTTAGGAAGATGACAGCCATCTCACCATGGGTCCAGGACCAGGACTTATTGGTCTTTCCTGGGTGTCCTGGACATCTATGGCAGGTGTCAGCAAAGGAGATGCTGAATATTCACTGATCATCCTTCTGAAGAATGAACCCAGATGCACTCATTACTGATCACTTCCAGGTTTGGAACTCTCAACCTCCGTCCCTCCTGATCACTTCAGGGTTCAGAACTATCAATCTCCGTCCCTCCTGATCACTTCAGGGTTCAGAACTGTCAATCTCCGTCCCTCCTGATCACTTCAGGGTGCAGAACTGTCAATCTCCGTCCCTCCTGATCACTTCAGGGTTCAGAACTGTCAATCTCCGTCCCTCCTGATCACTTCAGGGTTCAGAACTGTCAATCTCCAGCCATCCTGATCACGCTTGTTCAGCTTTATAGGAGGGCAAAAGTGATGATCAGTGAAAGGATGTTTCTCCTTTCCTGACACCTGCCATAGAGGTCCAGCGCACCTCATCCAGGAACTCATCCAGGTCTCAGCCTCCTCATACATGTACATGACACTTTATACCAGCTTATACCAACAAAAACAAAACAAAAAAAAAGGAGTTTTTTTGTTTCACAAGGTTTTTATTGAGAGAATATAAAAGCACAATACAATGTCTTATTGGTATAAAGGCGTAAAAAAAATTACATATAATAAATGAGTTTTACTACTGTTCAAAATACAGAAAAGTGTCAAAATGGTTATATATCTTGTTTGAATTTGGGTTTTAGGCATATATTATTCAATACACAGATTAACATTTACAGAATCGAAGAATTTTTGATATGATTGTCACATATTGAAGGTAAGTAAGGGAGGGAAAAAAAAGAGGCAGGGGAAAGAGTGGGGTATACAATAAGGGGAAGTACCGTCATCGAGTTTTTTTTCTCAGATATTTCTAAGAGGTTACTTCCTAGTATATGGGTACTGTGATTAGGTAAGGGTAGCTTTATAAGCCTGAGAGTTTTTGAATTCTATCCAATTGTACCAAATAGAAATAAAATTTGGCTTCTTTCTCATGAGAAATACTTAGGAGTTCTATTTTTTTATATTGTTAATTCTCCTGAACCATTCTTTTTTGGAAGGGACTGTTCGAACGCCAGTGACATGGTATACAATGTATTGCTGCGTTTATCATGAACATGGATAAAGATTTCAGATATTGTTTTTTGGGGATAGAATTATGGTGTAGTAGATATTGTGCTGGGGTGAAACTTATGTTTTCTGAGGTGATTGAAAGTATATTTTCGTGAACTATTTTACAGAACTATTGGGATTAAGGGGCAAGACCACCAAATGTGTATCATCGATCCCTCTTCATCTTTGCACCTCCAACATCTGTCCGAGATCTGGGGATAAAATTTATGTAGAAGAGTGGGGGTTCTATTCCACCTTGTGATCAGGGCTGGACTGGGACAGAAATGTGGCCCTGGACTTCATCCAGACCGGGCCAACTTACATTTTGAGTGTCCCATCAGCACCCACTTACATCAGAGTGTCCCATTACCAGCCCCCTTACATCAGAGTGTTCCATCACCAGCCCCCTTACATCAGATTGTCCCATTACCAGCCCCCTTACATCAGAGTATCCCATTACCAGCCCCCTTACATCAGAGTGTCCCATTACCAGCCCCCTTACATCAGAGTGTCCCATCACCAGCCCCCTTACGAGTGTCCTATTACCAGCCCCCTTACTTCAAAGTGTCCCATTACCAGCCCCCTTACATCAGAGTGTCCCATTACCAGCCCCCTTACATCAGAGTATCCCATTACCAGCCCCCTTACATCAGAGTGTCCCATTACCAGTCCCCTTACATCAGAGTGTCCCATCAGCACTCCCTTACATCAGAGTGTCCCATCAGCACTCCCTTACATCAGAGTGTCCCATCAGCACTCCCTTACATCAGAGTGTCCCATCAGCAGCCCCCTTACATCAGAGTGTCCCATCACCAGCCCCCTTACATCAGAGTGTCCCATCACCAGCCCCCTTACATCAGAGTGTCCCATCACCAGCCCCCTTACATCAGAGTGTCCCATCACCAGCCCCCTTACATCAGAGTGTCCCATCAGCACCCCCTTACATCAGAGTGTCCCATCACCAGCCCCCTTACATCAAAGTGTCCCATTACCAGCCCCCTTACATCAGAGTATCCCATTACCAGCCCCCTTACATCAGAGTGTCCCATCAGCACTCCCTTACATAAGAGTGTCCCATCAGCACTCCCTTACATCAGAGTGTCCCATCAGCAGCCCCCTTACATCAAAGTGTCCCATTACCAGCCCCCTTACATCAGAGTGTCCCATCACCAGCCCCCTTACATCAGAATGTCCCATCAGCAGCCCCCTTACATCAGAGTGGCCCTTCAGCAGCCCCCTTACATCAGAGTGGCCCACTGAGCCATCGGCCCACCGGGAAACTCCCGGAAGTCCCGACTGGGGGTTAGATGTGAGGTGGGAAATCAGAGGTAGGATTAGACCAACTAGTCTATCCTATTTTAAAGGTCTGGTATGGTCAAAGAGCAAGGAAGTTGCTCTTTGTGTGCAAACGAGGTCTAAGTAGGACCAGATGGAGTCTCAATAAATTGATCACTGTCTCCTTTTTGGATCTAAGGAGCAAAAAGGAACAGGTCTGATTTTTTACTCTTACTCCGCTCCTTTTAGTTTTGTGCTATTGAGCTCCACGGGGCAGCTAGCTAAGTGTAATGTTTTATTAGTTCAGGTTAAACATTAAAGTGTGGTTAAGATGAAAAAGCGTCAAAAGAAACTAGTTGGAGCAGCCAGTATCGTATGAGGTTTTTGAGTTAGGGACTGCTTCGGATTTATGTGTACAAGTTGTAGTGTATTTAACTTAGTATATGCTGTAATATGCCATGGTTCCAACAATATGAGGTTAAACAGATGTGGGCAGGGGTGGACTGACAACTCATGGGGCCCCCGGGCAATAGGAGATTATGGGGCCCCCAGTCAATCAGAGATTATGGGGCCACACAGTATACACAAAACACACACAGTACTGGAGAGGTGGGGCAGCTATAATCTCGGGATTTTTAGACCAAAAGGATAAGGGACATTTCAGAGACAGATGTAAAAGGAAAACACAATTTTTTACATACCTACTCTGGTTTTACTTAGACTGGCAACCCTGATGGGGCCCCCTAGTGGCATGGGTCCCTCGGGCAGTGCACAAGTGGCCCAAAGGTCAGTCCGCACCTGGGTGTGGGTTTAATAGAGAATCCTGTGCATATTTATGATTTGGCCACAAGATGGGCCCGTTGTATTGGAGAGTTGATATTTCTAGCCAATTAGTAGGATGTGTGAAATATCTTGTGGTAATAATTAAAGTTAAGTGAACCATAACTGATTAATAAAAGAACTGTTTGAACTAATACTCAATGCTAACAGAATAGCATGGGGGTCCCCCCCAATTCACACCAGGCCCCTGCCAAAAAAAAAACAGAGCACGGGGTTCCCCCAGATTCCATACCAAACCCTTATCCAAGCATGCAAAAGCTTGCACTCCCCCGCCCCACTCAGCCCCAAAGCACATTGTCCTAATGTTGATGGGGACAAGGGCCTTTTCCCCGAGAACCCTGGGCTGTGGTTATGGGAGTCTGTGGGCGGGGGGCTTATCCATCTGCCTGCTCCGCTATCTGACAGCTCTTAAATAATAAATATATAAGGGATGGGGCCAGCAGTGTCACCTGGTGGCACCGCCCCACTTGTGGCATCACCGACCAGTGATAATCAACACCACAGAGGCAGCTTTATTGTAAGAGTGTGTGTATATGTATATAGTTGTAGACACTGGGAGATGGGTGGGCTCCGTGGCGGTACCAGAATTTCTGTTGTTACGTGTAAGGAGATGGGTGGGCTCCATGGTGGTACCAGAATTTCTGTTGGTGCGTGTAGGGAGATGGGTGGGCTCCGTGGTGGTACCAGAATCTCTGTTGGTACACACTGGGAGATGGTGGGTTCTGTGGCAGAATTTCTTGTAATTGCAGAATGCCAGCTTGTGTGATGCAGAGTCAACAAGTTAGGAGGTAGTGGGGGTCTTAGAAATTCTGGAAGGCCTGGCAGGGATATTGGGAGTAAAGGAGGTCCAGGCTGGAAAGAAGTGAATCAGATCTTTCCCACCACTGGTCAATTTTTTTTTATACATCTGTATCTGTGGACTGAAGCTCTGTTGTACTTGCTGCCATATTGATCTGCTACTGGCTAATTTTTACATAATTGAGGGCTGACACTCAAATTTTTATACTCTTCATTTGCACCTCTTGTGTATCTTATAGTATTGGCTGTGCAGTGCTCTCATTATCTTACCCTCAAAGGACAGATAAACAAACCAAGACTTGTTTTTATCTGACCATTTGATCTTGTTTTTTTTTTCACCACAAATATATTTCCTTAAAACTTTGTCATCTTTTTTTACTACCTCATTTTTTATTTAATGTGCTTGCATTTTTCTCTTCCTCTTCGTTTCTCTCTCTGTGACTCTCTCTGTAGATATATAAAGGTTATAAAGGAATTGTGAAATGTTGGCATTGAGGTTGAAAATCTGACTGATCATGGCAAAAAACTGTCTTTTTCTTTAAAGAGGAAGTAAAGCCTCTGAAAAAAAATACACCCTGCAAGACAAAGGCATAATGAGCTAGTATGCATAGAAAACTAGCTCATTATGAATTACTTACCTGAGACGAAAGCCCCCGCAACGGCCCTCATTCGCCTCCTCCGGCACCACCATCTATCCTGGATTGACTTCCGGGTATTGTGGCTCTGGCGGTGTGACTGGCCGGAGCTGAAGATATCGGTGACTCTATTTCTGCAAATATCTCCTAAACCTTTTAGGTTTGGGAGATATTTCTTGCACCTACAGGTAAGCATTAATCTAGGCTTACCTGTAGGTTAAAGTGGTTGGAATGGGTTTACAACCACTTTAAGGATAGTGATGATATGAAGCCATTTATTATCACATAGTTGTTTGGCTCCTTTTTAAATCATAATGATAACAGAAATCCCCCAAATGGCCCTAATGGAGAGTTTGCATACCCTGGAATGTTTGGCCTTGGTATAGACACACAAGGTGATACACACAGGTTATGGCAATTCAAGTTTAATTTCCCAAATCTGTGGATTTTTAAATTACAATCTGTGTCTGTGTATAAATAGTCAATGGAGTTTATTTACTAAAACCAGAGAGTGCAAAATCTGGTGCAGCTGGGCATGGTAGCCAATCAGCTTCTAACTTCTAGCTTTTTAAATTAAGCTTTGACAATTAAACCTGGAAGCCAACTGTTTTCTGTGAAGAGCTGCACCAGATTTTGCACGCTCCAGTTTTAGTAAATGAACCTCACTGTGTTTGTTAGCTCTCACATGGGTACACTGAGCAGGCTAGGTACTGAGCCATGTAGAGGAGAAAAGAACTGTCAGGAGACCTGCATAACAAGGTAATGGAACTTTATAAAGATGAAAAAGGATATAAAAAGATATTGAAAGTCTTGCATATACCAATCAGTACTGTTCAATCACTTATTAAGAAGTGGAAAATGGGGGTGTGACCAGATGCTCTAGAGTGCGCACGTACGTGACCTAGCTTAGCCGCAGCTCCGGAAGAGATCCTGCAAGCTGGAGATGATGCAGTGGCATGAGGTTGGCTTACCCCTGACCTAACTGCTCCACCTAGGGGAACCTGGTCTTTATTGAGGGGTCAGGGGATCAGAGAGGAGAGCCGCTGGTGCACCTGCACTACACCCTGCCACCCTCTCCTGGATACCCATGTTGCGCAAATGGTCTGATGCTGAATAGTGGGAAAGTTCACACAGCCTGTCCCCTGCTCGTTGAGGGGAGAGACCTAAAACAAATGAGTGGATCCAGCATTTGTAATATACCTACCAGAGGAGACTAGGTTTCTTCTTTAGTGACACCCGGTGGACATTCAGTTCTCTGCATGTGGCAAAAGAAATCAAGGGGTTCCCCCTTGGACTATTTCAGTGCCATTTTTCAATCTCATTATTCTGTCTCCCCTTTTCCTCCCTCTTTCTTGGGTGTAAGTGCCATCCTGCCCCGAATTGGGAAGATAGTGCTGGGTTATTATAACACATTGCCATGACCTGGAAGGGGGGGGGAGACCCAGCGTGACAGGACAGGGCCCTCTCCATTGCCCTCAACAAAATGTGAAGGGGAACCAGGCAGCAGCCAAATTAGAGAGACTCGCCCATACCCCCGGATCACACACCCACAAAAGGAGGCCAACAGAACCTGCAAGCGCAATCTAAGGAGCGTGGTGGAGCCACAGCTGTGAGGAAAAGCTAAGGTCAAGGGCAAGCCATAGCAGCACCAGCATTGAAAGAGGTCCTGCAAGCAATTAACTCCTCCTGTAAGACTTCATTAAGCCGCGTACACACGGGCGGACTGTATGGCCTACTTAGTCCGTCGAAACACATTTCAGCGGACAGTCCGCTCGTGTGTGGGCTTCAGCGGACTTTTTCAGCGTGCAGTCTGGCGTACTAAGTATTTCGGAATTTTCGAAATTCTGTCCGTCATACTTTGGTTTCAGCGGACAATCCGGGCATTGCTGTGTATTGGACTTCTTATTTCTAGTCCCGTCGTACGTGCTGTACACGTCATCACGCAAGCTTTCGACGGACTGTTTGTGCATCCGTGTGTGGTCAAGTCCGTTCATTCGAAAGTAGGATGGACTGTCCGTCGGATTGTATGATGGACTAAGTAGGCCATACAGTCCGCCCGTGTGTACGCGGCTTTAGGTGAACTGTCTGGCCAGCTTAAAACTATCAGGGAAGCGCTATCCTTTGTCATGCATGACCTACAAAAAAATGCGAGAAAGGACCACCGCCCTTGAGGGCACAGTTAATTTTAATGGAGGACGATCTGAACCCACTCAAGCGAGAGATAAGAACTGTAAGGCCGCGTACACACGCGGGGACTGTTCGCCCAACTTTGTCCACTGAACAGTGTTTCGGCGGACAGTCCGCTCGTGTGTGGGCTTTCAGTGGACAGTTTCAGCGAACAGTCTGCTGAACAAGGTTTTTCGGAAATTTCGAAAAACTGTCCGCTGAAACCTTGTTTCAGCGGACAGTCCCCGCGTGTGTAGGCTTGTTCGCCGTACTAAGTTGCATGCATGCTCAGAAAGGATTTACATGCCGAAGTTTGCATTGCAGTGTATAGGACGTCGAATTTTTCGTCCCGTCGTACGTGCCGTTCACGTCATCGCGCACGGTTTCAGCGGACTGTTCGTTCGTCGTGTGTGGGCAAGTTCCTTCATGCTAAGTTTGAGCGGACTGTTCGCTGAAACTGTTTGACGGACAAAGTTGGGCGAACAGTCCCCGCGTGTGTATGCGGCCTTAGAGAACAAATGGCTCACTATGAGATAAAAATGGATGACATGGAATACAGAATGTGAAGGAAAAATGGAAGGATTGTGGGGCTCCCTGAAAAAAGTTCATGAAAAATGGTTGAAGGAACTAATTAGAAAGGATACTTTTTCACCCTTTTTTGCAATGGGGAGAGCTCATAGGGTGCCCTCCAGACATCCTGCACTAGGGGGCCACCCAAGATCTCGCCTGGTAAAAATGCTCTTCTACAAGGACAGAGTAACCATATGACAGAAGGCCAGAAAAAAGGGTAATATCCTCTATGAAGATGTTAGGGTATCTATATACCCAGTTTTTTCACCGGAACTGCAAAAGCGGAGGGCTACGTTTTATAAAATCAGACGTAAATGACAACAACTCAAAGTATCTTATGCCCTGTTATATCCAGCAAGACTGCTGGTGACCACCCTGGGGGAGACTCTATTTTTGTTGATACCCCAGGGGGGTGGCGGGGTTGTTGGCATCTCATAAGGGGAAATTATAGAAGAACCAGAAAATGTAATTCCAAAGATAGAAGTACAATAACTGCATGGGTTTAAGAACACAGCTGATCACTTATTTAGCACTTTAAGGAGTTGGGGCGGAGGGTTACATTTAGGTTAGAGAGAGTAATGTATATACTGTTCCCTTTCACAGAGGGATCTGGGGGATTTTTTTTTTATTACTTGCATGTGCTTTTTCAATATTTTTTGGGGAGGGAGGGAGGGGGAAAGGGTTATACACAAGAGCAATAATATTTGTAAATTTGAACATTATTATTATTATTATTATTATTATTATTATACAGGTTTTATATAGCGCCAACAGTTTGCTCAGTGCTTTACAACATGAGGGCAGACATTACAGTTACATTACAATTTGGTACAAGAGGAATCAGAGGGCCCTGCTCGTTAGAGCTTACAATCTAAAAAGGAAGGGGCAATTGATACAAAAGGTAATAGCTGTGGGGGATGAGCTGATGGAGGAAGTAAAACAGTGTTAGTTAGAAGCAGGATAGGCTTCTTTGAAGAGAAGGGTTTTCAGGGATTGTCTAAAGATGGATAGATTAGGGGACAGTTGGACAGATTGGGGTAGGGAGTTCCAAAGGATGGGAGAAGCTCTGGAGAAATCCTGGAGGCGAGCATGGGAGGAGGTGACAAGGGAGCTAGAGAGCAGGAGGTCTTGGGATGACCGAAGAGGGCGGCTTGGTTGGTATTTTTGGACTAGGTTAGTGATGTAACTAGGGCCAGAGTTATAGATGGCTTTGTAAATTATTGTTAGTACTTTGAATTTTATTAGTTGGGTGAGTGGAAGCCAGTGCAGGGATTGGCAGAGAGGGGTGAGGGACACTGAATGGTTGGTAAGGTGGATGAGTCTGGCAGCGGCATTCATTATGGACTGGAGGGGGGATAGTCTATGTAAAGGTAATCCAACCAGGAAGGAGTTGCAGTAGTCGAGGCGAGAGGTGACCAGGGAGTGAATTAGAAGCTTGGTGGTGTCATTAGTTAAAAAGGGGCATATTCTGGAAATGTTGCGGAGGCTAAGACGGCATGATTTCGACAGGGCTTGTATGTGGGCCTGAAAGGCAATTCGGAGTCTAAGGTTACCCCTAGCACCCTGGCATGTTGGGATGGACTGATAGATGTGCCATTGATCTTGACAGAGAAGTTAGGCGAAGGGGCACATGGGGGAGGAAATATTAAGAGCTTGGTTTTAGATAGATTAAGTTTGAGGAAGTGGTGTGACATCTAGGCTGATATGTCTGTTAGTAGATCAGTGATGCCTGAGGAGATTGATGGGGTGAGCTGAGGGGTAGAGAGATAGATTTGGGTGTCATCAGCATATAAATGGTAGTGAAATCGAGAATAGTAGAGGACCAAGGACAGAACCTTGGGGGACCCCAATGAAAAGGGGAGTTGGAGAAGAGGAAGTGGAGTTGTAAGTGACACTGAAGGTGCGATGAGATAGGTAAGATTCAAACCAACGGATAGTGCAGCCATGGAGACCAAGCAAATTGAGTTTTTTGAGGAGGAGGGGGTGGTCAACTGTAGTGATGGACGAACTTCCGACGGGACGTTTCGCGAACGCGAAACGCGAACGGACACAAACGTTCGCGAAAACGACCGTTCGCCGCGGGCTCCATTGACTTCAATGGGAGGCGAATTTCGCAAACCTTTAGGTCGAATTTGCGGCCACGGGGTAATTATTAGGGGGTAGCACGTAGTCCCACCACCTGGACAATAGCATAATACATGTATGAGGTGAATTTGGGATCGATAACTACAAGCATTTTTTTTTTATTTGGGAAATTGTTCTGACAATTCAGGACTATGGAGCTAATGAAGGCAATGGAGGAGAGGGAAGGTCAGGGACCAGGGTAGGCAAACAAGAGGGTGCAGGAGATACAGAGCACTGACAGCAGCACCGTAATACAGAGCACTGACATCAGCACCGTGACATACAGCGCTGACAGCAGCTCCGTGACATACAGCGCTGACAGCAGCTCCGTGACATACAGCGCTGACAGCAGCTCCGTGACATACAGCGCTGACAGCAGCTCCGTGACATACAGCGCTGACAGCAGCTCCGTGACATACAGCGCTGACAGCAGCACCGTGACATACAGCGCTGACAGCAGCTCCGTGACATACAGCGCTGACAGCAGCTCCGTGACATACAGCGCTGACAGCAGCTCCGTGACATACAGCACTGACAGCAGCTCCGTGACATACAGCGCTGACAGCAGCTCCGTGACATACAGCGCTGACAGCAGCACCGTGACATACAGCGCTGACAGCAGCTCCGTGACATACAGCGCTGACAGCAGCTCCGTGACATACAGCGCTGACAGCAGCTCCGTGACATACAGCGCTGACAGCAGCTCCGTGACATACAGCGCTGACAGCAGCTCCGTGACATACAGCGCTGACAGCAGCTCCGTGACATACAGCGCTGACAGCAGCTCCGTGACATACAGCGCTGACAGCAGCTCCGTGACATACAGCGCTGACAGCAGCTCCGTGACATACAGCGCTGACAGCAGCTCCGTGACATACAGCGCTGACAGCAGCACCGTAAGCAGCCCCAGGAGGAAGTCAGCACAGCACAGGGATGGTGTGATCCCCTCATAATAAGAACCCCCAGGAGGAAGTCAGCACAGCACAGGGATGGTGGGAGCCCCTCATAATAAGAACACCCAGGAGGAAGTCAGCACAGCACAGGGATGGTGGGAACCCCTCATAATAAGCAGCCCCAGTAGAAATATGACACCGCTCAACCTCTTCAAAGAGGAGGGTAGGGGCATATAGTACGGTGTGCTTTTTTGGGTCAGGGAAGTGAGCCAAATGAATTAAGAAGGTCTGTGTGCTTGATTCCAAAAATTGTTTATAGACATATACATGGTCTACTGATCACATGTGTTGAATTCCTCCGAGATCCATGCCTCATTCATTTTTAGAAATGTGAGGTAGTTAACACTGTGGTGAGCTAGGCGAGTACGCTTATCGGTCACAATCCCCCCTGCTGCGCTGAACGTCCTTTCGGACAGGACACTGGATGAGGGGCAAGCCAACAGTTCGATTGCAAATTGGGCAAGCTCTGGCCAGAGGTCAAGCCTGCCCACCCAGTAGTCTAGGGGTTCATCACTCCTCAGAGCGTCCACATCGGCCGTTAACCCAATGTAGTCGGACACCTGACGGTCTAGGCGTTCCCTGATGCTGGATCCGGATGACACCTGTCGATGGGTCGGCTGAAAGAATGACCTCATATCCGAAGTCACCAACACATCTTCAAACCGGCCTCTTCTTGCAGGCGCTGTTGGATTGGTACCCGCAAATCCTTCTCTGGGAGTGGGAATTGCTCCTCTGCCAGCGCACGCAAAAGCAGAATGCAGCATTTCTCGAAGCAAGGCCTGGAAGTGCTGCATTCTGACAGCCCTCTGCGACGGCGGTAACATTTCCGCCATTTTGTGTTTGTACCGGGGGTCTAAGTACGTTGCCACCCAGTACTGGTCCTTGACCCTCATGCTTTTTATACGGGGGTCCCTATTAAAACACTGGAGCATGAAGGCCCCCATTTGCACTAAAGTGGAAGCGGTGTGGTGGCCTGGCTCCTGCTCATCATCCAGGATAATGTCGTCCTCTTCATTCTCCTCTCCCCATCCTCGCACAACAGGGATCCCAGAAAGGTTTAAAGCATGCTCTTCTTGCTCCTGCTCATCCGCCCCGGCACCATCCTCCTCTGACTCCTCATCAGACTCCTGTTGTTGACTTGTCTCAGATAGAGTAGCCCCCCCTGGGAATTCATCCAGCATTGCGACTTCCTCATCTTCCCGCTCCTGCTCCTCCACAGCCTGATCAATGACACGACGCAATGCACGCTCCAGAAAGAAGGCATAAGGTACCATGTCACTGATGGCGCCATGGCTGCGACTGACCAGTTTGGTGATCTCCTCAAATGGCCGCAGAAGTCTGCATGTGTCGCGCATGAGCAGCCACTGGCGCGGTGAAAAAAAACCCAGCTCCCCAGAACCGTTTCTTTCGCAGAGTTCATACAGGTAGACGTTAACTGCACGTTTCTGCTGGAGCAGCCTATCAAGCATATAGAAGGTTGAGTTCCATCGCGTCGGGCAATCGCAAATAAGACGTCTGACCGGCAGATGGTGTCGCCGCTGAATGTCAGCAAGGCGAGCCATGGCCGTGTAAGATCTTCTGAAATGGGCCGAGATTTTCCTTGCCTGCCGCAAGATGTCCTGGACCCCAGGGTATTTGACAAGGAATCGCTGCACGACCAAGTTTAAGACGTGTGCCATGCACGGCACGTGCGTGATTTTGCCCTGTTTCAATGCGCTAAGCAGATTGGCACCGTTGTCACACACCACTTTACCAACTGTCAAATTGAGCGGTGTTAGCCACTCATCTGCCTGTGAACGCAAAGCTGAAAGGAGTGCCGGGCCAGTGTGGCTCTTTGCTTCCAGGCACAACAGACGCAGCACGGCATGGCAACGTCTCACCTGGCATGTGGAATAGGTTCTGGGGAGCTTGGGCGGTGCAGTGGAAGAGACGCTAGCAGCGGAAAAGGAGGAGGCAGCTGAGGAGGAGAGGGAGGAGGATGGAGTAGGAGGAGGAGAAGAAGAGTCAGGCCTGCATGCAATCCGTGGCGGTAAAACCAAATCTACACGGGTGCCACGGGTTACATGCTTGACGGCCGTCAGAAGGTTCACCCAGTGGGCAGTAAAACTGATATACCTTCCCTGCCCGTGTTTGCTAGACCACGTGTCTGTGGTCAGATGTATCTTGGCACCGACACTGTGTGCCAGAGATACATTCACTTGCCGCTGAACATGGCCATATAGCTCTGGGATGCCCTTCTCTGAGAAATACTTCCTTCCTGGGACCTTCCATTGTGGTGTTCCAATGGCCACAAATTTGCGAAAGGCCTCCGAGTCCACCAGTTTATATGGCAGTAGTTGGCGGGCTATGAGTTCTGACAAGCCAGCCGCCAACCGTTGGGCAAGAGGGTTATCCGGCGTCATCATTTTTTTACGCTCAAACATTAGGCCCACGGAAGCCTGCCTTTTTGCAGAAAAATGTGAGCTTGGCGTGATGGAAGGTGGAGTGGAGGACAATTGTGAGGAGAGAGGAGAAGGAGAAGTAGAAGACGAGGCTGGACGGTGAGAGCCTGCAGTGTGGCTTTGTGTGTTCCGTTGCTCCCACTGGGCTCGGTGATGGCTGCTCATGTGCCTTCTTAAGGCGGTCGTCCCTAGGTGAGTATTGGGCTTACCGCGACTAACGCGTTGACTGCAAAGATTGCAGATGGCAACGCTATTGTCAGCAGCGGACACGTTAAAAAAAGCCCACACTGCGGAGCCATGTGCCGGTGTCCTGGGAGCGCCAGATGTGACCGTACATGGTCGATGACTCGCTCCTGATACATTTGCAGTCTGCTTTGTCCCTGCTGTGCAATGTAAGTCATTGCTGCTTCTCCTCCCTATCTGCTGGTCCATATCTCCCTCTGAACTCCCCTCCTCTTCCTCTCTTGTGGGCACCCACGTGACATCACTAGACACGTCATCATCAACGTCACCTTCCCCACCGCTATAAGTAGAGTAGGCAGCAACACCGGGGACCAACCTCCTCCTTGGGCTGATCTGGGTACTGGCGTCAGACTGCTGAGTAGCGCTTGTTGCTACCTCCTCTTCCTGATCCAATACCAAGAGTGGCTGCGCATCAGAAATGTCCTCTTGATATGGATCGGAAAATAATTCCAGTGACTCAAGCGGAAGGTATGTGGTGGTGGTGGTGGTGGTCGTGTTGTTGGTGGTAGTGTCTTTGGGGGTGCACATAGCAGAGAGTGAAGAAGAGGGTGCAGATCGAGAGGATGAGGAGGGTGCAGAAGAGTAAGGCTGAGCGAGCCACTCAACCAAGTCTGGTGCATCCTTTAAAGTAATTGAACGCACCTTCTGCAACTTCCCACTTTGGCTCAAGCCTGTTGCTCCTGCCCTACCCCTACCACCCCTGCGGAAGGGCCTGCCTCTTCCTCTGCATGTCATTTTTTAAATGACCCTGTGACAAAACTCTTAGTCCCTATACCGCTGAAGGACTGCTGCAGTATAGGTGAGCGGTCAGCAGTGGTGCACGTCAACCCTATCTATTGTGGACCTATAGCGGTCCTTACAGAACAGCAGACTGTACCGCACTCAAGCCTATGTACCGTAGCACCCTATACCAAGTTACCAGTCCTTATAAGAACTTTTGTGGACCAAGCAGGTTGTGTATTAGTGTTTAGCAGACTGTACGTCAGTCCCTATACCGCTGAAGGACTGCTGCAGTATAGGGCAGCGGTCAGCAGTGGTGCACGTCAACCCTATCTATTGTGGACCGATAGCGGTCCTTACAGAACAGCAGACTGTACCGCACTCAAGCCTATGTACCGTAGCACCCTATACCAAGTTACCAGTCCTTATAAGAACTTTTGTGGACCAAGCAGGTTGTGTGTTAGTGTTTAGCAGACTGTGCGTCAGTCCCTATACCGCTGAAGGACTGCTGCAGTATAGGGCAGCGGTCAGCAGTAGTGCACGGCAACCCTATGTATTGTGGACCGATAGCGGTCCTTACAGAACAGCAGACTGTAACGCACTCAGGCCTATGTACCGTAGCACCCTATACCAAGTTACCAGTCCTTATAAGAACTTTTGTGGACCAAGCAGGTTGTGTGTTAGTGATTAGCAGACTGTACGTCAGTCCCTATACCAATGAAGGACTGCTGCAGTATAGGGCAGCGGTCAGCAGTAGTGCACGGCAACCCTATGTATTGTGGACCGATAGCGGTCCTTACAGAACAGCAGACTGTAACGCACTCAGGCCTATGTACCGTAGCACCCTATACCAAGTTACCAGTCCTTATAAAAACTTTTGTGGACCAAGCAGGTTGTGTGTTAGTGTTTAGCAGACTGTGCGTCAGTCCCTATACCGCTGAAGGACTGCTGCAGTATAGGGCAGCGGTCAGCAGTGGTGCACGTCAACCCTATCTATTGTGGACCGATAGCGGTCCTTACAGAACAGCAGACTGTACCGCACTCAAGCCTATGTACCGTAGCACCCTATACCAAGTTACCAGTCCTTATAAGAACTTTTGTGGACCAAGCAGGTTGTGTATTAGTGTTTAGCAGACTGTACGTCAGTCCCTATACCGCTGAAGGACTGCTGCAGTATAGGGCAGCGGTCAGCAGTGGTGCACGTCAACCCTATCTATTGTGGACCGATAGCGGTCCTTACAGAACAGCAGACTGTACCGCACTCAAGCCTATGTACCGTAGCACCCTATACCAAGTTACCAGTCCTTATAAGAACTTTTGTGGACCAAGCAGGTTGTGTATTAGTGTTTAGCAGACTGTACGTCAGTCCCTATACCGCTGAAGGACTGCTGCAGTATAGGGCAGCGGTCAGCAGTGGTGCACGTCAACCCTATCTATTGTGGACCGATAGCGGTCCTTACAGAACAGCAGACTGTACTGCACTCAGGCCTATGTACCGTAGCACCCTATACCAAGTTACCAGTCCTTATAAAAACTTTTGTGGACCAAGCAGGTTGTGTGTTAGTGTTTAGCAGACTGTGCGTCAGTCCCTATACCGCTGAAGGACTGCTGCAGTATAGGGCAGCGGTCAGCAGTAGTGCACGGCAACCCTATGTATTGTGGACCGATAGCGGTCCTTACAGAACAGCAGACTGTAACGCACTCAGGCCTATGTACCGTAGCACCCTATACCAAGTTACCAGTCCTTATAAGAACTTTTGTGGACCAAGCAGGTTGTGTGTTAGTGATTAGCAGACTGTACGTCAGTCCCTATACCAATGAAGGACTGCTGCAGTATAGGGCAGCGGTCAGCAGTAGTGCACGGCAACCCTATGTATTGTGGACCGATAGCGGTCCTTACAGAACAGCAGACTGTACCGCACCCAAGCCTATGTACCGTAGCACCCTAGACAGACCAAGTTACCAGTCCTGATAAAGAGCTTTGTGGAACAAGTGAGTTGTGAATGATTAGCAGACTGCAGCAGAAGGGCAGCAGTCAAGTATAATATTCTTTCTATATTTGGAAGAAAGAATATTATACGTGTACAAGCCTATTACCGTACCACTGATACCAGTCCTGAAAAGAACCTTTGTGGAACTAATAGTAACAGCAAGTCTTTAAAATTATCCTCACTGCCTGACACACTGCTTCCTGCCTGTCCCTATACAAATTGGCAAAAAAGAGTAGGCTGGAACGATTAGCTGGAACAGCTCTTTTGTGGACCTGATAGTAACAGCTAATGATGATGATGATGATGATGATGAAGAAAGACTAATCTGGCTGAGCTGTCCCTAAAATAGCAGCATACAGCGCTCTGTCCCTTTATCTAAACTGACAAAAGAAACTCAGGCTGCTGACCTAACACCTATACCAGTCCTGAAAAGAACTTTTGTGTACCAAATAGCTAGCGTTTTCTCTGTCCCTACTCCACACAGGATCCTTTCCCTACAGTGACAGAAGAAAGAATGTAAAATGGCCACCGGATCGGGTGTATTTATAGGTTAGGGGGAATGTCCAAGTGTCCATGAGCTGTCATGTCTCAATTGGTTGTCCTGTAACACATGATAAACGTGTCACGAAAGGTTAAAGTTCTTGTATACATTAAACACGTAAGTCCGCCGGGGCGAACGACGGAAAAAGGCGTTCGAACCCGCGGACGGCGAAAGTCGGAAATTCGCCGCGAAACGACCGCCGGGCGAACCGTTCGGCCATCACTAGTCAACTGTATCAAAGGCAGCAGAAAGGTCCAAGAGTAAGAGTATGGAATAATGACCGTTGGTTTTGGCTGTTAGTAAGTTGTTAGTGAGTTTTAGGAGGGCAGTTTCTGTGGAGTGCTGTGGGTGAAATCCAGACTGAAGAGGATCTGAAGAGGATCGAGAAGGTTATTTTCAATGAGGTGGTTGCTCAGTCGGTTGTAGACTTGAACATGCGGGAAGGTCACTTTGGAAGCCCCCAGAAAGGACCCAAAGGGGAGGTGAGTGAATTGGGAATGAGACACGGATGATGTGACTGGTATGAAAGGTGTATGAGGGGATGTATGAAGAATAAATGCACTTTATATAGGCAATATTTTGTCACAAAATTCTCACAGAGGAAGTGTAACATGAAGAATAGGTATTGGTCAATAAAGAAGGACCACACAAAGTATATGGAAATTACACAATTAGGTTTGGGTATATTGAATTATATGCATTTTTTGTACATTAAACTGTTAAATGGTTAGTTGTACGCAGGTGAAAAAGTTAAATATATGTTCTTGAAACATCCGGTGCTCAGGCAATACTGTAAAAAAAAAAAACTGCAGTTCTTTCAGTAGCAAAAACATATGGGGTGGGATTACTCTGCCTTTAGGAAACTCACCTTACCAGCATCTCTATACCACAGCTAGGTTGGGGAGATTTCTGAAACCCAGTAACATTCAGTTCATACCGCCTATTCTAGGGGGGTGAGCATTCTGATTAGATCTGGGGTATTGTTCACCTGTAGGCAGATTAAGATTGATGAACTTGGGCGCTATATCTTTTTATATTGTATAATAGAGAATAGAAACTACGTGCTGGCTAATTTATATATCCCTTCACCTTTTAATACTTTAATTTTGTATAAGTTAATGGAGTTTGTTCTGGACAAACTGGGTGTGCCAGTTATTATTATGGGTGATTTTAACATGGCCATGGACCAGAAGGCAGATAGGTTCCCCCACCAGACACAGATAGGTGCTATAATTGATGACCGATTGTCCCTATTTTTGGGAGAGGCCAGACTAATGGACATATGGAAGTTACGGTACTGGTGTTTTTCCAGAACACATTCCTCCCTCTCTATAATTGATTTGGTATTGGGGATGAGGAGGTACTACAGGTGATAAGAAATGTAAGTTACATGCCAAGAGGTCTTTCAGACAACTGCCTGGTGATATTGCCAGTAGAAATAAGGGAGAATTATCGTCCTGGGAAGTGGAAAATAAGTCCTTTTTGGAAGAAACTGAAGGGTGAGACAGATGAGGTGCTAACAGCCCTAAGCCCTTGTACACACGGTCGGAGAATCCGTTGGAATGTGTCCTATTGGACCGTGTTGTCAGATAATCCGACTGTGTGTGGTATGCATCAGACTGATTCCGTCAGAATATCCGTCGGACCCAATTTTCCAACTTGTTGGAAATATTTCCCGACCAACTGGGCCGATCGGACATACTCCGATCATGTGTAGCGAATTGTGATCGGACCAAGTGCCACGCATGCTCAGATCAAATTCCTACATCAAAGCTATTGGCTACTAGCCTGAATGTAGTCCCATCGCAACGAAATTACGTCATCACGTTCTGAAAGATCGGATTTTTCGACAACTTTGTCCGACCGTGTGTATGCAACAGTTTTGGACAAGATCCGACGGACAAAATCAGACGGATAAAATATGACGGATTTGGTTGTCGAAATCTCCGACCGTGTGTACAGGGGCTTAGAGAATTTGTTAATTTGAATAGAGCTTCTCATCTCTGAGTCTGCTGGGACTCTGTCCAAGTGGAAATGGTCCAATTGATGAGTTAAAAATCAGAGTTTAAAACAGGAGGTTATAAAAGGGGACGTAGTACCTGTGTAGTGTGAGTACCTGAGTTTTGTCTAAATAGTGTGTGGATCGTTAGTACTTGTGTATTGTGTACTGTGTATTGTGAGTGCACGTAGGTCTGCGAGTGCACATAGGTCTACGAGTACCTGTGTATTGTCTTGTTGAGTATTAGTGTATTGTCTTGTTGAGTGTTATGCAGCGTACACACAACCGGACTTTTAGACAGACTAGGTCCGATGGAACGAATCCGTTGGACAATTCGATCGTATGTGGGTTCCATCGGATCCTTGCTGCCCAAAAATCTGACGGACTTTAGAAATAGAACACGTTTCAAATTTTTCCGACGGACTCGAGTCCGGTCGAAAAATCAGTTTATGTGTATGCTAGTCCTACGGACAAAAACTGACGCTAGGGCAGCTATTGACTACTGGCTATGAACTTCCTTATGCTAGTCCAGTCATATGTCATCACCTTCAAATCCGTCCGTCGAAAAGTCTGCTCGTGTGTATGTGGCATTAGTGTCAGGAATCTAGTTCCTAGGTAATTTGGACAGGGTATAATCCCCAATCCTCATTAAATTTAATAGGTACGATGCCTGGCGGGCGCAGCGAGGTGACTCATTGTACATCTTGTGGCATGTATGCATTCCTTGATCATCCGATCGAGGGTGAATACTGCTGTGCAAAAGTGCAGGAAGTCCAGCTTCTGAATCTGGAGAAGCAACTGTCAGTAATGAGAAGTCCCTCCATACTAAAGGATAGCCAGGAATGTACATGGCAGGGGCCAGCGCAGAGGCTGGTGGAGACAAAGAGATGCAGGCACTAGGAAAGAGTAGATGGGTGACAGTCAGGAAGGGTAGAGGGGGAAGTGCCAAGGAGGCCTATCCAGGGCTGGTGCATCCCAATAAGTACGCTCCATTGAGTGACATTGGTGAAACCAGTCAGGGACCAGCACTGCTGGAGCTGAGGGACTCTCCTAGCTGCCGGGGGGAAGAACTCCTCCAGTGAGAGTGGGTGGGAAGCAAAAGGAAAAGAAAGACAGTTTCTAGTGCTATGGGACTCAATTCTTAGAAGGACAGAGAGGCCAATCTGTAACAAAGACCTGAAGCGCCAAACAGTATGTTGTCTACCGGGTGCTTGGGTTCGGCACATCACGGATCTGGTGGACAGATTACTGGAAGGGGCTGGGGAAGACCCAGCTGTCATGGTGCACGTTGGCACCAATGACAAAGTCAGGGGCAGATGGAGTGTTCTAAAGAATGATTTTAGGGACTTAGGAGCTAAATTGAGGAAAAGGACCTCCAATTCTCAGGAATACTACCGGTAACGCAGGTTTCCGTTACATCAGAGGGGGGCGGGGTCACCCATACGTCATTGGGAAACCCCTGGCTTCCCTCACTAGCGTCAGAGGGGCGGGGTCAGGTGACAGGTGGCCCCGCCCTCCTAATATAAGAAACATCAGCGATGGGATCCCCGCAGTGTCTCCTCAGTGGAGACAGAAGATGGATGGATGGACTGCACTGGACTTAAAATCACCCGTCGCTGGATCAGATGAGCCATCGCTAGACCCCGGAGAGATGATCATCCATCGCTGGATAGCAAGAGTGGATTAGCACCACTGGAATCTTTTTTTAATTTTTTCAAAAGTGTGTTTGTCTTATTTAACCATTTTTTACACTTTCTTTGTGAAATGGTAGTTGTACTTTTGTACCCCCTTACCATTTCAAACAGTGGGGGGCCAGGATCTGGGGGTCCCCTTGATAAAGGGGCTTCCAGATTCTGATAAGCCCCCCGCCTGCAGACCCCCACAACCACCGGCCAGGGTTGTGGGGATAAGGGCCCTTGTCCCCATCAACATGGGGACATGGTGCTTTGAGGGGTCACAGACCCCCAAAGCATCATCCCAATGTTGAGGGCATGTGGCCTGGTACAGTTCAGGAGGGGGGGGGGCGCTCTCTCGCCCCCCCCTTTTACTGCAGCCTGCCAGGTTCCGGGCTCGGATAAAGGGTCTGGTATGGATTTTTAGGGGGACCCCCACGTCAATTTTTTTTTTAATTTGACGCGGGGTTTCCCTTACTATCCAAACCAGACCTGAAGGGTCTGGTTATGGATATTTAGGGGGAACCCCACGTCAAATTTTTTCTTAAATTTGAGGCAGGGTTCCCCTTAATATCCATACCAGACCTGAAGGGCCTGGTAATTGAATTTAGGGGAACCCCATGCTTTTTTATTTATTTATTTTTTATCAATGAATGAATTGTTGGCTCCGTAATACAGAGAACACTCATTGAGTGTTCTCTGTATTACGGGAGCCGACAATTCAAAGTGATTTTAAAATACTTTTTTTCCTTGCGAAATGACACTTTGTGCAGGGACAGTTCTAAGCACGGGAAACATGCGCCCCTTCACAGGCATACTATAGACACCCCCGGGTACGAAATTTAAAGGAATATTACACTTTATTGTTTCACATTAATCATTATTAAAATCACTGCTCCTGAAAAAACGTCAGTTTTTAAAACTTTTTTTGCATTGATCCATGTCCCCTGGGGCAGGACCCGGGTCCCCAAACACTTTTTAGGACAGTAACTTGCATATTAGGCTTTAAATTTAGCACTTTAGATTTCTCCCATAGACTTGTACAGGATGTTCCGGATTTTCGAATTTGCCGCGAACAGCCCAAATTGTTTACTATTCGCTGAACAGGCGAACAGGCAATGTTCGAGTCGAACATGAGTTAGACTCGAACTCGAAGCTCATCTCTACTCATGACACATCATAGGAAGCACCTCCATGGATAACAGAGGACAGAATTAAAATTAGACTTGGGAAACTTAACATTAATAAATCTATATATATATATATATATATATATATATATATATATATATATATATATACACATATATATATATATATATATATATATATATATATATATATATATATATATATATATAGTGCCTTGCGAAAGTATTCGGTCCCCTTGAACTTTTCAACCTTTTGCCACATTTCAGGCTTCAAACATAAAGATATAAAATTTTAATTTTTTGTGAAGAATCACCAACAAGTGGGACACAATTGTGAAGTGGAACGAAATCTATTGGATTTTTTAAACTTTTTTTAGCAAATTAAAAACTGAAAAGTGGTGCGTGCAAAATTATTCGGTCCCTTTACTTTCAGTGAAGCAAACTCACTCCAGAAGTTCAGCGAGGATCTCTGAATGATCCAATGTTGTCCTAAATGACTGATGATGATAAATAGAATCCACCTGTGTGTAATCAAGTCTCTGTATAAATGCACCTGCTCTGTGATAGTCTCAGGGTTCTGTTGAAAGCGCAGAGAGCATCATGAAGACCAAGGAACACATCAGGCAGGTCCGTAATACTGTTGTGGAGAAGTTTAAAGCCGGATTTGGATACAAAAAGATTTCCCAAACTTTAAACATCCCAAGGAGCACTGTGCAAGCGATCATTTTGAAATGGAAGGAGTATCAGACCACTGCAAATCTACCAAGACCTGGCCGTCCCTCTAAACTTTCAGCTCAGACAAGGAGAAGACTGATCAGAGATGCAGCCAAGAGGCCCATGATCACTCTGGATGAACTGCAGAGAACTACAGCTGAGGTGGGAGAGTCTGTCCATAGGACAACAATCAGTCGTACACTGCACAAATCTGGCCTTTATGGAAGAGTGGCAAGAAGAAAGCCATTTCTCAAAGATATCCATAAAATGTCTTGTCTAAAGTTTGCCACAAGCCACCTGGGAGACACACCAAACATGTGGAAGAAGGTGCTCTGGTCAGATGAAACCAAAATCCAACTTTTTGCCCACAATGCAAAACGATATGTTTTGGGGTAAAAGCAACACAGCTCATCACCCTCAACACACCATCCCCACTGTGAAACATGGTGGTGGCAGCATCATGGTTTGGGCCTGCTTTTCTTCAGCAGGGACAGGGAAGATGGTTAAAATTGAGGGGAAGATGGATGCAGCCAAATACAGGACCATTCTGGATGAAAACCTGTTGGAGTCTGCAAAAGACCTGAAACTGGGACGGAGAGTTATCTTCCAACAAGACAATGATCCCAAACATACAGCAAAATCTACAAAGGAATGGTTCACAAATAAACGTATCCAGGTGTTAGAATGGCCAAGTCAAAGTCCAGACCTGAATCCAATCGAGAATCTGTGGAAAGAGCTGAAAACTGCTGTTCACAAATGCTCTCCATCCAACCTCACTGAGCTCGAGCTGTTTTGCAAGGAAGAATGGGCAAGAATTTCAGTCTCTCGATGTGCAAAACTGATAGAGACATACCCCAAGCGACTTGCAGCTGTAATCGCTGAAAAAGGTGGCTCTACAAAGTATTAACGCAAGGGGGCCGAATGATTTTGCACGCCCCACTTTTCATTTTTTTATTAGTTAAAAAAGTTTCAAAAATCCAATAGATTTCGTTCCACTTCACAATTGTGTCCCACTTGTTGGTGATTCTTCACAAAAAATAAACATTTTATATCTTTATGTTTGAAGCCTGAAATGTAGCCGTATACTTTCGCAAGGCACTGTATATATATATATATATTTTTTTTTTTTCTTTTTGTTAAAGAGGAAGAGCAAGAAAACATGTGCATTTACAAGGAAAAGAGATAGTAAGCCAGAAAGATCAAGAAAATACCAGATAATAAAAACAAGATGAGATAGATATGAAGAATTCTCAGAATTAGAAATATAGCCAACACTATTTGATAAGTAAGCAGTGCAAATCAAGAGTAGGGATGAGCTTGGTGATCGAGTCGAACGCATGTTCAACTTGAACACCGGCTGTTCGCCCGTTCGGCGAAGCCAGAACTCTGTGGGGCGTTCGTGCCAAATTTGTGTGGCGCTCCGGCCCACAATGCACTGCACCATCGCAGTGTATTGCTGGCTCATGATTGGCCAAGCACAGGGCCGGTGCTACCACTAGGCGGACTAGGCAACCGCCTAGGGCGCACTGCCGCCTAGGGCGCAGCGAGGACCGCTGGTTTCTCTACTTTGCGCTGGGAGCTTCTCAGTGCCTCGTTCTCCATAGTCCAGCATGCACAGGGCGCAAACAATGACAGCACACTAGCACGGCCGGCCGCGTCAGCTCCACTCACACACACAGAGCGGCATGTTTGTGGGCGCTCCACTCCCCCTCCTGTCTGCCTTCACTTCGGGCCATTTCTCATTGTTTACTGAATGGGAGGAGCGAGAGAAGTGTGGGAATCCCATCCAAATAACGGGGGAGGCCGTCCTGTACCGCCCCGGGGCAGGAACACTTAACAGGTGACAATACATTCACCGCCACCCTCCTGCCTCTACTCGACGCTGACATGAGCCCTGGGACAGAAAAGCACACTGGTAGCTATTGGCCACGCCCACCTCCACACGGAAAGCCCGCCCCTGCTATCGATTGGTCATGGATCCACAAGCATACGACTCCATGATTGGCTGCTCTGCGCTGTTTATTGCTGAGCTAGGATTCCATGCAAACGTGACTGCCTCTTGAAAAGCTGACATTAACAGCCAACACAGTGAGTGAAGTTCTTGTACATGTCACACTTGTCCCCCACCATCACCTGTCACACTGCCCTCCCCCCACCATCACCTGTCACACTGCCCTCCCCCCACCATCACCTGTCACACTGCCCTCCCCCCACCATCACCTGTCACACTGCCCTGCCCCCACCGTCACCTGTCACACTGCCCTCCCCCCACCATCACCTGTCACACTGCCCTCCCCCCACCATCGCCTGTCACACTGCCCTCCCCCCACCATCACCTGTCACACTGCCCTGCCCCCACTGTCACCTGTCACACTGCCCTCCCCCCACTGTCACCTGTCAGACTGCCCCCCCCCCCACTGTCACCTGTCAGACTGCCCCCCACCGTCACCTGTCACACTGGCCCCCCACCATCACCTGTCACACTGGTCCCCCTCACCACCTGTCACACTGCCCTCCCCCCACCGTCACCTGTCACACTGGCCCCCCACCATCACCTGTCACACTGGTCCCCCCCACCACCTGTCACACTGCCCTCCCCCCACCATCACCTGTCACACTGCCCCCCCCACCATCACCTGTCACACTGCCCCCCACCATTACCTAACACACTGCCCCCCACCGTCACCTGTCACACTGCCCCCCACCATCACCTGTCACACTGCCCCCCACCATCACCTGTCACACTGGCCCCCCACCATCACCTGTCACACTGGCCCCCCACCATCACCTGTCACACTGGCCCCCCACCATCACCTGTCACACTGCCCCCCACCTGTCACACTGGCCCCCCCACCATTACCTGTCACACTGGCCCCCCACCATCACCTGTCACACTGGTCCCCCCCACCACCTGTCACACTGCCCTCCCCCCACCATCACCTGTCACACTGCCCCCCCACCACCTGTCACACTGCCCTCCCCCCACCATCACCTGTCATACTGGGCCCCCACCATTACCTGTCACACTGCCCCCCCACCATTACCTGTCACATTGCCCCCCCCACCACCTGTCACACTGCCCCCCACCATTACCTGTCACACTGGCCCCCCCACCAACACCCGTCACACTGGCCCCCCCCACCACCACCCGTCACACTGGCCCCCCCACTGTCACCTGTCCCACTGGCCCCCCCACCGTCACCTGTCACACTGCCCCCCCCACCGTCACCTGTCACACTGGCCCCCCCCACTGTCACCTGTCACACTGGCCCCCCCCACCGTCACCTGTCACACTGGCCCCCCCACCGTCACCTGTCACACTGCCCCCCCCCCCACCGTCACCTGTCACACTGCCCCCCCCCACTGTCACCTGTCACACTGCCCCTTACCATCACCTGTCACACTGGCCCCCCCCCCCCACCATCACCTGTCACACTGCCCCCCACCATCACCTGTCACACTGCCCCCCACCATCACCTGTCACACTGCGCCCCCCACCACCACCTGTCACACTACCCTCCACCTGTCTCTTTGGATTGGGCTGTCTTTTTTATACGGTGATGTCTCTTTGCTGGATTTTGATTTCTCTTTGGATAGGGCTGTCTCTTTGCTGGATTTGACCGTCTTTGTTATATGGGGATGTATCTTTGCTGGATTTAGCTGTCTCTTTGCTTGATTGGGCTGTTATCTTCTTTTTTTTTTTTTTTTGCTGGATTGGGCTGAAAGAAATGTAGCAGTTTTATATTTAGATGTTTAAATATTTTCTACTGTTTTTTAAAATGGTAGTTTTTTTTTTTTTTTGAAGTGGGGGGGGGGGGGGGGGCAAGTAGCTGGTCTTGCCTAGGGTGCAAAATAGTCCAGCACCGGCCCTGGCCAAGCATGTACTGTGACCCAGCATGCTTGGCAAAATCACAGTGCCGGCAGTGAGGAGAGCCATGATTGGCCACAGGCAGGATGCCTGTGGCCAATCATAGCTCAGACTGTGTAGTACATGCCCCACACTAGGGATGCACCGAAATTTCGGCCGCCGAAACATATCGGCCGAAAATGGCCCTTTCGGCAAATTGCCGAAAGGAAAAAACGGCCGATAATTGAGCCGAAAATGGGGCGTGGCCTGGGCGGGGCATAGCTCCGCCCCCGCCCCTGGTGCTGCCCATCACGGGAGGTGTATAGCGCAGGTATGCCGCCTCCGCCGTCTGGATCAATAGAGCGCCTGGAACATCACAGCTTTAATTTTAATAGCTGTGTGTTCCCCCGTCGCGCACCGTTGCATACAGCCCCCCCCCCTCGTTCGGGGAACTGTGATAGACAGATCCCCCGTCCAGATTGGACGGGGGATCTGTCTATCACAGTTCCCCGGACAAGGGGGAGGGGCTATGTGCGACGGCGCGCAACGGGGGAACACACAGCTATTGAAATTAAAGCTGTGATGTTCCCGGCGCTCTATTGATCCAGACGGCGGAGGCGGCTCTCCTCTCTCTCTGCATCACTGGCTGCACGAGGGGACACAAGCACTGGCTGCACGAAGGGGGACACAAGCACTGGCTGCACGAGGGGGGACACAAACACTGGCTGCACGAGGGGGGACACAAACACTGGCTGCACGAGGGGGGACACAAACACTGGCTGCACGAGGGGGGACACAAACACTGGCTGCACGAGGGGGGACACAAACACTTATCTCTTTTTATCATGTCGCCAGTCTCTGGCCACCTCCTGTACCATGTCGCCAGTCTCTGGCCACCTCCTGTACCATGTCGCCAGTCTCTGGCCACCTCCTGTACCATGTCGCCAGTCTCTGGCCACCTCCTGTACCATGTCGCCAGTCTCTGGCCACCTCCTGTACCATGTCGCCAGTCTCTGGTCACCTCCTGTACCATGTCGCCAGTCTCTGGCCACCTCCTGTACCATGTCGCCAGTCTCTGGCCACCTCCTGTACCATGTCGCCAGTCTCTGGCCACCTCCCTTACCATGTCGCCAGTCTCTGGCCACCTCCTGTACCATGTCGCCAGTCTCTGGCCACCTCCTGTACCATGTCGCCAGTCTCTGGCCACCTCCCTTACCATGTCGCCAGTCTCTGGTCACCTCCTGTACCATGTCGCCAGTCTCTGGCCACCTCCTGTACCATGTCGCCAGTCTCTGGCCACCTCCTGTACCATGTCGCCAGTCTCTGGCCACCTCCCTTACCATGTCGCCAGTCTCTGGCCACCTCCTGTACCATGTCGCCAGTCTCTGGCCACCTCCTGTACCATGTCGCCAGTCTCTGGCCACCTCCTGTACCATGTCGCCAGTCTCTGGCCACCTCCTGTACCATGTCGCCAGTCTCTGGCCACCTCCTGTACCATGTCGCCAGTCTCTGGCCACCTCCTGAACCATGTCGCCAGTCTCTGGCCACCTCCTGTACCATGTCGCCAGTCTCTGGCCACCTCCTGTACCATGTCCCCAGTCTCTGAACCATGTCCCCAGTCTCTGACCACCTCCTGAACCATGTCCCCAGTCTCTGACCACCTCCTGTACCATGTCCCCAGTCTCTGACCACCTCCTGTACCATGTCCCCAGTCTCTGACCACCTCCTGTACCATGTCCCCAGTCTCTGACCACCTCCTGTATAAAAATATTTTTTAAAAACAGTCATTTTCGGTATCGGTGCTGTTTCGGTATCGGTTTCGGTTTTCGGCCTAGTGTATTTTTCATTTTCGGTATCGGTTTCGGCACCAAAAAACCCATTCGGTGCATCCCTACCCCACACTATATAAGGCCGCCAGCACGGCGGCCTTGTGTAGTGTGTTGGCGTCTGCAGGAGTTAGTGGGTGTTCTCTGTGTACCTTCAACGCAGTATACACTGTCCATTATCCACCTATTTAGCTATATTGCTCTTCTGTAATTGAGCTATCAGCCATCTGTTGAAGTTTCTCTGTGTTTTCTGTGTGCCCTGAGTGCAGTATACACCAGTATCCACCTATATAGCTAATTATATTACTCTTCTGTAATTGAGCTTTCAGCCATCTGCAGAAGTTTCTGGGTGTTGTCTGTGTGCCCTGAGTGCAGTATACACCAGTATCCACCTATATAGCTAATTATATTACTCTTCTGTAATTGAGCTTTCAGCCATCTGCAGAAGTTTCTGGGTGTTGTCTGTGTGCCCTGAGTGCAGTATACACCAGTATCCACCTATATAGCTAATTATATTACTCTTCTGTAATTCAGCTATCACCCATCTGCTTGAGTTTCTGGGTGTTGTCTGTGTGCCCTGAGTGCAGTATACACCATTATCCACCTATATAGCTATATTGCTCTTCTGTAATTGAGCTATCAGCCATCTGCAGGAGTTTCTGGGTGTTGTCTGTGTGCCCTGAGTGCAGTATACACCAGTATCCACCTATATAGCTAATTATATTGCTCTTCTGTAATTGAGCTATCACCCATCTGCTTGAGTTTCTGGGTGTTGTCTGTGTGCCCTGAGTGCAGTATACACCATTATCCACCTATATAGCTATATTGCTCTTCTGTAATTGAGCTATCAGCCATCTGCAGGAGTTTCTGGGTGTTGTCTGTGTGCCCTGAGTGCAGTATACACCATTATCCACCTATATAGCTAATTATATTGCTCTTCTGTAATTGAGCTTTCAGCCATCTGCAGGAGTTCCTGGGTGTTGTCTATGTGCCCTGAGTGCAGTATACACCATTATCCACCTATATAGTTATATTGCTCTTCTGTAATTGAGCTATCAGCCATCTGCAGGAGTTTCTGGGTGCTGTCTGTGTGCCCTGAGCACAGTATACACCTTTATCCACCTATTTTGCTCTTGTTGTATGCCTCCAGCACAGCACAGTATACACTGGTATCTACCCTTTAATTCCTGTTGTTCTATAATAAAGGCATCTGCAGGAGTTAATGGGTGTTGTGTGCCTCCAGCACATTATACACTACCCAGTTGCTGGTTTTCCCATCTCCCTTTAGGCCATTACCATGTCTGGAAGGCCAACAAGGAGAGGCAGACAGGCACGAGCTGATAAAAGAGGGCAAGCAGGCTCTGTGTCTAGACACAACAGTGCTGGTCGTGGACGCGGTGCATCGTCATCAGCACGTGGCCATGGGACACACTTGTCCTTATTTTCGGCAGCTGGACGTGTTAAGCCGCATCATACCGAAGACCTGTTAGAGTGGATGACCAAGTCCTCTTCATCCTCCTGAACTCTTTGAGCACAGTGTTGGGTACATGCTCCAGGAGGATGCCCAGTGTTTTGTAGGCTCTGATGATGATACTCAGCTAGAGGAAGGCAGTAGCGTGAATGCAGAGAGAGGGGATGCTCAAGAAGGACAGCAATCTGGCAGTCATGTTCCACAAGCTACAGCATGCTGCCAGGTTTGCTCCAGCGATGAATAGGGAGGGGGTGATGAGGGCACTGACTCCACGTGGCTGCCTGGTAGGAGAGAGGAGGAGGAGGCACATGTCCAATGAGGCAGGATGCCCTCCGGGGGCCAGCTTAGGGGCAGAACATCAAATGAATCACAACACAGAGCTCTGCCTGTGCAGGGCGCTGCCTCTGTGCATTATTCTAAAAGTTCTTTGGTGTGAGCCTTTTTTGAGATGAGTGCATCAGATCGCACCGCTGCTATTTGCAACATATGTCTCAAGCATATCTCGCGTGGCCAAAACATCAGCCGCTTGGGCACCACATGCTTGACCAGACATATGTTGACCTGCCATGCAGCTCGTTGGCAAGCGTACCTCAAAGACCCACACCAAAGAACAAAGCGGACCTCTCCTTGCCGGGAACAAGATATTACATTAAAACCGCAAGCAGTTTTAAATGATTTTTTTCCGTTAAATGTCATTTTGCGCAGGGACTGTTCTAAACATGGGAAACACGTGGCACTTCACAGGCATACTATAGACACCCCCCAAGCACGATATTTAAAGGAATATTTCACTTTTTTTTCACTTTAATCGTCATTAACCACTTACAGACCGGACCATTTTGCTGGTCAAAGACCAGACCACTTTTTGCGATTTGGCACTGCGTCGATTTAACTGAAAATTGCGTAGTCGTGCAACGTGGCTCCCAAACAAAATCAACGTCCATTTTTTTCCCACAAATAGAGCTTTCTTTTCGTGGTATTTGATCATCCCTGCGGTTTTTATTTTTTGCGCTATAAACAAAAATAGATCGACAATTTTGAAAAATACGCATTATTTTTTACTTTTTGTTATAATAAATATCCCCCAAAAATATATAAAAAAAATGTTTTCCCTCAGTTTAGGCCGATATGTATTCTTCTAAATATTTTTGGTAAAAAAATTGCAATAAGCGATTATTGATTGGTTTGCGCAAAAGTTATAGCGTTTACAAAATAGGGATAGTTTATGGCATTTTTATTAATATTTTTTTTTACTAGTAATGGCGGTGATCAGCGATTTATATTGTGACTGCGACATTATGGCGGATACATCGGACATTTTTGACACATTTTTGGGACCATTGTCATTTATACAGCAATCACTGCTATATAAATGCAGTGATTCCTGTGTAAATGACAGTGGCAGTGAAGGGGTTAACCAGTGGGGGGCAGTGTAGGGGTTAAGTGTTCCTAGGGGCGTGTTACTATATGTGGGGGGCTGGGCTTTCATTTAGTGAACACTGATCTCTGCTCCAATCACATGGAGCAGAGATCAGCGTCACTAGTTGCTAGGCAGAATGGGGAAATGCTGTTAACAACGGCATTTCTCCATTCAGCCACCCCGTGAGATGATCGCGGGTATGCCCGTGGCAATCGAATCCGCGGGACCCGCGACCGGACTCACGGGGGTCCCGACTGGCACGATGGCAGGGCAGCATTAAAGATTGGATGTACCTGTACGCCAATATGCCTGCCCATGCACTGGTCGGAAACCGGTTAAAATCAGTGCTCCCGAAAAAACGGCTGTTTTTCAAAACATTTTAGGCATTGACCCATGTCCCCTGGGGCAGGAGCCAGGTCCCCAAACCCTTTTTAGGACAACATCTTGCATATTAGCCATTAAAATTAGCACTTTTTATTTTGAACGTTCGAGTCCCATAGACTTCAATGGGGTTCTAAAGTTTGCACAAATTTGCGGTCAGTTCGAAAGTTCTGGTGCGAACCGAGGGGTGTTCGGCACATCCCTAATCAAGAGTATAAAAATGAAGTAACATATGAGCATTCCTAAAGAAAGAGTAGTACAAGTTATGTTTTTTATTCAGTGTAGAAATAGAGAAATAGCTCAGATAAAGGTGACTCCAGAGGACACCTTCGAGCAAGAAGGGAAATGGACTATTGCGGTACCAGTATATAATAAACCAAATTGGAATATATTAAAATACAAATTAATATTTATTAAAGAAATAGTAACAATGACATAGATTTAAAGAAAACAATTAAAAAAGTCCACATAGTAGAAACACAACATGTTAAATACATAAAGTTCAGGGTTTACAATATTATCAGATACCCCTCAAGTAAATCAGGGGCCGTTGGATAGAGGGCTTTAGACGTGTTCCTCCCCAATTTTTCTGCCCCTGTTTAACAGGGGCATTTAATTACAATTTTTGATGCAATGCTTTGCAGCGGGGCTCATTCCTGCACTACAACTAGAGTATATGGGAGAAGTTGCAGTGCCTAAGGCCCAATTTTTCAGCCCCTGTTTAACAGGGGCATGTAATTACAATTCTTGATATAATATTTCACAGCAGGGCCCATTCCTGTGCCTCCCGAGAGTAACTGTGAGGACTTATAGTGTTGTGGCACCAGCACCACCACCACAACCACCAAAGGCCCAATTTTTCTACCACTGTTCAACAATGGCATGTAATTACAATTCTTGATATAATTGTTCACAGCAGGGCGCTCCAGCGCCCACCAAGAGTCACTTTGAGGGCTTACAATGTTGTGGCAACACCTTGTTCCGCCATTTCTGCATAGCATATAGGGCAGGCCCCTACTTTCAAACATATAACTTACAAACGTCTCCTACTTGCAAACGGAAGGAGACAACAGGAAGTGAGATAAAAAAAGACGTATGGCAAAAAAAATTATACAGGGGTGATAACCCTTCCCTATGTTTTCCAAAATGCTTAAAAATAGATTTTTTGACTGGAGCTACACTTTAAAAATGTACCAGTTCAAAATTACAAACATTTTTCTCAATGATTTTTATCCATATTGCCGGTAACCAGATATTACATTAAAACCGCAAGCAGTTTTAAATGACTTTTTTTCCGTTAAATGTCATTTTGCGCTGGGACTGTTCTAAACACGGGAAACCCCTGTCACTTCACAGGCAGAGACGGCAGAAGTCGACTGAAAGTAAAATGTACAGACATCTAAAATCAGTTTCAGATCTTAACCACACTCAAGAAAGGAAAGAAGGAAGGAGAAAAGAAGGGAAATTTGAGATTAACCCAGATCCAGACATCACCGTCCAGTTAAAGTGGTTGTAAACCCTTACAAACCACTTTGACCTACAGGTAAGCCTAGATTAAGGCTTACCTGTAGGTCCAAGAAATATCTCCTAACTTATACGGTTTAGGAGATATTTGCCCGAAGACAGGCACCGCTGTGTACGGCGCATGCGCCGTAGATAGCAGCGCGCAGGCGCACTGAGCGCGGCATTTCCAATAATGGAGCTGCCGCGCGTGTCGGCTCCCGTGCGCATGTGCGGGAGTGTCGTCATCGCGGCTCCGCCGAATGACAGCGGCGGAGCTGCGAGACCCCACCGAGAAGATGGATGTGCTGGACTACAGGGGACAGCGGCGACTTCGCTGGCTCCTGTGTCAGGTAAGTGACACATAATGGGCTACTATGCGATGCATAGTAGTCCATTATGCTTTGCCTTTGCAGGGAATGAAAGAGGAAGTAAACCCATAAGGGTTTACTTCCTCTTTAAGAGCACCAGTGTGATATAGGACAGATGTAGTTGTGACTAGACCAATGGTCAGTGTAGGCATTCACATACCCCGCAGGTTTCAGAAAACAGCTCTCAGCCGGGATGAAACAAATCCTCAAGGGCCGGATATTTCAGGGTCTCAAAAAGATTCAAGATATCCACACTATATCTAAGATAGAATCCATGGGAATGAAATTAACCAATGGCCTAAAAGTAAAGATTTGTTAAAGGAAAAAAGTATATATAAAATGTTTCCAAGGCTGGTGGTATAAACACAGCCTATTCATTGCAAATAGAGCACCATTCAGGGCCAGAAAGAATCAATAGGATCAGATTATAAAGATATAAGCCAAAGAGTGGGTCATAATAAGAAGTAACCGTACCTGTTGTGGGGTGTGTAAAGACATAATCCCAGCTGTTGCCGCGCCATCATAGCGCCGAGTACGGCGCCATATAAACCCCCAACCCGGAAGTCAGGGAGCGTCATCATTGTGCCCACTGATCGCCGCGTCATGACGCACGTGCGCATGAGCAGGATAACAAACTGCGCGCCCAGAGAACCTCCGACGAGAGCCGACAACGTCAGCTCGCATCGGGGAGGGGAGGAGACCAGGTGGAGCGGCGTCTCCATTGCGGAAATGCCTATCCGCTTATCCTCAAGACAGGACGCAACAACACCAGGTCTGATTGCCGTTTTTGCACGCGCGCACCCTGTCAGGGCTGCGAGCGCACATTATCTGCACTAAGGCCCAATTATGGGTCAAAGCAGAAAAGGACCACAGGCTCATTACCCATAGATCATGGGACGAGACAGGGGTCCCAAGGTCATCACATGTCCGCCCCATGGGGGGAGCATAATCTCCTCAAGCCTTCTCTGCCGGGATACCTAACAGTGAGGGAGTCAAAAGATGTGCTATACAAAGTAATAATGATTTACAAACATATACAATAAATATGAAAGCACCTGGGGGCCAACAGTGGGTAGAATCTTTATGAATGTGATTTGAATGTGATTTGCACCACAGTCCATATTTTTCTGGTACTTATTTCCCACGAGATAGTTCAGTATTGTCACATTGAAGAGCGCTTTCTGAAAATATATGCTGTTTTAAGCAGGCTCAGTACCTCAGTAAACACAAAGTGTCACTGCTAAAACAAATCCTTATATGAATAAAAAGTAAAGGCTGGCAGGGATGCTGCTGCTGTCTGTAATGCCCCGTACACGCGATCGGACTATACGGCGGACCAGAGTCCACCAGACAATCCGCCGGTGTTTGGGCTCCAGTGGACTCCAGTGAAATATTGTGTGTTTGGCTTCCTGTGTGCTTCTTGCCATGCGCTCTATGTCTGATTCTGTTTACTGACCTTGTTTTGTTCTTGACTATCCTTGTCTGCTTCATAACCTTACCTTTGGCTTATCTTCTGACTATCCCTTTATTGTCCCAATCTGCTACTTCCTCTCTATCCTCCAGTAGCATACTGTGGGAGACCCCCCTGTGGGAGACCCTGGGGGCTGGGACCTGGAGCCTGTTGCAGCAAAGTCCATCCCCATCATCAGGGGTCCTGGTGAACACCTGCTGGCTCTTAGATTCCACGCCCTGGGGAATCTCATGCTCTAGATACAGTGTGATCCTTGTTGGTGCTCAAGAGGACCTACTTTCCTGTACCACCCAGCGCTCCATCTGCAGCAGTCAGCCGTAGGGTCCACTACCTTAGCGTTGCACTCCTGATCCCAACAGGGTGCATCTGTCACCTGGCTTCAGGTGACCTGACAGTAGGTTATAGTAGTAATAAGAAATATACAGCTAAATTTAAAAAACATATATATTTTTTTGTTTTGGAACAGTTTTCCTTTGATAATAAAAAAATAAATAAGGCAATGTCCATTACCGTTTACCACCAAATGAAAGCCCAATTTGTACTGAAATAAACATGGTATAATCTATCTGGATGCACAAAGTAGTTGTGATATGTATGGTTTTACAAACACATGTCAAAGTTGCAAAATTGCGCTTAGGCATTTAGATTTGTTTTACCCTTAGGCGCAAAAGGGGTTTATGAATTACTCAATGGTTTGCAAGTCTTATGCCGCGTACACGCGACCGGACTTTTCGATGGAATAGGTCAATCGTGTGTGGGCTCCATCGGACCTTTGCTGTCCAAAAATCTGACGGACTTTAGAAATAGAACATGTTTCAAATTTTTCCGACGGACTCGAATCCGGTCGAAAAATCAGTTTGTGTGTATGCTAGCCCGACGGACAAAAACCAACGCTAGGGCAGCTATTGGCTACTGGCGATGAACTTCCTTATTCTAGTCCGGTCATACATACATCACGTTAGAATCCGTAGGACTTTGGTGTGATTGTGTGTGGCCAAGTCCGTTCATTTAGAAAGTCAGACGGAACTCCACCGAAAGTCCGTTGGGAAGACCGTCGGACCTAGTCCGTCGAAAAGTCCAGTCGTGTGTATGCGGCATAAGGTTTTCATATCTCAGTGGTTTTTGGTGGAGTTTTACAAAAATACTGGTAGACCTCTTTTATCTTATTTTTTTATACTATGCATTGAAACACATTGCTTTAAGTCATTACAGTGTGAACCATACTGATTGCACACATTGTCATGAGTTGCTCTTTCACATCTATATTCACCCCCAGGGGAAGAGGACGAGCAAGATACGTACGTCAATTTGTCTGATCTTAATCTACAGAGACAGGAGAAAGGTGCAAAATCCAAAGGTAAGCTTTTAGAACAAAAGGGTACAACCTTCTGTACTACTTCATTTCTTACTCCATTGGAGGACACACACCACAACTTATAGGATATTTACCTTTTACTATCACCAGTATTTTGTAGTCTTGGCTCTATAAATCGTTCAACTATTGAGAAGTGCTGTATGTGTTTGGAGCACATAAGCCAATGAAAGACAGCTTCTTATTGGTCCAATTATTGGTGTATGAAGACCAATACCTAAATTTTTTCCTATTTTTACCGCTGGTGACATCCCATCCCAAAGTTACCCTCTACCTTAAGGAGAGGGATATTGTAGGACTTGCCAAAAGACCCAAAGAGTTCAGGAAGACCCCACAAGCCCTATATGATCCATCTTGTCATAAGGCAGGGGGATCTACAAAATTTGGTGAATGTACATCCATACTTAACTGTCACTGTATGATTCATGTAGGAGGATTTCCTTTTCGTTGGAGTATTTAAAAGACTTTGTTTATCACATTTTGGATCAATTTTGGATATTTTATGTTCACATATGTTATAAGGACTATGGAGCGAGAGTCATGCTTGGTGATATTTGAACCAGTGTAGTGTTAGGCACAGAGTTCATCGCCATCTGGTTTGGCAGCCAAGCCACTAACAGTGCTTTCTCAACTTAGTCCTTATACATTGTTGTGCTATTGTTAAGCCCTGATGAAGGGGGCAAATATGGGCATCGAAAATGAGGTGGCTTCCTCATTTGATCTTCTATCTGGCCTTACATTGGAATAAAATCATATCTGGGCTATTAGCTTGTAGTGAGGCCCCTCTATATCATATTCATTGTTTTACATAGCAAATCATGGAAATTGTGGTGTGTAGAAGCTTCCAGCCTAGTAACAAGATAACTTGTACAAGCACCACCGCACTACTATTGGATGGCAATGGCAATAAGACAACCGTAGGGTCCAGTTCTATCTATACACTGCCCCAGGTACAAAAACTTTCTGATCATGTTTAATAATTTTACAAGTAATACATTTATATTTCCTGCAATGAGAAACACCTTTTCTATTGTTTATAAAGAGGTTTATTTGTGTTTTTACTTTTTTATGATTATCTTACTATTCTGTTCCTAATACCAAGGGCCCTTATAAATATTGTCTAACTCTTGGTTTACTTGGTAAAGCAGACCCTAATTGTGGGTCTTGGAGTAAAATAATCCTTTTTAATGGCGTAATTAATGGATATGTTAAAGTCTTGGGTTTCCATATATCTTTGGCCACTGTTTTTTTGGTGGATTATTTAAAAAAAATACTGGTAGATCACTTCTGACTTATCTTTTCTATATTGTGCATGGAAAAACAATGTTTTAAGACCTTACAGTGATTGCACACAATGGCGGGAGTTGCTCTTTCACATCAAGTAGTCTCTGTGTAAGCGCTTAGAACTTGTGTTGTGCCCCCACACTGTTGATACAATTAGTTCAGAAGATATGCAGTGCACAATTGGGGTAAAAGAACCAGTTCACTGGAGTCCCAATACAGTAAAACACACATTTATTGATCAAACATTGGAGTCACATTTAAATTAGACAACGCTGGTCTCTGTTGCAAATTCCATATTGTATAAAAACACTCCTGACTGGGTGGTTCTGCAGTAGTAAATCATATACCATAGACAGCTGTTGCTCCAGGTCCCATCAAAAGATAGTAATGTGGAGGCTACTTGCCCGCTGATGAGGGTGGTATACCGAAGCCTTCGGCTATTGGAATCACCGCTGTGAGTGGGATCACTGGGAAGTATGCCTGGAATACCTAGGTCAGTCAGATCCATGGATATAGAATCCCACTTTCATCCGAGGACTGGGATTTTCCAATGCTGTAAAAAGGGGTTTCCTAACTTGCCTATTTATCTCTCATGGTAGCTCCTATTTTTCCCAACAAGGATGGCAAGACCTTTACCATCAAACAGTTCATAGCGTGCTCATCTGAATACATGTGTACATTCTATGCTGTCCATGCAATCTTATAGTTAGTATGGTTGAATAAAGACACCAGTCCATCCAGTTCAACCTGAGTGAGTGTCTACAATTGTCCCTATCCCTGTACATTGCACACTCTCATTGGTCCCTACCCTCAAGGAGCCACAATCCAAGGTCCCCATTCATATACTAGGGCCAATTTTGGACAGAAGCCAATTAACCTACCTGCATGTCTTTGGATTGTGGGAGGAAACCGGAGTACCCAGAGGAAACCCACGCAGGCACAGGGAGAACATGCAAACTCCAGGCAGGTAGTGTCCTGGTTGAGATTTGAACCAGCGACCCTTCTTACTGCTAAGTGAGAGTGCTAACCACTACACCACTGTGCCGCCCCATGTATCTTACAATACAGTATGCAAGAGGGAAACCTTTTGAATTTTTAAGCTTAATACGTTATCGCCCAATGGTCTTAATGAAGAATTGGAGAAACATAGTTTAATATGATGACCCAAGGTCCATCCCGTAATGTAACCCAAGGATGGCTTCTATTAATTTAACATTATCATTATTAGTCTTTGTATAGTCGGTGCATTATTATGAGTCTATATATGTATTTGAAAATATATTTAGCAATGCCATCAGAAAATATTTTTCTACTTGAATTGACAGTCTCTGTAGATAATATATTTCATAATTTTTTATACTTTTTTTTTTTTTTTTTACTTTTTTCCACACACATTTATTGATCAAGCATTGGAGTCACATTTAAAATTAGACCACACTGACCTCTGTTAGAAATTCCATATTGTATAAAAACACTCCTGACTGGGTGGTTCTGCAGTAGTAAATCATAAAACATAGACAGCTGTTGCCCCAGGTCCCATCACAAGATAGTAATATGGAGGCTACTTGCCCGCTGATGGGGGTGGTATATCGAAGCCTTCGGCTATTGAAATTACCACTGTGAGTGGGATCACTGGGAAGTATGCCTGGAATACCTAGGTCAGTCAGATCCATGGATATCCATTTCTGCTTTGATCAAAGGACTGGGATTTTCCAATGCTGTAAAAGGGGTTTCCTAACATACCTATTTATCTCTCATGGTAGTTCTTATTTTTCCCAAGAAGGATCGCAAGACCTTTACCATCAAACAGTTCATAGCGTGCTTATCTGAATATGTGGTGTACATTTTATGCTGTCTGCACAATCATACAGTACAGTATGCAAGAGGGGAAACCTTTTGAATTTTTAAGCTTAATACATTATCGCCCAATGGTCCTAATGAAGAATTGGAGAAACATAGTGTAATATGATGACCCAAGGTTCATCCCATAATGTAATCCAAGGCCGACTTCTATTAATTTACCATTATCAGTCTTTGTATAGTCGGTGTATTAATATGGGTCTATATATGTATTTAAAAATATATTTAGCAATGCCATCAGAAAATATTTTTCTATATGAATTGACAGTCTCTGTAGATAATATATTTCATAATTTTTTATACTTTTTTTTACTTATATCTTTATTTTTACTTGTATTATTTAATTTACATTTTATTTATGTTTGTGTGCATATATGCAATTTCACTGGCAATCACTAAAAAAGTTTTAATAATATTTTGTAATCCTTCATAGAAGAAGTTTAAATGGTTTTCATATAAGAATATGAATACGTAGAGTATCAATGTTGTGGATGTGTTCAATAAAGGTCGCAATAGGAAGAGGGTGGTGCCTATAAGCCTGAGGCTTTTTGTTAGAGTTATACACTGCTCCTCCTCTCCATTTCAGTTTTTTTGCCTTTTTAATCTGAGCCCATGTAGAGTGTCATTTGACTTTAGAAAAAGCACATACGTGCAAAACGCGTTGTCATGGTGACACTCTGGTGTGCGTTCCATCCCAAACCACCCATAGCAGCCTCTCTCCGGCTCTACCCAACCTCTGGCATGGCTCTGTGAAATATATTACATCTACAGACACTGTGAATTCATATAGAAAAATATTATCTGATGAAATTGCTAAATATATTTTCAATACATGTATAGACTCATATTAATACACCAACTATACAAAGAGTAATAATGATAATGTTAAATTAACAGAAGCCAGCCTTGGATTACATTATGGGACAGATGGACCTCGGGTTATTATATTACACTATGTTTCTCCAATTCTTCATTGAGACCATTCAAGATTAAAAATCCAAAAGGTTTCCCCCCTTGCATAACAGGGAATACCTTTCATTATCAGTTAGGGTACTATCTGAAATGCACTCAGTGGAAAAGTCCTATAGACCAGTGGTCGTCAACCCTGTCCTCAGGGCCCACTAACAGGTTTTATGTATTACCTTGGGGAGATGCAAACTAGAATACTGCAACCACTGAGCTGCAAAAGATATCACCTGTGATGTATTTCAGTTATCTTGCAAACCTGGCCTGTTAGTGGGCCCTGAGGACAGGGTCGATGGCCACTGCTATAGACATCTGTAACCTTTGTTGTGACACAAAAGAAAATGCTAAGGCACCCTGTGCTTATCACACCCCCCTTAATAAACCTCCAATGTTCTCAAACCTGTTTTTGCAGTGTATGTATAGTGTGACCTATGTACAAAAGATTGCAAAGACAGCCCTGAATGTACACCACATATTTAGATGAACACGTTATGAACTGCTTGCTGGTAAAGGCTTTGCCAAGCCTTGTTGGAAAAAATGGAACTACCCTGAGATAAATTGGCAGGTTAGGCAACCCCTTGTATGGCATTGGAAAATCCCAGTCCTCTGATCAAAGTAGTATTTGATATCCATGGATCTGACTGACTTAGATATTCCAGGCATACTTCCCAGCGCACCCCCCCTCCCCCCCCCCCCCCCGGCTATGAGTCCAATAGCTGAAGTCTTCGGTATTCCACTTTCATAAGTGGGCATGTAGCCTCCACATTGCTATCTTGTGATGGGACCTGGGGCAACAGCTGTCTATGATATATGATTTACTACTGCAGAACCAACCAATCAGGAGTGTTTTTATACAATATAGAATTTCCAACAGAGGCCAGTGTGTTCTAATTTTAGATGTGACTCCAGTGCTTCATCAATGAATTTGTGTTTACAGTATTGGGACTCCTATGAACTGAATATTTTACCCCAACTGTGCACTGCATATCTTCTGAACTAATTGTATCAACAGTGTGGGGGCATAGCACAAGTTCTAAGCACTTACACAGAGACTACTTGATGTTTTTATTCTTTCTACCCCCTCCAAGGGTTTTTCTCTAGCACAGGGGTAGGGAACCTCGGCACAGCTACAAATCCCATCATGCCTCGGCCTCTAGGAGTCATTACTGTGATTGTTAGGGTCTTGCAATGTCTCATGGGACTTGTAGTTTCAAAACAGCTGAAGACCCGAGGTTCCCTACCCCTGCTCTAGCAGCTATGGACTTTTTTGGTGAAGAAATTCCTTGGCCCTTGTTTTTCCATTTTGGCGCCTGATCCCTTTGTTGTGTCTTTCACATCTATGTTTGTCCTCAGGGAACTGTGATGAAGAAGGTGCATATAGCAATTTGTGTGATCTTGATGTATTGAGAAAGGAGAATGCCAAAGCCAATGGTGAGCTGTTACTATAACAAGGTACAACCTTCTGTCCTATTCAAGGTCCTACTCCATCGGAGGACACAAACCTCCATTTAGGACATTTACTTTTTACTAACCAAATATTTTGTAGTCTTGGTTCTATAAATCTTGCAACTATTAAGAAGTGCTGTATTTGTCTGAAGCACATAAGCCAATGAAAGAGAGCTTCTTATTGGTTCAAATATTGGTATATGAAGACCAATACCTAAATGTAATATTTATTTGATGAAGGTTATGGAGGAATATGTACAACTCAGCAGCACCTGACATGAATGTCACATTATCTCAGCACAATTGGCTAGAGATACAACATGGCATAGAGAATAGCCAACCACATTGTTTAGAATTGTGCTGGATAGTGATGGACGAACTTCCGACGGGACGTTTCGCGAACGCGAAATGCGAACGGACCCAAACGTTCGCGAAACAGAACGTTCGCCGCGGGCCCCATTGACTTCAATGGGAGGCGAACTTTGCAAACCTTCATGTCGAATTTGCGGCCACGTGGTAATTATTAGGGGGTAAAACGTAGTCCCACCATCTGGACAATGACATAATACATGTATGAGGTGAATTTGGGATCGATAACTACAAGCATTTTTATTTTATTTGGGAAATTGTTCTAACAATTCAGGACTATGGAGCTAATGAAGGCAATGGAGGAGAGGGAAGGTCAGGGACCAGGGTAGGCAAAGAAGAGGGTGCAGGAGATGATCACCAGCAGCGTGACATACCGGAATGACACATGCACCGTGATAGAGGCATCTGACAGCAGCACCGTAATACAGAGCACTGACAGCAGCACCGTGACATACAGCGCTGACAGCAGCACCGTGACATACAGCGCTGACAGCAGCACCGTGACATACAGCGCTGACAGCAGCACCGTGACATACAGCGCTGACAGCAGCACCGTGACATACAGCGCTGACAGCAGCACCGTGACATACAGCGCTGACAGCAGCACCGTGACATACAGCGCTGACAGCAGCACCGTGACATACAGCGCTGACAGCAGCACCGTAAGCAGCCCCAGGAGGAAGTCAGCACAGCACAGGGATGGTGTGATCCCCTCATAATAAGAACCCCCAGGAGGAAGTCAGCACAGCACAGGGATAGTGTGATCCCTTCATAATAAGAACCCCCAGGAGGAAGTCAGCACAGCACAGGGATATCATAAGCAGCCCCAGTAGAAATATGACACCGCTCAACCTCTTCAAAGAGGAGGGTAGGGGCATATAGTACGGTGTGCTTTTTTGGGTCAAGGAAGTGAGCCAAATGAATTAAGAAGGTCTGTGTGCTTGATTAAAAAAATAGTTTATAGACATATACATGGTCTACTGGTCACATGTGTTGAATTCCTCCGAGATCCATGCCTCATTCATTTTTAGAAATGTGAGGTAGTTAACACTGTGGTGAGCTAGGCGAGTACGCTTATCGGTCACAATCCCCCCTGCTGCGCTGAACGTCCTTTCGGACAGGACACTGGATGAGGGGCAAGCCAACAGTTCGATTGCAAATTGGGCAAGCTCTGGCCAGAGGTCAAGCCTGCCCACCCAGTAGTCTAGGGGTTCATCACTCCTCAGAGCGTCCACATCGGCCGTTAACCCAATGTAGTCGGACACCTGACGGTCTAGGCGTTCCCTGATGCTGGATCCGGATGACACCTGTCGATGGGTCGGCTGAAAGAATGACCTCATATCCGAAGTCACCAACACATCTTCAAACCGGCCTCTTCTTGCAGGCGCTGTTGGATTGGTACCCGCAAATCCTTCTCTGGGAGTGGGAATTGCTCCTCTGCCAGCGCACGCAAAAGCAGAATGCAGCATTTCTCGAAGCAAGGCCTGGAAGTGCTGCATTCTGACAGCCCTCTGCGACGGCGGTAACATTTCCGCCATTTTGTGTTTGTACCGGGGGTCTAAGTACGTTGCCACCCAGTACTGGTCCTTGACCCTCATGCTTTTTATACGGGGGTCCCTATTAAAACACTGGAGCATGAAGGCCCCCATTTGCACTAAAGTGGAAGCGGTGTGGTGGCCTGGCTCCTGCTCATCATCCAGGATAATGTCGTCCTCTTCATTCTCCTCTCCCCATCCACGCACAACAGGGATCCCAGAAAGGTTTAAAGCATGCTCTTCTTGCTCCTGCTCATCCGCCCCGGCACCATCCTCCTCTGACTCCTCATCAGACTCCTGTTGTTGACTTGTCTCAGATAGAGTAGCCCCCCCTGGGAATTCATCCAGCATTGCGACTTCCTCATCTTCCCGCTCCTGCTCCTCCACAGCCTGATCAATGACACGACGCAATGCACGCTCCAGAAAGAAGGCATAAGGTACCATGTCACTGATGGCGCCATGGCTGCGACTGACCAGTTTGGTGATCTCCTCAAATGGCCGCAGAAGTCTGCATGTGTCGCGCATGAGCAGCCACTGGCGCGGTGAAAAAAAACCCAGCTCCCCAGAACCGTTTCTTTCGCAGAGTTCATACAGGTAGACGTTAACTGCACGTTTCTGCTGGAGCAGCCTATCAAGCATATAGAAGGTTGAGTTCCATCGCGTCGGGCAATCGCAAATAAGACGTCTGACCGGCAGATGGTGTCGCCGCTGAATGTCAGCAAGGCGAGCCATGGCCGTGTAAGATCTTCTGAAATGGGCCGAGATTTTCCTTGCCTGCCGCAAGATGTCCTGGACCCCAGGGTATTTGACAAGGAATCGCTGCACGACCAAGTTTAAGACGTGTGCCATGCACGGCACGTGCGTGATTTTGCCCTGTTTCAATGCGCTAAGCAGATTGGCACCGTTGTCACACACCACTTTACCAACTGTCAAATTGAGCGGTGTTAGCCACTCATCTGCCTGTGAACGCAAAGCTGAAAGGAGTGCCGGGCCAGTGTGGCTCTTTGCTTCCAGGCACAACAGACGCAGCACGGCATGGCAACGTCTCACCTGGCATGTGGAATAGGTTCTGGGGAGCTTGGGCGGTGCAGTGGAAGAGACGCTAGCAGCGGAAAAGGAGGAGGCAGCTGAGGAGGAGAGGGAGGAGGATGGAGTAGGAGGAGGAGAAGAAGAGTCAGGCCTGCATGCAATCCGTGGCGGTAAAACCAAATCTACACGGGTGCCACGGGTTACATGCTTGACGGCCGTCAGAAGGTTCACCCAGTGGGCAGTAAAACTGATATACCTTCCCTGCCCGTGTTTGCTAGACCACGTGTCTGTGGTCAGATGTATCTTGGCACCGACACTGTGTGCCAGAGATACATTCACTTGCCGCTGAACATGGCCATATAGCTCTGGGATGCCCTTCTCTGAGAAATACTTCCTTCCTGGGACCTTCCATTGTGGTGTTCCAATGGCCACAAATTTGCGAAAGGCCTCCGAGTCCACCAGTTTATATGGCAGTAGTTGGCGGGCTATGAGTTCTGACAAGCCAGCCGCCAACCGTTGGGCAAGAGGGTTATCCGGCATCATCATTTTTTTACGCTCAAACATTAGGCCCACGGAAGCCTGCCTTTTTGCAGAAAAATGTGAGCTTGGCGTGATGGAAGGTGGAGTGGAGGACAATTGTGAGGAGAGAGGAGAAGGAGAAGTAGAAGACGAGGCTGGACGGTGAGAGCCTGCAGTGTGGCTTTGTGTGTTCCGTTGCTCCCACTGGGCTCGGTGATGGCTGCTCATGTGCCTTCTTAAGGCGGTCGTCCCTAGGTGAGTATTGGGCTTACCGCGACTAACGCGTTGACTGCAAAGATTGCAGATGGCAACGCTATTGTCAGCAGCGGACACGTTAAAAAAAGCCCACACTGCGGAGCCATGTGCCGGTGTCCTGGGAGCGCCAGATGTGACCGTACATGGTCGATGACTCGCTCCTGATACATTTGCAGTCTGCTTTGTCCCTGCTGTGCAATGTAAGTCATTGCTGCTTCTCCTCCCTATCTGCTGGTCCATATCTCCCTCTGAACTCCCCTCCTCTTCCTCTCTTGTGGGCACCCACGTGACATCACTAGACACGTCATCATCAACGTCACCTTCCCCACCGCTATAAGTAGAGATCTCGGAGTAGGCAGCAACACCGGGGACCAACCTCCTCCTTGGGCTGATCTGGGTACTGGCGTCAGACTGCTGAGTAGCGCTTGTTGCTACCTCCTCTTCCTGATCCAATACCAAGAGTGGCTGCGCATCAGAAATGTCCTCTTGATATGGATCGGAAAATAATTCCAGTGACTCAAGCGGAAGGTATGTGGTGGTGGTGGTGGTGGTGGTGTTGTTGGTGGTAGTGTCTTTGGGGGTGCACATAGCAGAGAGTGAAGAAGAGGGTGCAGATCGAGAGGATGAGGAGGGTGCAGAAGAGTAAGGCTGAGCGAGCCACTCAACCAAGTCTGGTGCATCCTTTAAAGTAATTGAACGCACCTTCTGCAACTTCCCACTTTGGCTCAAGCCTGTTGCTCCTGCCCTACCCCTACCACCCCTGCGGAAGGGCCTGCCTCTTCCTCTGCATGTCATTTTTTAAATGACCCTGTGACAAAACTCTTAGTCCCTATACCGCTGAAGGACTGCTGCAGTATAGGTGAGCGGTCAGCAGTGGTGCACGTCAACCCTATCTATTGTGGACCTATAGCGGTCCTTACAGAACAGCAGACTGTACCGCACTCAAGCCTATGTACCGTAGCACCCTATACCAAGTTACCAGTCCTTATAAGAACTTTTGTGGAACAAGCAGGTTGTGTGTTAGTGATTAGCAGACTGTACGTCAGTCCCTATACCGCTGAAGGACTGCTGCAGTATAGGGCAGCGGTCAGCAGTGGTGCACGTCAACCCTATCTATTGTGGACCGATAGCGGTCCTTACAGAACAGCAGACTGTACCGCACTCAAGCCTATGTACCGTAGCACCCTATACCAAGTTACCAGTCCTTATAAGAACTTTTGTGGAACAAGCAGGTTGTGTGTTAGTGATTAGCAGACTGTACGTCAGTCCCTATACCGCTGAAGGACTGCTGCAGTATAGGTGAGCGGTCAGCAGTGGTGCACGTCAACCCTATCTATTGTGGACCGATAGCGGTCCTTACAGAACAGCAGACTGTACCGCACTCAAGCCTATGTACCGTAGCACCCTATACCAAGTTACCAGTCCTTATAAGAACTTTTGTGGACCAAGCAGGTTGTGTATTAGTGTTTAGCAGACTGTACGTCAGTCCCTATACCGCTGAAGGACTGCTGCAGTATAGGGCAGCGGTCAGCAGTGGTGCACGTCAACCCTATCTATTGTGGACCGATAGCGGTCCTTACAGAACAGCAGACTGTACCGCACTCAAGCCTATGTACCGTAGCACCCTATACCAAGTTACCAGTCCTTATAAGAACTTTTGTGGAACAAGCAGGTTGTGTGTTAGTGATTAGCAGACTGTACGTCAGTCCCTATACCGCTGAAGGACTGCTGCAGTATAGGTGAGCGGTCAGCAGTGGTGCACGTCAACCCTATCTATTGTGGACCTATAGCGGTCCTTACAGAACAGCAGACTGTACCGCACTCAAGCCTATGTACCGTAGCACCCTATACCAAGTTACCAGTCCTTATAAGAACTTTTGTGGACCAAGCAGGTTGTGTATTAGTGTTTAGCAGACTGTACGTCAGTCCCTATACCGCTGAAGGACTGCTGCAGTATAGGGCAGCGGTCAGCAGTGGTGCACGTCAACCCTATCTATTGTGGACCGATAGCGGTCCTTACAGAACAGCAGACTGTACCGCACTCAAGCCTATGTACCGTAGCACCCTATACCAAGTTACCAGTCCTTATAAGAACTTTTGTGGAACAAGCAGGTTGTGTGTTAGTGATTAGCAGACTGTACGTCAGTCCCTATACCGCTGAAGGACTGCTGCAGTATAGGGCAGCGGTCAGCAGTGGTGCACGTCAACCCTATCTATTGTGGACCGATAGCGGTCCTTACAGAACAGCAGACTGTACCGCACTCAAGCCTATGTACCGTAGCACCCTATACCAAGTTACCAGTCCTTATAAGAACTTTTGTGGAACAAGCAGGTTGTGTGTTAGTGATTAGCAGACTGTACGTCAGTCCCTATACCGCTGAAGGACTGCTGCAGTATAGGTGAGCGGTCAGCAGTGGTGCACGTCAACCCTATCTATTGTGGACCTATAGCGGTCCTTACAGAACAGCAGACTGTACCGCACTCAAGCCTATGTACCGTAGCACCCTATACCAAGTTACCAGTCCTTATAAGAACTTTTGTGGACCAAGCAGGTTGTGTATTAGTGTTTAGCAGACTGTACGTCAGTCCCTATACCGCTGAAGGACTGCTGCAGTATAGGGCAGCGGTCAGCAGTGGTGCACGTCAACCCTATCTATTGTGGACCGATAGCGGTCCTTACAGAACAGCAGACTGTACCGCACTCAAGCCTATGTACCGTAGCACCCTATACCAAGTTACCAGTCCTTATAAGAACTTTTGTGGAACAAGCAGGTTGTGTGTTAGTGATTAGCAGACTGTACGTCAGTCCCTATACCGCTGAAGGACTGCTGCAGTATAGGGCAGCGGTCAGCAGTGGTGCACGTCAACCCTATCTATTGTGGACCGATAGCGGTCCTTACAGAACAGCAGACTGTACCGCACTCAAGCCTATGTACCGTAGCACCCTATACCAAGTTACCAGTCCTTATAAGAACTTTTGTGGAACAAGCAGGTTGTGTGTTAGTGATTAGCAGACTGTACGTCAGTCCCTATACCGCTGAAGGACTGCTGCAGTATAGGTGAGCGGTCAGCAGTGGTGCACGTCAACCCTATCTATTGTGGACCTATAGCGGTCCTTACAGAACAGCAGACTGTACCGCACTCAAGCCTATGTACCGTAGCACCCTATACCAAGTTACCAGTCCTTATAAGAACTTTTGTGGACCAAGCAGGTTGTGTATTAGTGTTTAGCAGACTGTACGTCAGTCCCTATACCGCTGAAGGACTGCTGCAGTATAGGGCAGCGGTCAGCAGTGGTGCACGTCAACCCTATCTATTGTGGACCGATAGCGGTCCTTACAGAACAGCAGACTGTACCGCACTCAAGCCTATGTACCGTAGCACCCTATACCAAGTTACCAGTCCTTATAAGAACTTTTGTGGAACAAGCAGGTTGTGTGTTAGTGATTAGCAGACTGTACGTCAGTCCCTATACCGCTGAAGGACTGCTGCAGTATAGGGCAGCGGTCAGCAGTGGTGCACGTCAACCCTATCTATTGTGGACCGATAGCGGTCCTTACAGAACAGCAGACTGTACCGCACTCAAGCCTATGTACCGTAGCACCCTATACCAAGTTACCAGTCCTTATAAGAACTTTTGTGGACCAAGCAGGTTGTGTATTAGTGTTTAGCAGACTGTACGTCAGTCCCTATACCGCTGAAGGACTGCTGCAGTATAGGGCAGCGGTCAGCAGTGGTGCACGTCAACCCTATCTATTGTGGACCTATAGCGGTCCTTACAGAACAGCAGACTGTACCGCACTCAAGCCTATGTACCGTAGCACCCTATACCAAGTTACCAGTCCTTATAAGAACTTTTGTGGACCAAGCAGGTTGTGTATTAGTGTTTAGCAGACTGTACGTCAGTCCCTATACCGCTGAAGGACTGCTGCAGTATAGGGCAGCGGTCAGCAGTGGTGCACGTCAACCCTATCTATTGTGGACCGATAGCGGTCCTTACAGAACAGCAGACTGTACCGCACTCAAGCCTATGTACCGTAGCACCCTATACCAAGTTACCAGTCCTTATAAGAACTTTTGTGGAACAAGCAGGTTGTGTGTTAGTGATTAGCAGACTGTACGTCAGTCCCTATACCGCTGAAGGACTGCTGCAGTATAGGGCAGCGGTCAGCAGTGGTGCACGTCAACCCTATCTATTGTGGACCGATAGCGGTCCTTACAGAACAGCAGACTGTACCGCACTCAAGCCTATGTACCGTAGCACCCTATACCAAGTTACCAGTCCTTATAAGAACTTTTGTGGAACAAGTGAGTTGTGAATGTTTAGCAGACTGCAGCAGAAGGGCAGCAGTCAAGTATAATATCCTTTCTATATTTGGAAGAAAGAATATTATACATGTACAAGCCTATTACTGTACCACTGATACCAGTCCTGAAAAGAACCTTTGTGGAACTAATAATAACAGCAAGTCTTTAAAATTACCCTCACTGCCTGACAACACTGCTTCCTTCCTGTCCCTATACAAATTGGCAAAAAAAGAGAACGATTAGTGGTTACTGGAACAGCTCTTTTGTGGACCTTGATAGTAACAGCTAATGATGATGATGATGATGATGATGATGAAAGACTAATCTGGCTGTCCCTGTAGCATACACCGTCCTTTCCCTTTCTCTAAACTAACAAAAGACACTCAGGCTGCTGCAAGAATCAGCAGCACAGCAAACCTATCAACACCTAACACCTATACCAGTCCTGAAAAGAACTTTTGTGTACCAAATAGCTAGTGGTTTATCTCTCCCTACTCCACACAGGAACCTGTCCCTATCGTAACAGAAGAAAGAATGTAAAATGGCCACCGGATCGGGTGTATTTATAGGTTAGGGGGAATGTACAAGTGTCCATGTGCTGTCATGTCTCAATTGGCTGTCCTGTATCACATGATAAACGTGTCACCAAAGGTTAAAGTTCTTGTATACATTAAACACGTAAGTCCGCCGCGGCGAACGACGGAAAAAGGCGTTCGAACGTGCGGACCGCGAATGTCGGAAATTCGCCGCGAAACGACCGCCGGGCGAACCGTTCGGCCATCACTAGTGCTGGAATGGCATTGTGTATGGATGGGGAGTTTCTATACACAGTTGATGGCTACAGGCTTGTTCACAATTGTCTGTCTATAATTATTTCAGCTGCCAAGAATACAAAAATCCGGCTTATGCTGATCCTCATGGCCTTTCTTATCTTCCTGTTCCTTGTTCAAGTTGTCTTCATAAGTATCTTGTTCACCTTCTGTGAGTATTACAGCTACAGTCTTAAACTTTACTAATAAAGACAATTGAGAATGGTTTACTATTAGAATTTTTCATTTGCAGCCCCTTTTGACCTCAGGTTGGCATAGCATGAGCTTACAATACATGGCCAACAGTCTCTGGGCTCCTGATCATCACACCTATATGAGCTTGTTGGACATCCCATCCCAAAATCATGACTGCTAAAAAGGAGTTGTCCCACTTTGCAAGAGATTCCACTCTTCTAGGAAGGCTTTCCACAAGATTTTGGAGGATGTCTGTGGGAATTTGTTGCCATTTATGAGGTCAGGTCCTGATGATGGATGGGAAGACCTGGCTCCCAGTTTCAACTCATCCCAAAGGTGTTCAGTAGGGTTGAGGTTAGACATGTGCAAAGGGAAAAAATTTGTTTAGTTTTGTTTCGTTTTAATTCGTTAATTCATTAATTTCATTTAGTTATATTCGTTAACTTCCTTAAATTCGTTTTCGGATTTCGTTTAGTTTTCTACCGAATTCGAAAAATCGGCCACATTCGAAAATATTTCAACCAAATTCAAAAATATTTCTACCGGATTTGAAATGAATTCAACATGATTCAAAATGATTTCAACCGCATTCGAAATGATTTCAACCGCATTCGAAATTATTTCAACATGATTCGATATTATTTCAATCGCATTCGAAATGATTTCAACGTGATTCGATATTATTTCAACCGCATTCGAAATTATTTCAACCGCATTCGAAATGATTTCAACATGATTTGTTATTATTTCAACCGCATTCAAAATGATTTCATCACGATTCGATATTATTTCAATCGCGTTCGAAATGATTTCAACATGATTTGATATTATTTCAACTGCATTCGAAATGATTTCATCATGATTCGAAATGATTTCAACATGATTCGACATTATTTCAACCGCATTCGAAATGATTTCAACCGCATTCGAAATGATTTCATCCGCATTCTAAAATATTTTGTGACCCGACTTTAGGGCCATGTATCTCGGGGTCACTTGGTGCTAGAAACTCCAAATTTGGATATGTTGTAGTGCTAGTACTATTGTGTTTGTATACCAAATTTGGGTTTCTAGCTATAAGTGACCCTGAGATATGTGGCCCCAAAATCGGGTCGCAAAATATCATTCTCTGCTGCAGAAAAGTACTTGACATATTGCCTATATCTATTGGACTATAAGATTTACTTTGAGCTGACCTTTTGTTTCATTAGATCTTTAAAGAACTACCGAATTCATTCAAATTCATTCGTTATATTTCTTTTGTATTCGTTGTTATTCGTTATTATTTTATTCGGATATTCGGATGCATCCGAATGTCCGAAAGATGCAAAATCCGGCCGAATTTCGATTCGTTACGAAGCGAATTGCACAAGCCTAGTTGAGGTCAGAGAACTGTAAATGACGCTCAAGTTCCTCTACACCCAACTGGTCAACTCATGTCTTTATGGAGCTGATTTTAAACACAGAGATGCAGTATTGCTGGAACCATAAAGGTCCTTCACCAAACTGTTACCACAGTCTATGTTCACTGTAGCTTTTTGAACCTTTCACTGGAAAAACTTGAATTCCATAATTTAGTATTGAACTAGATGGCGCATATGGATCAGTGCAAATTCTCTGACCACAAATGTAATTGGGAATTAGAAATGGTCTTAAATTGAAGAAATTTGAACATTGGAAATATATTTATTATTTATAAGTTTAATTTCACCTGAATCCAAATTTTAGAGGTGACAAGACATGTTTGCTTATGTACATTCTCTGTCATTGGATAACATTTCCTATATTTGTTTTATCCTGCCCAGATAAGAACATGGCCGAGGAGCAGTCACATCTGAAGGAAATTGGTAGGGGAAGAAGAAGCTTGTATTGCTGTCTGCCAACCAGGGCCAGGACAAGGGGTGGGCAGGAGGGATGGCTGTCCTAGGCACTGTGGTATCATGTGAGGTGTAGGGGCAGCACAAGGAGATTGAGATGAGGGGATTTGTGTTGGGAGGGGGAATTTGGGGGTCCGCAGAAGGTAAGAGTTGTTCTAGGAGGGAAAATTTGAGGAGGTGGGCATGGGCGTCCGCAGAACTTTTTTTAGGGGGGGGCACCATTTTAGGGTCACTCAAGCACAGCCCCTTTTCAACAATGTCATTATCACATTATCATGGTCAGAGTCTGCAGACAGAGTACAGTCCTTAGGATAAATAATGGATAATGGCTAACAGGCCCTCTTACCAGACCCAGTGAGACTACAGCAGTGATCCCTCCGGCTGGATGATAGCTCACTCTTGGTTCCCCCCGGGGCGACTCTGGTCAGTAGTTTAGTATGTCATTACCCTGGTAGTGGCTCAGCCTTTCTCTCCCTGGTGGCGCTGGGCAGTGTGGCTCTCTCTCTGGTGGCGCTGGGCAGTGTGGCTCTCTCTATGGCTTCCACCCAGCAGACTCCTCATTCTTTGTCCTGTAGCACTCTCTCCCTCAGTTATTTTTCCAGGCTGCAGTCTCTCAATCTCTCTCTTGATAGAGCTGTAGCCTCCTCCCTGTGGGAAATGGGGCCGCCAATCTTTAGGACTACATGTCTCATGATGCTCTCCTCTCCTAGTCTCCTTCGATTGGCCGTCAGTTATGGCCAATAGGGAAGGAGCGGGCAGCAAGCTGAGCGGGGAACCTGGTGAGAGTCGCCATGTCTTCTCCTGGACAGGAGAAAGGAGGGAAGAGTGGAGGAAACCTCTGACGGCCTGCAGCTCGCCTGTCAAAACTCCGCAGAGTTCTCGTCTGCACTGAGCAGGGAAAAGAGCCAAAGTCCTACAACACTGATGGGGGGGCTTGACAGCACCTTGATGGTGTCACACCTATGGCAGGTGGCACCCAGGTGAGGACTGCCTGCACCCCGATAGCGACTCAACTGTGCTGAATTTAAGTTTCGATCCCCGATTCCAGGGGGGGGGCACTTGACCCCCCTTGCCCCTACCTACGGACACCCATGGAGGTGGGCTGGGAGTGGTGATTTGGCGGGCAGTTGTGCTAGAAAATGTAATATGGTAGGAGGTAGGGAATTTGTGCTAGGAGTGCAAAAATAAATTTGGATTTTGTGCTAGGATGGATGATTGGGGAGGGGATTTTGTGCTGGAGGGGGGATTTGGAGTGGGGGGGTATTTGTGGTTGGAGGGGAAATTTGAGAGGTACAGGATTTGTGTGAGGAAAGGGGAATGGAAGGGGGATTTTCGGGGGGGGGGGGGGGGCATCAGGGTGTGTGGTTTGGTGGAGACATGTAGGCTGAGGCCGTGTTTTATTTTTTATCCACCTGGGCTGGTTGGGAGTAGCTGTAATCCTTTTCTCTTTATATTTACTAACCCCCTGGATTGGTATTGGGACATGCCTGCCCCCCATGTTCTGGGACACAGGGACATGCCCTTACCTCTACTTTGAGCATCACCAAAAAACAATCAAATGGGTCACACCAAGCAAGTCAAGATTTAAAATTTCGATCACCCATGAAATGGCGCCAAACTACGGAACCTAAAAATTCCTATGGGTGACAGATTAAAAGCCTAAAGGTTTAGAGTTAAACATGAGCTCTGGTGCTAGAATTATTGCTCACACTCCAAAGTTTGCAGCGATACTGCACATGTACAGAGTAATCACTGTTTACATGTGCGTGCGGGACCTACACTATATTACCAAAAGTATTGGGACACCTGCCTTTATACGCACATGAACTTTTATGGTATCCCAGTCTTAGTCTGTAGGGATCAATATTGGGTTGGCCCACCCTTTGCAGCTATAACAGCTTCAACTCTTCTGGGAAGGCTGTCCACAAGGTTTAGGAGTGTGTCTATGGTAATGTTTGACCATCCTTCCAGAAGTGCCTTCGTGAGGTCAGGCACTAATGTTGGACGTTGGTACCCTGTTTCCCCCGAAAATAAGACCTAGCGTGATTGTTGGTGATTGCTGCAATATAAGCCCTACCCCCCAAATATGCCCTATCCTGTTTCCCCAAAAAAAATCCCTACCCTGAAAATAAGACCTACAAGGACTTTAACCTCCCTGGCGGTATGATTCAGTCTGGTTTTAGGTGCTAAAAGCGGTACAATTATTTTGCATTTAGCATGGAAATTTGGCTTTTTACATTGTAGTCCTGTAATTCTTAGGAATAACTCTCTTAAATCTGTTCAAACCAGAGTCTAGCACACATCCTGGGTATGATAAAGTTTATAATATAATAAATAATAATAAAAATTATTCAATAATGTAATCAAATCCTAAAACACAGAAAAAGGGACACTTTTTGGTTGCTATGGACAATCTCCAAATTCCATGCAGAAAAAACAGTATTTATAATATAAAAGTGCATGCAGGGCATTGCACAGACCACTAGGGACAAAGGGGGTGTGTAATTTTTTTATACAGTACTGTGTGTGTTTTGTGTCTTTTTACTTTTTTGAATTTGCCGCCGTTCTCCGCTCCCGTGCGCCATAACGTCAATAGGGAACGGAGCTTGCCGACATTCGGCACTGTGAATCGAGTGGAGGACGGCTCGATCCCACAGCGTGGAGGACATCGCTGGATCCAGGGGACAAGGTAAGTAACTCTCCCTGTGTCCTCCCTGCATCCAACGATGAGATCCAGAGTCTGGCTCGGGGTTACCACTCCTGTTAGTAGAATCCCAACCCGAGCCAGACTCGGGATTACCGCTAGGGGGGTTAACTAGGGTTTATTTGAGGGGTAGGTCTTATATTCCAGCCATCACCGACAATCACGCTAGGTCTTATTCTCCGGGGAAACAGGGTACCTGTTATAGCTGCAAAGGGTGGGTATATTTACAATACTTTTGACAATAAACAGTGAGGGAAAAAGTATTTGAGTCACAGCTGATTTTATGTATGTTTTTCCCACTGACAAAGAAATGATCCGTCTATAATTTTAATGGTCGGTTCATTTTAACAGCGAGAGACAGAATAACAACAAAAATATCCTGAAAAACGCATTTCAAAAAAAGTTATAAATAGATTTTTATTTTAATGAGTGAAATAATTATTTGATCCCCCTATCATTTAGAAAGATTTCTGGCTCTCAGGTAACGAGATGAGATTAGGAGCACTGTCTTAAAGGGTGACAACGGTTGGTGCGATTATTTGCAAATTGAAGAAGAACAAAATAACTGTCAATCTCCCTCTGTCTGGGGCTCCATGCAAGATCTCACCTCGTGGAATTTCAATGATCATCAGAACGGTGAGGAATCAGTTCATAACTACACGGGAGAATCTTGTCAATGATCTTGGCAGCTGGGACCATAGTCACCAAGAAAACAATTGGTAACACACTACACCGCGAAGGACTGACATTCTGCAGCCCCCACAAGATCCCCCTGCTCAAGAAAGCACATGTACAGGCCCGTCTGAAGTTTGCTATCAAACATCTAAATGATTCAAAGGACAACAGGATGAAAGTGAGGCCCGGAACGCGGAAAAGACAGAAAAGAAAAAGTATTGCAGGGCCGGGCATGACAGTGTGTTTAAGGGAGACAATGCATGGGTTAATATGAAGAGATAAGAGGGGAGGGGACAGTGAGTAAAGTCCAAGGGGGAGTGGTACTTAATAAGGAGGAGGTGGGACTGGGCTGGGGAACAGAAAGTTGTGGAGAAAGAAAGGAGGAGGCAGTTTTTCCTACCAGCCCTCCCTATATGTTTTCTGTTTTAGTTGGTTTATGTGTTTTCTTTCTTTCAGGAGCATGGCAGATGGTCGTCATGGCAGCTGTGGATTGGCGGTGTTTTGTTGGTCTTTGACGGTGGCAGTAAACATATGTGATGGAAAGGGGTGGGGGGCTCATCGGTAGTATGTGCCCCTACGGTGTATTCCAGCGAAAGGTTAGCTGGAATACTGTAATGGTTGCACTGCGGGAAGGGGGTTGTCTCCGAGCTGATTATCCACTGGAGGCCTATCATGTGGAAAAAAGTCCCACAGTGTATTGGTGGAATATGTGTTGGAGTGCCATCAAAGACCAACAGACTGGAGTTAAACAAGATGTTACGGAGGTGATATTTTGGTATATATTTGATATTGGGGTTATTTATATGGTGTGAATAATAAATAGGCTGCTATTTATACTCCAAAATTAAGGTGTGGTCTCATCATTTTAGATGGGTAAGAAATGGGGATGTTGGAGTACAAGTGGTATAGCAGTAAGAGGCAGATTGGGTACCTTTGAACTACACTGGTCAAGTGTTGTGGTCAGATGAGGCCAAAATCGAGCTCTTTGGTATCAGCTCAACTCGCCATGTTTGGAGGAGGAGGAATGCTGCCTATGACCCCAAGAACACTATCCCCACCATCAAACATGGAGGTGGAAACATTATGCTTTGGAGGTGTTTTTATGCTAAGGGCACAGCATCAAAAGGACAATGGACGGGGCCATGTACCGTCAAATCTTGGGTGAGAACCTCCTTCCCTCAGCCAGGATATTGAAAATAAGTCGTGGATGGGTATTCCAGCATGACAATGACCCAAAACACACGGCCAAGGCAACAAAGGAGTGGCTCAGGAAGAAGCACTTTAAGGTCCTGGAGTGGCCTAGACAGTCTACAGACACTTATCCCATAGAAAATATGTGGAGGGAGCTGAAGGTTCGAGTTACCAAACATCAGCCTCAAAACCTTAATGACTCAGAGAGGATTTGCAAAGAGGAGTGGGACAAAATCCCTCCTGAGATATGTGCATACTTGATGGCCAACTACAAGAAATGTCTGACCTCTGTGGTTGCCAACAAGGGTTTTGCCACCAGGTACTAAGTCTTTGTTATTATTCTGTCTCTCACTGGTAAAATAAACCTACCATTAAAATTATAGACTGATCATTTCTTTGTTAGTAGGCAAACGTACAAAAACATCAGGTAATCAAATCCTTTTTTCCCTCACTGTAGTGTATATTGCATTAGGATTGGAGTTGAAATTGACTGAATGCAAATCTCAGAGGAAAGATGGGTTTGCTGGTGTGTGTTCTCTGTCATTGGATACCATTTCCTATTCTTGTTTTATCCTGTCCAGGAGAGAACATGGCCAAGGAGCAGTCACGTCTGAGAGAAACTAGTAGGTGAAGCTTGTATTATTATCTGGCAACTTCTATAAATGATAATCCAAATATTCTAAGTATAGATGCACACTAGTATGGGAATATTATTAGCTTTGTATAAGAATTATATTAATAACAGTACATACATCCAATGAACAAACAGGTATTATTAACAATGCAAAAGTCCTGGTGGAATTGTGCACATATACCTGGGTATCTATAGTTATTAATAGAGATATCTCCAGATTAAGGATGAGCTCGGTGTTTGAGTCGAGCAGTTACAGTGGGTGTTGTGTGCCTCCTGCACAGTATACACCAGAAGCTACCCCTTATTGCTGGTGTTGTTCTGTTTCTACACCACAGGCAGCTGCAGCAGTAATTACAGTCAGTGTACTGTGTCATCTGCTCAGTGTGCACCTAAAACTACCCCAATTGATGGTTTTCCTATCTCCCTGCAGGCCATTAGTATGTCTGGAAGGCCAACAAGGAGAGGCATACAGTCACGAGCCAATAAAAGAGGGCAAGCAGGCTCTGTGTCTAGAGACAACAGTGCTGGTCATGGACGCAGTGCATCGTCATCATCACATGGCCATGGGACACGATTTTCCTTATTTTCGGCAGCTGGACGTGTTGAGCAGCATCATGCCGAAGACTTGGTAGAGCGGATGACCAAGCCCTCTTCATCCTCCTTATCCTCTCTCACCCAGGCTCAGGGTACTAGCAAAGAATCTGCCAACGCATCGTCTTCCCTCCTCTCAATGTCATCATCAGTCACTCCTTCCCTAGACCCACCATGTCCTCCTGAGGAGTCCCCCAAACAGTTTGAGCACAGTGTTGGGTACATGCTCCAGGAGGATACCCAGCGTTTTGAAGGCTCTGGTGATGATACCCAGCTAGAGGAAAGCAGTAGTGTGAGCGCAGAGAGAGGGGATGCTCAAGAAGGGCCGCAATCTGGCAGTCATGTTCCACAAGCTGCAGCATACTGCCAGGTTTGCTCCAGTGATGAAGAGGGAGGGGATGATGAGGGCACTGACTCCACGTGGGTGCCTGATAGGAGAGAGGAGGAGGAGGCACATCTCCAACGAGGCAGGATGCCCTCCAGGGGCCAGCTTAAGGGCAGCTCACCGACTGAATCATACCGCAGAGCTTTGCCTGTGCAGGGCGCTGCCTCTGCGCGTTATTCCAAAAGTTCTTTGGTGTGGGCATTTTTTGAGACGAGTGCATCAGATCGCACCGCTGCTATTTGCAACATATGTCTCAAGCGTATCTCGAGTGGCCAAAACATCAACCACTTGGGCACCACATGCTTGACCAGACATATGTTGACCTCCCATGCAGCTTGTTGGCAAGAGTACCTTAAAAACCCACACCAAAGAACAAAGCGGATCTCTCCTTGCTCCTCATCATCTGGGATCTCCAACCCCACTATACCTTCAGTCCTCTCTGAAACCTGCACTGAGAGGAATGAAGGTGTAGAATTAGGTGTGTCACAGCCAAGTACTTGCAGGCATGCTGCTAGCAGTACACCAACGTCCAATTGTAGCAGGAAAATTTCCCTGCCCCAGCTGCTGGACCATCTAAAGAAGTTCACTCCCAGCCATCCACATGCCCAGCGGTTAAATGCTAGCTTGGCTAAATTGCTAGCACTTCAACTGCTGCATTTTCAGTTGGTAGACTCGGCCCCCTTCCGTGAGTTTGTGCAATGTGCGGTTCCTCAGTGGCAGGTTCCCAAATGCCACTTTATCTCACGGAAAGGCGATTCCGGCTCTCTACCGGCATGTGGAAGGCAATGTCCATGCCTCATTGGACAGGGTGGCCAGTGGTAAGGTGCATATTACCACTGACTCATGGTCCAGCAGGCATGGACAGGGACGTTACCTGTCTTTCACGGCACATTGAGTCACTCTTCTGGCATCTGGGAAGGATGCAGGACAAAGTGCAGTAGTGTTGGAGGTTGTTTCGCCATCACGCCTCCAAAATGCTACTACTGGTTGTGACATACCTCTCTCCTCCATCCCCTCCTCTTCTTCTTCCTCCATGGCCTCTTCCTGTGCTTTGTCTTCGGAACCAGCGGTGCTCCGTAGGCCTTCAAGGGGCTACGCAAGTACGCAGGCAAAAAGATGCCATGCTGCGCTTGCGCTGGTGTGTTTGGGGGACAAGAGTCACACTGTGGCAGATATTTTGTCAGCTCTGCGGGGGCAGGCAGAGAGGTGGTTGACACCATGCCAGCTTAAGCCAGGAACGAAAATGGCACCAACCTCCTCTCCGCCCTCCGACAGTGGGGGCATGATCAGGGATGCATGCACTGGCCTGTCATCATTTGAGGAGGCCAGGAGGATGGTGAGCAGTGACAGTGCATGCATCAGTGACACTGTACCTCTTGTCCACCTGTTGGAGCATTCGCTGCATGGAATAATGGACTGGGCACTTGAGGCAGAACAGAGGCAGGAAGAGGAGGACTTCCTTGTCTCCCAAGGCTCCCTTTATCCAGACAGTGTTACTGCTGTCACACCCATCACACAGGAAGAGGACGAGGAGGAGGTTTGCGTCAGCATGGAGGTGGAGCCTGGCACTCAGCATCAGCACTCTTTTAGGGATGATTTACAGTCTCAAGAAACCCACGGACTTGTACGTGGCTGGGAGGAGGTGGCTGCGGATCATGTCGTCCTTAGTGACCCAGAGGACTCCGGACCAAATGCCTCAGCTAACCTACGCTGCATGACCTCCCTGATCCTGCAAAGCCTGCGAAAGGATCTTCGTATTCTTCGGATCAAGGAGAGGGACCATTACTGGCTGGCAACTCTCCTTGATCCACAGTACAAAGTAAGGTTGTGGACCTTATCTTGCCGTCGCAAAGGGAGCAGAGGATGAGACATCTCCGGGAGGCCTTGCAGAAAGGTCTGTGCAATGCATTCCCAGAGACTGGGAGGTTACAAACTCCTGATCCTGGGCAACGTGTTGCTGAGACTGCAGTCAGTCACAGAAGGAGCGGTGGAAAAGGTGGCCGTCTGACCGATGCGTTCAGACAATTTTTTAGTCCGCAGCCCCAAGGTATGATCGGTTCCAGCAACCATCGCCATCGTCGGATTTACATGGTGCAGGAATACCTAGGGGCAAGGTCAGACTTGGACAACTTTCCCACCGAAAATCCTCTGGCTTACTGGGTCTTGAGAATGGATCACTGGCCAGAGCTTGCACAGTATGAAGTTGAGCTACTGTCCTGCATCCATCGTTCTTTCGGAATGCACATTCAGTGCTGCTGGAGGCTTTGTAATCGTTCACAGGGTGCGCCTATCCACCGACTCGGTTGATCTATCGACCTTCATAAAACTGAATCAGTCTTGGATCACCACCAGCTACCAAGCACCTGAAGCTGATGTAAACGAATAATTTTTTTGAAATGTCACATCCCTTCAAGACTGCCTATGCTGATACTGAGTGACTGTCATGTTATGTTGACTGACTATCCTCTTCCTCCTCAATGATCCTGTTGATAGCTTGGAAGAACATTTTTGGTTCTGGGTGCTGCCACCAGTGGCTAAGGCCCAATTGTTCAGCCCCTGTTTAACAGGGGCATGTAATTACAATTTTTGATGCAATACTTTGCATCAGGGCTCATTCCTGCACTTGAACTAGAGTATCTGGGAGAGTTTGCAGTGTCGTGGCACCAGCACCAGTGCCTAAGGCCCAATTTTTCAGGACCTGCTTAACAGGGGCATGTAATTAAAATTTTTGATGCAATACTTTGCAGCAGGGCTCATTCCTGCACTCCAACTAGAGTATTTGGGTGAGATTGCAGTGTTGTGGCACCAGCACCAGTGCCTAAGGCCCAATTTTTCAGCCCCTGTTTAACAGGGGCATGTAATTACAATTTTTGATGCAATGCTTTGCAGCAGTGCTCATTCCTGCACTCCAACTAGAGTTTGGCTCATCCCTACTCCAGATGAATGTTGCAGCAAAGTCCAGGATGATCATAATGCAGAGTTTGTCTTGGTGTCAGAGACCTGAAGAGAAGATCTGTGGTGATTAAGAGACCCCCCAGCCATTGTCCAACCACCTTGGAATGCAGCTTCTCACCAGCAGAGACTGTGGTGTGACACTGGAACTCAGAGTCAGCCTATCTACTCTGCATCTTAGTCTCTAGTAGCATCTAATCTGTCATGAAACCAGACCTCTAACTACCAGAAGTGGCCACCGGGTGCCTACCCTGGCTCTAGACTATGCTGGTTATTGAGCCCTGAGCTAAAACATTAGAACCCCCAGACCAGAGGGGGCAGAGTTACCTAAACTCTAAAATAACAGGAACTGCATATAACCTCTATTGCAATAAACAGGTTCATCCACTAACATACAGCAAGGTATGTAACCATTACACAATCTACAGACTGAACTATCTGGTATAGTGCACATATTTGACAGCAAATTAATAGATCTCCCTCCCCAGTGTTATGTGACTCGTTAGTGTTACAAGGTCTCAGGTGTGAATGAGGAGCAGTGTTAAATTTGGTGTCACTCTCTCATACTGGTCACCGGAAGTTCAACATGGCACCTCGTGGCAAAGTACTCTCTGGGGATCTGAAAAAAAATATTGTTTCTCTACATAAAGATGGTCTAGGCTATAAGAAGATCGCCAAGACCCTTAAACTGAGTTGCAGCACGCTGGCCAAGACCATACAGCGGTTTAACTGGACAGGTTCCACTCAGAACAGGCCTCGCCATGGTTGACCAAAGAAGTTGAGTGCACATACGCAGCGTCATATCAAGGGGTTGTCTTTGAGAAATAGACTTATGAGTGCTGCCAGCATTGCTGCAGAGGTTGAAAGGGTGGGGGGTCAGCCTGTCAGTGCTCCAACCATATGCCGTCAAATTGGTCTGCATGGCTGTCATCCCAGAAGGAAGCCTCTTCTAAAGATGATACACAAGTAAACCTTCAAAACAGTTTGCTGAAGACAAGCAAACTAAGGATATAGATTACTGTAACCATGTCCTGTGGTCTGATGAGACCAAGAGAAACTTATTTGGTTCAGATATTGTCAAGCATGTGTGGCGGCAACCAGGTGAGAAGTGCAAACACAAGTGTGTCTTGCCTACAGTCAAGCATGATGGTGAGCGTGTCATGGTCTGGGCTGCATGTTTGCTGCCGGAACTGGGGATCTACAGTTCATTGAGGGAACCATGAATGCCAACATGTACTGTGACATACTGAAGCAGAGCATGATCCCCTCCCTTTAGAGACTGGGCCGCAGGGCAGTTTTGCAACATGATAACGACCCCAAACACACCTCCAAGATGACCACTGCTTTGCTAAAGAAGCTGAGGGTAAAGGTTATGGACTGGCCAAGCATGTCGCCAAGCCTAAACCCTATTGAGCATCTGTGGGATATCCTCAAACTAAAGGTGGACGAGCGCAAAGACTCTAACATCAAACAGCTCCGTGATGTTGTCATGGAGGAGTGGAAGAGGACTCCAGTGGCAACCTGTGAAGCTCTAGTTAACTCCATGCCCAAGCGGGTTAAGGCAGTGCTGGAAAATAATGGTGGTCACACAAAATATTGACACTTTTGGCAGAATTTGGACATTTTCACCTAGGGGTGTACTCACTTTTGTTGCCCGCGTTTTAGACGTTAATGGCTGTGTGTTGAGTTATTTTGAGGGGACAGCAAATTTACACTGTTATACAAGCTGTACACTCACTACTTGTAGCAAAGTGTAATTTCTTCAGTGTTGTCACATAAAAAGATATAAGAAACTATTTTAAAAAATGTGAGGGGTGTACTCAGTTTTGTGAGATACTGTACTGTACTGCTATGTGCAACAATAGTAAACAATATTAAAATAAGAACGCTTGCCTAATATTCTCTACTTCTGGTCTGGTATCGCAACAGTTCTTCCATGGAGACACGTGGTCTCAACTCTTCTCCCTCTCTCTCCACTTACTCCTTTTGGGGTTTCCAAGCCAGCCTCCCAGAGACAGGAAGTGATGATGCATAGTGATTTTATACAGAGCACTGTGAAAGCTAGGTTATTCACAAATACAGACAGTAGAGGGCATCATATCCCTACAGACATTTTACTGAAAAAAAATAGATGGTAGATATGGGTCGGGGCAAATTTTCTGACCACAGATGTGATTTGGAATTTGAAATGGGTTGAAATTGAAGAAATTTGAACATAAGAAATTGTATTCTAGTTTTAAAATCCAGATTGAGAATGAAGTTGAATTTGATCTGAATTTCATTAAATCGTGCATTCTCTGTCATTAGATAACATGTCCTATTATTTTGTTTTATCCCCTCCAGAAAAGAACATCACAGAGGGGCAGTCACGTCTGAAGGAAACTGGTAGGTAAAGAAGGAGCTTGTATTGATGTCTGGTAACTGCTATCAATTATTTCAATCACCTGTTGTGTGCTGGAGGGGGGCAGGGCATTTTGTGTTGTTGGCATAGACCAGTGATGGCGAACCTTGGCACCCCAGATGTTTTGGAACTACATTTCCCATGATGCTCCACTAGTGGAGCATCATGGGAAATGTAGTTCCAAAACATCTGGAGTGCCAAGGTTCGCCATCACTGGCATAGACTATAGACATGTGCAGAGTAAAATATTTTGTTTTGGAATTTCGTTTTCGTCTGAAAACTTAATTTATTTAGTTACTCCCGAAATTCGTTTTTATTTATTTTGTTTTTCGTTCAAAAATTGCATTCGTCCGAAAATCCACATGAATTACGGTCGAATCTGTCTTGGAAGGCTTATGGTGTCTGTCGAATGTATAAAGAAGATTCGACGGAGCTAACTATATAGCATACTTTAGAACCCTATTAAAGTCTATGGGACTCCAACGTTCAAAATCTAAAGTGCTAATTTTAAAGGCTAATTTGCAAGTTACTGTCCTAAAAAGTGTTTGGGGACCCGGGTCCTGCCCCAGGGGACATGTATCAATGCAAAAAAAAGTTTTAAAAACGGCCGTTTTTTCGGGAGCAGTGATTTTAATAATGATTAAAGTGAAACAATAAAAGTGTAATATTCCTTTAAATTTCGTAGGGGGGGGGTTGTCTATAGTATGCCTGTGAAGGGGCGCATGTTTCCCGTGCTTAGAATTGTCCCTGCACAAAGTGTCATTTATGCAGGAAAAAAAGTCCTTTAAAATCACTCGCAGCTATAATGAATTGTCGGCTCCCGTAATACAGAGAACACTCATTGAAAGTCATTGATAAATAAATAAATAAATAAATAAATAAAAAAAAAAGCGTGGGGGTCCCCCAAATTCAATTACCAGGCCCTTCAGCTCTGGTATGGATATTAAGGAGAACCCTGCCTCAAATTTAAGAAAAAATTTGACGTGGGGTTCCCCCTAAATATCCATAACCAGACCCTTCAGGTCTGGTATGGATATTAAGGGGAACCCCGCATCAAATTAAAAAAAAATTGACGTGGGGTTCCCCCTAAAAATCCATACCAGACCCTTTATCCGAGCACGCAACCTGGCAGGCCGCAGGAAAAGAGGGGGGGACGAGAGAGCGGCCCCCCTCCCTCCTGAACCGTACCAGGCCACATGCCCTCAACATTGGGAGGATGCTTTGGGGGTCCGTGACCCCTCAAAGCACCTTGTCCCCATGTTGATGAGGACAAGGGCCTCATCCCCACAACCCTGGCCGGTGGTTGTGGAGGTCTGCGGGCGGGGGGCTTATCAGAATCTGGAAGCCCCCTTTAACAAGGGGACCCCCAGATCCCGGCCCCCCCCCCCCGTTTGAAATGGTAAGGGGGTACAAAAGTACCCCTACCATTTCACAAAGAAAGTGTAAAAAATGTTTAAATAAAACAAACACACTTTTTAAAAATTCCTTTATTAAAAATAAAAAAAAGATTCCAGCGGCGGTAATCCACTCTTGCTATCCAGCGACGGACGGTCATCTCTCCAGCGATGTCTAATGTCATCCAGCGCAGCGCAGCATCCTTCTTCTGTCTCCTCCACGGAGACATTGCAGGCATTCCGGCGGCTGACGTTTCTTATATACGGAGGGCGGGGCCACCCGTCACCTGACCCCGCCCCCCTCTGACGCAAGGGGAAACCCGGGGTTCCCCGTGACATATGGGTGACCCCGCCCCCCTCTGATGTAACGGAAACCTGCCTGTGTTACATCAGAGGGGTGCGGGTCACCCCTACGTCACAGGGAACCCCGGGTTTCCCCTTGCGTCAGTATATAAGAAACGTCAGCCACCGGAATCCTTGCAGTGTCTCCTCCATGGAGACAGAAGAAGGACGGAGGATTCGCTGCGCTGGATGACATGAGACATCGCTGGAGAGGTGATCGTCCGTCGCTGGATAGCAAGAGTGGATTACCGCCACTGGAATCTTTTTTTTATTTTTTTATTTTTAATAAAGGAATTTTTCAAAAGTGTGTTTGTTTTATTTAACCATTTTTTACACTTTCTTTGTGAAATGGTAGGGGTACTTTTGTACCCCCTTACCATTTCAAACAGGGGGGGGCCGGGATCTGGGGGTCCCCTTGTTAAAGGGGGCTTCCAGATTCTGATAAGCCCCCCGCCCGCAGACCTCCACAACCACCGGCCAGGGTTGTGGGGATGAGGCCCTTGTCCTCATCAACATGGGGACAAGGTGCTTTGAGGGGTCACGGACCCCCAAAGCATCCTCCCAATGTTGAGGGCATGTGGCCTGGTACGGTTCAGGAGGGAGGGGGGCCGCTCTCTCGTCCCCCCCTCTTTTCCTGCGGCCTGCCAGGTTGCGTGCTCGGATAAAGGGTCTGGTATGGATTTTTAGGGGGAACCCCACGTCAAATTTTTTTTAAATTTGATGCAGGGTTCCCCTTAATATCCATACCAGACCTGAAGGGTCTGGTTATGGATATTTAGGGGGAACCCCACGTCTAATTTTTTCTTAAATTTGAGGCAGGGTTCCCCTTAATATCCATACCAGACCTGAAGGGCCTGGTAATTGAATTTGGGGGACCCCCACGCTTTTTTTTTTTTTTATTTATTTATTTTTTTATCAATGACTTTCAATGAGTGTTCTCTGTATTACGGGAGCCGACAATTCATAATAGCTGCGAGTGATTTTAAAGGACTTTTTTTCCTGCATAAATGACACTTTGTGCAGAGACAATTCTAAGCACGGGAAACATGCGCCCCTTCACAGGCATACTATAGACAACCCCCCCCCTACGAAATTTAAAGGAATATTACACTTTTATTGTTTCACTTTAATCATTATTAAAATCACTGCTCCCGAAAAAACGGCCGTTTTTAAAACTTTTTTTTGCATTGATACATGTCCCCTGGGGCAGGACCCGGGTCCCCAAACACTTTTTAGGACAGTAACTTGCAGAATCTTTTCTCTCTGTCAAATCTTTTTTCTCTGTCGAATATTTTCTCTATATAATCTTGGACTAATAGAGGTAAGGTTAGGCACATTCGAACACAGGTTCTATAGACACAGATTGTTGTCAGAGTCATGTCGAATCTCCTATTCTATATCGAACTGTTGTAACAATGAAAACGAAAATAAAGCATTTATTTATGTCGGATCTTTCGTTTTGCGGATTTTGTGCTTTCGTTATCGTTTGTCAAAACGAAAATGAAAATAGCTGAAATTCGGACGAAAATGCATTCGGACGAAAACGAATGCACATGTCTAATAGACTATCAGAAGTGACTGCTGCAGATAGCAGAGGGAGGAGACAGTAGATAGGAACCCGACTCTGTGTCTTGGATTGAGGCAAGTATGCAAAAATGCTTTGTTCATTTTTCATTTCAGAGGTTTACAACCACTTTAAACAACAATATGATCTCTGATAGTCACATTCTTCTGGCATTTCTTGACTACATTCGCTTTATTTATGATAGAATGAATGTGCCCCAGTTGAAGGTAGACAACCATAAAATGTCTGTCAGGACCTGGATCACCTGCTTGTGGCACTGTGCTTCCCAGAACAGGCAGGATCTGGCTTCTCCTTGGGACCCGTTTGTCTAGGTGTCAGAGATCCATGAAATCAGACTAGACAGACATTTTACTGGAAAAAAAATGAATTCCTTCATTTAATAGATGGTAGATATGGGTCCGACCACAGATGTGATTTGGAATTTGAAATGAGTTGAAATTGAAGAAATTTGAACATAAGAAATTGTATTCTAGTTTTGAAATCCAGATTGAGAATTAAGTTGAATTTGGCCTGAATCTGAATTTCATTAACCACTTACAGACCGGACCATTTTGCTGGTCAAAGACCAGACCACTTTTTGCGATTCGGCACTGCGTCGCTTTAACTGACAATTGCGCGGTTGTGCGATGCGGCTCCCAAACATAATTGACGTCTTTTTTTTCCCACAAATAGAGCTTTCTTTTGGTGGTTTTTGATCACCCCTGCGGTTTTTATTTTTTGCGCTATAAACAAAAATAGAGCGACAATTTTGAAAAAAACGCATTATTTTTTACTTTTTGTCATAATAAATATCCCCCAAAAATATATAAAAAAAATTTTTTCCCTCAGTTTAGGCCGATTCGTATTCTTCTACATATTTTTGGTATAAAAAAATCGCAATAAGGGATTATTGATTGGTTTGCGCAAAAAAGTTATAGCGTCTACAAAATAGGGATAGTTTTATGGCATTTTTATTAATAATTTTTTATTATTATTTTTTTTACTAGTAATGGCGGCGATCAGCAATTTTTATTGTGACTGCGACATTGCGGTGGACACATCGGACATTTTTGGGACCATTGTCAGTTATACAGCAATCACTGCTATATAGATGCAGTGATTCCTGTGTAAATGACACTGGCAGTAAAGGGGTTAACCAGTGGGTGGCAGTGTAGGGGTTAAGTGTTCCTAGGGGTGTGTTACTAACTGTGTGGGGGCTGGGCTTTCATTTAGTGAACACTGATCTCTGCACCAATCACATGGAGCAGAGATCAGTGTCACTAGTTGCTAGGCAGAATGGGGAAATGCTGTTTACACAGCATTTCCTCCATTCAGCCGTCCCGTGAGACGATCGCGGGTATGCCCGCGGCGATCGAGTCCCCGGGACCTGCGACCGGTCTCACAGGGGTCCCGACCGGCACGTGAGCATGCCGCCGGCGGCGCGCTCGCGATGGCAGGGTGGCATTGAAGATTGGATGTACCTGTACGCCAATATGCCTGCCCGTGCCATTCTGCCGACGTACATCGGCGTGCGCCGGTTGGGAACTGGTTAAATCGGTGCATTCTCTGTCATTAGATAACATGTCCTATTATTGTGTTTTATCCCCTCCAGATAAGAACATCACTGAGGGGCAGTCATGTCTGAAGGAAACTGGTAGGTAAAGAAGGAGCTTGTATTGATGTCTGGTAACTGCTATCAATTATTTCAATCACCTGTTGTGTGCTGGAGGGGGGCAGGACATTTTGTGTTGTGGCATAGACCAGGGATATGCAATTAGCGGACCTCCAGCTGTGGCAGAACTACAAGTCCCATGAGGCATAGTAAAACTCTGACAGCCACAATCATGGCACCCAGAGGCAGAGGCGTGCTGGGACTTGTAGTTTTGCAACAGCTGGAGGTCCGCTAATTGCATATTCCTGGCATAGACTATCAGAAGTGACTGCTGCAGATAGCAGAGGGAGGAGACAGTAGATAGGAACCCGACTCTGTGTCTTGGATTGGAGCAAGTATGCCAGAATGCTTTGTTCATTTTCCATTTCAGAGGTTTACAACCACGTTAAACAACAATATGATCTCTGATTCTCAGTCACATTCTCCTGGCATTTCTTGACTACATTCACCTTATTTATGATAGATTGAATGTGCACCAGTTGAAGGTAGACAACCATCAAATGCCTCTCAGGACCTGGATCACCTGCTTGTGGCACTGTGCTTCCCAGAACCCGTTTTTGATACCCGTTTGTCTAGGTGCCAGAAACCATGAAATCAGACCTGACAGAAGTACAGTAAAATCACACTTGTTTAATAATAAAAATAAATAGAACAAACATAGTCAAAACATAGCCAGAGTTCAGGAACTGGAACGGATAGTCAGACAAGCCAATTGTCAGGGATCCGGAGATGAGCGTAGTAAAACAGCAAGCAGGATCTGGAGCCAGAAGGGAAGTCTTAACAGGAATGCAGGAGAGCGTCTCTGTGATGTTGACTAAGGCTAAGGCAGAGATCATCTGGGCTGGACGGCTTAAGTAAGGCAAGGACTGACGAGCAGGATATCATCAACAGCTGAGTACCTGTGGAGAGATAGGAGCTGGCAATTAGCCGACAGCTGAGCAGTCAGCTCAGAGAAGAAATGGTATGGGGGGCGGACTTCTCTGCGTGGGGGGCGGAGCTATGACGTAGGAGTCAGGCGTCCGTCCGAGCGCCCGCCCGAACCTCCCGAGGACCCTGCTCTACCTCCCGCCGCCACGTACCTCCCCATGACCCCATAGCCTGAGGCCGCGCGCTCCCGAGACACCGCTCTGATACGGGCTGATTCGGCCATTGCGGCTTCGAGGACCAGGAACCGGCCCTGCCAAACTTAGCTGCAGCCAGCGGAACCCACGCCAGCGGAAAGGCTGCCCTGGAACACAGCGGTGGAGCTTTTTAAGACGCTGATATACGGCGTGACGGGACCTGGGCTGCATACCCTGAACGGAGGCGAGGATCCCTGCTGGAATCCACCGGAGCACAAGAAGAGGCTGACACAAGGTGCTACACATACGGCAGAGCGGTAAGGCAAGCAGTTGGATGGGGATGCTGGGGGAGCTTCTGCTGGATTGGTGAGAGGTGAGAGGCATGGACATGGACGCTATGCTAGATAAGGGGAGATACCCCTAGGTAAATTGGAGCCTACCCTACCCTACTTCTTTTTTGCCCCTAAGGAAGAAACTTATTTGACAGAATTATATATGGAATGATTGCTAGAACTGGCTCTACATTTTTGCTGCTACCAGGGGAGAAAAAAGGAAAAAGATATTGTTAACTATAGGGAGTTTTCCCGGAAATCCCCTCCCCCCTGGCTACAAGGGACAGCTTCTTTTGCATACAATCACCCATTCAAAAACTGCATGAGGAAATTTGTTATATTATTAACAACAGTCGCTGGAGGAGTCTAAATGCTGTTGTAAGAGCCCTTGCTGTTGACAAGCTGATTTACACTCTCCTGAGTAGTGATGGACGAACTTCCGACGGGACGTTTCGCGAACGCGAAACGCGAACGGACACAAACGTTCGCGAAAACGACCGTTCGCCGCGGGCTCCATTGACTTCAATGGGAGGCGAATTTCGCAAACCTTTAGGTCGAATTTGCGGCCACGGGGTAATTATTAGGGGGTAGCACGTAGTCCCACCACCTGGACAATAGCATAATACATGTATGAGGTGAATTTGGGATCGATAACTACAAGCATTTTTTTTTTATTTGGGAAATTGTTCTGACAATTCAGGACTATGGAGCTAATGAAGGCAATGGAGGAGAGGGAAGGTCAGGGACCAGGGTAGGCAAACAAGAGGGTGCAGGAGATACAGAGCACTGACAGCAGCACCGTAATACAGAGCACTGACATCAGCACCGTGACATACAGCGCTGACAGCAGCTCCGTGACATACAGCGCTGACAGCAGCTCCGTGACATACAGCGCTGACAGCAGCTCCGTGACATACAGCGCTGACAGCAGCTCCGTGACATACAGCGCTGACAGCAGCTCCGTGACATACAGCGCTGACAGCAGCTCCGTGACATACAGCGCTGACAGCAGCACCGTAAGCAGCCCCAGGAGGAAGTCAGCACAGCACAGGGATGGTGTGATCCCCTCATAATAAGAACCCCCAGGAGGAAGTCAGCACAGCACAGGGATGGTGGGAGCCCCTCATAATAAGAACCCCCAGGAGGAAGTCAGCACAGCACAGGGATGGTGGGAGCCCCTCATAATAAGAACACCCAGGAGGAAGTCAGCACAGCACAGGGATGGTGGGAACCCCTCATAATAAGCAGCCCCAGTAGAAATATGACACCGCTCAACCTCTTCAAAGAGGAGGGTAGGGGCATATAGTACGGTGTGCTTTTTTGGGTCAGGGAAGTGAGCCAAATGAATTAAGAAGGTCTGTGTGCTTGATTCCAAAAATTGTTTATAGACATATACATGGTCTACTGATCACATGTGTTGAATTCCTCCGAGATCCATGCCTCATTCATTTTTAGAAATGTGAGGTAGTTAACACTGTCGTGAGCTAGGCGAGTACGCTTATCGGTCACAATCCCCCCTGCTGCGCTGAACGTCCTTTCGGACAGGACACTGGATGAGGGGCAAGCCAACAGTTCGATTGCAAATTGGGCAAGCTCTGGCCAGAGGTCAAGCCTGCCCACCCAGTAGTCTAGGGGTTCATCACTCCTCAGAGCGTCCACATCGGCCGTTAACCCAATGTAGTCGGACACCTGACGGTCTAGGCGTTCCCTGATGCTGGATCCGGATGACACCTGTCGATGGGTCGGCTGAAAGAATGACCTCATATCCGAAGTCACCAACACATCTTCAAACCGGCCTCTTCTTGCAGGCGCTGTTGGATTGGTACCCGCAAATCCTTCTCTGGGAGTGGGAATTGCTCCTCTGCCAGCGCACGCAAAAGCAGAATGCAGCATTTCTCGAAGCAAGGCCTGGAAGTGCTGCATTCTGACAGCCCTCTGCGACGGCGGTAACATTTCCGCCATTTTGTGTTTGTACCGGGGATCTAAGTACGTTGCCACCCAGTACTGGTCCTTGACCCTCATGCTTTTTATACGGGGGTCCCTATTAAAACACTGGAGCATGAAGGCCCCCATTTGCACTCAAGCGGAAGGTATGTGGTGGTGGTGGTGTTGTTGGTGGTAGTGTCTTTGGGGGTGCACATAGCAGAGAGTGAAGAAGAGGGTGCAGATCGAGAGGATGAGGAGGGTGCAGAAGAATAAGGCTGAGTGAGCCACTCAACCAAGTCTGGTGCGTCCTTTAAAGTAATTGAACGCACCTTCTGCAACTTCCCACTTTGGCTCAAGGCTGTTGCTCCTGCCCTACCCCTACCACCCCTGCGGAAGGGCCTGCCTCTTCCTCTGCCTGTCATTTTTTAAATCACCCTGTGACAAAACTCTTAGTCCCTATACCGCTGAAGGACTGCTGCAGTATAGGGCAGCGGTCAGCAGTAGTGCACGTCAACCCTATGTATTGTGGACCGATAGCGGTCCTTACAGAACAGCAGACTGTACTGCACTCAGGCCTATGTACCGTAGCACCCTATACCAAGTTACCAGTCCTTATAAAAACTTTTGTGGACCAAGCAGGTTGTGTGTTAGTGATTAGCAGACTGTACGTCAGTCCCTATACCAATGAAGGACTGCTGCAGTATAGGGCAGCGGTCAGCAGTAGTGCACGGCAACCCTATGTATTGTGGACCGATAGCGGTCCTTACAGAACAGCAGACTGTACTGCACTCAGGCCTATGTACCGTAGCACCCTATACCAAGTTACCAGTCCTTATAAGAACTTTTGTGGACCAAGCAGGTTGTGTGTTAGTGATTAGCAGACTGTACGTCAGTCCCTATACCAATGAAGGACTGCTGCAGTATAGGGCAGCGGTCAGCAGTAGTGCACGGCAACCCTATGTATTGTGGACCGATAGCGGTCCTTACAGAACAGCAGACTGTACTGCACTCAGGCCTATGTACCGTAGCACCCTATACCAAGTTACCAGTCCTTATAAGAACTTTTGTGGACCAAGCAGGTTGTGTGTTAGTGTTTAGCAGACTGTGCGTCAGTCCCTATACCGCTGAAGGACTGCTGCAGTATAGGGCAGCGGTCAGCAGTAGTGCACGTCAACCCTATGTATTGTGGACCGATAGCGGTCCTTACAGAACAGCAGACTGTAACGCACTCAGGCCTATGTACCGTAGCACCCTATACCAAGTTACCAGTCCTTATAAGAACTTTTGTGGACCAAGCAGGTTGTGTATTAGTGTTTAGCAGACTGTGCGTCAGTCCCTATACCGCTGAAGGACTGCTGCAGTATAGGGCAGCGGTCAGCAGTAGTGCACGGCAACCCTATCTATTGTGGACCGATAGCGGTCCTTACAGAACAGCAGACTGTACCGCACCCAAGCCTATGTACCGTAGCACCCTAGACAGACCAAGTTACCAGTCCTGATAAAGAGCTTTGTGGAACAAGTGAGTTGTGAATGATTAGCAGACTGCAGCAGAAGGGCAGCAGTCAAGTATAATATTCTTTCTATATTTGGAAGAAAGAATATTATACGTGTACAAGCCTATTACCGTACCACTGATACCAGTCCTGAAAAGAACCTTTGTGGAACTAATAGTAACAGCAAGTCTTTAAAATTATCCTCACTGCCTGACACACTGCTTCCTGCCTGTCCCTATACAAATTGGCAAAAAAGAGTAGGCTGGAACGATTAGCTGGAACAGCTCTTTTGTGGACCTGATAGTAACAGCTAATGATGATGATGATGATGATGATGAAGAAAGACTAATCTGGCTGAGCTGTCCCTAAAATAGCAGCATACAGCGCTCTGTCCCTTTATCTAAACTGACAAAAGAAACTCAGGCTGCTGACCTAACACCTATACCAGTCCTGAAAAGAACTTTTGTGTACCAAATAGCTAGCGTTTTCTCTGTCCCTACTCCACACAGGATCCTTTCCCTACAGTGACAGAAGAAAGAATGTAAAATGGCCACCGGATCGGGTGTATTTATAGGTTAGGGGGAATGTCCAAGTGTCCATGAGCTGTCATGTCTCAATTGGTTGTCCTGTAACACATGATAAACGTGTCACGAAAGGTTAAAGTTCTTGTATACATTAAACACGTAAGTCCGCCGGGGCGAACGACGGAAAAAGGCGTTCGAACCCGCGGACGGCGAAAGTCGGAAATTCGCCGCGAAACGACCGCCGGGCGAACCGTTCGGCCATCACTACTCCTGAGTTTTTTTTTTTTGGAGAGTATATGGGAAACATATTCTATGGACTAAAGAATGTATAACAAGGGTATACTCTATAGACATTGCTAGTTAATGGTAGTGGCCCAGTATAGAGAAGAGGAAGCAGCGGAACGGAAAGGAGAAGGAAGAGGGGAAAAAAGAAAAAAAAAAACTTTCCTCTTTTTTTTTTTCAAACGGCTTTTTTAAATAAATTTTTTTTAGCCGGTATCTGGAATTGAACAACACCTCAGACATCAGGATAGAGGTCTCATCGGTTATTGTATAATAACCCTCCCCCTCCCCCCTGTTTTCTTTTTTCTAGTGGACATTTGGGTTGACAAAACTTAATTGGTACTGACCACCACCAAACGTATGCAATAACATAATAACATTGTGATTGTTGTTTTTGGGGTAGGGGTTTTTTTTTGAAGGGGAGCTATATAAAGTGGCCGTAAAGATTTATGCCGATATTTTGAATAGGAGGAAGGGAATTAAGTTTTGATAGGTCTGCTAGGATGAGAGGGAAAACAAGCAAGACAAATAAACAAGTAACCCCCGCCGCAAGCCCGGTCGGAATTCAAAAATATATGGCCGCGAACACTAGTATAAGGGCAGAAGAAGAGGCTGTTAGCCCCAGGATGGAAAAACTGCTCCGCCCGGGCCCAAGCAGACTGAGGGGAGAAGATAGCAGAGGGACAAAAAACCCGGCCATTAAGTCAACTGAACTTAAAAAAAAAATAGCGCAAACTTACATAGTGGGGATAGCAATCAGAATGAAGCTCAAGGAAGGGAGGGCTTAGAACATCTAGAGGCAGGAGAAAGGGGTCTGGATAGACAAGGGGAACCCTCCCAGCCCCCACAGATTAGGGAGATGCTCTCAGAGATGTTCATGAGAATGGAGGCCTCTCTAAGGGCAGATATCGCAACTATAAGGGAGGACATAGGTGTGGTCTTGGGGAGAGTAGAGGAGGTGGAAAACAAAGTAGAGGCCCAGGAGCACAGAATAGATGGAATCTTAGAGCAGGTAACAGCCCTCCGTAGGGGAAATAGAACAATTAGATATAAACTAGAATACCAGGAGAATAGAAGCAGAAGGAAGAACATACGAATAAAAGGTCTCCCTGAGACAATTAGCGCATCTGCCCTCGGAGAGATAGCCCAACAGATCTTCAATCCCTTATTAGATAGAGAAGCTACAACCCCACTGAAGCTAGACAGAATACACAGGATGACATGACCCTTTGGAGTTAGATCAGAAACCCCACGAGATGTCATAGCGAGATTTCACCATGTAGCAGAAAGAATGCAGGTAATGAGAAAAGTTAGAACACAGCCAGGGGTGATCTACGGGGACGTGGAATTGCAGATTTATTCCGACTTAGCGGGGGAGACGCTTGGAAGAAGGAGACGTTTGAAACCGCTAACGGAACTATTGAGAGCAGCCGACATCCCATATCAATGGGGATTTCCGGCGTGCCTTATAGGGAAGAAAGACGGACGATCTGCGGTTCTACGTTTCCCGGAGGATCTTCAAGAATTCTGCGAACAGTTAGGGATACACCCTGCTCCACAGATAGAATGGGACACGGAAGAGGTTCTAGGGGGGGAGAGGAGCATGACTCAAAGGAGTAGGAGACAGGATAGGCTGAGCGATTGGAGACGAAAGAATCCAATTACCTGAAGCTGAGATAAATTTGGATGGGGGGCTAAGAGGAGGAGGGAGGAGGGGAGGAGGGGGGGGAGGTTGGGGGAGTCTCGGACGGACATGGGGGCGAACCCCAGGGATACTATGGGGGAGAGGAGACCACTGATATTGGCCTACCAGTCCCATAGGCTTAACAAGAAAAGGGGAGTCCTACCCAGTCTCATGAGACGTTTTGTTATAGGACAAGGGGAGGGAGGGGGGAGGGAGGGGGGAGGGAGGGGGGTCTTGGTTTTTTGGGTTTTTTTTATGGGCTCTCACTCGGTCCTTTTATAGGGGCAGCAGGTATGGTCACCAACGGGCTCACTAGACGCTCCAAAAAGAGAAGGAGAATGCCCATCGGAAGAGAGGTATGGGGATAGTTAACGTTATTACTTATAATGTAAGGGGCTTAAATACAAAAATGAAAAGACATAGAATAAACGATGAGTTGCAGCACATGGAAGCAAATATAGCATGTCTCCAGGAGACGCATTTAACATGCACTTCTGGGGTCAGACTGAATTCGATTGACTTCCCGGTATGGATTTATGGGGATTCCCCATCCTCGTACTCCAGAGGGGTTGCAATAGGTTTTAGTAAAACAACGAGGTTTAATTTAGAGGAGCGACTGGTGGACCCGGAGGGACGATACTTGTGTTTAAAAGGAATGTTGTTTAACCTTAAATGCACAATTGTAAATATTTATGCGCCAAACGAGAATGCGGATATATTCCTAAGGAAAATATTGAACAAAATAGAAGATTTTAAAGAGGGGAAATTAATTCTTGCTGGAGATTTTAACTGGAGTGTAAACCCTAAAATTGATACTTCAGTGGGAGGCCCCAGGACATCGGTATATAAGCAGAGAATGTTTTTAAGGGCGTTGGCTGCACTCCAGCTACAGGATACCTGGAGAGTACTTCATCCAAAGGATAGGGATTATACATGCTTCTCCTCGGTCCATGGTTCCTTCTCTCGAATAGACTATATCTTCTTGGAACACTCATTCCTGAAAGCACTTAAGAAGGCGGAAATAAAAATTAGAACTGTGTCAGATCATGCACCAGTTATGATTAAGTTGGAGATAGGGGAGGATCATGGACCGAGGTTGAATTGGAGATTGAATGAATCTCTGTTACAGGATAAGGACTCTGTAAGCAGGGTTGAGAGGGAGATGGAACAGTTTTTTAGATTAAATGATACACCGGGAATCTCCAGCCCTATATTATGGGAAACGCACAAAGTGGTAATAAGAGGGTTATTAATAGGGATTGGAGCGGGGAAAAAGAGAGAGAGAGAGAGGAGGAAAACCCTACTGTATGAAGAAATCCAGAGACTGGAGCTGAGTAGTAGACCAAGGGGACTACACGACACCCAGGATTTAGTAAAAAAAAAAAGAGAACTAGAAGACTACCTAGAGCAGGACAGGAAGGCCGCCTATCACATTCTGGGAACAGAGATGTATCAATGGGGAAATAAAGCCGGTAAATGGCTGGCCAAGAGGGTGAAGGATAAGAAAAGCAGAACCTTTATCCCAAAAGTAAGAAATGAGGCGGGGGACATACAAAATATGCCGGAGGATATAGTGAATACGTTCTATACATATTACAAAGCCCTATATAATATTCAACAGGAAAGTATAGAGAATAGAAGCCGGGAAGCAATAAAGGACTATTTGAAAGGTATAGATATTCCCAAGGCTAAACAAATAGAAATGGAAGCATTAGAAGCCCCAATATCAAAGCTGGAAGTCGAATGGGCGATTAAAAATACAGCTAAGGGAGGTTGCCCCGGGCCAGATGGTTTCCCGATCTCATATTACAAGGAATTTCAAAAACAGCTGGTCCCAAAACTATGCGAGTATTTTAATGCAGTGGGGAGGGATGGAAAATTTCGAGAAGAGACATTACTGGCGCATGTGGTCCTGATCTTGAAAGAGGCAAAGGATCCGCTTGCAGTGGAAAGTTACAGGCCAATTTCCTTGTTAAATTCAGATATTAAACTCTTTGCAAAAATTATTTCTGAACGATTAAGACCTCATGTCCCAGAGTGGATACAGCAGGATCAGGTTGGATTTATTCAAGGGAGAGAAGGGCGGGATAACGTATTAAAGACCATTATGCTAAGCCAGGAAACCATAAGACAGAAGACCCCCACGATACTCATGTCTATAGATGCTGAAAAGGCATTTGACAGGGTTAGTTGGGGGTTCTTATTCGAAGTGTTGGAACGATGTGGATTGGGGCAGAGGATGAGAGGGTGGATAGAAGCTTTGTATACTAAGCCTAAAGCTAAAATAAGAATAAACGGGGCCCTGTCCTGCCCCCTTGAACTGTGCAACGGGACAAGACAGGGCTGCCCGCTCTCCCCAATATTATTCATTCTGGCACTAGAACCCCTCCTGACGGCTATTAGGAAGAATCAAAACATCCAGGGAATACGGGTCGATGAGAGGGAGTATCGGGTTGCTGCTTTTGCAGACGATCTTCTGCTCTACATCACTAACCCGGAGACCTCTATACCGGCGACTATGGAAGAACTAAAAAAATACGGGAAAGTCTCCAATTTTAAGGTTAACGCAACTAAATCCGAAATTCTAAACTTAAATATACCAGTAGAAGAGCAGAGAATCCTACAAACTAAATATCCTTTTAGATGGTGTGGGAGGGAGCTGGCCTACTTAGGAATAAAGCTTACGCCAGGGATGGGTGACTTGTTTGAGGCAAATTACATCCCCCTATTAAACAAAATTAAACAGCATCTAGATAGGAACCATTACAAAGCTCTATCTTGGATAGGGAGAATAAACACAGTTAAAATGTTCATTTTACCAATGTTTACTTACATATGTCAAATGGTCCCCATATTACTATCACAGACATATCTAAATAAATTAAAAACGATGATTAAAAGATTCATATGGAAAAAAAAAGCGGCGAGGGTGGCCCTTAATACTTTGATAAGAAGTAAAGACAGAGGAGGATTAGCAATGCCCGATTTCAAAAAGTATTACGAGTCTATAGCAATCTCACGAATCACAGATTGGACACATAACAAAAAGGGGAAGGACTGGGTGGAATTAGAAATGAAGCTAAGCAGAAGGGAATTAGGGGAGATAATATGGATACCCGCAAAATATAGAGAATTAGGGATTAGCACAAATTTATTGACAAAAGGATCACTGCGAATATGGGACACAATAAACGAGAGACACAAGTGGGAGCACAATTCACCATTTATGCCATTACTAGACACAAAATTTTTTTTACCAGGTCAAGAGGAATATGTATATTATAGCAGATGGGCTAAGAAAGATAAAATTAAATTACAAGAGGTTATGGAAGGGAATAGGGTATGCACATATGAGGAAATAATAGGAAAGTGGGGTCACAAGCTTTTAGATAAGTGGAGATATTCACAACTATACTATTTTACTCAGTCTTTAATACAACCACTACGAGGACAGGAGCAACTTAGACCTCTGGAGAAGTTGATAGGGAACCCCCAATACTTGGTAAAAAGGATCTCAAAAATATATGAAATCTTAATAGAGGTAGAAGAGCAAAAATACCCCCCCTATATGGAGAAGTGGGAAAATGAACTGGGACCGCTGGATAATGACCACCACAGAAACAGGATTATTAGACGAACGTACTCGGTTGCCAAAGATCCTCAAACTAGAGAGATGTCATATAAACTTTTAACAAGGTGGTATATTACTCCACAGCAAGGAAATAAAATCTGCAGCGAGACCCCCTCAACATGCTGGAGAGGTTGCTCAGCGGTGGGTTCCTTCGCCCATATATGGTGGGAGTGCCCTAAGATACAGGTATTTTGGGAGAAAATTATAAAAGCTATCTTTGAAATAACAGGGGAGGGGATTAGAAGAGACCCATGGGTTTGCTTATTCCACGACTCGGAAAAAGGAGAGAGAGAATATGGGCATTCCCTGGTCCCTGGTCTACTGAACTCTGCTAAGGCACTGATCCCGCGAAGATGGAGGAAACCCGACCCTCCCTCGATGAAGGAGTGGGTAGAAAGGTTAGAAAGGACACGAAATACTGAAGAGACAATGTATAAATTGGATAACTTAGAAGGGAGATATCAATATAAATGGCGACTGTGGATACAATTCGGAAAAACTGAAGGCTATCTAAAGCTGCTTGACTGTTAGTAAAGAAGAAGGGAAAAGCAGAAAGAGGGAAAAAATAAGGAAGAGAGAGGAAAAATGGAAAAAGCCCGGGGTAGGGACCGAGTGAGAGGGGAGGGGAGGGAGGAATAAGGTGGACTATTCTTAAAGAAATGCTGCTGTATTTATCATTATGCTGAATAGTTTATGTTTGTATACTTTGAAAAATTTGAAAATAAAGAATAAATAAAAAAAAAAAAAAAAGAGAAGAAATGGTATTAGCTTAGCCCTGACACTAGGACATGTGTCATGAGTTATATGTACTGAGCCTTGAATGTTGCTGATCTAGCATTCAGCTTCCTTGACGCTAACAAATGTTCCTACGTCTACGGCCCCACCAAAACCTCTCTCGGTTTTGCAGATTCCAAGTGTCCATTGAGTCCTAGCATTTACATATATGCATACATCTAGTGAGATATCTCCTAGAGAAAAAAAAGCATCTACCCACCTCAGCTACAATCTGAAAAGGGCTCTAGTTGCCCCACATTATATGCCTTATATATATATATATATATATATATATATATATATATATATATATATAAAAATGTATTATTTTTTTTGGGCTTGATGAGTTTTCCCATGTACCACACCCTCATAGTTGCCTCATATGATTTGATGCCCCATGTGGAGATCCTAATTTACCTGTCTGCCTCATCTCGGTGTATACATGTAGCTCCAGAAGAAGCGCATCCAAATGGCAAAGCTAGTTGAGCATTTCTTGAATGTATCTTCTGAGTATTTAAGTAGAAGTAATCTATTCTGGTTTGATTTCACTAACCCCTTCTTATGTTACATAGTTACATAGTAGGTAAGGTTAAAAAAGACACAAGTCCATCAAGTCCAACCTATGTGTGTGATTATATGTCAGTATTGCATTATATATCCCTGTATGTAGTGGTCGTTCAGGTGCTTAGCTAATAGTTTTTTGAAACTATCGAAGCCTCCCGCTTAGACCACCGCCTGTGGAAGGGAATTCCACATCCTTGCCACTATTAAAGTAAAGAACCCTCTATGCAGTTTAAGGTTAAACCTCTTTTCTTCTAATTTTAATGAGTGGCCACGAGTCTTGTTAAACTCCCTTCCGCAAAAAAGTTTTATCCCTGTTGTGGGGTCACCAGTACGGTATTTGTAAATTGAAATCGTATCCCTCTTAAGCGTCTCTTCTCCAGAGAGAATAAGTTCAGTACTCACAACCTTTCCTTATAACTAATATCTTCCAGAACCTTTATTAGCTTTGTTGCCCTTCTCTGTACTGTCCATACTGCCCATACTATATGCTGTTCATAACTGGATAGCATACTCCTGGTGCAGCCGGACCAGAGTCTTGTAGAGCTGGAGAATTATCGTTTTATCTCTGGAGTTGATCCCTTTTTTAATGCCAATATTCTGTTTGCTTTGTTAGCAGCAGCTTGGCATTGCATGCCATTGCTGAGCCTATCATCTACTAGGACTCCCAGGTCCTTTTCCATCCTAGATTCCCCCAGAGGTTCTCCCCCCAGTGTATAGATTGCATTCATATTTTTGCCACCCAAATGCATTATTTTACATTTTTCTACATTAAACCTCATTTGCCATATAGTTGCCCACCCCATTCATTTGTTCAGATCTTCTTGTAAGGTTTCCACTTAGTTTCCACAAGGTTTACAACTTAGTATCGTCCGTAAATACAGAGATTGAACTGTTTACCCCATCCTCCAGGTTGTTTATTAAATATATATATATATAAATATAATCAAAAAATATATATACAGATTAGTCCCAGCACAGAACCCTGGGGGACCCCACTACCCACCCCTGACCATTCCGAGTACTCCCCATTTATCACCACCCTCTGAACTTGCCCTTGTAGCCAGTTTTCAATCCATGTACTCACCCTATGGTCCATGCCAACGGACCTTACTTTGTACAGTAAACATTTATGAGGAACTGTGTCAAATGCACACCACGTCTACGGGCTAGTGGTTTGAAGAAGCACTGAGGTCAGTGTGAAATGCACACCTCCCCTCCTGGGTTTCGGACACTGTCTTTGTTGGCTGTTATTTGCTATTTTTTGGAATAAAATAGTTGTAACGTTCCTGTGGTATGCAGCCGTTCTTTTCTTCTTATTGATCATCGGTGGTGGGCTGTGGCTTGCACCCAGCTCATTCGGACTGTAGTGACTGCTGGCCTGGAGCGGCATCTTCCTTGTTTGAATCTTCCTTTATCTAGATGGCAGCTCACCTCCTCATAGAAGGTTAAGAGATTTGGTTTGGCAAGAAGGATACGAATTTCCAAAAAATGAATATCCGTCCGAATTTCAATTTGAAACTAAACGGACTGCACTTGTCTAGTGGAGGAAGAGTCACATCTGAGGGAGACTGCTAGGTGAAGAAGGAGCTTGTATTGCTGCCCAGCAACTTTTATAAATCATACTCCAAAGATTCTGTGCTTAAACAAACTGAACATATCCCCCCTCCTACACAGCAACTGTTCACAAGTATCAGGGCAGATATTCAAATAAACAAAAAAGAAAAACAAACAGTCCCAACATACAACGATCAGTCAAAACTTTATAACCGCTCCCAACTAATTTTGAGTAGGTCCCCCTTTTGCCACCAAACGATCTATAGAGGCATGGACTCTTATAGACCTCTGAAGGTACGAGGTGGTATCTGCCACCAAGCCATCAGTAGCAGATCCTTTAAGTCCTGCAAGTTGAGAGGTAGGGTCTCCATGGATCGGACTTGTTTTTCCAGAACATCTTAGCCCCTGGTCGGAGATTTCGACAACCAAATCCATCGGATTTTGTCCGTCGGATTTTGTCCATCGGATCTTGTCCGAAACTGTTGCATACACACGGTCGGACTAAGTTGTCGAAAAGTCTGATCATTCAGAAAGTGATGACATAATTTCGTTACGATGGGACTACGTTCAGGCTAGTAGCCAATAGCTTTGATGAAGGAATTTGATCTGAGCATGCGTGGCACTTGGTCCGATCAAAATACTCTACACATGATCGGAGTATGTCCTATCGAACCAGTTGGTCGGAAAATATTTCCAACAAGTTGGAAAATTGGGTCCGACGGATATTCCAACAGAATTAGTCCGATGCATACCACACACAGTCGGATTATCCGACAACACGGTCCGATAGGACACATTCTGACGGATTCTCCGACCGTGTGTACAAGGGCTAACAGATGCTCAATTGGATTAAGATCAGGAGATTTTTGAGGCCACATCAAAACCTCAAACTCATTGGATGAACAAAAAATCAGATGGCTGCACTCCCAATAGAAGATCCAAATAAGCTTTATTCAAATGTCCATAAAAGCACTACATAGATGACTATACAGACAGAGGATGAAAAAGGCCGATGCATTTCGCACAATAAACTTGCTTTCTCAAAACCACAATGGCTAAACTGCTAGATACACTAATATACTAAATCACATGGTACCTCAGGTATGTTCAAAGCATGTTCTTTTAACTAATATCTAATATTCATTATTAACAAATATTAACAAATGAATGAATGGATTCAATCTTACAGAATAATTGAGTTCTATGTATGGAAAAAGTGAAATTATATAAGATTTTTATACTTGTGATATGATATACATTGTTATTAACTTCATAAACAGTTCTTTGTAGAGTCAACATGTGTTAGTAATTAAGAGTGAGCTGAGCTCTCACCCCCCCCCCCCCCCCCCATCACCGATGAGAAGGAAGGTTTTACATAGTTACATTGTTAGTCAGGTTGAAAAAAGACACAAGTCCATCATGTTCAACCACAAAAAATAATAATAATAATAATATCATACAATCCCATATACCCAATTCTATACCCACAGTTGATCCAGAGGAAGGCGAAAAACCCCAGCAGAGCATGATTCAATTTGCTAAAGCAGGGGAAAAAAATTCCTTCCTGATCCCCCAAGAGGCAATTGGATTTTCCCCGGATCAACATTATTTAAGATGTAAAGGTTCATGTTTTAGTTAAGATCATTATTTATTTATATTACAATATTTCTTTATTAGGATATTATTAAGAACAATGCATTTTAAATGAATATAATATACATATTGATTTATGTAGTATTAGATATAGAAGTTAAAGAAAACTTATGTTATATAAGTTAAATGGTTTAAAATAAAGCTCCTCTTGGCTCACTCTTCAGGAATGTCAACTCCCACCCTTGTGTGAGGTGGGAGGGAAACTGTTTTATTACAAGCCTGCGGTTTTCTATGGAACTATAAGACAAACAAAACCTTTTTAGGGGGCTATTTTCATGGGTCAGTTTTTAAGAGTAAACAGCTAGTAACAGAGGACAGAAAGGCAGATTTGGCTGCAGACACACACACCATGAGGCCAGCTACACATCTACACACAGACACACACCTGATTCAATCTTAATCTTAAGAATATTATGCATTATTAATGACATTCTATACTTTGATATTGTTCTTGTAATATTTTGATATTTTTATTATTAAATACCTTTTTGAGTTTTTTTTTACACAAGAACTGAACGGACTTTCTTGGAGCTTTCCTCATCAATATGAATTATTGAAATATCGTTATTACCATAAAAAAAGGGAATCTTTCACTATCTGGGAGAACCTTCCACGCCATATATTTCACCCCTGAGAGACATATATACATCATCCTAAACCACTGACCCAGACATAAGGCTGTTTAGATGAGACCCACGCCACGCTATTGATAGGAACCTGGCAGAGGTATCCACTGTAAGACCGGGGATCTACATTTGCTTTATATACATGCTGTTACCTTACAGCAGTAAGGTAAGGGGCCATCTTTTATTGAGGTGTTATCACACTGAAGAAAAGTCACTGTTTACATTGCTGTATTTGCACAGAAGAAAATTCACAGTTTAGATTACTACACTTGCCCGAAGGAAAAGTCACTGTTTACATTGATGCATTTGCACAGAATACCAGAGGGATTCCAACACTTGTTCAGTCACTGTTTTTTTTATTATCAATTAAAGACACTTTATTTTCTGGGACTAGTATTCAATATTTATATTTTTTTTAGCACTGCTCTTTTGGTATTTTCTTTTTTATTTTAATCTTTTGGATTTTATCATGTTTATATGAATTTAATTACTTAGTTCTCCACTGTCTCCAAGCACGTGGTATGTTACACTGCTTATTCTTCTTATCACTTGTATTTATTGAAGAACTCATCATCACTTTATTTTTGCACACTGTTTGTGTTATCACTTAGTGCGGCGGAGCCATCTATTGATTTTGTTTCATTTTATTCTGACAATTTCATTGCTTGCAGCAACTAGTGTCTCGCCCCCCATTTTTCTTTCCTTTGGTAGTGCGGGAATATCTCTTTATTTTCATGAACAGTTAGTAAACTCCACACTTAAAGTGGAAGTAAACCCTTCCATAAAACATTTTAATTTCTGGCACGTGCCGGAAATATGTAACACTCCCATTGGTTGTGCTCTCAACCAAACTGTCAAATCATCCAATGGCTGGTATCATAACTGATCCCATGTGCAGTATCATGGCAGTTGTAGATTAAACAGAGGCAAAGATGGCAGCTTCCGTTGGCTGAAAACGATAGGGGGGGGGTTTACTTACACTTTAAGATCACCTACAAAATCGAACCAAGTTTTATTACGAGTATGATGCCACGTACACACGACCGGACTTTTCAACATCAAAGGTCAGACGGAACTATTCCGGCAGACCATTCGATTGTGTGTGGGCTGCAGCGGACTTTTGATTTGCAAAAGTCTGACAGACTTTAGAAATGGAACATGTTTCAAATTTTTCCACCGGAACTCCGCCGGACCCAGTTCCTACCGAGAAATCCGCTCGTGTGTGTGCTAGTCTGATGGACAAAAACCAACGCGAGGGCAGCTATTGGCTGCTGGCTATGAACTTCCTTATTCTAGTCCGGTCATACGTCATCACGTTCGAATCCATCGGACTTTGGTGTGATTGTGTGTGGCCAAGTCTGTTCATTCGGAAAGTCTGTCAGAACTCTGTCAGAACTTCGTTGAAAGTCTGTCGGACCTAGTCCCTCGAAAAGTCCGGTCGTGTGTACGCGGCATTAGAGTTGAAGTCACTGGAAGATAAACAATTACCCAGAGAAGGGGCCCGACGTGAGACAGTTTTGAAACCTCTGGAAAAAATCTTAGCATATATTTCATCCTCATAGACTAGAGCATAGAAATATAACATTCCATGTTCCATTACAAATGTAATTGGAATTCAAATAACACAACAGAATGTAGTTTAGTTTTGTAATCTGGATTGGGATTGGAGATGAATTTGACCTGAATCCAAATCTCAGAGGTAAGATATGTGTGTTCTCTGTCATTGGATAACATTTCCTATTCTTGTTTTATCCTGTCCAGGTGAGAACATGGCCAAGGGGCATTCACGTCTGAGAGAAACAGGTAGGTGAAGAAGGAGCTTGTATTACTATCCAGCAATTTCTATAAATTATAATCCAAAAATTCTGTGTTTAAACAAACTAAATACATTTCCCATTTACACAGCAAGTGTTCAGAAGTATCAGTGCAGATATTCAAATAAACAAAAGAGAAAAACTGCCAACATATAACGATCAGTCAAAACTTTATGACCGCCCACCTAATGTTGAGTAGGTCCCGCTTTTGCCACCAAACAGCCCTGACCCATCTGGGCTTGGACTCCACTAGACCATCAGTAGCAGATCATTTAAGTCCTGTAGGTTGGGAGGTGGGGCCTCTGTAGATCGGACTTGTTTTTCCAGCACATCTTACAGATGCTCTATTGGATTGAGATCTGGAGAATTTGGAGGTCAAATTAACACCTCAAACTCGTTGTGTACCTCAACCCATTCTTGAACCATTTTTTCAGTGTGGTAGGGCTCATTATCCTGCTGAAAGAGGCCACTGCCTTTAGGGAATACAGTTTCCATGAAGGGGTGTACTTCAATATTTAGGTAGGTGGTGCATGTCAAATTAACATTCGCATGAATGGCAGGGTCCAAGGTTTCCCAGCAGAACTTTGCCCAAAGCATCACACTGCCTCCACCGGCTTGCCTTCTTCCCATACTAAATCCTGGTGCCATCTCTTCCCCAGGCAAGAGACACACACGCATCCGGCCATCCACATGATGTAAAAGAAAGTGTGATTCATCAGACCAGGCCACCTTCTTCCATTGCTCTGTGGTCCAGTTCTCATAGTCATGTGCCTTTGGCTGTGGACATGGATCAGCATGGGCACCCTGACCACTTTATGGCTACAAGGCCCCATACACAAACTGTAATGAACATTTTTTTCTACTTTCCACATAACTTCAGGGACAACATGCTGCCTGAAATATAACACTGACTTTCACATGGCAATGTAATCAGATAATCAATGTTATTCACTTCACCTGATGTGATATTAATGGTATGGCTAATCGGTGTATGCTTGCTTATGTGCGCTCTCATTGTCATTGGATAATATTTCCTATTGTTTTATCCTGACCAGATGAGAACATCATCCAGGAGCAGTCACGTCTAAAGGAAAGTGGTAGGTGAAGAATCCAACAACTTCTATAGTGCCACATGCTTGCTGGGCATTTGCCCATCTCTTCTGAAAGCCCTTCTCCTGGCAGGAGAAAAGCAGTGTAAAAAACTTGCCTAAAGTTGTGTCTTTCAAATGCGTTTCATTTGCATCGGGCATTCTGGCGTTCATTCAATTGGCCAGAATATGAATTCATTCTGGAGCTTTGTTTATATCATTTGTTATACATTTGCTGTATATTTCTTGCTATTGCCAGACATTACCACCAAAGAACAATCCAAAATAAATTCTCCTGCTCCTCACTACCATGACGATACCACATATGTGGCTGTTACAGTATTTGATGTTTGTACCCGTTGTGCGGCCTAGGAACAATAGTGCTCATTTTACTTCTTTTTTAAACACACTGATATTGATACCAATTGACCCTCTACCTTGATTTTTGACCCCGACCTTTGACTCTTTCCATGACTTTTGACCTTAAAGCCCTTGTACACACGGTCGGAGATTTCCGACAACCAAATCCGTCGGAGTAATTCTGACGGATTAATTCCGGAAGAGGTCCGGAAGTGATGTTGCATACACACGGTCGGACTAAATTGTCGGAAAATCCGATTGTACATAACATGATGACGTTATTTCGTTACGACGGGACTAAGTTCAGGCTAGTAGCCAATAGCTTTGGTCTAGGAATTTGATCTGAGCATGCGTGACACTTTGTCCGTCGGAGTAGGCTACACATGATCGGAGTATGTCCGATCGGAGCATTTTGTCGGAAAATTTTACCGGCAAGTTGGAAAAATTGGTCCGTCAGATATTCAGACGGAAACAGTCCGATGCAGACCACACATGGTCCGATAGGAAACATTCCGACGGAATCTCCGACCGTGTGTACAAGGGCAAAGCATTACTAAACCCACAACAGTAAAATCAGTCTGTATATGCAGAATTGCATGCTTGTTATACTCACTGTGGAACTTAAGGGGTTAATCCTCTGCATCCTCCCCCTCCTGCAGGGTCACTCTGGGCAAGTCCAGATAAGACAGAGTCAGAGTAGTCCTGCTGCACATGCTCAGTATGGTCTCTATTGCTGGAGAGAACATTTCCTGGTTGAGCTGAGCTTTTCAGGTCACAGGATATTGACATCACATATTTGGGCATGTATACAGATCCAAAATTACAGCCCAGTCCGTCCCTCCTCCTGCATGCCCAGTAACGAAAAAAGAACACAGTGGATGGGATGTCACATCTTGATTGATGGATGATCCGCCTCCCATAACTTTATGAAGGCTGTAGTGGAAATCTCCTCCTACCTGAACACTTAGCACTTGGATGGACCCTGCTGCTTATGTGACTGTGGTATACAGATCAGCCAAAAAGATATATGGTGTCAGTATTTTAAATATAGAAAGAATATTTATAAGCTATGGGCACTGCGGGGGGGGGGGGGGGGGGGGGGTGCAGATTAGCTATTTTCATATTACTGGGTTTAGTAACGCTTTAACCTTGACCCTGAGACTGACCTATATCAAACCCTGATCTAGCTATTTAATTTTACACACACTTCTTTGTTTACAGTTTTCTCCTCTAGCGCAAATAATAAAACACAATGTAACTTTCTCCATTTAAGAGGAAAAAAAAAAACACAGCGGTGGGCTGTACCATGATCGATCATTGTGATAGCCAATCAGAGGCTATCACAGTGACCGGGTGATTGGAAATCGGTCCTCTCATTCCCAATCGTTAATATGGGACCCGGGGCTCTAGGTGAGAACCCGGCCTCTGAGCTGGGAGTGCACTGTGTAGCACACTCCCAGCATAAATACAGATACTCATATATTTGTCACCACAGACAAAGACCCACTTCCACGAGTCCACATATATGCATAAAATCAGTGGAAAGGGCCTAAACAACAATATGACCGCTGATATTCAGTCACATCTTACTGCCATTTCTTTCCCACATTCACCATATCACATAATTACTTAAAATGCAAGACTTCTGGTCCTGCATTGTTCTTGATGAATTCAGAGAGGCAGCAAAGTATTTCACCATTACCCTCTAGACCACATGTGTCAAATACAAGGCCCACGGGCCAAATCCGGCCCACCAGGCCATTTCATATGGCCCTAGCCCATCGCTTGCAGCTGTGGCACCCCCTTTGTCTCTGCCCCACCTTGTCTCAGCAATTGGCAGCAGAGAGGAGGAAAAAAAACTCCTCCTCCAGACACTGCACTTTCTTCTTAAAAGCTCCACTCCAGCTTCTTCCCAGCAGCAGCACAATCTAAGGGGTGCACTGTGATGTAAGGGAGGGTGGGGCACTCTTGACTTCCGATGGTGGGGATGCTTTTGACATCTTATGTAAGGGGGGGTAGGGGTGCTATGGACATCTAGTCTTACAGATACAACTGGCCCCTTTCAGAGTAACCATAATACTGATGCAGCCCATGATGAAATTGAGTTAACACCCCTGCTGTAGACCAACATATGGCCCTCCCGCTGTTGCAGGACTACAAGTCTCTTCATGCCTCAGCCTTTGGGAGTCCTGCTTGTAACAGTCAGCCTTGCAATGCGTCATGGGAAATGTAGTTCCGCAAAACAGCTGGAGGGGCACAGGTTGGGCACCCATGCCCTAGCCTAAATGATCAGATTACAGTTGCTGTGGAAGGGGGCAGAAAATGAAAAGCAGAGTTTCAATGTTGATTGGAGATCATCTTTAAATGAACCATTATATTATTTCATTTATAATGAAATGCCTCCGATCCTAAAATAGCCAACGGGAGGGGTGTTTTAAAAAGAATAACTTGCTCCAAGCTCATCCTGGTCCCCAGAAGAAGGTGCCAGCAAGGGTGGGGACTTATGCACCACCTACCAATCCATCACAATTAGGTGGTTGCTCCCTCCCTGATGAACTGGCTTAAAGGATCTTTTTGACCCCCAATCAACTCACCATGCAGGTAGGATTGTAATAAGATCTTCATCCAGCTTCTTTCTTAGCCCTTGTACACACGGTCGGAGAATCCGTCGGAATGTGTCCTATCGGACCATGTTGTCGGATAATCCGACTGTGTGTGGTATGCATTGGACTGTTTCCGTCGGAATATCCGTCGGACCAAATTTTCCAACTTGCTGGAAATATTTTCCGACAAACTGGTCCGATCGGACATACTCCGATCATGTGTAGAGAACTCCGATCGGACCAAGTGGCACGCATGCTCAGATCAAATTCCTACATCAAAGCTATTGGCTACTAGCCTGAACGTAGTCCCATCGTAACGAAATTACGTCATCACGTTCTGAAAGATCGGATTTTTCGACAACTTTGTCCGACCGTGTGTATGCAACAGTTTCGTACAAGATCCGACGGACAAAATCCGACGGATTTGGTTGTCGGAATCTCCGACCGTGTGTACAAGGGCTAAGAAAGAAGCTGGCTGAAGATCTTAGTATCTGGATCACTTTTTCTGCAGGCCATTGGACCACCATGTCTTAAGACACATGAGGTTGGAGTATAAGATCACAGAGCGGAGTGAGGGACATGGACATTGTACACTACCAGATCTATGCTAAGGTCTTCAACAGGTGTATCTCTGGAAGACAGTGGAATTCGGCAGCATAGGACAGGTACGTTTTAGTAAACTTGCAGATTAATTAATGTCGGTTATCCTTCCTTTGCAGTGACGAGTGAACTGAAGAAGTCCAGGGATTTAAATAATGAAGTAGCAGGTAATTAAGGACCACGATAAAAACTGAGAAAACATAAAAACTACGCAACCTTCTAATATGTAAATCTCCCTGTCGTGAGGGGTGAGGACAACATTTCATCAAACTGAAGTTTGCTGTTAAAATTAGTGGATTCACATTTGACAAAGTAGCTGCGAAATTGCCCTTTAGGTTTTATATTTTCTGCAGGAAGTCAAAGCTCCATGTTGTAAATGCATTATTTATTCTCCACTGGATGTACATTGTTCATTACAGCATTGCCCCCCCCCCCCCCCCGTGGCTCTGCAAGGAACCTTTGTCAAGCCCACAATGGTTTCTTGCTTCCTTTCCACAATAAATTACTTATTAATGGAACCCAGGACCAGTGACGTCGCTAGGGGCTGGCTTTTGGGGCTATAGCCCCGAATCTGGGGCCCATAGCCCAGAATCTCTGCAGGGGTCCCAAAGGGGAGGGGAGGTTCTCTGGGGACCCTTATGTAAGTGGGGGGCTCTCTGGGGACCCTTATGCAAGGGGGAGGGTCTCTGGGGACCCTGATTTAAGGGGGAGGGTCTCTGAGGACCCTAATGTAAGGGGGAGGGTCTCTGGGGACCCTGATGAAAGGGGTAGGCTCTCTGGGGACCTTGATGCAAGGGAGAGGATCTCTGGGGACCCTGATGTAAGTGGGGGGCTCTCTGGAGATATATACACACGTGTATATTACTGTATATACATGTGTATGCCCACCCAAGCATATGACTTTTATTACGCTGCTATGGGCTCTAGCCCCAGATCTTTTGTAGACCTAGCAACGCCCCTGCACAGGACCATTAATTTTACAGAGAGAAGGTAAAATTAGAGTGTGAGATGATTGATCAATTTTTGCGTATTTTTTTTATTTTATTTAAATAAGTCCAAACAGCAAAAAAAAAAAAAAACTGTACTTACCTGACTCACAGTTTTCACCTGTGTCAGGGTGATTGTCAGATACTTCCAGCGAGATCCTGGGAATATTGGGGTTCCCAAACAGCAAGGGAACGCTTAAATATGATACAAAAAAAAACCCCTATACATCTCTTTTAAGTCTTTGAAATTGTAAGAAGAAAATGATTTCCTAAGCTTTGTCTTAGTAAAAAACTATCAATGACTGAGAGAATTTGGAAGAAACCAGTAAGGGTCTAGCTGAGATTTAAAGCGGGAGTCCGCCGGGACTCCGCGTTTTTTTTTTTTTTTTAAAGTCAGCAGCTAAAAATACTGCAGCTGCTGACTTTTAAAATAGTGACACTTACCTGTCCAGCGCGCCCGCGATGTCGGCACCCGAAGCCGATCTGTAGATCGGTTCTCGGGTGCTGCCGCCGCCATCTTGGGTATGGGAATCAGGAAATGGAGCCTTTTGGCTTCATTTCCCGGTTCCCTACTGCGCATGCGTGAGTCGCGCTGCGCAATGAGGACGGTCCCCGCTGCCTCTGGGATCTGTGTGTTTCCCAGCAGGCAGCGGGGCACTTGCAGAAGGGGGCGGGCACTTGCGGAAAGGGGCATAATCTACGCCCCTTTCCGCAGAGAGCTATCCCGGAAGTGGGTGCAGTTACCTGGATTATCCAGGTAACTGCACCCCCCTCCCCCCTGAAAGGTGCCAATTGTGGCGCCGGAGGGGGGGAGGATTCCGATGAGCGGAAGGTCCATTTTAGGGTGGACCTCCGCTTTAAATAACTTACACTAAACAGGAGGAGGGGGGAGCAGAGGGCAATACCAAATCACATAGGTTAAAAAAAGTTGTACTTGCCCTAAACCATCATTAGATATCAGTGTAGAGCAGAATAATAGTATAGTTTGACACAACAGAAAAAAAAGCATGCAAGTGGGACAGAACAGACAGCCTCAGCGATAGAGTGCTCTAGCAGCACGTCATTAAATATGCAGCCGTTATTTGTTTTCTTGACAATTGGCTTGGCTTTTAGACACCAACACAGCAACACTGTCTGAACCATATCATAAAGGCCTTTTTTTTTCGATTAGTTTCAGCAACAACACATTTTTAATCAAGTGAAATGTGGCTGGCTTTCATCAACAGATAAAAATTGTCCAGCAGTTCGCTGAGGCAGTCCCTGCCACTGGCCAATTTTTTTACACAGCTGTATCATCTGATTGCAAATTCTTTGTTAGAACACACTCTATCTGCCTGTTTTTTGTATCTCTGCATTTCCTCTGTTCTTCCAAATTAAAACTGTCCTGCCACTGGTAATTTTTTTGCACAGCTGCATCTAAAGCTGCAGAATAAAGCAATTTTACACAGTTCTACCATCTGAGGGCAAGCTCTTAATTCTTGTTTGTAAAATATCTACATATGCCCTGTATCTCTGCATTTCTTCAGTTCTCCCTGATTAAAACTGTTTGAATACATCTAAGTCTTGTGTATCTGCATTTAGTCAAGTTCTTGCTGATTAAAACCATTCTGCCCCTGGCTAATTTTTACACATTTGTATCAACTGAGGGAAAACTCTAATGCCCTGTACACACGACTGGACTTTCCGTCAGAAAAGGTCAGACGGAATCATTCTGTCGGACATTCCTCTCGTGCGTGAGCTTCATCTGACTTTTTTCTTTCTAAAATTCTGACGGACCTAGAAATAGAACATATTTCAAATCTTTCCGCGGGAACCAGTTCCTATCGAGAAAACCGCTCGTCTGTAAGCTGTTCCGACGGACCAAAAACGACGCAAGGGCAGCTATTGGCTACTGGCTATTGAACTTCCTTTTTCTAGTCCCGTCATACGTCATCGCATTCTAAATGATCAGACGTTGGTGTGATCGTGTGTAGGCAAGCCCGTTTCAGCAGAACTCCGTTGGAACTCCGTCAAATAGTCCTTCGGAGTTCAGTTCGACGAGAAGTCTGCTCGTGTGTATGCAGCATTATTTCTTATTTGAAAATAAGAAAAGGCTGAAGGCTGAATTTTTAATTTCTTGTTTGAAAACATCTGTGCCTTGTGTCGCTGTATTTACTCCTGTTCCTGCTTATTAAAACTGTCCTACCACTGGTCAAATTTTAGACAGCTGTATCATCTGAGGGCAAACTCTAATGCCACGTACACATGACCGGACTTTTTGAGGGACTAGGTCCGACAGTCTTTCCGACGGACTTTCGGCGGAGTTCCGACAGACTTTACGAATGAACAGACTTGGCCACACACAATCACACCAAAGTCTGATGGATTCGAACGTGATGACATACGACTGGACTAGAATAAGGAAGTTCATAGCCAGTAGCCAATAGCTACCCTAGCGTCGGTTTTTGTCCGTCGGACTAGCATACACGCGAACTGATTTTTCGGTCCGGCGGAGTTCCGGTGGAAAAATTTAAAACATGTTCTATTTCTAAAGTCCGCTGGATTTTTGCCAAGCAAAGGTCCGATGGAGCCCACACACGATCGAATTGTCCGACAGACTCGTTCTGTCGGACCTTTGCTGTCAAAAAGTTCGGTCGTGTGTACGCGGCATTAGTTTTTGTTTTGAAACACCTGACTGTGCCTTGTGTCTCTGCATTTATTCTTTTCTCTTTAATTAAACTGTCCTGCCGCTGGTCATTTTTTACACAGCTGCCTCTAAAGGGGGCTGCCTTTCTATTTCTTGTTTGAAAACATCTATACCTTGTGTTTCTGCATTTATTCATGTGCATGCGGAATAAAGCTGTCCTACCACTGGGCAAATTTTATACAGTTCTACCATCTGAGGCAAGTTCTTAATTCTTGTTTGTAAAATATCTATCTATGCCCTGTATCTCTGCCCTGCATTTCTCCAGTTCTCCCTAATTAAAACCATCCTGCCACTGGTAATTTTTTTTAAACAGCTGCATGTAAATGGGCTGTCTTTTTTAATTCTTGTTTAAAAAACACCTGTGCCTTGTGTCTGAGCATTTACTCCCATTCTTTCTGATTGAAGCTATCCTACTGCTGGACAATTTTTAAACATTTTTGTTATCTGAGGCAAACTCTTACGACGTGTACACACGACCGGACTTTTCGACAGCAAAGGTCCGACTAAACGAATCCGTTGGACAAATCGACTTCATCGGACCTTTGCTGTCAAAAAACCAGACGGACTTTAGAAATAGAACATGTTTCATATTTTTCAGACGGACTCCAGTCCGGTCGAAAAATCAGTTTGTCTGTATGCTAGTCCGACGGACAAGGGCAGCTATTGGCTACTAGCTACGAACTTCCTTATTCTAGTCCGGTTATATGTCATCACGTTCTAATCAGTCGGACTTTGGTGTAGGCAAGTCCGTTTCATCGTAACTCTGTTGGAACTCCGTTTAAAAGTCCTCCGCAGTTCAGTCCGTCGAAAGTCTGGTCGTGTGTACACGTTAGTTCTTGCTTGATTGTTTTAATTCTTGCTTGAAGGTATCTGTGCCTTGTATCTCTGCATTTACTCCTGTTTTTGCTGATTAAAACTGTCCTGCCACTTGACATTTTGTGCACAGATGTATCATCTGAGGGTAAAATAAATCTACATTTTTTTTCTGTTCCACTGAAAACTATTCTGCCGCTTGACATTTTTTACACAGCTGCATTTAAAGGGACTAACTTTTTAATTCTTGGCCAATTGCATCTGAGGGCTGACTTTTAAATGCTTGTTTCAAGACATCTGTGCCTTGCATCTCTGCATTTACTCATGTCCTTGCTGATTAAAAAATGGCTTACCACTGGCCAATTTTTACACAGCTGCATCAACTGAAGCCAAACTGTTAATTCTTGTTTGAAAAACCTGACCGGTGCCTTGTGTCTCTGCATTTCTTCTTTTCTCTTGCATTAAAACATGTCCTGCCACTGACCGTTTTTTTTCACAGCTGCATCTGAGGGCTAATTCTTGTTTAAAAATTGCTGTGCCTTGTGTCTCTGTATTTACTCATATACTTGCTAATTAAAACTGTCCTGCTACTGGGCAATTTTTTCAATGCTGTATCATCTTAAGGCTTCATTTTATTTGAATATATATGCGTGTGCATTTACTCCTGTTCTTGCTGATTAACCAGTTCCCGCCTGGCCAATAGCAGATTGACGGCCAGGTGGATGCTTTGCCGACGTGAGTGTCATATGATGTCATGTCAGGATGCACCAATCGTGCAGCCGCAGGGCCCATGCAATGGCGTGATCCATCACCGGCTATGTCCACGGGACACAGCCGATGACTGATCAGAGTACCAGCTCGCTGCCAGTACCATGTGGCCACCGTGACGAATCACAGCAGGTCACATGACAGTTGTACACAATAGATGGCTTTCTTTCAAGACATCCAATGTGTACAAATGTGTTGCTAACTGTGATTGGTCAATTTGATCACATGGTACCAGACAGGGCCAATCACAGCCCATCTGTACCATGTGATTAGCTTTGACCAATCACAGCTAATCACAACAAAACAGACTGCATGATTCAGTTTCATTCACTAAAATTCTTGCTTGTAATATACTGCTATAAGCAAACTTAAACCCTTAGCGCCCATCGTACGCACATATGCAGCCTTGGCTTTAAGGGGTTATATCGTGATGATGCATGCAGCTGCCGTACCATTTTTAGAGCGGGCAGTCTGCTCTTCAGAGATAACAACCGATGCGGCTAAAAGCCATTTGGCTGTTATCCCAGAGGAGCGGAAGTACAAACACACACGTGTGAATATCAGTAAAGCAGCAGATGGTGTCAGTAGAGCAGAGATTGGTGTCAGTAGTTTTTATTTGTATTATTTTTTTACCGTTTTATTTATTTATTTATTTATTTACAATTTTCTTAGGAGCCCCACTGGGGGGGGGGGGCTTTGGTGAAATATCTAATGTCTGTCTTAATTGTGAAAGAAAGGGACTGTGGGAGAGGAGGGAAGCCGGCAGCGCTGTGGGGGAAAGGGGGCCTGGGCAGATGTGCTTGAACCAATCCCCCCTGCAGTGTAAACCGAGAAGCTGGCAACGCTGCAGGGGGAGGCAGAAGAGGATTGGTGTCTGCAATAAGATAGTACAGCCGGCCCTCTTGCTCAGCAAATGCCTGGGCTCCCCTTTTTAACTGATGGGGCCCCGGGCCCGGTACAGGAGGGCTGGTTGTACTGCCTTATCAGCAGCCTTGTATATATGGCCACATCACATTGTTCTCCCTGCGTAAGCACTTCTCTTAAGGCAGAGCCAGTACGAGGGAGATCTTTCCCATCTCCCCGCCTGCACACAGAGCAATAATGTGCACAAGATAATTAGGGTGTGCCCAGGCACACCCTGCTAGCCCTGTGTGCATGTCCATGTCTATAGCCCTGAAGGAAAATCTCTTTCCCTCTCATTGTTCATGTGTATAGAGGGGAGCAGCTCTGCAGCCAAGGTAACCTGCCATTCTTTGTATTACAGGTTCTCTTTTCAACAAGATTCAGAGGAATTTTGGAGTTGTGGGGAAACTCCTAGAAGAGGTCAGGAAGATGAATAGTGAGTTTCTCATTTTGCACCCACCCTAAAAAATTTGCGGAGCTATTTGTTGCTTAAACCTGCATACAGTATATATTTGTTCCCTCTAAATGGAAGCAAAAAAAAACACAATTTTTTTTAAGCCATTTTCTTACCAGGTTGAATGTTATTTATTCATACAGAATAGAGTAAAATCGGGAAAACACCATAATATGAGTGTGAGATGGAGCTTACCATCATAGGTAATTATTTCCTCTGATCATCAGTTCCATTTAGTGGAGATAAGGTGGCATTTTCCTGATTCAGTCTATGAGGAACATTTGACCTGGAGAGAAAATGGCCTAATAACATTCAATATTGTCCCCATTTCCACAGAATGTGCATGCGGTTTCATAGGACAAATAACTATGCTGTTTTTTTTTTTATATAAATACAACCCCCTAATGGCGCGTACACACGCTCGGAAATTTCCAAGAACAAATGTTCGATGTGAGCTTGTTGTCGGAAATTCCGACCGTGTGTAGGCTCCATCGGACATTTGCTGTCAGAATTTCTGACAACAAATCTTTGAGAGCTGGATCTCAAATTTTCCGACAACAAAGTCCGTTCTCGTAAATTCTGAGCGTGTGTAGACACTTCTGACGCACAAAATTCCACGCACGCTCGGAATCAAGCAGAAGAGCCGCACTGGCTATTAAACGTAATTCTCCTCGGCTCGTCGCACGTGTTGTATGTCGCCACGTTCTTGCCGATTAGAATTTCCGACAACATTTGTGTGACCGTGTGTATGCAAGACAAGTTTGAGCCAACATCCATCGGAAATAAATCCATGATTTTGTTGTCGGAAAATCCTATTGTGTTGGCATAAGCGTGCGCCCCATTAAGACTTTCAACCATCAATGAACGGGGTCTGGTCTCCATTAACACATAACATAGTGAGGTGTCAGAGGATAAATACACTCATATATATATATATATATATATATATATATATATATATATATATATATATATATATATATATATATATGTGTATATATATATATATACACTCTGTCACTTTTGTGTGATACTGTATATATATATATATATATATATTACATACACTATACTACCAAAAGTATTGGGACGCCTGCCTTTACACACACATGAACTTTAATGGCATCCCAGTCTTAGTCCGTAGGGTTCAATATTGAGTTGGCCCGCCATTTGCAGCTATAACAGCTTCAACTCTTCTGGGAAGGCCGTCCACAAGGTTCAGGAGATGTGTCTATGGGAATATTTGACCATTCTTCCAGAAGTGCATTTGTGAGGTCAGGGCACTGATATTGGACTAGAAGGCCTGGCTCGCAGTCTCCACTCTAATTCATCCCAAAGGCATTCAATTGGGTTGAGGTCAGGACTCAGAAAGGAATTAGAGCGGAGACTGTGAGCCAGATCTTCTCTCCAACATCATTGCCTGACCTCACAAATGTGGTTCTGGAAGAATGGTCATACCTTCCCATAGACACACTCCTGAACCTCAGGACCCTGTGCAGGCCAGTCAAGTTCCTCTACCCCAAACTCGCTCCTCCATGTCTTTATGGACCTTGCTTTGTGCACTGGTGCGCAGTCATGTTGGAACAGGAAGGGGCCATCTCCAAACTCTTCTCACGAAGTTGGGAGCATGAAATTGTCCGAAATGTCCTCGTATGCTGATGCCTTAAGAGATCCCTTCACAGGAACTAAGGGGCCAAGCCCAACCCCTGAAAAACAACCCCACACACACACTCCTAAACCTTGTAGACGGCCTTCCCAGAAGAATTGAAGCTGTTATAGCTGCAAAGGGTGGGCCAACTCAGTATTGAACCCTACGGACTTATGCTCCATACACGCGGTCGGACTTTCCGACGGAAAATGTGTGATCGGAGCTCACTGTCGGAAATTCAGACGTATGTGGGCTCCATCTGACTTTTTCCATCGGAATTTCCGACACACAAAGTTTGAGAGCTGGATCTAAAACTTTCCGACAACAAAATCCGATCGCGTAAATTCATGTAGACAAGTTCCGACACACAAAGTGCCATGCATGCTCAGAATAAATTACGAGACGGAAATTATTGGCTACTGACTATTGAACTTCCTCTTTATAGTCCCGTTGTGCATGTTTAACGTCATTGTGTTCTTCACGATCGGAATTTCCGACAACTTTGTGTGTGTGACCATGTGTATGCAAGACAAGTTTGAGCCAACATCCGTCGGAAAAAATCCCATGGATGTCCGATCGTCTGTACGGGGCATAAGACTGGGATGCCCTTAAAGTTCATGTGCGTCTAAAGGCAGGTGTCCCAATACTTTTGGTAATATAGTGTGAATCCAGCCTTATACTGGTCACCGGAAGTTCAACATGGCACCTCCTGGCAAAGAACTCTCTGAGGGTCTGAAAAAAAGAATTGTTGCTCTACATAAAGATGGCCTAGGCCAGTGATGGCGAACCTTGGCACCCCAGATGTTTTGGAACTACATTTCCCATGATAATCAAACACTCTGCAGTGTAGTTGAGCATTTTGAGCAAATTATGATTTTTTTACATGTAGGAGTAAAGTGCGAGAATTGGCCCGGATAGGAAGTAATTAAGGAAACTCTTTCCTGTTCCAGCATGACGGTGCCCCTGTGTACAAAGCCAGCATCAAAAAGGCATGGTGTGACCATTTTGGTGCCGAGGAACTTGTATGTCCTGCACAAAGCCCTGAATTCCACCCTGCTGAACACCTTTGAATGCTGATTGTGATCCAGGCCTTCTCAAGCAACATCAGTACCTGATAGAGTTGCCATCTCATCCCTTTAAACTCGAACACATATGAATTACACGGGTTCTGAGGCTAATTTCATGCAGATAAGGCACCAAGTGAGTTTAATTATCACCTTAATCAGCCACAGAACGCGTGTAATTAATAAGAAAGCCCGGAGCAGAACACAAGCAGAATAAGCGCAGGGCGGCATGACAGGGGTTAACAGGGACACAGGACTGGAGAGGGCAGTACTGTGGTCTTTCTGGGAGGGGAGGAGCAGAAGTATAGTTTAGAGGGGGCGGCTCCTCCCCTCCTCAGTCTGCAGAGTGGAGCGAGCTTGTTAGGAGCCATGGCAGCGGTGGAGGAGCTTTTCGCCAGGCTGAAGGCCGAATCGGCGTCCAGGGGCCCTGGATGGCTGGAGGCACGGCTGGCGGCGGCGCTGGGCGAGTCTACCCCAGCGGCAGTGCGGCCCGGCCGGGAGACGGCGTGAGTGCGGCGCTCGCGGCCTCCGGACCGTTTTTTCGCCGGACCCCCCTCTCTCCCCCCTCCCTGGGACTGTTGGTACACGTGGTGGGGGTCACCAGCCCCCCTCTGGCCCGCCCACGAAGCGAACGGCGGCACCGTTAGCGGGGGGGCTCCAGGAAGAGGACCCATGGAGATGGCAAGGCGGTGGGGGAGCCTGACAGGGGAAATACTGGTGCTGGGAGGGTGGGGAGGCCCCGTGTTGAGCACAGGGCCCCAGCTCCTGGCATGGCGGTGGCGGGGGCGGGGCTTACCGGTGGACTGCATGGGAAGATGGCTGCTGGGCTGCAGGGACAGACAGCAGGTGGCCCCTCTGGGACTGGCAAGCGGCAGGGGACTCCTGTGGGGGGTCACCGGGCGCAGGCTGGTGGTGGAGTCGTGCTGGCGTCGGGCAGTGGCCTGGAACGGCACTGCGAGCAGCAACGAGAGGGTCCCGGAAAGGCGGTGAAGAAATCATCGTGCGGATCTGGTGCGTTACGGAGGAAACGGAAGGTCCGCGGATCCCCGGCATCCAGTGACACATCCGCTGGAGAGCAGTCGGCAAGCGAGGCGGAACTCCCGGAAAGTCGCTCAGAGGGGGAGCTGTTGCAGTCGGACGACGATGGGCAGCAGGAGCGTCTGGCGGTGGTGGACTCGGGACCTTTGGCTGGTGGGGCCCCATCCAGGCAACACGGTGAGTCCTTGCATTATTTGTCTGCTTTGAATGTTGATGTGGGGTTGGGGCGTGTCTGCAAGGGGCGGCCATTGGGGGCCGCACCGGCCACTCCGCCGGCGTTGGTATCCGACCGCGCGGTGGGGGACGCGGGTTTGCGGGGGTTCCTGGCGGGTCTGAAGGAGCTGGTCCAGCGTTTTGAGCCGTGTGGGTGCGGGGGTCTTCCCCCGGCAGCGGCTTGGGTGGGCCCGAGCACGGGGGTTGGTGGGGACGGGGGGGGGGGGTCGGGGGGTGCGGAGAGCATGGCGGTTGAGACAGCGGCCCCTGCCGCCTCGGTGGTGGTGCCTGCCGCCCCGGTGGCAGCGGTGGCTGATCAGGGGGTGGAGAAGGCGACCACTGAAACCGCAAAAAAGCATGACTTAGTTCGCTTAGCGGATGCGGCGGAATGTGAGGTTTACGTATGCTTCGAGGGGCCCCTGGGGGCCCATCTGAAGCCGGAAGTTAAGGAGAAGATATGGAAGGGCGAATACGTGGAGATTTTCGCTCTCCTGCCATTGGAGAAGTTTAATCTCGATAGGGTAAGGCCGGAGGACCACAAGAAGGAGGACGAGGAGAAGAGGAGATATAGGCTCATTCCGCGGACGTTTGCGAATTGGCTGCAGGCGTTCGCCATATTGGCGAGCGTGATAGGGGAGAAGAACCCGGAGCACTGTTCTGCCCTTTTCTGCTACCTGGACACCGTGGGAGAGGCCTATCGAGTCTATGGGGGAACGTCTTGGTTGCGTTACGACGAACAATTTCGTCAGCGGAGGGCTATTCGCCCGTCTTTTCATCAGCCTGTGGATGCGCCTTATGATCTCAGCGCGGTCGCCTAGCCAGTTTTTTCAGGGTGGGGCCGGTGGGTCCACTACCCCCGGACAATCGGCCACAAGGAAAAAAGGGGTGTGCTGGCAGTACAACGAGGGCTCCTGCAAGTTCGGAGGGTCATGCAAGTACAAGCATGAGTGCTCTGGCTGTGGTGGGGGGGGGCATCCCTTGTCCCGCTGTTTTAAGCAGGGAAAAGGCAGGCCCAGTGATGCTGTGGGAAAAGGGGACCACGCCGGTGAGGGTGGGAAGGATGCTGCCTTTCCTCGCTAGATATCAGGATCGGGAGGCTGCGCAGTTGCTGGCACAGGGGTTTGCGGAGGGGTTTCGGATTCCGGCGCAGTTGGGTGTAGCACCCCACCTTGGCCCGCAATCTGCGGTCGGCTTTGCAACACGCGGGAGTGGTGTCGGAAAAAAGTTGCGAAAGCAAGTGTCGTTGGGGAGCATCGGGGGCCCATTTTCAGTGGCACCTATTCTGAATTTGGTGGTCTCGCCTTTGGGTGTGGTGCCCAAGAAGGAGCCCAACAAGTTCAGGCTGATTCATCATCTGTCGTATCCAGATGGTGTATGGTGTGTGAGAGTGATCGGCTGTCCATTCTGGTGAGCCGGTCGAAAACGGATCAGCGGGGCAAGGGTAAGATGGTGCAAGTGTTTGCGCTTCCCGGTTCGCCCTTGTGCCCTATTGGGTTGGTGCGCAGTTTTTTGAGTGTGCGTCCGGTTGTGGGTGGGTCGTTTTTGGTGCATCAGGATGGACGGTCGCTTTCGAGGTTTCAGTTTACGACAATTTTTAAGCGATGCCTGGTTGCGTTGGGTTTGGGGGAGCAAAAATTCTCTTCACATTCCTTCCGTATAGGGGCGGCGACGGAAGCGGTTAAGTGGGGTTTGGATGAAGTGGCGGTAAAGCGCATTGGGCGATGGGAATCTCAGCGGTTCCTGTCTTACGTCCACCCGCATTTATTGGTTTAACTTCAGGAGGGGACTGTTGGGGGGTTGTGCTGGATGGTGTTGCTTATTGACGTTGGGGTGTATTGTCTTCTCTCTTTTTCTTACAGGCGGACGACAGGGGTTGGCGTGGATAGTTGGCCACTCGTATGTTTGTTGGGGGGCCAGACGGGGGGATGCTCGCCCGGACGGCCATCAACTCGGGTTTTCCAGGCAGGATGCAGTTATACGGTGGCTGGGTGTGCCGGGCATGCTATGGGACAGGGCAGTGGTGGAAGTGCATAGATTTGCACGCTTGGACGGGCCTCCAGATGTGCTGGTGTTGCACGTTGGGGGCAACGACTTGGGTGTTAAAACTATGCTGGATTTGGTTAAGGCCATTATGCTTGATTTTTGGCAGCTCCGCCTTGCCTTCCCATGCATGCTTATTGTGTGGTCGATCATGGTGGGTCGTACGTCCTGGAGGTTCGCAAGGTCTGTTGAAAAAATTAACAGGGCCAGAAATAATATCAATAAAGAGGTTAGTGGTTTTGTGGTCAGGAATGGGGGGTTGGCAGTGAAGCACTTAGAGTTGGAGGTGGACACTTGGCGCTACCTTAGGAGGGATGGGGTGCACCTGAATGATGTAGGGACGGATTTATGGTCCCTGGGTATTCAGGATGGGATTCAGAGAGCATTGAGGGTGTGGCAGGGCGCGCAAGGGTAAGGTTTTGCCCTTGCGTGTGGTGGCATGTTGTTGGTCTGTGCGGATGAAGGATTTACCCCAGTGATCGAAGAGTGCGGGACCTATCGGTGGTATAGTACCCGTCGGTGGTGTACAGCTAACAGTGGTTTTAGCTGAAGTTGGTATTAGGTGCACTGCGGTCAGTGTTTGGCCTCTGAGCTAGTTTGTCAGCTTGAGGTCTATTAGAGTTGGGGACCGCAGTGCCGGAAGTTTTATGATGGTGGTTTGGTGGGTTTATCTTAGCACAGACCAACGGGAGGAGTTTAAGGGAGGAAGTGCCTTAATACTTGAGTTTAGATTTGTTAATTTATGTTATTTATGTTATTTATGTTAATTATTTTTGAATAATTTTATAATAAAGATAATTGGCTGCTACGGCCATGTTTTACTCCAGATTGGTGTGGTCTCAGTTTCTGGGGTGTTTAAAAGGTAAGGGGCGTAGCAGTGGTAAAGATTGGAAAAGGGGAAGAAGTCACCTAGGTTATACACTAGTCATGTTTTCGGTTTTAAAGGGATGAGGTGGCAACCCTAGTACCCGACCTTACAAATGGGCACAAATCACCACAGACACCTTCAAATCTTTTTAAGCCTAATCAAAAGTAGTGAGGCCACCTCCATATGGCCATGGCCAAAAGGGATTTACAACAAGTGCATATACTGTAGGTGTAATGGTCGGGTGTCCAAAAACTTTCCACCACATAGAATATATGTGACTCAGTCATGTTAATAATTAACATTTGATTGCATTGCGTTTTCCTTTAATAAAAAGTTTATAGAATGGGAAAAGTCCCTCATAATCTGAGATTATTTTTGCCATCCCTCTCTCTCTCTTTTTCTCAGGCTCTGCTCAACCATTGTGTGATAAGTCCTGGAAGCATTATGGCCTCAGCTGTTACTACAAGTCCACAAAAGAGGTGCCAATGAATTCTGCCAAGGAAGACTGTGAGAAAAACAAGGCTCACCTGGTGATCATTAATGGGGAGGATGAGATGGTAAGAGTGGTGAGCACCACAATGGAGAAATAAAGAGGCTCGAGTATGACCTTCCCATGTGGCCTCCTCTTAGAAGCGACACAATTTCCTCTAATGGATTAACCAATTAATATGAAGCTAAATACATCCCAGATAACAATGATTTGCTTGATGCAGATATTTAGAATATTGTAGGAGGATAAATCCAAGAGACGGGGGGTCTTCAATACTTATTGATGCAGAGTAGTAGAGGGAAGGATCACAATCATTTGAAAAGCTTCCTGGGCTACCCTCCAATGGGCCCCCGGGAATGTCACTCAGAGCTTAAACCTGAAGACGAAGCACCAGGCCAAATTTGTGAAGGAGTCCAAAAAAGCTTTAATGACCCAGACAACCAACACGTTTCAGGGGGAAAAAACACTCTCCACCTTTAACAGGGCTGCAATCCAAGTACTAATATAAACGTATGAATATTGAAAGTTAAAAAAAAACTGGATCTTATGCATATATGTACCAAATTACACAAATTAATTTGGTATTTACTGTACATGCAAGACATTTTTTGGTTTTGTTCATAACGCGGTTGGTTTTAGGCTCTATGTATGGATATTGGTTCCACCTATTTTTGGTTTACAATTTTCATATTGTAAGCCCTTGTACACATGGTCGGACATTCTGACAACCAAATCCGTTGGATTTTGTTCGACGGATTTTGTCTGAAACTGTTGCATACACACGGTCGGACAAAGTTGTCGGAAAATCCAATTGTACATAACATGATGACGTTATTTCGTTATGACGGGACTACGTTTAGGCTAGTAGCCAAAAGCTTTGGTCTAGGAATTTGTTCTGAGCATGCGTGGCACTTTGTCAGTCGGAGTAGGCTACACATGATCGGAGTGTGTCCGATAGGAGCATGTTGTCGCAAAATTTTATAGTCAAGTTGGAAAACTTGGTTCTGTCGGATATTCCGACGGAAACAGTCCGATGGAGACCACACACAGTTGGATTATCCGATAACACGGTCCGATCGGACACATTCCATCGGAATCTCCGACCGTGTGTACAGGGGCTTATAGCTGTGTACTTGTATATGTCTTGTAGCCCAGATGAAGGTGGGTGAAGGAGGTGTTCCCTCAAAACATGTTAGGCCGCGTACACACGCGCGGACTGTTCGCCCAACTTTGTCCGTCAAACAGTTTCGGCAAACAGTCCGCTCAAAATTAGCATGGACGGACATGGCCACACACGACGAACGAACAGTTTGCTGAAACCGTGCGCGATGACGTGAACGGCACGTACGACGGGACGAAAAATACGACGTCCTATACATTGCATTATAACTTTCGGCGTGTTAAGCCTTTCTGAGCATGCGCGGAACTTAGTTTGTCGAACAAGCCTACACACGGGCGGACTGTTCGCTCAAACAAGGTTTCAGCGGACAGTTTTACGGAATTTCCGAAAAACCTTGTTCGTCAAACTGTCCGCTGAAACTGTCCGCTGAAAGCCCACACACGAGCGGACTGTCCGCCCAAACACTGTTCAGCGGACAAAGTTGGGCGAACAGTCCGCGCGTGTGTACGCGGCCTTAGTTGTCTTGTTTTGGACTCCTTTATGAATTTGGTCTGGCATGCTTTCTTTTGCTGCTCCCTTATTTGGAATATTTTGGCAGCTCGAAATTTTACGTCATTTTATCTCCTGCGGGCATTTGGTGACTTCCGTTGTATTCCTTTGCATGTCCTTTCATATTCCCCTCGCCCTTTCTCAGAGCCTATCGGAAAGGAGCTGTACCTGATGATGAAACATATATAAGGAGCAAAATATGACTTCATTGTGTTGAGATCGGAAGATTAAAAACAAAATGTCAGCTAATGATGGGACGGGGGTCTTATACATTTCTATACAATATTGAACAGGACCACATTTCTTTAATTGGGTAAATGAAAATCACAATGGCACAAAACATATCCAGAGTCCTAAATGTCTCCGTATTATCACATTGTCAGTTGTGTAGGAAATTTCACGCACATGAAACGTTATCCAATTTGTATACCGTATATACTCGAGTATAGGCCGACCCGAATATAAGCCGAGGCCCCCAATTTACCCCCAAAAAAACTGGCAAACTTATTGACTCGTGTATAAGCCGAGGGTGAGACATGCCTGTCCATCCCTGTGTGTGTGTCCGTCCATCCCTGTGTGTCCGTCCATCCCTGTGTGTCCGTCCATCCCTGTGTGTCCGTCCATCCCTGTGTGTCCGTCCATCCATCCCTGTGTGTGTGTGTGTCCATCCATCCATCCATCCCTGTGTGTGTGTGTCTCCATCCATCCATCCATCCATCCCTGTGTGTGTGTGTCTCCATCCATCCATCCCTGTGTGTGTGTGTCTCCATCCATCCATCCATCCATCCCTGTGTGTGTCTCCATCCATGTGTGTGTGTGTGTGTGTGTGTGTGTGTGTGTGTGTGTGTGTGTGTGTGTGTGTGTGTGTGTGTGTCCAGCCTACCTTTGTCCCGAGCCTCCGTCCCGTGCCTTGCCTCCTTGCCTCCGTCCCGTGCCGTGCCTTGCCTCCTTGCATCCGTCCCGTGTCGTGCCTTGCCTTGCCCCCGTCCCGTCCCGTCCCGTGCCGTGCCGTCCCGTGCCCTCTTCGTCGGCGGCCATTGTAAAGTTCAAAAGCTGCGCCGCCGCCTTCGCCTGTGATAGGCGGAACACTGAATTTCCCAGCAGCCTGTGTTCCGCCTATCACAGACGTCGTATCATCCTCGTCCGTAGTACGAGGATGATACGATGTCCGTGATAGGCGGAACACAGGCTGCTGGGAAATTCAGTGTTCCGCCTATCACAGGCGAAGGCGGAGCCGGAGGCGCGGCTTTTGAATAGAATGGCCGCTGTCTGTCTGCTCGACACGCTGATCGAGCGGGCAGACAGCGATGACTCGAGTATAAGCCGAGGGGGGCACTTTCAGCCTCAAAAAAGAGGCTGAAAATCTCGGCTTATACTCGAGTATATACGGTAATAATAGTGTGTGACTGTGGGTGGACATTAGAGTGTAAGCTCCTCTGGTACAGACACTGCTGTGACTTACTCAGTGTTCTCTGTACAGCACTGTGGTATATGTCAGAGCTATGTAAATGTATAATAATAACAGTGTGTAACTGGGTGGGGGGGGGGGACAAGGACAAGAAATGATTACACATTTAACCCATGCATGCGGTCCTTTTTTCAAAAATCTGATCTTATAAAATCTAGGGGTCGTGAAAGGACAGAAAGAAAAGCCGCACACCCAGAGACTGACTGACAGCAGCTACGGGGAGCTGACATTCCTCCATGCTTTTGTCCAGGCCCCTGGGTGCCACCTGTCCTTCTCAAGACCCTGAATCTTCCCAACTTCACCCAGAATGTTGTGAACCATCAACTCAACAGGATGGATTTTTTTCTAAGTGGAAACCACATGAAGTAATGGACTACCAGGCTAACTAGAAAAAGTGTCTCAAAATCAAAATCCTGATGTGCCTCAAAGGCCCCGTATGACCACTCCGCATAACTCAAGCGAGAAAGGAAAGGGACACCCAGAGCCCCGACCCACCCACTTTTAGACTTCTATTTGAAGGGGCACTGAAGCAAGAAATGGTCCACACCGTCACACTCCATTCTCGCACAACCACGGTTCTCCGCAGAGCGATGCTTCAAGTTGCCCTTCACGTAGAGTCAGCCATGGAACAAGAGCCAGGCCAAATCTGAAAACTTTAAAAGGATTTGCTCCCTCATAACAGGGCCTAGGTAATCCCTCAAGGCCAGTGGCTCACTAAAGGCAGATTCAACAACCCTCTTCTCCAAGGCCTTCCTAGGACTTCCTCCACCATTACTCTCCACTGCCGAAGCACTTTCAGACATGGAGCAACGTAAGCTGGGAGCTTACCATGTCGGACCCTCAGGCTTTTCACTGGCCCACCATTCTCCCAGTTTTGCAGTAAAGGCCTAAACCAGGACTAACAAAAAAAATAGCAACCCGCCCAGGCAGTTCCTCTGCCAGCATATTACCAAAGTTATGTTTCAAAAACATCAGAGAAAAGAACACCACTGGGATGACCATACCTAGGCTATCCAGGGCCATCTTAATAGCATCATGAGCCCCTGGGCAAAGTAATGCTAGGTAGGAGGCAGACAAGTGGAGCTTCCTCTTTTGGATGGAGCTCCGCATTAACTACATGAACAATCATTCTATACAGCAAAGAAACAGTGGGAAAATACTACATACATAAAGTAACAAAGCTGTCCTGTGCATACAATATATCTGCTAGATTGATGCCTCCCCAGCACTATGGCCCCTCTACACCCCAGATATACCCCCATAACTCTGACCCCTCTATACCCTAGATAGCCCACCAGCACTCTGACTCCTCTACACACCAGATATCCCCCCAAAACTCTGACCCCTCTACACCCTAGATATCCCCCCAGCACTCTGACCCCTCTATACCCCAGATATACCCCCAGCACTCTGACCCCTCTACACCCTAGATATCCCCCCAGCACTCTCGACTCCTCTACACCCCAGATATCCCCCCAAAACTCTGACCCCTCTATACCCTAGATATCCCCCCAACACTCTGACCCCTCTACACCCCAGATATCCCCCCAAAACTCTGACCCCTCTACACCCCGGATATCCCCCCAGCACTATGGCCCCTCTACACCCCCGATATCCCCCCCCGGCACTCTGACCCCTCTACATCTCAGATATCCCCCTAGCACTCTGACCCCTCTACACCCCAGATATCCCCCCAGCACTCTGACCCCTCTACACCCCAGATATCTCCCCCAGCACTCTGACCCCTCTACACCTCAGATATCCCCCCAGCACTCTGACCCCTCTAAATCCTAGATATCCCCCCAGCACTCTGACCCCTCTACACCCTAGATATCCCCCCAGCACTCTGACCCCTCTACACCCTAGATATCCCCCCAGCACTCTGACCCCTCTACACCCTAGATATTCCCCCTAGCACTGTAACCATATACCATAAGATACTCCTTGTATTGTGACCTCACTACATCCCTAATACCCCCTACAATGTTGCCTCTCTACATCCCTGATACCTCTGGCACCATAGCCACCCAAGCTACCCCAAGCATTGCTACCCCTATACACCCCGGATCTCCCAGCACTCTGACCCCTCTACACCCCAGATATCCCTCCAGCACTCTGACCCCTCTACACCCCAGATATTTCCCCACCACTCTGAGCTCTCTACACCCCAGATATCTCCCAGCACTCTGATCCCTCTACATCCCAGATATCTCCCAGCACTCTGATCCCTCTACATCCCAGATATCCCCCCAGCACTCTGAACCCTCTACACCCCAGATATCCTCCCAGCACTCTGACCCCTCTACACCCCAGATATCTGCCAGCACTCTGACCCCACTACAATGTTGCCTCTCTACATCCCTGATACCTCTAGCACCATAGCCACCAAAGCTACCCCAAGCATTGGTACCCCCTATACACCCCAGATCCCCCCTCAGCATTGTTTTCCCACATACACCCTTGATATCCCCCAGCACCATTATTTCATCCATGTAGTACCCCCTTTTCCAGTGGAGATACAGTGCATGTAAACTTTTGGCTCTGTGCCCACCTCCAGGACTGCACTCACCTATACCAATTAAGCAGGCAGAAGGAGGGGGCGGAGGAGGGAGCATCCCTCTGGGCATTGCAAGCCTTTCAGTGCAAACAGTGCTGGACAGCTGGGCTCACCATGATACCATCCACAATGCTACTTCCGCAGGTGGGCTCTCAGTGCTGCCGACTCAGCCACTCCCACTCCAGTTCCTACCCTGCAGCCTTCAAGTCCCGAGCATTCAAGCTGCATGGGGTGGGGTCAGAGCATCACCGGCACTCTGGCCCTTCCCCTCCCTGCTGGCTGTGAAATAATAGGTTTTGTTCTGCACAGCACGGTGCACCGATGACAGCCTGCCTCCCCTGTGTATCCATCACTCTCAGTGCCATCATGGGGCCCCCAATTTCGGGGCAGCGTGGGCTCAAGGACCAGCAGCTTTGGGGAAAGTGCAGGGGCCTCTCATTAAGACAGCCCTGATGCCACCCATCCATCTGGGAATGTAGGTTACAGATCTCTGAGGTTCAGTTTGTTCCCCCATAACAGCTGGAAGAAACAGCTGTAGATTTTAGCATAAAGAGACACTGGCAAAACACAGACAAAGCTGACATATAGAAATACCTTTATCAGGTCATTTTTAATCAGATCAATCCTTTCTATGTAAGAGTTTCCATTCCTTTCAGCTGACAACCTTGGCATCGGCATCTTGTAGCCTGCCTTCCCAATTTGCAAGGCTGTAATCGCCGGGACAAAATTTGATGCCTAAAACTTTCATTTCCTGACGGGACTCTGGGAAGATGTCCGGAAGCTTGAAGGCATTGCCTTCCCCTCCCATCCAGAAAACCTCATTCTTATCCTGATTGATCTTTGAGCCATAAGACTTAGCATACTGCTCCATCACCGAGATCACCTCCTCCGCCTCCTCTGTCCCAGAAATGAAAACAGACGCATCCTCAGCATATGCTACGACGCTCAAAAGGGGTTCACCAGCAATGCTCAAAGGCACTCCACACAACCACCTGCCTTCTAATCTCCTGATGAAGGGATCAATTGTGAATGTGTATAGCAGAGGACTCAAAGGACACCCCTGACACACACCAGAGCCAACCTCAAAAGGCCATCTGATCTAACCATTCACAAGTATGAATCTTTCAGCCCCTCTGTACAAGGACTTCAGACAATCGATAAAGCCCCCCTCCAGGCCATACTCGCCAAGAAGCAGCCATAGGTAACTCATGATTGACCTGATCAGAAGCTTTAGCCTGATCCAATGCCAGCAGGTTCTTTCTCCAGCCTGCAGCCCTGCACCGCTCCAGGGCCTCCCGGACAGCTAACACCATTGAAAAAGTGCTTCTAACCTGAACCGAACAGTGGTAGTAGTGAGAAAGTAGATTGCCCGCTACAGACGATAAATGGCCAAAACATTTTTTTGCTAGTATCTTTCTATCAACATTGAAAAGGCTAATGGGCTTAATTCTCAAAGAATCTTTACCCTTTGACAGAAGAATCACTGCAGATTGTCACATGGAGGGAGGCCGAACCCTCTCTTAGACAGCCATTAAAAACCGCCACCAAATATGGGGCCAGAGTAACCTTAAAGTGCTTATAAAACTCAGCTGTCAATCCATCTGGCCCCGGCGACTTCTTAATGAAAAGCTTATCAATAGCCTTGACTACCTCAACTGCAGTGATAACCTTTGTCAAACTCACCAAAGAACTGCCATTTCCAAATCCTGGAATAGAATCCAGAAAACTTGACATGCCTGTCTGATCGATGTCCCTCAAATATTGCATTTGATCCTATTGCAATCCTTAGCCAGATGCCCCAGGCCCTGTCACAGAGAGCACTTTATCTCTGGACACTAGGAGGCAAAATGACCCAGAGAACTGCACTGATTACAGAGCTTGGGCTGCCCAGGGTAAAACACGGCAATCCTATCCTTCCCAAAGAAAGCTGAGGAGGGCAGATTCTGGGCCACATTCCCACACACATGCAACCTCATCTGCACTGACCACCATCTATCCATATTCCCCTCTCATCCACAATCTTCTTCAATGGGGGTCAGAAGCTCGCCATATCTCCTCAGCCAGACAGACAGGTCAGTAGAAGGAATTGATTCATTCCTTACCAGGATGGTGACATTCTTCACAAGACGTTGGCGTAAGACAAGTTTTGGGACAAGTCCCTCCCACTCCAGCAGGCCCCTATACACATGTTCTTACTTTTCCCAAAACATATCAAGGAACTCGGACGAACAAAGGACAAATCATACTCATAGGAGCCTACCGGACTAATCACAGCAAAGATGTCATCTGCCTTGAAACCCATTGCCAAACTCTTGTCCACAACCAACCTCCTTATAGGAGATGCACCCCCCTCCCTCCCAACTGCAGCACTACATTCCTCTGCCTGAAATACAGGGGAGCAGATGGCAGACCTGCAGCAGACCTCCCCCTGAGCTGTCCCCCTGATGTGACCATCTTATCACAGCTTTAGCCCCAGCATAGGTTTTACTTGCAGGATTAGACACTCCAGACCTTAGAGCTGCATCCTGCCCATTGGTTGCAGGACCCTCGGAATCCCCGCTCTGCAAATCACTATCGGAGGTAAGAGCAGGTGTCACTCCATCCACCAACACATATAAATTCTCTTATCCAGCATTACAAGCAGCTTTATAATTCACATTCATTTGAGGCACTACTGCTCCCAGCAGACCCACTCACACCAGATGCTGCTGTCTTCATCTCCTCCACCCCGACATACTTAGGCAAAAGCCCTCCGCTCCTTGTCACTCTTCCCTGAGTTTCAGAAACACATTTCAGAGTGCAGCCATTTCCCTTCCCACCATTTTCTGCTGTACTTGCGGCAACCAGCGGGGATGGTTCAGAAAAGAATGTCAGGTCCCTTCCCCTTACCCCAGCAGAGTTCACAGTCAGATGGCTTACTGTCATCAGAGTTCAGAGTCCCAAATTCCATTGTAATAGAGTCCAGTACTACAGGCACAGCAGCCATCTTTCCTGTGGAGCCCTGTGCAGACACAGGAGGTTTTCCCTTCAAAACTTTTCTCTGCATGCTGGTGTCCATACTGTCTGTTTTTAACCATGCACGGCTTGGTAAAAGTCACTTTTCCCTTTACCAGGTACAGAGTCCTCGCTATAATCCTCATCAGCAGAATCCGGTGAACATTGAAAAGTTCTTCCACGCAAGGGAAACTACATTTCCTGAATAAAGTTCAGCAGCCCCCCCATCCATTTTCCACCTTCTGTGCTGTTCCTCCAGCTTGCTTGGGAGGGAGGGAAGCAGGGGCTGCCATTTCCTCTGGTGAGACCTGAGGTGGATGGGATAACAGGGGCAGCATCCAGGACCCCCTTCTTCACTCTTCACCCGGCAGCCTTCACCCGAGGGATGACTGGTGTCATCCCTCATTCTTTGGAATAGTTCCTCATTCTGGAACTTTTCCTTGAAAGCTCCACTCTTTTTCTTTAACCACTTGAGATCCGCACTATAGCCGAATGACGGCTACAGCGCGGACCTCCTTTGCCGGGACTACGTCTATTGACGTCGTCCCGTGCACGAGCGGCCTGCGCGCCCCCTGTGGTCGGCGAGTCTATGAGACTTGCCTGATCACTGATCCGAGCAAGGGGTCGATCCCGACCCCTTATCATGTGATCAGCTGTCAGCCAATGACAGCTGATCATGTGATGCAACGGAGCCGATCACCGGCGGCCGTGATCGGGACATCAGTCCCGATCACGGCCAGCCCTGCCAGTGCCCACCTGCCCCCTGCCAGTGCCACCTTAATAAAACATAAGTGCCCCCGTCAGTGCCACCCAGCAGTGCCCACAGTGCCACCCAGCAGTGCCACCCACAGTGCCCACAATCTGCCTCAACAACGGTGCTGCACCCCAGTGCCACATATCCGTGCCCATCAGTGTCATCTACCAGTGCCCATCAGTGCCCAGCAGTGCCGCCCATCAGTGCCCAGCAGTGCCACCTATCAGAGCCACCTATCAGTGCCCATCAGTCCCATCTATCAGTGGTACCTATCAGTGCCCCTTAGTGCCACCCATCCGTGCCACCCATCCGTGCCACCCATCCGTGCCACCCATCCGTGCCCATCTTTGCCCATCAGTGCCACCTTATCTGTGCCCATCAGTACTGCCTTATCTGTGCCTATCGGTGCCACCTTATCTGTGCCTATTAGTGCTGCCTTAACTATGCCTATCAGTGCCCACCAGTGCAGCCTATCAGTGCCCACCAATGCAGCCTATCAGTGCCCACCAGTGCAGCCTATCAGTGCCGCCTCATCAGCGCACTTCAATGAAGGAGAAAAATGACCTGTTTGCAAAATTTTATAACAAACTATTAAACATGATTTTTATTTTTTTTTGCATCTTTTTTTGTTTGTTTAGCAAAAAATAAAACTCCGAGCTGTAATTAAATACCACCAAAAGAAAGCTCTATTTGTAGGAAAAAAATGATAAAAATTTCATTTGGGTACAGTGTTGTATACCCGCGCAATTGTCATTCAAAGTGCATCAGCTCTGAAAGCTGAAAATTGGTCTGGGACTGAGGGGGGGGGGGGGGGGGGTTTAAGTGCCCAGTAAGCAAGTGGTTAATGATTTCACCGGGTTCTGCTGCTTCCTGGTAGCGTCCTCCAAAACAGTAAGCGATGGTTTTCGGCTCCTTCGCTTCTTGCTCCATGCTTTATCATGTGAAACTTTCTTTTTCCTGCACTCAGCTTTCAGGCTCATCAGCTTTTCCTCCTCCTTTGCAATATGAACCAAATGGTCAGTAACCCACTCTCTGAAAGTGGGGGTAGATTCTCCTTTTTTTTAGGGCCAGAGCCGAGGTCTTCAAGTGAAGATGAAGCTTGGGATCGCAGATCAGATCCCTCAGGGGGACCATCACCCTGATCATCCCCAGAATCTCCTATCCTCACTAGGTCCAGGTAACTCACCTGGCCACCTGGTTTTTGGAGAGGGAGAGCTGCAGCACACAAGACCTCTCTGGTGCAGAGACTGATGTGACTGGTTAAGTGTTTTCTGTACAGCACTGCGGTATATGTCAGAGCTATATAAATGTATAATAATAATAGTGTGTGACTGTGGGGGGAATTAGAGTGTAAGCTCCTCTGGTACAGAGACTGGTGTGACTGGCTTATTATTCTCTGTACAGCACTGAAGTATATGTCAGAGCTATATAAATGTATAATAATAATGTGTGACTGTGGGGGAGGGAGTGTAAACTTTTCTGGTGCAGATAAACTAGAAGAGCGTTGGAAAATGTTCACATTTTAACATGGTCGTTTGTCTGTCTCTTTAAAGAATTTCCTGCAAGGATTTGTAGATAATCAGTACTGGTGGATCGGTCTCAGAATGGTCAATGGAGCCTGGGAATGGATTGATGGGACTTCTTACGAGATGACTCCAAAGTAAGACTTGAATCCCCAAAATATTATATTCCTTCTTCCATACAGAAAAGTGTATCTAACTGAAAGATAAAATGTGCTTTATCCAAAAATTCTCCTGTGAACCAGCTACACCCCTGATGCTAAACCTGTGGCCCTTTAGTATTCTGCAGCTCAGCAACTAGTAGAATGAGTGGGAGTATTACTATATCCTTTGTCTTCAACCATACCTCTAGCTTGTTCAGAGTCTCCTGTACCATTTCCACAGTCTTCAGTTTCTGATCATCTTCTGTATAATGCCCACAGTTTGCGACCATCTTCTGTATCATGTCCACAGTCTCTGACCATCTCATGTAGTAGGTCCACAGTCTTTGGCCACCTTCTGTAGAAACTCCAAAGTCTTTGACCATCTCTTTTAGTAAATCCAAAGTCTCTGGTCATCTATTGTAGTAAGTCCACAGTCTTTGACCATCTTCTGTACCACGTCCATAGTCTTTAACCATCTTCTGTCCATGTCCACAGTCTGACCATCTCCTGTACCATTTTCATGGTCTCCTATCATCCCCAGTAAAATTCCCACAGTCTCTGACCATCCAATATAGCATTTACTCAGTCACTACACACTTCTAACCGACTCCTGTACCATGTCCCCAGTCTCTGACCTACTCCTGTATCATGTCCACAGTCTCTGACCATCTCCTGTACCATGTCCACAGTCTCTGACCATCTCCTGTACCATGTCCACAGTCTCTGACCATCTCCTGTACCATGTCCACGGTCTCTGACCATCTCCTGTACCATGTCCACAGTTTCTGACCATCTCCTGTACCATGTCTCTAATAATCCCCTGTAGAATGCCCATAGTCTCTGACTATCCACTGTAGCATTTTAAGTCTTTACCCATCTCCTGTAACATGTCCACAGTCTGACTGACTCCTGTACCATGTCCACAGTCTAAGTCCATCCCCTATACCAGTGATGGCAAACCTTGGCACCCCAGATGTTTTGGAACTACATTTCCCATGATGCTCATGCACTCGGCAGTGTAGTGGAGCATCATGGGAAATGTAGTTCCAAAACATCTGGGGTGCCAAGGTTCGCCATCACTGCCTTATACCATGTAAACAGTCTAAGATCTTCTCCTGTACCATGTCCACAGCAGTGGCAGCCCATCCACTCATGTGTCTGGCCCCTTTCATGATGCCGGGCGCCTGAATTACAGCGGCTGAGGTGTTTTTTTGAAGCACCTGATTAGAGCCAGAGGATCCAATAGGCTTAAAAATAGGGTGGGCTCGTGGCGCAGAGCACTGCACCAAGAGCCCACCCAGGTGTTACAACAGTGAATTATTATTTGCTGTTGCAACACTGGTCCACCTCCTGGCCAATCAGGAAGCATGCCTGATTCCCATCACCCGATTGGCTGAAATGACAGGCGATCATATTGGACGGGAAGGGAAGGAGATGCATGGTGGAAGCGAGGAGGAGGGAGGAGAAGTAGACACAGGAGCCACTACTTGATGCCCTGATGCCTGCCTCAGCCTGATGTCCACTGATTCCCCAATCCTCGGCGCTCCTTGATGTCTGCCACTGCCCAATCCCCACCAATGCCCGCCTCCTAGATGGGATAAGTGGACCGAACGGCAGACAGTGTGGGGGGCTGTTTGCTACAGATGCGCCACTTTGTAGCCAGACTAAGGGGATCACCCCGGCACTATATTTGAAGGAATTTTTCACTTTTATTGTTTTCACATAAAGTAGGGTTCCCACTTTCTCCAGTCTGAACATACAGTAGATACCAGATATTATAGCCGCATAGCCTACAAGACTAGCACACAAATAGCTTGTATGAGAACTGGAACTGTTTATTGAAAAAACACACACAGACTATATACCACACCAGGTGAGCCTGGTCACATTATCATATGCAAATGAAATTGTATACAGAAAAATAATTATCCTAAGACCCCTTTCACACTGAGGCGTTTTTCAGGCGCTTTAGGGCTAAAAATAGTGCCTGTAAAATGCCTCCCCTGCAGCCCCAGTCAGAAAGCCTAAGTGCTTTCACACTGGGGCGGTACGCTTGCAAGACGTTAGAGAAAGACCTACAAGCAGCATCTTTGGGGCAGTTTCGGTGCTTTTAACCCTTTCTTCGGCCGTTAGTGGGGGGTTAAAAGCGCCCTACTAGCAGCTGGAAAGCGCCACTAAAAGGATGCTAAAGCACAGTTAAAAATTGCAGCGCTTTACCGCTAACGCAACCAACACAAACGGTATACTACGGAAATGGAGTGCCATGAGAAATGTATAAATATAAAGAAAAGTACCTTCATCCTGTCATTTAAAAAAAAAGTATACTATTTCCTCACTAGCAACTAATAGCTGACAGTGATTGAATTAACTTGGGCTAATTAACTAGTCGCTTAAACCAGCCTAGGTGGAGGCACAGAATACTGGCAGACAATAGGTAAGTTAATTAGTACAATCAACAATACAATGCGTGATCTCTTCCCTTCTCAGACTAGTAGGCAACAGAAGACACAGGGCTTTCTAGATTTAATTAATTTCCTTTCTTTTCACAAACATCTGTCTACTGAGTTTCAGGTTGGCAGAGACCATCATGGCTTCCTTGATTGTTAAATGTAATAATGTCCTTTTGAATTATATAACAGAACATCTTCCTAAATGCTTGTAGCTCCATCAAATGCCAGCGCCCATAGTCGGTAGGCAAGAGGCTATCCTTCAGTCCCCTCCAAAAGCCTTTGCCCTGGGTGAGTCTGTTACATCCACAGTCTCTGACCATCTCCTGTACCATGTCCACAGTCTCTGACCATCTCCTGTACCATGTCCACAGTCTCTGACCATCTCCTGTACCATGTCCACAGTCTCTGACCATCTCCTGTACCATGTCCACAGTCTCTGACCATCTCCTGTACCATGTCCACAGTCTCTGACCATCTCCTGTACCATGTGTACAGTCTCTGATCATCTCCTGTACCATGTCCACAGTCTCTGATCATTTCCTGTATCATGTTCACAGTTTCTAATTATCCTCTGTAGAATGTCCTCAGTCTCTACCTATCTCCTGTACCATGTCCACAGTCTAAAACTTTCTCCTGTACCATGTTCACAGTCTGACTATCCCCTGTACCATGTCTACAGTCTCAAACCGTCTCCTGTACAGTGTCCACAGTTTCTGATCATCCTCTGTAGAATGTCCACAGTTTCTACCTATCTCCTGTACCATGACCACAGTCTTAGCTCTTGTACACACGGTCAGAGATTCCGACAACCAAATCCGTTGGATTTTGTCCGATGGATTTTGTCCGAAACTGTTGCATACACACGGTCGGACAAAGTTGTCAGAAAATCCGACGTGATGACGTTATTTCGTTACGACGGGACTACGTTCACGCTAGTAGCCAATAGCTTTGGTGTAGGAATTTGATCTGAGCATGCGTGGCACTTTGTCCGATCGGAATTCTCTACACATTATCGGAGTATGTCCTATCGGAGCATTTTGTCGGAAAATTTTACCAACAAGTTGGAAAACTTGGTCCGTCGGATACTCCGACGGAAACAGTCCAATGTAGACCACACACAGTCGGAATATCCGACAAAACAGTCCGATCGGACACATTCCGTCGGAATCTCCGACCGTGTGTACAAAGGCTAAGACCATTCCCTGTACGATGTTCACAGTCTGACCATCCCCTGTACTGTCCACAGTCATTGGCCATCTGCTGTATCATGTCCACAGTTTCTGATCATCCTCTGTAGAATGTCCACAGTCTCTATCTATCTGCTGTACCATGTCCACAGTCTAAAACTTTCTCCTGCACTACAGTCTAAGACCATCCCCTGTACCATATCCACTAGACATGTGCATGACGAAAAAATGTGTTTTGTTTTCATTTGTTAATCTAGTTATTTTGTTTAGTTAAATTTGGTTGATTCATTCAATTCATATTTGGAATTTTAAAATTTCTTTGAATTTACAGATTTTTTTTTTTTCAATTCAAAACGTTCAAATTGATACATTTTCGAAATCGGTCGAAAAGAAAATGTTATATTGTTTTTGATTTGAATGCAGCAAAGTGAACAAACGAGAGAAAAATCTTCATCAAATGATTACAATGACTCTTTAAATCACTGTTTGGCTTAACAAAAACATCATCATTTCAAAATGGTAGTCTAATAACACATAAAGTCTTTGATTTCCGCAATATGTGTAGTTAGAATTCGACTGGAGTTCAATGTGAAATTAGATTTGAATTTCTGAAATTTGAACGAATTTCATTACGTTATTCAGAGCATTCGGTAAAATTTGTTTATATTGTAATTCTGGTATTTGGCTATATCTGAATCTCCAAATAACAAAACATTTGTCCGAATATAAATTCGGAACAAAACGAAATGCACGTGTCTAATGTCCACAGTCTAAGACCACCCCCTGTACCATGTCCACAGTCTAAGACCATCCCCTGTACCATGTCCGCAGTCTAAGACCATCCCTTGTACCATATCCACAGTCTAAGACCATCCCCTGTACCATGTCCACAGTCTAAGACCATCCCCTGTACCATGTCCACAGTCTAAGACCATCCCCTGTACCATGTCCACAGTCTAAGACCATCCCCTGTACCATGTCCACAGTCTAAGACCATCCCCTGTACCATGTCCGCAGTCTAAGACCATCCCTTGTACCATATCCACAGTCTAAGACCATCCCCTGTACCATGTCCACAGTCTAAGACCATCCCCTGTACCATGTCCACAGTCTAAGACCATCCCCTGTACCATGTCCACAGTCTAAGACCATCCCCTGTACCATGTCCACAGTCTAAGACCATCCCCTGTACCATGTCCACAGTCTAAGACCATCCCCTGTACCTTGTCTACAGTCTAAGACCATCCCCAGTACCTTGTCTACAGTCTAAGACCATCCCCTGTACCTTGTCTACAGTCTAAGACCATCCCCAGTACCTTGTCTACAGTCTAAGACCATCCCCTGTACCATGTCCACAGTCTAAGACCATCCCCTGTACCATGTCCACAGTCTAAGACCATCCCCTGTACCATGTCCACAGTCTAAGCCCTTGTACACACGGTCGGAGAATCCGTCGGAATGTGTCCTATCGGACCGTGTTGTCAGATAATCCGACTGTGTGTGGTATGCATCGGACTGATTCCGTCGGATTATCCGTCGGACCCAATTTTCCAACATGTTGGAAATATTTTCCGGCCAACTGGTTCGATCGGACATACTCCGATCATGTGTAGAGAATTTTGATCGGACCAAGTGCCACGCATGCTCAGATCAAATTCCTACATCAAAACCATTGGCTACTAGTCCCATCGTAACGAAATTACGTCATCACGTTCTGAATGATCGCATTTTTCGACAACTTAGTCCGACCGTGTGTATGCAACAGTTTCGGACAAGATCCGACAGGCAAAATCCGATGGATTTGGTTGGCAGAATGTCCGACCGTGTGTACAGGGGCTAATACCATCCCCTGTACCTTTTCCACAGTCTAAGACCATCCCCTGTACCATGTCCACAGTCTAAAACCATCCCTTGTACCATGTCCACAGTCTAAGACCATCCCCTGTACCATGTCCACAGTCTAAGACCATCCCCTGTACCATGTCCACAGTCTCTGATCATCCACTATAGCATTTCCACAGTCTCTGATCCTTTCTTGCAGCATGCTCATAGTCTTGGACAGTCCACTCTAGCATAACATATACTCAACATTTTGGTTAGGAGTTGCAAACATTTAGAAATATAAAATTTCTCTTTTAATGCATAGATGGGAGCAGCCGAATAAAATACAGTTTACTCCATTATACAGAAACAATTTAAACCAATATCAGTCCTTTCTCAAAAAGTAGCCAGCCCTGAGAAAGCACCTATGCTGGTCCTACTCTTCTACTGACATATTCACATCGAAAGTGCTATTTCTTTATTTGGATTTCATAGTCTCACAGTGAAGGTAACTAATGGTGATTGATTATTTATTTATTTTTTTAATGTCAAAAACTCATTTTCAGAGGTTTTTATACAGATTGTTAATGTCAGTGGTTCTTTCACTTTGAGCATTATTTTTATTTCGGCTCAAATATCTTCTAAGACTCAGGTGCTGCTACCCTGTTCAGTATCAGCTTCACCCCCGGTCACTAATTGCTCTTGTTTCCTGCAGGTTCTGGGGGAAGAGACAGCCCAATAATTCATCCATAGTGGATTTTCCAGGAGGACAAGAGTGCGTTCAGTTTAGCAACAAATACGGTTGGGATGACAGACAGTGTGCCATAAAGTACAAGTACATCTGTGAGAAGGAGATACTCTGAACCGTGCCACTGAACCTCAAAAATACCTCCAATCTCCATCAGCTCATCTCTTCTCTTGCTTCGTAATGCATGAATATAGAATATACTAAAACCAAGAGAAATATGTAGACTTCCATTCTTTCAAGCCTAATGCGGGCTCCTGTCCTTCCGCTCTGTTCTCACATAAAAATTCAGTGCGCATAGTATCAACTGGTGGAAAAAACATAGAAACAGAGACTGTTATAACTTCAGACTGTCAGGTGCGTGGGGGGAACCGTTCCACAATCCGTGTATCTCGACATGTTTCACGGCGCTCAGTTGCTTCATCAGGAGATATGAAGGAAAAAAATGAATACAAAAGATATCACAGAAATATACAAGAAATGCAATAAATAATCACCTTTCCCCATAAATAGGATCGGGAAATTTACCCCGGGTTGAGAGGCGGTCAGGCCCAGCTAGGGACATCAACTAAAGGGCCGTGCCTTCCCACCAAAGGTCATGGGAGAGACAGACCATAAAAAACTACAAACCAAAAATAGATAAAGTATAGTCACTAATAAATCTACATAAACCTACACTACATTAAAGTTGTTGTAAACCCTTACAACACACTTTGACCTACAGGCAAGCCTAGATTAAGGCTTACCTGTAGGTCCAAGAAATATCTCCTAAACCTACACGGTTTAGGAGATATTTGCCGAAAGACAGGCACTGCGCGCAGGCGCACTGAACGCGGCTCCCGTCAACGGCGATATGCCGCGCGTGGTGGCTCCCGTGCGCATGCGCGGGAGTGACGTCATCGCAGCTTCGCCGAATGACAGCGGTGGATCGGCGAGACCCACCGAGAAGATGGATGCTCCGGACTACAGGGGACAGCGGTGACATTGTTGGCTCCTGTGTCAGGTAAGTGACACATAATGGACTACTATGCGATGCATACTAGTCCATTATGCTTTACCTTTGCAGGGAATGAAAGAGGAAGTAAACTCATCAGGGTTTACTTCCCCTTTAATCGAGGTATGAGAGTGGTTAGCAACAAAAAAGCGCCCGCCAAAGAGAAGAATCTCCAAGGTTTATAGGTCGACCCTTAGTGGCAGGGACATTGTACAGCCAGAGATAATTAAACTCATATTCCCAAATACAGATGAGATCAACCAGGTCAGTAGTTTTCTGTATGTGAATGATAGAAACATATTCAAGCCCACAAGATGGAGATCTGCTAAAAATAAATAAATAAATAAATAAATAATGGACAGCAATAAGGAGTAGTCCTGGTTGTAACTGCTGGAGGTAGTTGGCGAACCCATACCTGGCAGGACACATTGACTGGTAGGTGACTGGTGGAGATTTTGCTTTGTAACACGTTATGGGCAGCCCTGATACTATATACTTAACATTTCTTTAAATCAGATCCTTTTTATTAGTTTATATAAAAAAAAAAAAAAAAAAAAACATTGACACGATACAGACAAAACCACAAAAATAGAAATCACACCAAACCAAAACCCCAGAAAATAAACTTAATTTTTCAGTGGACTTGGTGTCTTGCTGCTCTCGGAGGGGCTTTGAGTATAATAGTTAGCTTGTATAGCTATAGATACTGATATGCTTTATTAACAAAAGTATTGGGACACCTGCCTTTACACGCACATGAACTTTAATGGCATCCCCAGTCTTAGTCCGTAGGGTTCAATATTGTGTTGGCCCACGGGGAAGCCATTGGGAAGTCCCCGTGAGTCAAAGGGGGGGGCAGGGCCACCCGGGTAAGTAAACAGGTGGTCCCGCCCCATCTGACGCCACGGGGAAGCCATTGGGAAGTCCCTGTGTGTCAAAGGAGGGCGGGGTCACCCAGGTACATCACCGTTTGGCCCTGCCCTCAGTTATAAAAGAACTGTCATCACGCTGAAGCGTCATAAGGCGTGCCTCCCGCCTTATGAATGGACTTCGTGGGACATTTTTATTTTTTTTATTTTTTAATAAAGGACTTGTCCCAAGATGTGTCTTGTGTTTTTTTAACATTTTGAGACTTTTTTTGTGAAATGTAGGGGTACAATGTACCCGTTTCCATTTCAAATGGGGGGGCGGGATCTGGTGGTCCCCTTGTTAAAGGGGGCTTCCAGATTCTGATAAGCCCCCCGCCCACAGACCCTCACAACCACTGCTGGAGCCCACACATGATCGAATTGTCTGACTGATTCCAGTCCGTCTGACCAAGTCCGTCGAAAAGTCCGGTCACCTGAATGCGCATTAGTCCGTAGGGTTCAATATTGAGTTGGCCCACCCTTTACAGCTATAACAGCTTCAACTCTTCTGGGACGGCTGTCCGCAAGATTTAGGAGTAGGACTATGGGAATGTTTGACCATTATTCCAGAAGCGCATTTGTGAGCTTAGGCACTGATTTCTTCATAATTGCCTTGTTGCACTTTTATCTTCTACCGCTAGGTGGCCGGGTACCTGGTGGTAGTAGATATGAGAAGGACAACACAAGGTCAGATTATGGGTATTTGGGGTATCTCAGACAATGGACAGGGGTTTTCTTGGATCCCTTGACCTGCTGACCTATATATTCGGGTGTAGTCAGGTGATCTATGTTCTGTGCTACCTGGAGGACTGTCTGGGTGGATGTGTGTTGTACTTCCCGGGCTGCTAGACCAGAGATTGGGCCTATCCTAGGAACATCTGGCTGCTAGGCTGTCTGAGGGCCTATACAGAAGCAAGAGAGCAGCGTAGGGTTGGGATTGCAGCTTGCAGTCCAACCAAAAGTGACGGTTCTGCCGGCCAGAGGTAGAGAGGAAGCTGTCGCCCCTTATTACCCCCTTATAACAACCTTATTACCAGGGACCACAGTAAGAAACTGAAGCAAGTACTGGAGCAGCATTTTCACCAACCGGGGGTTGTGAAGAATAGGGAAACTTCAGTTGGTATAAAGCCAGGGACCCAACCAGCGGAGATGACGCTTGCTGAGAAGCCTGTTTGTCAAGCCACAGACCGAGCAGGCCAGTGGGGGGAAGCTTGAGAGGTATCTTGAGTGCCAAGCTAGGGACCCAGCAGAGAAGCGGGAGTGATGCTTGAGGAAGATACCACCGTGAAGATTGGAGGAGCTCAATGGATTCAGTGGCAGTGAATCATTGGGTCTAGTGAGATACTGGGAGCTCGTGGGTTAAGGAGCTGCGGGGAGAGATTGTAGTGGAGGTGGGGGGGGAACTGTTGCGCTTTGTGTTGGGAACTGTTAGAGACTATTGCCATGGGAGGCGGCATCCCTGCATGTGCGGATGTGGCATCTTGCTGGATGCCTGTTGAGGTCTCGAAGTCTGCCAATTGAATTTGTAACTACCAAAGGGTGTCCTGGCCCTGACCTCTTCTCCCCCAAAAGTTTGTTAAGAGAAATAAAAATCTATTTTGCATTCAAGAAGTGTCTGGTGCCCAATAACTAGTGTGGCAGCACGCAGGTAAAATCACCTGGTTGTATTCAGGATGGGAAATGAAATATGTGTGTCCTAGATTCAGGCTTTATGCAGACTTTTACAATTAGAGGGGAAGAGTTAATGAACCCAGCTGTAGTAAGTGGGCTCATTAAGACCTCTACAAAAAACCCCAGCATGCATAGGGAGATGCTCCATCCTGGAACCAGTTTTGTGTGTATAGACTGGGGAGTCTGAGATCTGTTCTGTGCGGTGAGTTAACGCCTGTGTGGCAAACCCCTACAATAGAGACAGGGACTGGGGCAGCACAAGGCTGCACCCAGTTGTTAGACAGGGAGTCTACGTGTGTAGTTAGAGGTCAAGCTGACCAGGATTTATTTTCTTGTTTTATTTTGTTTGGCTGTTATATGTATCACTGCATGTAGCCTAAATAAACCGGATCTTTTGTTTTTTGCACCTACACCGCTGTCTGCTGTGCCTGACTTTGTGTTGTGAACCCATCCAGGGGGTCACACACACCCGCTACCGAGCGAACCCCCTCACAGTTGGTGGAGAATGCAGGCAGTTTTTTTTTTTTTTTGTTAAGGCCAGCATGGAGGAGATACTGAGACAGCTGGCTCTAGCAAATGCAAACCAGCAGCAAATAAATGCAGGTTTACAAAAGAGCCTTGCAGCTCAACAACAAGCCCAGCAGCAGGCAAATGCAAATTAGCAGCAGACAAATGCAACTTTGCAGCAGAGTTTGGAAGCCCAGCAGCAGGCAAATGCAAATCAGCAGCAGACAAATGCAACTTTGCAGCAGAGTTTGGAAGCTCAGCAACAAGCCCAGCAGCAGACAAATGCAACTTTGCAGCAGAGTTTGGAAGCTCAGCAACAAGCCCAGCAGCGATCTGAAGCCCGCTTCATAGACCTGTTGCAGAAGCAAGAGCAGAATTTTCAACAGAAAATAGAGACATTAATACAGCAACGTCCGCAGACCAATGAAGCAAGTGGTTACAATAATACCGCATCCTTTGGTGTGAGCCGTTTACTGACAAAAATTACTGGAGAGGATGATCCGGAGGTGTTTTTGACCACATTTGAAAGGACTGCTGAAAGGGAAAAGTGGCCTAAGGAGCAATGGGCTGGACTGGTGGCCCCTCTGGGGAATCGCAGAAAGCTTATTATGACCTAGAGCCTGACCAAGCAAAAGACTATGTGGTGCTAAAAGCAGAAATATTGGCACGGCTGGGTGTCACCCTGGCAGTCCGGGCTCAGCGTGTGCATAACTGGACTTTTCAGGTTGGAAAACCCCCCAGGTCTCAAATGTAGGACCTCATTCACCTGAGCAGGAAGTGGCTGCAGCCAGAGACTTTGACCGCACCAAACATTGTGGAACGTGTTGTTATGGATCGTTTCCTGAGAGCTCTTCCTACTGCCATCCAAAAATGGGCAAGCCATGGAGACCCAGAAAATGCAGATAAACTTGTGGATCTGGTTGAGAGGTACTTGGCTACAGAGAACTTGACCACCTCTTCCAGGGACTCACGGACTTTCCCCCCTAAGACCAGATCATCCCCAGTGGCGGGTAAGATGACTCCAAGGGGTGAGGGTGGAGAGGGTGGGAGTTCTACCTAAGGTCTGGCGGGAGCAGCCCAGGAAGCCCATGCTGCAAGAGGCAGCGGAAAAAATTATTTGCTACCGCTGCCGGCAAGAGGGACATATTGCAGCCAATTGCCCAGTTGTGGATGAGCCTATGCAATGTGACTTTATAAGGGAGAGACGTCAGTCGCTGTTTGCGACAGTTGCATGCACTGCCATTCGGGGACCTGAGAAACATTTATGTAAAATGTGTATTAATGGTAGACATGTTGATGTGTTGCTAGATTCAGGTAGCCTGGTAACATTGATAAAAGCTGAATTAGTTACTACAGATGTCTCTGGGAAGAACAGGGTGGCTGTTATTTGTGTGCATGGGGACACCCGAGAGTATCCTGTAACTTCAGTGTTTTTTGAGACCCCCAAAGGTAACCTCTCTCATCAGGTGGGGTTAGTGTCTCAGTTACCACATGATGCTATTGTGGGAAGGGATTTTCCAAAATTCTGGGAACTCTGGGATTGTCCTGAGGCCCCCATTGGTGCCCCTATAAACCAGGAAGATGACCAGAATTCCTCTGGGAGTGGTGAGGACTCTCCTGAATTTCCCTTGTCGGTATTGGCGGGGGAAACTCGAGAAACTGGGGAGGAGCCAACATCCTCAGATGAAAACATGCCGTCTGTGGAGTTTTCGGATCTTGAGGTTCACAGGGAAAATTTTGCCACAGAACAGTTAAAAGACCCCACCCTAATAAAGGCACGGGAAAATGTGGTGAAAATAGATGGCGAGTTAGTGAACCCAGATAAGACTTGCCCTTATCCTTACTTCACTATGGAAAGGGACCTGCTATATCGAGTGGCTCAAAGGGCAGAAGAAACCATTGAGCAACTTGTAGTGCCCAAACCTTACAGGAAGTTGGTGTTAGAATTGGCTCATGGACACATTCTGGGAGGTCATCTGGGGACAGAGAAAACCAGAGAGAGGGTACTGCAGAGATTCTATTGGCCTGGGGTCATGAAGGAAATAGAAAATTATTGTTCCTCCTGCCCTGTGTGTCAGAAGTCGGCACCTATGCCACATTTCCGTAACCCACTGGTACCTCTTCCTATCATTGAGGTCCCCTTTGAGAGGATCGCAATGGATTTGGTAGGTCCGATAATGAAGTCTGCTAGGGGGCATCAGTACATTTTGGTTATATTGGACTATGCTACCCGTTATCCGGAAGCAATTCCTCTCCGAAATACCTCGGCCAAAACCATAGCCAAAGAGCTATCCCTTGTTTTTAGCCGCGTGGGTATTTGTAAGGAACTGCTTACGGACCAAGGTACACCCTTTATGTCCCGGGTTATGAAAGAATTATGCAAGTTGTACAAAGTGAAGCAATTGCGTACATCTGTGTATCACCCCCAAACAGATGGGTTGGTTGAAAGATTCAACAAAACCCTAAAACAAATGTTAAAGAAGGTGGTGGATAGAGATGGAAAGAATTGGGATTGTCTAATACCCTATCTGATGTTTGCCATTAGGGAGGTACCCCAATCCTCTACGGGTTTCTCACCCTTCGAGTTGCTCTATGGGAGACACCCAAGAGGGCTGCTGGATATCGCCAAGGAAACTTGGGAAAATGAGAGTTCTCCTCACAGGAGTGTGATTGAGCATGTCGCCCTGATGCAAGATAGAATTGCACAGGTAATGCCAATTGTAAAGGAACATTTAACCCAAGCGCAGTTAGCACAGCAGAGAGTGTACAACCGTGGGGCCAAGACACGTACTTTTTTCCCGGGGGATAGGGTCTTGGTGCTAGTCCCTACGGTTGAAAGCAAATTTCTGGCCAAATGGCAAGGTCCATATGAAGTAATTGAAAAAATTAGTGAGGTGAACTACAGGGTTAGACAGCCAGGAAGGCGAAAGCCGGAGCAGATCTATCACGTCAATCTGCTGAAAGCCTGGAGGGATAGGGAATCCCTAGTCGCAGAGACTTTGTCACAAGTACAGCCTGATTGCTTAGTTCCTGAGGTTGGAATAGCAGACACCTTATCGAAACCCCAACAACAGGAGGTTAAAGAGTTTGTACTTCGTAACAAAGAGATTTTCTCTGAGCTTCCGGGACAAACATCTGGCGTAGAGCATGACATTATCACCCCGCCAGGAGAAAGGGTAAAACTAAAACCTTATAGAATACCAGAGGCCCGACGGGAGGCAATACGTGGGGAGGTTCAAAGGATGCTGGAATTGGGTGTGATAGAGGAGTCCCAGAGTGACTGGTCCAGTCCTATTGTACTAGTGCCCAAACCTGATGGGAGCTGGCGGTTTTGTAACGATTTTAGACAATTAAATAAAGTTACAAAATTTGACACCTACCCCATGCCACGTATAGATGAGTTGGTTGACCGGCTGGGAACAGCCCGATATATGACAACTCTTGATCTCACCAAAGGGTATTGGCAAATTCCCCTGGCCGAGTCGGCCAAGGAGAAAACTGCGTTTGTAACCCCAGATGGGGCATTCCAATATAAGAGAATGCCGTTTGGGTTACAGAATGCACCGGCAACATTCCAGCGGAAAATGGATAAGATTCTGAGGCCCCATCATAAATATGCTGCAGCTTACCTGGATGATGTGATTATCCATAGCACAGACTGGGTCTCACATTTGCCAAAAGTACAAGCAGTCCTAGACTCTATCCGGGAAGCTGGGTTTACGGCCAATCCAAAGAAGTGTACCATTGGACAGGAGGAGGCCAAATATCTTGGGTACACTATTGGGAGGGGGGTGATAAAACCCCAAGTCAATAAAGTCGAGGCCATACAGAGTTGGCCACGTCCCAACAGCAAGAAACAGGTACGAGCCTTTCTGGGAATCGCTGGCTATTATCGACGATTCATTCCCCATTTTGCTTCTCAGGCTGTGCCCCTCACCAACCTGACAAAAGGGAAAGAGTCGGTTATGGTTAAATGGTCCCCAGAGGCTGAGGAAGCATTTCAGTCCTTAAAAACAGCCTTATGTAGCCAGCCAGTGTTGTACTCACCAGACTTCTCTAAGGACTTTGTTGTACAAACTGATGCATCAGACGTTGGGTTAGGAGCAGTGTTATCCCAGGTCTGGAACGGGGAAGAGCACCCAGTCATTTACCTCAACAGGAAGTTAAAGTCCCATGAGATAAATTACGCCACGATTGAGAAGTAATGTTTAGCAGTGAAGTGGGCTCTAGATTCCCTTCGGTACTATCTGCTAGGTAGGCACTTTGACCTGGTGACTGATCACGCTCCTTTAAAGTGGATGGCTCAAAACAAGGAGACCAATAGAAGGGTAAATAGGTGGTTCCTGGCCCTACAGGAATTTAACTTTACAGTTAAGCATCGCCCTGGTGTTAAAATGGGGAATGTGGATGCTTTGTCTCGGATACATGCGTGTCTGGCTGCTTGTGTTACAACCCCAAGGTTGAAACAAGAGGGGGGGGGTATGTGGCAGCACGCAGGTAAAATCACCTGGTTGTATTCAGGATGGGAAATATGTGTGTCCTAGATTCAGGCTTTATGCAGACTTTTACAATTAGAGGGGAAGAGTTAATGAGCCCAGCTGTAGTAAGTGGGCTCATTAAGACCTCTACAAAAAACCCCAGCATGCATAGGGAGATGCTCCATCCTGGAACCAGTTTTGTGTGTATAGACTGGGGAGTCTGAGATCTGTTCTGTGCGGTGAGTTAACGCCTGTGTGGCAAACCCCTACAATAGAGACAGGGACTGGGGCAGCACAAGGCTGCACCCAGTTGTTAGACAGGGAGTCTACGTGTGTAGTTAGAGGTCAAGCTGACCAGGATTTATTTTCTTGTTTTATTTTGTTTGGCTGTTATATGTATCACTGCATGTAGCCTAAATAAACCGGATCTTTTGTTTTTTGCACCTACACCGCTGTCTGCTGTGCCTGACTTTGTGTTGTGAACCCATCCAGGGGGTCACACACACCCGCTACCGAGCGAACCCCCTCACACTAGACATGGGCGCCGTCAATAAATTTGTTTTGTTCCGTTCCATTACGGTTCGTATTAGAATTAATTTGAATTGTCGTTAGGTTCGTTAACTTGTACGAACGTTCTTTACGATGAATTTAAAGGCAAAAATATATACCTCAATATGACAGTCGATGCTGATGGAAGTTTGTTTTTTATCCGAAATATGAAATTCCATTGAAGAATTTCCTATCCGAAATACGAATTTTCGTTAGATGCGTTCACTTTTCGGTCCAAATTTCGTTACTGGAATGGTGGAAACCCCTCATAATGAGCACAGCAGAGGTACAGCCCCAGGAGGAAGTCAGCATAGCACAGTGATGGTGGGAGCCCCTCATAATAAGCATAATGACTGAGTCGTCGATGCAACGACAACTGATCCGAAATTCGTAAACAAAAGATTGTATTGCGTACAAAATTTGGACGCATGGCAATTCGTATTTTGGATCCTCCCGAACGTACGAATTTAGGGAAATTCGTACGAATTTGACATTCGTACGAAACTAATCGCACATGTCTACCAATAACTTTGACCACCTTGCACCCACTCTGCATTACAGCCACCATATACAGAAGGATGTTGGCTGTTTCTGGCCCTGGAGGTTCTCATTGGACTGAGGGAAGCCTGGGACCTTGCTACACATAGACACGCTCATAAGCCTTGTGGACGGCCTTTCCAGAAGAGTTGAAGCTGTTATAGCTGAAAAGGGTGGGCCAACGCAATATTGAACCCTACGGACTAAGACTGGGATGCCAATAATGTTCATGTGCATGTAAAGGCAGGCATCCCAATACTTTTGGTAATAAAGTGTATATTAGCAGTGATTATTGGATGTCTCACTACTATACAGTACCATTGGTGGATTATCATTTTGGACAATATTGACCCAACCTCTTAATATTACGGGAACATCTATTATAATGGAGCTTGACCAGTGCATCGGAGCTCCTTATTGCTGCCCATTACTATTTTTTAAAAGATCTCCATCTCCATTGTGGCCTTGAATATGTTTCCAACATTCACATACAAAAACGACTGACCTGGTTAACCTCATTTGTGTTCACGAATTTGGTGAGTTCATTTTGTTACTAACCTCTCTCATACCTAAATGAATGTTATGTAGATATAGAGTAGAGTATATGACTATACTCTACTGTATATATTTTTGGTTTGCAGTTTTTAGTCTTTTATGGTCTCCCATGACCACCGGTGGGAGGGAACATCACTTTGGTTGATAGCTACCTCTCGTTTGCATTCCTTGTATATTTCTTTGATATATTTTGTATTACAGTGTTGTTTTTTTGTACATTTCTAGGCATTATAATGCCCCGTACACAGGATCAGACTTTCCAACAATAAAACTGTGGATTTTTGTTCGAAAGGTGTTAGCTCCAACTTGTCTTGCATACACGCGGTCACACAAAGTTGATCGGAAATTCCGAACGTCAAGAACGTGGTGACGTACAACACGTAGGACGAGCCGAGAAAAATGAAGTTTAATAGCCAGTGCTGCTCTTCTGCTTGATTCTGAGCATGCATGGAACTTTGTGCGTCGGAATTGTGTTCACATGATCGGAATTTACGTGAACGGATTTTGTTGTCGGAAAATTTGAGATCCAGTGTCGGAAATTCAGATGGAAAAAGTCCACAGTCTAAGACCATCCCCTGTACCATGTCCACAGTCTAAGGCCATCCCCTGTACCATGTCCACAGTCTAAGACCATCCCCTGTACCATGTCCACAGTCTAAGACCATCCCCTGTACCATGTCCACAGTCTAAGACCATCCCCTGTACCATGTCCACAGTCTAAGACCATCCCTTGTACCATGTCCACAGTCTAAGACCATCCCTTGTACCATGTCCACAGTCTAAGACCATCCCCTGTACCATGTCCACAGTCTAAGACCATCCCTTGTACCATGTCCACAGTCTAAGACCATCCCCTGTACCATGTCCACAGTCTAAGACCATCCCCTGTATCATGTCCACAGTCTAAGACCATTCCTTGTACCATGTCCACAGTCTAAGACCATCCCCTGTACCATATCCACAGTCTAAGACCATCCCTTGTACCATGTCCACAGTCTAAGACCATCCCCTGTACCATGTACACAGTCTAAGACCATCCCCTGTACCATGTCCATAGTCTAAGACCATCCCCTGTACCATGTCCATAGTCTAAGACCATCCCCTGTACCATGTCCACAGTCTAAGACCATCCCCTGTACCATGTCCACAGTCTAAGACCATCTCCTGTACCATGTCCACAGTCTAAGACCATCCCCTGTACCATGTCCACAGTCTAAGACCATTCCTTGTACCATGTCCATAGTCTAAGACCATCCCCTGTACCACGTCCACAGTCTAAGACCATCCCTTGTACCATGTCCACAGTCTAAGACCATCCCTTGTACCATGTCCACAGTCTAAGACCATCCCCTGTACCATGTCCACAGTCTAAGACCATCCCCTGTACCATGTCCACAGTCTAAGACCATCCCTTGTACCATGTCCACAGTCTAAGACCATCCCTTGTACCATGTCCACAGTCTAAGACCATCCCTTGTACCATGTCCACAGTCTAAGACCATCCCCTGTACCATGTCCACAGTCTAAGACCATGCCTTGTACCATGTCCACAGTCTAAGACCATCCCCTGTACCATATCCACAGTCTAAGACCATCCCCTCTATCATGTCCACAGTCTAAGACCATCCCTTGTACCATGTCCACAGTCTAAGACCATCCTCTGTACCATGTCCACAGTCTAAGACCATCCCCTGTACCATGTCCACAGTCTAAGACCATCCCTTGTACCATGTCCACAGTCTAAGACCATCCCCTCTATCATGTCCACAGTCTAAGACCATCCCTTGTACCATGTCCACAGTCTAAGACCATCCCTTGTACCATGTCCACAGTCTAAGACCATCCCTTGTACCATGTCCACAGTCTAAGACCATCCCCTGTACCATGTTCACAGTCTAAGACCATCCCTTGTACCAAATGTTGGCCAACAATTATGAACATAGTGATGTACATGATATCTCCACTACGAGCACTAGTTTTACAAGACCGATCGCTTCCGGCTGGTCCTTGATTCATGCGTGGACTTTTACGCGGACGGACTTGTGTACACACGATCGGAAAGTCCGACAACAAACATTTGTTGGAGGAAAATCTAAGAACCTGCTAGCCAACATTTGTTGGCAGAAAGTCCGCCAACAAATGTCCAGTGGAACATACACACGGTTGGACTTGCCGCCAACAAGCTCGCATCCAACATTTCCCGTTGGAAAGTCCAATTGTGCGTACCCGGCATGACCCTTCATATCTCCCGGTGAAGCGGCTGAGCGCCGTGAAACATGTAGAGATACATCGGGGGTGGGACTGTTCCCCACTAAACCTGACAGTCTGATGTTATAGCAGTCTCTATTTTGATATTTTGTATAGCAGTTGATACTATACGTACTGAATTTCTATGTGGGAGCAGAGTCCAAAGGGGGGGGGGAGCTCATACTAGGCTTGCAGGCTATTTGTTTTTATTGATGCATTTGCAATAAAATACATTTTATTTTAAATATTGTCAGTTTGGTTGTATTATGAAGTTTCTGGGGGTACCAAGAAAGTTCACTTCCTCATTTATTTTTTATGCATATTTTTGCTGCATGAGCAAAAATGAACCAAAATTGGCCAGTTAGAGCATGTTTTCCATCCATGACAGCCAGGGGGCACTAGAGCAATGTCTTTGTTCACACGTATCATTTGTAGGTGAATTTAATGTTATTTCAGTTGATGAATTTCTGCATTCCCAACAAAAATTCTCAGTTTATATGCTTAGCAAGTAAAGAAGGTCATTTGTATACTCTGTACAGGAAACGTGACGCTCTAATGGATCTACTGTAGCTGTGCCAACCATTCTCTTCTGTAGCAATGGTAATTAGACCGGGGCAGAATGAAAAAATGCGTTTTGTTTTGTTTCGGAGTCATTATTTACATAAATTTGTTCAATTCGTTTTACGGAATTTATTTTGTTTATTCGAATTTGAATGGATTTGAATTTTCAGAATTCGGTCGAGTTGAACTCAATTCAACCGAAATAATAAAAATTTGAATCGATCCGAATTTGAATTGAATTGCCTTTGAATCGAATTCTTTTCGAACGTGAAATTTATTCTATTCAAAATTTGAATTTTGTAAGATGGTTAGATTTTTTCGATTTCATTCTATTTGTATTGTTGTTGTTTTTTCTTTTTGGTATTCTTTTATTTCCTATTCTATTTCTTTCTTTTCTACTCTATTCAAATTCAAATTTATTGTATTCGAAATTCACCTTTAGGAAAATGGTTATATTGTTATATTCTTTCTATTCTCTTCTTTTCTATTGTTTATTATATTATTTTTCATTCTTTTCTATTCTATTATTTTAGTTTCCATTCTATTCTATTCAAAATTCAAATTTCGGAAGATGGTTATATTCTTTCTGTTCTATTCTATTTTATTCTATTCTATTGTCTTTTCAATTATATTAGATTTTTTTCTATTCTACTCAAATTTTAATTTATTCTATTTGAATTTTGGGAAATGGTTATTCTCTTTCTATTCCATTCTATAGTTTTTTTTTTATTCTATTCTATTCAATTCTGTTCTTTTCTATTGTATTCAAACTTATTCTGTTTGAAATTTGAATTTAGGAAGATGGCTATATTCTTTCTACAGTGGTGTGAAAAAGTGTTTGCCCCCTTCCTCATTTCCTGTTCCTTTGCATGTTTGTCACACTTAAGTGTTTCGGAACATCAAACCAATTTAAACAATAGTCAAGGACAACACAAGTAAACACAAAATGCAATTTGTAAATGAAGGTGTTTATTATTAAAGGTGAAAAAAATCCAAACCATCATGGACCTGTGTGAAAAAGTGATTGCCCCCCTTGTTAAAACATACTATAACTGTGGTTGTCCACACCTGAGTTCAATTTCTCTAGCCACACCCAGGCCTGATTATTGCCACACCTGTTCACAATCAAGGCATCACTTAAATAGGAGCTGCTTGACACAGTAAGGTCCACCAGAAGATCCTTAAAAGCTACACATCATGCCGAGACCCAAAGAAATTCAGGAACAATTGAGAAAGAAAGTAATTGAGATCTATCAGTCTGGAAAGGGTTATAAAGCCATTTCCAAAGCTTTGAGAATCCAGCGAACCACAGTGAGAGCCATTATCCACAAATGGCGAAGACATGGAACAGTGGTGAACCTTCCCAGGAGTGGCCGGCCGCCCAAAATTACCCCAAGAGCGCAGCGACGACTCATCCAAGAGGTCACAAAAGACCCCACAACAACGTCCAAGGAACTGCAGGCCTCACTTGCCTCAGTTAAGGTCAGCGTTCATGCCTCCACCATCAGGAAAAGACTGGGCAAAAATGGCCTGCATGGCAGAGTTCCAAGGAGAAAACCACTGCTGAGCAAAAAGAACATCAAAGTTCATCTCAATTTCTCCACAACACATCTTGATGATCCCCAAGACTTTTGGGACAACATTCTGTGGACCGATGAGACAAAAGTGGAACTCTTTGGAAGGCGTGTGTCCAAGTATATCTGGCGTAGAAGGAACACTGCATTTCAGAAAAAGAACATTATACCAACAGTAAAATATGGTGGTGGTTAGGGATGAGCCGAACACCCCCCGGTTCGGTTCGCACCAGAACTTTCGAACTGACCCCACGTTCGTTACGAACGTTAGAACCCCATTGAAGTCTATGGGACTCGAACGTTCGAAATGGAAAGTGCTAATTTTAATGGCTAATATGCAACATATTGTCCTAAAAAGGGTTTGGGGACCTGACTCCTGCCTCAGGGGACATGGGTCAATGCAAAAAAAAAGTTTTAAAAACGGCCGTTTTGGCGGGAGCACTGATTTTAATGACGATTAAAGTGAAAAAAAAAGTGAAATATTCCTTTAAATATGGTGCCTGGGGGGTGTCTGTAGTATGCCTGTGAAGTGCCACGTGTTTCCCGTGTTTAGAACAGTCCCTGCACAAAATGACATTAAACGGAAATAACACCATTTAAAACTGCTTGCGGTTTTAATGTTATATCTGGTTCCTGCAATATGGTTGAAAATCATTGAGAAAAATGGCATGGGTAGCCCTCCCTGCCCATTACCAGCCTATTTGGGTCTTGTACGCATATTAAGGGGAACCCCGTACCCATATTAAAAAAAGGAAATGCGTGTGGCCCCCAGGCCCTATATACTCAGAACAGCAGTATACAGGCGGTGCAAACAAGACAGGGACTGTGTAGGTTTGTTGTGTTAAGTTGAATCTGTTTGTAATTTTCAACTGGTACATTTTTAAAGTGTAGCTCCAGTCAAAAAAACTATTTTTAAGCTTTTTGGAAAACATAGGGAAGGGTTATCACCCCTGTATAATTTGTTTTGTCGTCCATCTTTTTTCATCTCACTTGCTGCTGTCTCCTTCCGTTTGCAAGTAGGAGATGTTTGTAAGTTGGATGTTTGAAAGTAGGGGCCTGCCCTATATGCTCTGCAGAAATGGCGGAACAAGGTGTTGGTTTTGCCACAACATTGTAAGCCCTCAAAGTGACTCTTGGTGGGCACTGGAGCGCCCTGCTGTGAACGATTATATCAAGAATTGTAATTACATGCCATTGTTGAACAGTGGTAGAAAAATTGACCTTTGGTGGTTGTGGTGCTGGTGCCACAACACTATAAGTCCTCACCGTTACTCTGGGTGGGCACAGGAAGGGGCCCTCCTGTGAAATATTATATCAAGAATTGTAATTACATGTCCCTGTTAAACAGGGGCAGAAAAATTTGGCCTTAGGCACTGCTGCTGGTGCCACCACACTGCAACCTTTTCCATATACTCTAGTTTTTTTGCTGGAATTAGCCCTGCTGCAAAGCATTGCATCAAAAATTGTACTTAAACGCCCCTGTTAAACAGGGGCAGACAAATTGGGCCTTAGGCACTGGTGCTGGTGCCACCACACTGCAACCTCTGCCATATACTCTAGTTTTATTGCAGGAATTAGCCCTGCTGCAAAGCATTGCATCAAAAATTGTACTTAAACGCCCCTGTTAAACAGGGGCAGAAAAATTGGGCCTTAGGCACTGGTGCTGGTGCCACCACACTGCAACCTCTGCCATATACTCTAGTTTTATTGCAGGAAATAGCCCTGCTGCAAAGCATTGCATCAAAAATTTTAATTAAACGCCCCTGTTAAACAGGGGCAGAAAAATTGGGCTGCTGGCATCGCCCAGAATCAAAAATGTTCTTCCAACATATCAACGGAGGAGGAAGAGGATAGACAATCAACATAACAGGACAGTCACTCAGCATCAGCATAGGCAGTCTTGAAGGGATGTGGTATTTCAAAAAAAATTATTCGGTTACATCAGCTTCAGGTGCTTGGTAGCTGTGGGTGATCCAAGACTGATTCATCTTGATGAAGGTCAGTCGATCAACTGATTCGGTGGACAGGCGCACCCTGTGATCGGTAACAAAGCCACCAGCAGCACTGAAGGTGCGTTCCGAAAGAACGCTGGATGCAGGACAGGCCAGTAGCTCAATTGCATACTGTGCAAGCTCTGGCCAGTGATCCATCCTCAAGACCCAGTAAGCCAGAGGATTTTCGGTGGGAAAGGTGTCCAAGTCTGACCTTGCCCCTAGGTATTCCTGCACCATGTAAATCCGACGCTGGCGATGGGTGCTGGAACCGATCATACCTTGGGGCTGCGGACTAAAAAATTGTCTGAAAGCATCAGTCAGACGGCCACCTTCTCCACCGCTCCTTCTGACCGATGCCTCAGCAACACGTTGTCCAGGACCAGGAGTTTGTAACCTCCCAGTCTCTGGGAACGCGTTGCACAGAGCTTTCTGCAAGGCCTGAGGCATTCGGTCCGGAGTCCTCTGGGTCACTAAGGACAACATGATCCGCAGCTACCTCCTCCCAGCCACGTACAAGTCCACGTGTTTCTTGGGACTGTAAATCATCCCTACAAGACTGCTGCTGCTGCATGCTGACACAATCATCCTCCTCCTCCTCTTCCTCCTCCTCATCCTCTTCCTGTGTGATGGGTGGCACAGCAGGAACACTGTCTGAATAAAGGGGGCCTTGAGAGGCAAGGAAGTCCTCCTCTTCCTGCCTCTGTTCTGCCTCAAGTGCCCTGTCCATTATTCCACGCAGCGTATGCTCCAAGAGGTGGACAAGAGGTACAGTGTCACTGATGCATGCACTGTCACTGCTCACCATCCTTGTGGCCTCCTCAAACGGTGACAGGACAGTGCATGCATCCCTGATCATGCCCCACTGGCGTGGTGAGAAAAAACCAAGCTCCCCTGACCCTGTCCTGGTGCCGTAGTCGCACAGGTACTCATTGATGGCCCTCTGCTGCGTGTGCAGCCGCTGCAGCATGGCCAATGTTGAGTTCCATCTGGTGGGCATGTCACATATAAGGCGGTTCTTGGGCAGGTTCAACTCCTTTTGGAGCTCAGCCAGCCGAGCACAGGCATTAAATGATCGGCGGAAATGCACACAGACTTTCCTGGCCTGCTTCAGGACATCCTGTAAGCTGGGGTACCTGTCCAAGAACCGCTGCACCACCAGGTTAAGGACGTGAGCTACACAGGGCACATGGGTCAGTTGTCCCTGTCGGAGGGCGGAGAGGAGGTTGGTGCCATTGTCGCAAACCACCATTCCTGGCTTAAGCTGGCGTGGCGTCAACCACCTCTCGGCCTGCCCCTGCAGAGCTGACAAAACATCCGCCCCAGTGTGGCTCCTGTCCCCCAAACAAACCAGCGCAAGCACGGCATGGCATCGTTTTGCCTGCGTACTTGCGTAGCCCCTGGAACGCCTACGGAGCACCGCTGGTTCTGAGGACAGAGCACTGGAAGAGGCCATGGAGGAAGAAGAAGAGGAGGGGGTGGAGGAGAGAGGTGTGTCACAACCAATAGTAGCATTTTGGAGGCGTGGTGGCGGAACAACCTCCAACACTACTGCACCTTGTCCTGCATCCTTCCCAGCTGCCAGAAGAGTGACCCAATGGGCCGTGAAAGACAGGTAACGTCCCTGTCCATGCCTGCTGGACCATGAGTCAGCGGTAATATGCACCTTACCGCTGACCGCCCTGTCCAGCGAGGCAAGGACATTGCCTTCCACATGCCGGTAGAGAGCCGGAATCGCCTTCCGTGAGAAAAAGTGGCGTTTGGGGACCTGCCACTGAGGAACCGCACATTGTACAAACTCACGGAAGGGGGCCGGGTCTACCAACTGAAAAGGCAGCAGTTGAAGTGCTAGCAATTTAGCCAAGCTAGCATTCAACTGCTGGGCATGTGGATGGCTGGGAGTGAACTTCTTCCGCCGGTCCAGCAGCTGGGGCAGGGACATTTGCCTGCTATAATCGGACGTGGGTGTACCGCTAGCAGAGTTCCCGGAAGCACTTGGCTGTGACACACCTAATTCTACACCTTCATTCCTCTCAGAGCAGGTTTCAGAGAGGACTGAATGTCTAGTGGGGTTGGAGATGCCAGCTGATGAGGAGCAAGGAGAGGTCCGCTTTGTTCTTTGGTGTGGGTCTTTGAGGTACGCTTGCCAACGAGCTGCATGGCAGGTCAACATATGTCTGGTCAAGCATGTGGTGCCCAAGCGGCTGATGTTTTGGCCACGTGAGATACGCTTGAGACATATGTTGCAAATAGCAGCGGTGCGATCTGATGCACTCGTCTCAAAAAAGGCCCACACCAAAGAACTTTTAGAATAACGCGCAGAGGCAGCGCTCTGCACAGGCGGAGCTCTGCGGTGTGATTCAGTCGGTGTGCTGCCCCTAAGCTGGCCCCCGGAGGGCATCCTGCCTCGTTGGACATGTGCCTCCTCCTCATCCTCCTCCTCCTCTCTCCTTCCAGGCACCCACGTGGAGTCAGTGCCCTCATCATCCCCTCCCTCTTCATCGCTGTAGCAAACCTGGCAGTATGCTGCAGCTTGTGGAACATGACTGCCAGATTGCTGTCCTTCTTGAGCATCCCCTCTCTCTGCGCTCACGCTACTGCCTTCCTTTAGCTGAGGGTCATCATCAGAGCCCACAAAACACTGGGCATCCTCCTGGAGCATGTACCCAACACTGTGCTCAAAGAGTTCAGGAGACTCCTCAGGAGGACGTGGTGGGTCTAGGGAAGGAGTCACTGATGATGACATTGAGAGGAGGGAAGACGATGCGTTGGCAGCTGCTTTGCTAGTACCCTGAGACTGGGTGAGAGAGGATGAGGAGGATGAAGAGGGCTTGGTCATCCACTCTACCAAGTCGTTGGCATGTTGCGGTTCAACATGTCCAGCTGCCGAAAAGAAGGACAAGCGTGTCCCATGGCCACGTGCTGATGACAATGCACCGCGTCCACGACCAGCACTGTTGTCTCTAGACACAGAGCCTGCTTGCCCTCTTTTATCGGCTCGCGCCTGTCTGCCTCTCCTTGCTGGCCTTCCAGACATGGTAATGGCCTGAAGGGAGTTGGGTAAAAAAGCAGTTCGGTAGTGTATATTGTGCTAGAGGCACACAACACCCACTAACTCCTGCAGATGCCTTTATTATAGAACACCAGAGATAAAGGGGTATATACAGATGTATACTGTGCTGTGCTGGAGGCACACACAACTTCCAATAACTCCTGCAGATGGCAAGTGGGCTCAAATAGAGAACAGCTATGTAGGTGGATATAGCGGTATGTACTGGGTACAGAGCACGCAGACAGCACGCACTAACACTACTGACTGCAAGCTCTATTATAAAAGATAGATCACTAGCTATATAGGTGAGGTGAATATAGCGGTGTATACTGCGGTCAGGGCACGCAGACAATAACCAGAGAACACCAATAACTCCTGCAGATGGCAAGTGGTCTCAAATAGAGAACAGCTATGTAGGTGGATATAGCGGTGTGTACTGGGTACAGAGCACGCAGACAGCACGCACAAGCTCCTAACACTACTGACTGCAAGCTCTATTATAAAAGATAGATCACTAGCTATATAGGTGAGGTGAATATAGCGGTGTATACTGCGGTCAGGGCACGCAGACAATAACCACTACACAACAGCAAGATCGAAAATCGGCCGAAAACGATCGGTGTGTACTGTGTTGAAGGTACACAGAACACCCACTGCTTCAGACGCCAACACACTACACGAGGCCGCCGCGCTGGCGGCCTTATATAGTGTGGGGCGTGCACTACACAGCCTGAACTATGATTGGCCACAGGCATCCTGCCTGTGGCCAATCATGGCTCTCCTCGCTGCTGGCGCTGCGATTGGCCAAGCATGCGGGGTCACAGTGCATGCTTGGCCAATCATGAGCCAGCAATGCACTGCGCCATCGCTGTGCATTGTGGGCCGTGAGCGCCACACGAATTTGACGCGAACGGACCAAAATGTTCGGACTTCGCCGAACGGACGAACAGCCAATGTTCGAGTCGAACGTACGTTCGACTCGAACATGAAGCTCATCCCTACCTGTATGCTGTGCCTGCTAGCAGGGGCGGGCTGGGCCAGGGGGCAGGGTGGCAATTTCCCCCTAGGCTGCCCTAACAATATACGCATAATGGCCAGCGGCCACCACTCACGATTTTTTTTTCTTTTCGGGTCAGGGCAGGGGCTGCAAGCTGAGGCGGAGGGAGGGGCGCGGAAACTCAAGAGGCACTCACTTATGTAGTGGAGGCCGCTCTGTTCCCGCACCTCCCGTCGGTCGCGCTCACACTAATCCACTGACAGTGGAGGGATAGACAACCTATCAGCTCGTGTGGGGGATTTCCTCCCCCTCCTCCTCTCCTCCGAACACTGCAGCATGTGTGAGCGGCCGCCCACTCTGTTCCCTCCCCTGCTTCCTCATTGGTAGAGGGAGGGAGCCCATCAGCCAAGCCTCCAGCAGCTCCAAAGCATCGTGGGACATGTAGTCCCTAATGCCGACAGCCCAATAGCAATTCCTGGGCGCAAAAAAATCCCTAGCCTGCCCACAGGACGAGGACAAACGAGAGGCTGCGGGGGAGCAGACTGTCACCCCATGAGGCTGATCCTGAGGACAGAGCAGAGATAATGTAATTTTTTTGGTGAATGTGTTTTTTTTATTTTTTATTAAAAGGTTTTACACTATGAAGATTTCTCACTTCTTTCCCATTGTTTCAAGCTGGGAGCTGATATTATTAACCCCTTCATGACTAAACCTTTTTTGAAACTTGTTTACAAGTAACAAATCTTTTGTTAGAAAATTACTTAGAACCCCCAAACATATTAAATATATATATATATATATATTTTTTTTAGCAGAGACCCTAGAGAATAAAATGGCAATTGTTGCAATATTTTATGTCCCACTGTATTTATGTAGCTGTTTTTCAAATACAATTTTTTTGGAAGAAATACACTTTCATTAATTTACCACTTCAATACCGGGCATTTTCATCCCTTCCTGCCCAGGTCAATTTTCATTGTGCGGTCATGCAACATTGTACCCAAATACATTTTTTCCCACAAATAGAGCTTTCTTTTGGTGGTATTTGATCACCTTTGCGTTTTTTATTATTTGCGCTTTAAACAAAAAAAAGAGTGCCAACTTTAACCACTTCAGCCCCGGACCATTTTGCTAGCCAAAGACCAGACCACTTTTTGCGATTCGGCACTGCGTCACTTTAACTGACAATTGCGTGGGTGTGCGACGTGGCTCCCAAACAAAATTGATGTCTTTTTTTTAACCACAAATAGAGATTTCTTTTGGTGGTATTTGATCACCCCTGTGGTTTTTATTTTTTGCGCTATAAACAAAAATAGAGGGACAATTTTGAAAAAAAAACACATTTTTTTTACTTTTTGTTATAATAAATATCCCCCAAAAATATATAAAAAAAAACTTTTTTTCTCTCAGGCCGATACGTATTCTTCTACATATTTTTGGTAAAAAAAAAATTGCAATAAGCAATTATTGATTGGTTTGCACAAAAGTTATAGCGTTTACAAAATAGGGGATTGTTTTATGGCATTTTTATTAATAATATTTTTTTTCTACTAGTAATGGCGGCAATCAGCAATTTTTATTGTGGCTGAGACATTATGGCGGACACACTGGACATTTTTGACACATTTTTGGGACCATTGTCATTTATACAGCAATCAGTGCTATACAAATGCAGTGATTCCTGTGTAAATGACACTGGCAGTGAAAGGGTTAACCAGTGGGTGGCAGTGTAGGGGTTAAGTGTTCCTAGGGGTATGTTACTAACTGTGGGGGGGTTGGGCTTTCATTTAGTGAACACTGATCTCTGCTCCAATCACATGGAGCAGAGATCAGCGTGACTTGTTGCTAGGCAGAACGGGGAGATGCTGTTTACAACGGCATCTCTCCATTCAGCCGCCCCGTGAGACGATCGCGCATATGCCCATGGCAATCGAGTCCGCGGGACCCGCGACCAGACTCACGGGGGTCCCGCTTGCGATGGCAGGAGGGCATTAAAGATTGGATGTACCTATACGCCAATATGCCTGCCCGTGCCATTCTGCCGGCGTACATCGGCATGCGCTGGTCGGGAACTGGTTAAAAAAAAAAAACACAATATTTTTTACTTTTTTCTATAATATACCAACATTAAAAAAAAAAAAAAAAGAAGTTTACTCAGTTTAGGCCGATGTGTAATTTTCTACATATTTTTGGTAAAAAAAATTGCGATAAGCAGTAATAGGTTATAGCGTCTACAAAATAGGTTATTGATTTATGGAATTTTTATTCTTTTTTTCTTTTTACTAGTAATGCTGTGATTTTTATTGTGACTATGACATTGCGGTGGACAGATCAGACACTTGACACTATTTTGGGACCAGTGACTTTTATATAGCGATCAGTGCTATAAAAATGCACTGATTGCTGTATAAATATCACTGGCAGGGAAGGGGTTAACACTAGGGGGCAATCAAGGGGTTAAATGTGTTACCTAGGGAATGATTCTAACTGTGGGGGAGATGGGACTGACTAGGGAGGAGACCGATCCTATATACTAGGAACACATGATCTGTGTATTTACACACACGGATCCACATTCCTGCTCTGTCATGAGCGACTGCGGGTGCCCGGCAGACATTGCAGCAACTGGGTACGTGCATAGGCTCCTTGGTGGCGTGTACCTCAGTGTACCGCCAGGAAGCCAAGGATGTCCTATGATAAAGAGCACACTGGTGACATCTATCATAGAACCTGGTCCAGGAGCCAGGACTTCGTATGACAGAAGCCGCACTGGGTAAGCGGGAGATCTCCGCTCTGTGTTATCCAGCGGCTTTTCTCTCTCTAATCCCCATGCACTGAACAAACTGCATTGATGGGCTATGGTGAGGCAGCAATGATGGGCACTGACAAGGCTGAGCTGATGGGCACTGGTGAGGCTGCATTGATGGGCACTGATGAGGCTGCATTGATGGGCACTAGTGATGGTGAACTGATTGAGCTGATTTGTGGATTAATGGGCCACTTGACTAGACTTGCCCCCCAGGGCTAAGGCTGCCAGCCCTCCCCTGCCTGCTAGCCTCACAGGGTAGCCAATAAGGTCTATGTTAACCCCTTGCTGCAGGTATTGCAAAGCCCGCAGCAGCGAAGGGAAACTGCAACCAAAATACAATTACATTTAAATTATTAAGAAGCTTTTCTATGCCGGCAGGGAAAGTAAAAGACCTGTTTTTCAATGTATTTCATACCTGTCTGAGTAGTCTGTGTTGTATGGCGCTCCAGGAATCAACTAAAGGAATCCTGGCAGATGTCCCCTATTTATAGCACTTACTTGATCACTTAATTGTGTACAGGGGTGGTTCTCCTCCCCATGGGTGCGCTTATCTCAGCCCACATACTGCTCCTCTCAGACCCCTGAGCCATTACAGCGGCTCTCCTGTCACTTCCTCTGCGTTCCGGAAAGGCAATCAATGCCCCAAGAACTGCCGTTGTCTCCGACGCAACTAGCGTGACGTCAGCATGACACGCACACGCATGCGCTATACAAATCACCCCGTTGAAGCGAGGGGATTGCTCACGCATGCGCGTTGCGCGCAACCCAGCGTCCAGCAGCGATCGCGGAACGCCGCCGGTGTCTTGTAAAATAGTGTCCTCCATCAGATAGTGTCCCCTGCGTACTGCGCATGCGCAGTACACAGGAACACAGATTCCGAAAATTGCCGAGGATGAACGGCGCCTGCGCCGTGAGTCCAGGTTCTATCCCCACTATCCAAGTGGACATAGAGGTAGAATAAAAAAGAGCCGAGCGGAGCGAGGCCGAGCCCGAAGCGTGGCGAGCGAAGCTCGCCTGCGAGGGGCCCTCTAAAATTCACAACCCTATGTCCGCTTGGATGGTGGGGCTACCACTTCCACTCACGGTGCAGGCGCCGTTCAGCTTCGGAGTTTTTCCGAAGCTTCGTCTGCTCCGTACTGCGCATGCGCAGTACGGAGCGGACACCATTAGATGGCCGGACTCTATTAGGCAGAACACCGGCACGGGGATAGTTTCTCCAGTCAGAGTTGGTATGACTAAGGGGATTAGAGGACGGGAAACAATAAGCAATGTACTCTCTCCTGTCCCCGTGCCGGGAAGTCAGTGATACCACCAATGGAACTCCACCCTAATAGTTGCTGCAGCACCCACGATGCCCTGGGAGAGTGAAAAGAAATTATATGAAGTAACAATATACAAATTATATTTACAAAATAATCATATTATTTAATACCTAAATGATGGTGCACAACATTAACACAATAATTGATATCATTATATCACTGTTGTTGTTACAATGTTTCTTCCATGATACCTTTGTAGTGATATTTAGTGATGGCCCTGGAAGGGGAAAGAAAGAGAAGAGAAATGGAAGAAAAGAAAAAAGAAAAATATATCTATCTTTGTTTCTCATTGTTGCCAAAAAACCCCAAGGGGAATCCATTTTTCATTTTCTGTAGAATCATATGGGGTGTGCAGCCAGCTCGCAATCTAAATTCTTTATGCACTCTCTTTTTTACATATAGTGTATCCAAACGCAATAAAAACAAAAAACGATATGTTGTTGCTTACTGATCCATAGATGTGGTAGGTGCATTTATTTTCACCTTTTAAGCTAAGAATATTTTCAGTAAGTACTGAAAATATCTTTGATCCTAAAGAAATGTAGCATCCTTGGCACTTTCAATGAGCTGAACTTAATAATGTTATATTCCTTCTGTAAACTATAAATCTGCCACCCCCATATTGGAGATGAACAAAGGCTCTCTGATCAGACCCTGTGTTGGGTACTTGAATGGGAGGAGCACCCAGTGTCCAGAATATTGTGACCCTTAAATGCAGAATACAATGGTTTATTGGAAGTATAAAAAATTTACAGATCAAGCTAACACGTTCCCGGGGAACTGCCTCCCCCTTCTTCAGGGGTGATGGTATGCTCAGGGAGATGGGTGGGATCCATAGTGGTACCAGAATTTCCATTGGGCGTATGATGAGAGATGGGTGGGCTCCATTGTGGTACCAGATTTTCTGTTGGTACATGCTGGGAGATGGGTGGGCTCCAATGTGGTACCAGAACTTCTGTTTGTATGCACTGGGAGATGGGTGTGTTCCATGGTGGTACCAGAAAATGAATGAATGAATAATTTGTATAGCGCACAACGTGAACTGAATCGCCTCAAGGCGCTGTGATGAGCTTTGTTGTCAAGCTTCTTAGAAGAGGAAGGTCTTGAGTTTTTTCCTGAAGACCTGGTGGTTTTCTTCCAAGCAGACGTTGGTTGGTAGAGCGCTCCATAGCCGCGGACCTTGGACAGCAAATCTACGTTCCCCCTTTGATTTGTACCAGGATTTGGGAACGAGGAGGAGGTTTTGGTTAGTTGATCGAAGACTGCGGTTGGGTGTGTAGTGTTTTATTTTCTCAAGTAGGTATTGAGGAGCATCTCCATGCATGCATTTGTGGGTGAGGCAGAGGGTCTTGAATGTTTTCCGATTCTTTACGGTTAGCCAATGTAGGCTCCTCAGGGAAGGGGAGTTGGATTCCCAGGGTTTTTTTCCTGTTATCAGCCTTGCCACCGTGTTTTGGATAAGTTGTAAGCGCGCAAGTTGATATTGTGGTAGTCCTATGTAAACGGAGTTTGCATAGTCAAGTCGTGAATTAATGATTGTTTCAACTACCACTGCCTTGTCCTTCTTTGGGATGAAAGGGATGAGTCTGCGTAGCAGGCAGAGCACTGACTACTGCTCCTACATGCGCATTCATTGACATTTGCGAGTGAAAAGTGACCCCAAGACTCTTGGCCTTGGTCTTTGGGGAGATGGTCTGCCCAAAGATGGTGGGTGGTGTCCAGGGGATCTTGGTTCGGGAATTATGGTTTGCGTGTAGGATAAGAAGCTCTGTTTTTGATTAATTGAGTTTGAGGGAGTTTGTGGTCATCCAGTCTTCTATCAAAGTGAGGCAATTTTCTAGTTGCTGATGATGGTCTTTTTGTCCGGTGATACCAAAGTAAAGTTGCGTGTCCTCAGCGTATGAGTGGAAGCAGAGGTCTGGTAATCTGATGATTTTGAGAAATGGGCGGATGTATATGTTGAAGAGCACTGGCGACAAGGACGATCCTTGAGGGACTCCGCAAGAGACTGCCCGGGTTTCAGAGGTGAATTCTCCTTATTTCACTGTCTGAGAAAGATTTCTTGGAAGGATGCGAACCACTGAAGATCTGAGTCTGTGACTCCTGCTACTTCTGTGAGGCGGATGAGTAGAGTATTGTGGCCCACTGTATCAAACGCTGCACTGAGGTCCAACAGTACCAGGAGACATGATTCTCCGTCATCTGCTGCTTCGAGGGCGTCGTCCCATATCTTGAGGAGTGCTGTTTCTGCTCCATGGCTCGGGTGGAAGCCTGATTGCAGCGGGTCCAGGAGTTTATGCGTATCCAGAGGGTGTTGTATCTGTTGTACTACCGCTTTCTCCATGATCTTGGAGATGGTGTTAAGGCTTGTTATCAGCCTGCGGTTATTAGCGTCCTGAGGGTCAAGGTTAGGTTTCTTTAGAAGGTGTTTGACGGTTTCTTGTTTGAGGGCACCTGGAACAATCCCTTCTTTAATCGACTGATTTATGAGGTGAGTTATAGTGGGAGCCACGATGTCGGAACATTCTTTCAGGAGTTTTGTGGGGATGATGTCAATTGGTGATGTACTGTCTCAAAGGTTTTTGATGATGTTTTTAGTGGTGTCCGCGGTAATTGGGGTCAGAGAAAACTTCGGTGGTTGTGGGATGTTGGTTTAGATATATTCTTTTTGCTTTAGTTGACTGAGGTTGGCTGTTATTTTCTGATGAATTGTTTTCTGATGGTTTCGATTTTGTTTCTGAAAAAATCTGATAACTCATTGCAGAAATATTGGGTTTCCTTTGCTAGGGGCTCTAAGCATACCGCTCTTTCAGCTCTTCTGCATTCTTGCTTTAGCAGAGAGAGGGAGCCATTAAACCATCCCGAGTTTTTTCTCCTGATGAGTGTCCTGCATTTTGGAGCTACTGAGTCTGCTGATTGTAGTAATACCTTAGGGAGCTGAGTGTTTGCTCCGATGAATGGCATAAATTCAGGATTCGGAGTGTAGTTTCTTCTGCGATGTGGTCCAATGCATTGTTGTTGCAGGTTTCCATTTTTGGTGGGTAGTATTGGTGGAGATTTTGAATTTGATGGTGTGGTGGTCCGTCCACGGTAATGGTATGTTGTCGAGTATGTCGATGTCCATATTTTGTTTGAAGATGAGGTCCAGGGTGTGTCCTGAACCATGTGTGGGAGTCTTTATCAGTTGCTGGAGACCCAGTTCTTCCAGTTAGTTGATGCAGTCGGTCGTGATAGGGTCTTGGATATTGTTTGCCCAGAGGTTAAAGTCCCAAAGTGCCAGGAAGTTTTTGGATTTCAGGGTGTGTATTGAAATGAATTCCGTGAGGGGTGTAAGAAGATTAGTCTTTGGTCCAGGCGGTCTATAGCATAATAGAATGTGAGTGGTGTCATGGGGTGTTGATTGAAGATGTAGTGTCAGTGTCTCCATTAAAGGCACTGGGTTCTGCAAGGCTGGTTTGGTGAGCACCAGGTGAGATTTAAAGATCGCTGCTAGGCCTCCTCCTTTTTTTCCTTTCAGATGCTCAGTTAGGATCCTGTAGTTCAATCAGGAGTTAGCCAGCTTTCCGTGATGAAGATGCAATCTACGTTGTTTTGGGTGATGAAGTTGTGTACTTCCAGTCTGTGTTTGGCTGCAGACCCCGTGTTAATCAAGGCGCATGCTAATTGTTGTGGTTGAGTAGATATCTTCCTGTGTTTGATGGTTGATTGTAGGCTGGTCTTTAGTAGTTGTTCTTTTAGTAGGATTTTTTTAAATGGAGGGTGGCAATGTTGATGTGGTATTCCTTAGTCTGTGGACAACTTCTGCTGTGTATTTGAATTGGCACATGGCACGAGGATGAAGTCGATGGTACTAGGAGGACTGAGATGATGATCCTGATCCAGGTTTTATCCTGTTGTCAGTCTAATTATCAACCTTGCTGCCATGTTAAGACTATTTGTAAGCACGCACACAGCTGAATGGTTGATGATGTAAATAGTTCCGGTGGGGGTGATGAGGGAGGGAGAGCCTGCTGACCTACTGCCCTCCCGTTGATCCAGAGGAAGGCAAAAAAACCCTAGCTGTGCCAGCCAATTGCACCAGTAGGGGAAAAAATTCCTGCCTGACCTTCGGAGGCGGTCGGACCATGGACCCTGGATCAACCGCTGGGGGAGGGGGGGTAAGAGTGGGAGGGGGGTCCCACGAGCTTACCTGATTGTGGTGGTCCTGGCTTGCTGTGCGGTGGTCCTGTTGTGGTGGTCCTGGCTTGCTGTGTCACCTGGTACCTCTGCGTAGCTGTCCGGTTGCTAAAGGCATCTGTGTTTTTGGCCTGCTGAAAGGAGGGAGGTAGGGTAAGCTGGGAAGTGGGCTAATGTAGGCTGGGGCTCAGCCACAGCCACGGTCTTCCTTGTCTAGCTAGCTAGAGCATTGGAGGTGGCCAATGGTGGCTGTGGGTGTTTCCCACCCTAGTGACTGGTCAGGAATGGGACCAGGTCCCGTTAGAACCTGCTGGGGGGTCCGGGGGCTGACTCCAGGTCCTGGTGAAGTTTTAAGGCAGTATCTGGAGGGACTGGGTGGACCAAGATGGCCGGCGGTCTAGACCGGAGCCACGGGCTATCCTCATCTCGGCTTCCCAGTCCTTATGTAGTGTCGTTTGCGGATGAGGGGGAGGTCCGGTCGGCGTGGGTGCCCGGGCCTGCGCAGGCGAAATGGATGAGCGGAGGCGAGATGAAGGGGTGAGCTGATGGCTGGTGATGACAGGTGATCAGGGCTAGGCCGGAGTCGTGGTGTTTCCTGAGCTCCTGCCCGGAGCGGCTGGCGGGCAGGCGGCAGTGGTGGATGGTGTGATGTGGAGGTGGCTGGGTAGAGTGATCGTATGGGGGGCCGGGGGGATCGTGTTCCTAAACCCCCATGCCCGGGGGGCATTCTAATTGCTGGTTCAGGCTGCTGGAGGTCCGGGGAGAGCTGTGGGCTAGAGAGGCCGGAGCTTGTGACGGAGCTTTCTGACAGCACGTTTGCTCTGTCCGCACGTGTTAAGCTAACTGATTGTGTCTGCACCTATTTTCCAATTTATGTTGGTGCATTCTGGGAAATGGGTGGGCTCCATTGTGGTACCAGAATTTCTGTTGGTACATGCTGGGAGATGGGTGGGCTCCATTGTGGTACCAGCATTTCTGTATTTATGCACTGGAAAATGGGTGGGTTCCATGGTGGTACCAGAATTTATGTTGGTATGCAATGGGAAATGGGTGGGCACTGTGATGGTACCATAATTTCTGTTGGTACACACTGGGAGATGGGTGGGTTCCATGGTAGTACCATAATTTTTGTTGATATGTGCTGGGAGATCAGTGGGCTCCATGATGATGCCAGAATTTCTGTTGGCACACACTGGGAGATGGGTGGGTTCCATGATGGTGGTACCGGAATTTCTGTTGGTACACACTGGGAGATGGGTGGGTTCTGTGGTGGTACCAGCATTTCTGTTGATATGTGCTGGGAGATAGGTGGGCTCTGTGGTGATACCAGATTTTCAATTTGTATGCATTAGGAGATGTACGGGCTATGTGGTGATACTGGAATTTCTGTTTCTACACACTGGGAGATGGGTGAGTTCCATGGTGGTACCAGAATTTCTGTTGGTATGCACTAGGAGATGGATGGGTTTCATGGTGGTAGCAGAATTTCTGTCGGTACACACTGGGAGATGTGTGGGGTCTGTGGTGGTACCAGAATTTCTGTTGGTTCACACTGGGAGATGGGTGGGTTTCATGGTGGTAGCAGAATTTCTGTCTGTATGTGCTGGTAAATGGATGGGCTTCGTGGTGATGCCAGAATTTCTGTTGGTACATGCTAACGGAGAGGGATGGGTTCTGTGGTGATACCAGAATTTCTTGTAATGACAGAATGCCAGCCTGTGTGATGCAAAGGCAACAAGGCAACAAGCTAGGAGGTAGTGGGGGTCATTTTTTTTATACCTGTACCCATGGACTGAAGCTCTAATTTTAATAGAAAATTATAGCCTTGTGTTTCTGTATTTGGACCAACTGGCTGGCATATTATTCTGCTACTGCCCAATGTTTACTCCCATAATTGAGGGCTGACACTCAAATTTTTATACTCTTCATTTGCACCTCTTGTGTATCTTATAGTATTGGCTATGTGGTGCTCTCATTATCTTAGCCTCTATTAACCATTTGACCACTTGACCACTGGGCACTTAAACCCCCTTCCTAACCAGACCAATTTTTAGCTTTCGGTGCTCTCACATTTTGAATGACAATTACTCAGTCACTGTACCCATATGAAATTTGTGTCCCTTTTTTTCACACAAATAGAGCTTTCTTTTGGTGGTATTTAATCACCGTTTGGGTTTTAAATTTTTTGCGCTATAAAAGAAAAAAGACTGAAAATTCTGTAAAAAAAATAATTTTTCTTTGTTTCTTTTATAAAATTTAGCAAATTAGTAATTTTTCTTCATAAATTTTGGGTGAAATTTATACTACTACATATCTTTAGTAAAAATAAGTACAAATCGGTGTATACTATTTGGTCTTTGTGAAAGTTATAGAGTCCACAAGCTATGGTGCCAATAGCTGAAAATTGATCACACCTGAAGTACTGATGGCTCATTTCTTGAGACCCTAACATGCCAGAAAAGTACAAATACCCCCCAAATGACCCCTTTTCGGAAAGAAGACATTCCAAGGTATTTAGAAAGATGCATGATGAGTTTTTTTAAGTAGATTTCTTTTTCACAAAATTGTCATATTATTAGGTTATTTCTCACACACAGCATATGCATACCACAAATTATACCCCAAAACACATTCTTCTATTACTCCTGAGTACGGCAATACCACATGTGTGAGACCTTTACACAGCTTGGCCACATACAGAGGCCCAACATGCAGGGAGCACCTTCAGGCGTTCTGGAGCACTCAGGACAATTCTGACATTTCTATCCTACATGTAAAAATCATCATTTATTTGCTAGAAAATTACATAGAACACCAAAACATTATATATTTTTTTTAGCAAAGACCCTAGAGAATACAATGGCCGGCATTGCAACTTTTTATCTCGCACTGTATTTGTGCAGCAATTTTTAGAATGTGCTTTATTGGAAAAAAAAACAATTTTGTGCTTTAAAAAAACAAAACAGGGAGAGTGTGCATACGCGGCGCCCTGTGATGGCCGCCTGAACACAGGGCTCTGCAACGTCCCAGCCTTTCCGCTCACTTAGCGGCTGAACACCGCCGAAAAACATAGCGCCTTTTACAGCGGAGGTACCCACCGACACAGGGGCACTAGCGGATGCCAAAAGGGAAAGCGAGGAGAGGGCTGAGCACCCGTCTCGCAAGCCTCCCCGGAGCGGCCAACATATCTAAGATGGCGGCGGAGCGGCCGCCTCCCGAGGCCCTCACTGGAACAACAGGCTCTTCTCCCTGGTGGGACAGTCTCCACGAAGAGGTATGTGGAGGGGGTCTCCCCCAACAGCTCCAGGGAGGTCCTCAGTCCCCTGCCTCCACAATATCGCTTATTCAGCATACACTGGAGGACATTCATGGCCTATCTCCTGAAGGGGATCACAGATCACAGCATGCAGGTGCCTTCATAAATGCAGCACAGCTCATCCCTCAGCCACCCCAGTCCCCTCAGTCACAGGACATGTCTTCTATGTTTTCCAAATTTGCAGAGCTGCTTGATAGGGGGCTAGCGCAGACGGCGTCTAGAATTACCTCTCATATAAAATCTGATCTCCATATGCTGGGCTCCCACATTGAAAGTATTGAACTTAAAATGGATGCCACGATCGATCGAGTGAACCAGAATTCCGATCGTTTCCAGGAACTACACGATCAACTTGAGGGGGCTTACGCCAAAATCGACGATTTGGAAAATAGATCCCGCAGACTCAATTTCCGCATCAGGGGGCTTCCTGAATCGGTAACAGATGTACATGACGCTGTCCATTCACTCATAAAGACCCTCATCCCTGACATCAGATCACACCGAATGGAACTGGATCGCGCTCACAGAGCCCTGGGCCCCCCCCGCCAAGATGGTCTCCCACGCGATATAGTGGTTAAACCGCACTACTATAGCGTCAAGGAAGAGGTGATGAAGAGAGCTCGGTTATCACCCCAACTACAAATTATGGGTCACCAAATACAACTATACGCCGACATTTCTCCCTTCACTATCCAAAAAAGGCGATCCCTAAAACCTTTGCTGACGATCCTGACTCAGAAGAACATTAAGTACTGGTGGTTATTCCCATTTGGCTTGAAATTTGATTTTAATGGTAAACCTTTCCGCTTTACCTCACTCCATGAAGGAGAACTGCTGCTCCGCAAGCTAGGCCTCATCCCTTCGGATCCACCGTCCCCCATGCAGGCTACTTCTTCTGGGATGGCCAAACGTCCACCACCATCCAGCCCTCTCACTTCACTCTGGATCTCCCCCAAACATAAGAAAGCTAAAGATGGTCTTCCTCCATGATAATGACACAGTCCTATTTTTGGCACAAAAATTTATTTCTTCTGAGGGACTCCTTTTTTTTCTTTTTTTTTTTGTGGAGTCTGAACCTTTTTAGGTTCTTTGGTTTCAGGACCTTCTGTTAATCGTTCTCTCTCATTTTTCCCCCTTTACAACACCTGTGTTGTGTGCAAGTCATATATCACAGCCATTAGTTATGGTTTGCTACAGGTGTTCAGTTTTATCTGTTAATTTTAAACTGATTGCTATTAGGTTGGTGCTGTGGGGGCTGGGACGTTCCTCCTGAGCACTCTTTCCTTTCTGGGTGGGACAGTCCCTGAGGGGCCTGTCTCATCTAGTCTGGACGTCTCCTCCGTTGTGAGGATAGAAATGTTGACTTCCTTCGGTGGGTGGATCCGTTATTATCCCCCACCTGGGAAACATATGTCTTATATGTATTTCTCTCTTGTCTGTTTCATTTTCTTCTTTTTCCTCCTTTCTCTCCCTGATATAGCTTACGAAGCGGTCTCTCTTTCCCTTGCGGCTCGTATGGAAGCATGGATGTCCTTCCCGGTGTCTCGCAGTCTGCAGCTGGTAACAAGCGAGAGGGTAGGTCATAATGGTATCCCTACCTTCTGTGCCTTTCTGCTCCATGGCTAACATACCCCACCACAAACCATTACTGCGACTAGCCTCCCATAATGTGCAAGGTCTTAATTCCCCAATCAAACGTAAAAAGATTTTCCAGCATTGTCACACCCTAAAAATTGAAAACCTCTTTCTTCAAGAAACACATTTCCCGAAATCTTATCAACCCTCTTTCATTCACGCAAAATTCCCCAAATTTTACTTAGCTAATTCTGACAACAAAACCAAGGGGGTAGGTCTTTTCTTTTCAGGAAGGGTTCAATTCTCTTTGGTTTCCGAATTTAAAGCCCCAGGGGGTAGATTTATTCTTCTTAAAATTATTATCGATGAACAAATTTACTCTCTTATCTCATACTATGCTCCCAACAAGGGGCAAGCACAGTTTTTCCAATCCATGCTTAGTACCTTGTCTCCACTAACGGAAGGAATAGTCATTTACGGCGGTGATTCTAATTTAGCTTTTGACTCTGGGGTGGACAAATCACGCCCCCGATAGGGTTCGTCCGACTAAGCAGAGCCTTAAGGTAGCCAGACAATTATATCACTATGGTTTGATCGATGCCTGGAGGGAACTTAATCCCAGGGTTCGGGATTATACTCACTACTCTAGTCCTCACCAAACCTTTGCAAGAATTGATCATTTCTTTATCCTCCAACAACATATCCCACTAGTGTGTCGGTCATCCATTAGGGACTCTGCTTACTCGGACCATTCCATGGTCCTTCTCTCCATTCAGGGAGGTTCGATCCCTTGATCCGAGTTTCATTGGCGTTTAAATGCCTCCATTCTCAGCAACCCTGTACATGTTACGGAAATAGAACAACATATCCAAGATTACTTCCGCCTCAATGATGTGGAAGACATTTCCCCCTCAACGCTATGGGCAGCTCATAAGGCCACCATAAGGGGAGTCCTCATCCAAATATCTACCAGGTTACGCAAGGCTCGTAAGGCAGAAATACACAAACTTGAAAGGGAATTTTCTTCCCTAAGCAAAAGTCATAAAGCTAACCCCACACAACTCTCTACAGATAGATTGGATGTAGACCGTAATGCATTAAACCTTGCACTTACTGCGGTAGCAGAAAAAGAACTCAGATGGGAGGGAGGACGCCATTACCAACATAATAATAGTCTTGGCACCCGACTTGCTAGACGTCTTACCCCTAAAACCAAACTATTTTCACTCCCCAAAATCAGAATGAATGATGGTTCACTAACCCAGAATCCCCCTAAAATTTTGGATGCATTTCATGATTTATATCTCTCCCTCTATGGCAATACAGATAGTGGCTCGCATTCCGACGCCATTCATTCATTCTTACAGTCAATTCAAATCCCCACACTGAAGGATCACCACAGGGACGATTTGGAAGCTCCAATTTCTGCAGAAGAAATAGAAGGGGTCATTAAGGACCTTAAGTCGAATTCGGCACCGGGGCCCGACGAATTCTCGGTGCCTTACTATAAACATTTCTCGCAAACTCTCGCCCCATACCTAGCACGCTTCTTTAATCACCTCAGATCTGGCTCTCCCCTGGATAAAGCCCTAAATTCAGCTTTTGTCACGGTTATCCCCAAACCTGGGAAGGACCCCAGTAGCGTGTCTAATTATAGACCCATATCTTTGATCAACAAGGATCTTAAAATCTTAACTAAGCTCTTGGCTAATCGTCTCTCTAAATTCATTAGCCTATACGTACATGCTGACCAAGTGGGTTTTATCCCGGGGAGACTAGGCCCGGATCAAATAAGGAGGGCCGTGGACATAATCTCACTGTTGCAGTCCAAGTGGGACGGGGGTCCCCCTCAACAGGGGTGTCTCCTCTCACTTGATCTAATGAAGGCGTTTGACTCAGTTTCCTGGTCATTCCTGTTCCCCACACTTGAAAAGTGGGGATTTGGACAATCTTTCATGAACATCATTCACGCACTTTACTCGACTCCAGAGGCTCGAATAAAGATGCAGGGATATTTCTCGAACCCCTTCTCAATCCTTAGGGGCACAAGGCAGGGGTGCCCCTTATCTCCATTGATTTTCGCCATGGTCATTGAAACACTAGCTATATCAATTAGAGCGAACCCTGACATTAAGGGTATAAGATGTGGATCGAAAATACACAAGTGTGCTCTATTTGCTGATGATGTTTTGCTTTTCATTTCCTCTCCGACCACCTCGCTCCCAGTAATATGCAAACTCCTTAATGATTTTGGCGATATCTCTGGGTTAAGGGTCAATTATGCCAAGTCCTTAGTGCTTAATATCAACCTTACACCTATACTAGTTTCACAACTTAAACATAACTTCCGCTTTGATTGGTCGGAATCGAATCTCTCTTACTTAGGGATACACCTTTCAGCTTCAATTGACAAATTGTACTCAGCTAATTTCCCCCAGACATTCCGAAAGCTAGAGGAAGATCTGGCCTTCTGGGATACCCTTAAGTTATCCTGGCTGGGCAGAGTAAATTCGGTTAAAATGACACTTCTTCCAAGAATATTGTATCTCTTTGGGTCATTACCTATCCCTGTCCCTAAGGACCGCATTCGTAGTTTTCAGTCCAGAATCCTGAAATTTATTTGGGGATCCAAGGGTCACAGAATCTCTAAAGACACGCTTTTCCGCAATAAAAATCAAGGGGGGTCTAGGAGTCCCAAACATCCTTTCGTATTATCAGGCGGCGCAACTCTCCCAACTGTCTACTATTTACTTTAAAACATCCCAGCCAGATTGGGTCCACATGGAGAGACAGGCGGTCCCTAACCATACTTTGAATTGCCTCCTATGGAGCGCACCTAAGTCCAGACCAGCCGTTATGGCACCTACTCTTTCCCACTCCATCGCTCTTTGGGACTCTTTGAAAAATAATCGATTTATTACACACTGGAAACCACTCTCCCACATATTCAGGAATCCCCTCTTCCTTCCGGGGCAGGATATTATGGCCTTCCGTTGGTGGCTAGATAAAGGATTGTATAGGATTGGCCACTTTATTTCACCCTCTGGTCCTTTCTCTTTGGAACACTATATTAAAAAGCATCACCTGCCCGATACTGAAAAATTCCGATTTAATCAAATTTACCATTTTCTAAAGTCTTTGTGGCTTTCTACTGACCCCCCTCTTTCTATCACTGAATACGAACTTTGGTGTGGTCAAGCCATGGAGCAGAAGGGAGGGATATCGGTGATCTATCGCGCTCTTGCCAGGGCGGAAGGTAAAACACTTTTTATGCGAGAATGGGAAACAGATCTACAACAACAATGGTCCTTAGAGGATTGGCATACGGCGTCTCTTACGGCCTTCAAAGGCTTTCTGAATGCGACTCTCATAGAAGCTAATTTAAAGATTCTTATGAGATGGTATATGGTTCCTCTGAGACTAGCTAAAATTTATCCGAATGCCTCTCCCCTTTGTTTCCGTAATTGTGGCCATATAGGCTCTATGTTACATATCTGGTGGGATTGTCCGAAAATTAGGAATATATGGAACAAGGTTTTCCACATTATACGGAAGATCACAACCTTCCCCATTCATAAAACACCTCAAATAGCTTTACTCAATTTCCCCTTGCAGGGGGTCCCGAAATTAACTCAACAACTCATTAGATTTATTCTGGTCGGAACTAAACTCACTATTGCCAGGGCCTGGAAAAAAACGACGGTTTCCCTGAGAGTGGTTAAAAGGAAAATTTCTTGGATCATGGTACAGGAAAAAACAGTAAGCATCTTCCTTAATACGGTAGACAAACATACAGCGATATGGGATCCTTGGATCAATTATACCTCTAAGTGTCTACCTTGACCAGGGACTCCAGGTTGCTGTAGGGTGAGAGAGACCCGCTTCCTTCTTAGCTATCTTTTCTCTGTCTCCTTTTCTTTTCCTTTCTTCTTTTCTTTTCTTTCTCTCTTCTTTCTTTTGGTTATATTTTACCTCTGATTTAGTGCTTCTTATCAGGCCTAGTATAGGTACAACGTGAGGTTTAAACCCTCAATAAGATCATAAACCTCTAGCCTCAGATCTGTATGTTGATTTTTCATAATCTTAACTGGTTCACATGGATTAGTTATTTTTAGTCCAAGATTATTCATTGTCCTCCATTTCGGGGCATTTATTTTCCGATACTTATTCTAGAGGATGATGTTTCATAGATTCCAGATCCTGGGTTAGGTGGGGTCTCAGGGGTCCCGGCACAGCAAGTTCCCATTTGGGGTGCTAGGCCCAGGAGGCTCGACCTCACAGTTCATATATGGGTTCTCTGGAACCAAAGGTTATATAACTATTGAGATGTTGTTTCGTTAGAATTTCTTAATTTAAGTTTTACCTGGTTCTCACCAGATAGCTTATGCAGATAAGCCTCGCTCAATAACTCTCAGGGTTTATTTTCTGTCTATTCGGTACTCTATTGACTTTTATAATACAATTGTGCACTGTATAAACAATCATTTGTTTATGTGTTTAAGCTTTCAATAAAAATCTATTGAAATCAAAAAACAAAACAGTAAAGTTAGCCCAATTTTTTTTACTGGTTACATGTTTTGGGTTACAGAGGAGGTCTAGGGCCAAAATTATTGCTCTCGCTCTAACGTTCGCTGCGATACCTCACATGTGTAGTTTGAATACTGTTTTCATAAGTGGGCGGGACTTAAGTATGCGTTCGCTTCTGCATTTTATTCCTATTACAAGGAATGTAAATATCCCTTGTAATAGGAATATGGCATGACAGGTCCTCTTTACAGTGAGATATGGGGTCAATAAGACCCCACGTCTCACCTCTAGGTTGGAAAGACTGAAAAAAACAAAAAACGATCCTGGCTATGATCATATCGGTGAGTCGGTAGAAGCACCGGAGGGCAGCGGGGGGGGGGGGCGTCCACTCTTGCCTCCTGTAAGAACGATCAAGCAGTGGAACAGCCGCTATGATCATTCTTATGGTGTAGGGAATCGCCGGCTGAAAAAGCTGATATCTGAATGATGCCTGTAGCTGCACCCATCATTGAGATATCCCCGCACAAAGTCAAGGACGTCATATGATGGCCGGCAGGTGGGAAGTGGTTAAAATGCATTTTTTTTTTAACACAAAGTTGTCCATTTATACAATATTTATAACACATAGCATGTACATACCAAAAATGACACCCCAAAATAGATTTTCCTACTCCTCCTGACTATGGAGATACCACATGTGTGAGACTTCTACAGCCTGGCCACATACAGAGGCCGTGTACAGCCGAGTATGGCTGAGCATGGCAGAGCATGGCCGAGCATGGCCGAGCATGGCCGAGTATGGCTGAGCATGGCTGGGTATGGCTAAGTATGGCTGTGTACGGCTGGGTATCTCAAGTATGACTGGGCATGGCTGGGTATGGATGGGTATCACTGAGTATTGCAGAGTATGGCTGGGTATTGCAGGGTATGGCTGGGTATGGCAGGGTATGGCAGAGTATTGCAGAGTATGACAGAGTATGACAGAGTATGCAGGGTATTGCATAGTATTGCATAGTATTGCAGAGTATTGCAGAGTATTGCAGAGTATTGCAGAGTATGGCAGGGTATGGCAGGGTATGGCAGGGTATGGCAGAGTATGGCAGGGTATGGCAAAGTATGGCAGGGTATGGCAGGGTATTGCAGGGCATTGCAGAGTATTGTACGGTATTGCAGAGCATTGCAGAGCATTGCAGGGTATTGCAGGGTATTGCAGAATATTGCAGAGTATTGCAGAATATTGCAGAGTATCGCAGGGTATTGCAGAGTATCGCAGGGTATTGCAGAGTATCGCAGGGTATTGCAGAGTATAGCAGGGTATTGTAGGGTATCACAGGGTATTGCAGGGTATTGCAGGGTATTCCAGGGCATTGCAGAGTATTGCAGAGTATTGCAGGGTATTACAGCTGAGCATTGGGAGATGGATGGATGTGGCTCTGTGTCACAGACCAGCGCTGTGGGCACTACACATGTAGCCCACAGTGCTGCTGCCACCAATCTCTCCCCTTTCCGCTCACACTGGACAGAGAGGGGAAAGAGGAACCGGATTTCACGCCAACATCATTTGAGGGGGCGATCATGTGGTAAACGGCCGCTTCATCACTTTACCCCCTCCCAGAGTTATGCAAACGCCCTGTAGCCGTCATTCAGCTATGGGCCGGTTGGCAAGCGGTTAAAGACAGATAAACAAACCAAGACTTGTTTTTATCTGGCCACTTTATCTTGTTTTTTTTCACCACCGGAAATTTCCTTAAAACGTTCTTATCTTACACGTTTACTACCTCTTTTCATTTTAAGTGCTCACATTTTCTTGCTCTTTCTCTCTCTCTCTCTCTCACACTCTCTCTGTAGATATATACAGTTGTGCTCAAAAGTTTCCATGCCCTGGCAGAAATGGTGGAATTGTGTGATTCATATTGAAAATATGCCTGATCATGTAAAAAGAAAACGTCTTCACCTTTTCCACATTTTGTTATCTTACAGTCTTATTCCCAAATGGATTAAATTCATTATTTTCCTCAAAATGCTACAAACAATACCCCATAATGACAACATGAAAAAAAGTTTGTTTGAAATCTTTGCAAATTTAATTAAAAATAAAAAACAAAAAAATCCCATGTACATAAGTATTCGCAGCCTTTGCTCAATACTTTGGCGAAGCACCTTTGGCACCAATTGCAGCTTCAAGTCTTTTTGAGTATGATGCTACAAGCTTGGCGCACCTATTTTTGGGCAGTTTCTCCCATTTTTTTCTTTGCAGGACCTCTCCAGCTCCATCAGGTTGGACGGAGAGCATCAGTGCACAGCCATTTTCAGATCTCTCCAGAGATGTTCATTGGGGTTAAAGTCTGGGCTCTGGCTGGGCCACTCAAGGACTTTCACAGAGTTGTTCTGTAGCCACACATTTGTTATCTTGGCTGTGTGTTTAGGATTATTGTCCTGTTGATAGATAATCCTTTGCCCCAGTCCAGAGCGCTCTGGAGCAGGTTTTGACCAACGATGTACATTTCTGTATTCATCTTTGCCTTAATCCCGACTAGTCTCTCAGTTCTCCCATCCCCACGTCATGATGCTGCCACCACAATGCTTCACTGTAGGAATGGTATTGGCTAGGTGATGAGCAGTGCCTTGTTTCCTCCAGACATGATGCTTGCCATTAAGGCACACGACCGGACTTTCCATCAGAAAAGGTCAAATGGAAACATTCCGATCGTGCGTGGGATGATCCGATCGTTTTTCACAAAAAAAAATCAGACGGACGTAGAAATAGAATATATTTTCGATGGAATCAATTCCTATCGGGAAAACCGTTCGTCTGTATGCTGGTCCGATGGACCAAACACGACGCAAGGGCAGCTATTGGCTATTGCCTATTGAACTTCCTTTTCTCGTCTCGTCGTAAACCATCACGTTCAAAAACGAACAGACTTTGGTCCATTCGTGTGTGGTCAAGTCCGTTCATTCAGAACTCCGTCGGGAAGACCGTCGGACCTTTTCTGGCGTAAAGTGCAGTCGTGTGTACGCGGCAAAAGAGTTTAATCTTTGTTTCCTAAGATCAGAGAATTTTGTTTCTCATGGTCTGAGAGTCCTTCGGGTGCCTTCAGGAGGGCTGTCGTGTGCCTTTTACTGGGGAGTGGCTTCACAGGAGTGATTGGTGGAGTGCTGCAGAGATGGTTGTTTATCTGGAAGGTTCTCCTCTCTCCACAGAGAAATGCTGGAGCTCTGTCAGAGTGACCATCATGTTCTTGGCCACCTCCCTGACCAAGGCCCTTCTTCCCTTATCATTCAGTTTGGCCAGGAATCCTGCTCTAGGAAGAGTCCTGGGGGTTCCAAGCTTCTTCCATTAACGGATGATGGAGGCCACTGTGGTTATTGGGACCTTCAATGCTGCAGAAATGTTTCTGTACCCTTCCCCAGATCTGTGCCTCCATACAAACCTGTCTTGAAGGTCTACGGACAGTTCTTTGGACTTCATGGCTTGGTTTGTGCTCTGACATGCCCTGTTAGCTGTGCGACCTTCGATAGACAGGTGTGTGCCTTTCCAAATCATGTCCAATCAATTTACCACAGGTGGATTCAAATCAAGTTGTAGAAACATCTCAAGGATGATCAGTGGAAAAAGGATGTACCTGAGCTCAATTTTGAATGTCATCGCAAAGGCTGTGATACTTCTGTACATGTGATTTTTTTTGTTTTTTATTTTTAATAAAGTTGCAAAGATTTCAAACAAACGTTTTTCACATTGTAATTATGGGGAATTGTTTGTAGAATTTTCAAAGAAAATAATGAGTTTAATCCATTTTGTAATAAGGCTGTAACATAACAAAAAGTGAAGCACTGTAAATACTTTCCGGATGCACTGTATTTAAAGGGGAAGTCCGCTGTAACACTAAAATCTCCACATTTACAGGCATCTACAATGAAAGACTAACCTATCTAGCCCTGTAAAGAAGAAATCACTATACATACCTTTTTTTAAGCTGCTCCGGTCTGGTCTCCAACAGGGCAAGCTCTGCAGAGGAGACAGCCAACAACGTCTGGGAACAAATGGGGAATGACGTCACCCATAGACTTACTATGGGGGGGGGGCGTGGTCTCGGCATGGAAGAGTGAGGATGCAAGCCATCTGAGCTCCCCGGTCCGTGACCCCTCAGCAGCCTGCTAGCACAGCCATACCACACATTTCAGCGCCCCCAGCAGTCACGGACGGTGGCAAGACACAGCCCTCCGGGCGGACGACATTGCAGGAGGGATGGACAGGTATTTAATCCCGCTCCAGCCCCAGGCCTCCATGCCGGATCCAGCCAAGATGGCGGCCCGCTGCATCGGGCGCCTCCGGACCAGCCGCGCCTGAGAGAGGAGGGAGGGGAACAGAGCAGGGCCACGATGTGCCCCCATTCTCGCCGCTTAGCGACCTCTTTCCCTGCCTCCCCCGCACGCTATCCCTAGCCTCCTTGGGCAGTCCGGAGCACAGTGGGCTGCCGCTCTGGTTCCAGCAGGGCTCAGAAGCATCCCAGGGTCCCTCTCAGAGCAGGCTGCTTTCCCCTGAACTGCCTGGCCAAACTGCACATACCTCTGAGACACAGAGGGAGGTCCAGCTGTCCCATCCTATTGCACCTTCTGTGGACCGATCCCTGTGGGCCCTCTTACAAAATCTGCCTACCAAGGATGATCTGAGCCACATGGTGACCAGATTTGAAACAGCACTGAGCAGTGAGATAGCGGGGGTTAAGCAGGAAGTGTCAGCTACAACCACAAAGGTACTTTCACTGGAGATGGAGGTGACAGCCCTGAGTAAAGATATCTCGGGTATGCGGGACACCCAGGACACCCTCACAGACAGGGTCACCCAGCTGCAACTACTCTTAGATGACCTCGAAAATCGCAACCGCCGACGCAATATTAGAATCAGGGATCTGCCTGAGGCGACAGGACAGGCAGATCTTAAGGCTACGGTCACAGCCATCTTTAATAACTGCTTAGACCGCCCTGCAGAAACCCCGATTACCATCGACAGGGTCCACAGAACACTGGGCCCAAGAGGACCCGCAGACGGTAGACCGCGTGACGTCCTTTGCTGTTTGCACAGCTACTCGGTGAAGGAAGACATTCTGCAATCAGCATGGCACAAAGGTAGTCTGGACTTTGACGGAGCCCAAATCACATTGCTACCTGATGTTTCTCGGAGGACCCTTCAAATGCGACGCTGCATGCTGCCCCTCCTGGAGAAGCTCAATGAACAGCGGATCCCCTACAAGTGGGGGCACCCATTCCATCTTATCGTCCGCAAAGGAGGTCGGTCCCACGCCCTGCGCCACCCTTTCGGAAGTCCCGACTTCCTGGAAAGATTGGGGCTGCCACCGGTTTCTATTCCTGATTGGCTGGCATTTGTTCTTCCTCAAAACACTGTCGCCGCAGCGAACAACCCACCAGCTAGACCCCAGAGATCACGGCGGAATCGCCAGTCCCAGCGACGGAGATGGCAAGCACCTCAGGACCATGAACACTGACTAAGTAAAGCTACGCCTTACATCTTGCAACCTGGTGACAATTGTTTATCGTTAGACACTGTTTGAGAGGGCCACCCGGTCTCACGCCGAACTCGGGGACCATTGCCGGCTGGGTTTGACAGTTCTGTTCAGTTACTTCTCCGGTTGGGGTATAGGACTGGACTGGAGGGTTCTGAAATTTCCCTGAAAATCAGAAACTGCCTCCATGCCCTGCGGGGCACATGCACGACACCAAGGACCCTGCTGGCACTGTTGTTGTATGTTGCGCTGCCCCCCCCCCCCCCCGGGACTCTTCCCTGCCACTGAGAGACTTGGGACCCATGGTCCACCCTACCTCCCCGTGGCCTCTGGCGGGGACTTGCCGCCATTCGGTGACTCCCTGGGACTTATACTCCCTGGGTATTTATCCCAGGTAAGGGAAGATCTCTGGTATAGGGGTGTGTTAAGGAATCTAATGTAAATAATGATAATCAGAAAATGTATATACATGTTCCTTACTTATTATGTAGTATACAGATTGACTCTCCATTCGGAGTTAAGATGGCGTCCACTCCCTACATCTCACGCGTTAGAAGAATGCATTTGAGATAAGAGAACCAGCTTCAACCAAACTTCAAGCATCAAGTTTCTTCATTTCTCTTGTATTGTAACCAATAAGATGTACCTATTAGACTGACATAGCAATGACGTACCTTTCTGTATAAAATATTAACCCCGCCCACGAATAAAGCAGAACTTAGAAGTAGCCTGAGCTGAACGTATCTCAGAGAGTGTTTACTTCTAATGTGCATGCACATTTATACTTTTTTAATTAGAAATAGCAGCAGATAACCTCGAACTAGTTTGTAGTTCTTATCCATTTCAGGTGCAGCCTGACAGGTAAACGGCTCCCAACGGGGCCCCAATGGAGAACTCAGGGAACTTTGGATTTGTCAGGGAGGGGACATGCCGACTAGAGAGGCTCCTGCTGTATGGGCTATGTTTTTTCTCCCCTACAAGGGGAGGGGTGAGAGGGAGGAGGAGAGAGAGAAGAGAGAGGAAGGGCTATAGGGATTTGATATATTTATATTTTTTTTCTTTCTTTCCTCTCTTCCCCCTTTTCGTCTACAAGGCATGGCCCCCTCCTGGGCCTGGGCCGTGGCCGGAGAGGGTCTCCTATGGTGATGGCTGATACGCTTGCTCCCCCCTGCTCGGCTCCTCCTTTAGCGGTGGAGCCAGCAGGGGGAGGGAACACGGCGGGAGGGGGTTGCTTGGGTGGTCCAAATGTTTATGCATTCTGGGTTGAAAGGACTGTTTTGGTTACATGTATTTGTTGCTGAATGTTCTCCATGGTATACAGCGCCATGGTCTTTTATGTTTCTATTGCTGTTGAGATACTGACTAACTATTTGCAGGCCCTACGGGGGCTTCACTAGATTGCAGGCTGTTGAGGTGGTACTGCACCAATGGGATCCAATCTCTGAAGTGCCCTACCTCCTCCCCCAATAGGCCCCAACTGCCTTGATTGGCAGTTACTCTCCATTTAGAGACTTAGTACTCCCCCGACCTCCCTACATCCCCCGTCTCCGCTATCCCCTTTTTCTCTCTTGGACTACTCTTAGTCCTTCCTATCCTTGCTTCTTTGCTCACCTCCTTTCCACCCCCCGGTTCCCCCCCTCCCCTTCCCCCCCTCTTTCCTTTTTCTATTGTTATTTTATTTTTTTTTATTTTTTTTTCTCTCTCTCTTTTCTTCTCTTTGACTCTGGTGGGGACCGCTGGCCCGGGACCGCAGCTGCCATGGTCTTGAAATTGGTTTCCTGGAACGTTAAGGGACTGAATATTCCTGAAAAAAGGTCTAGCTGACTGGCGGAGTTATGGCGGATGAGGTCTCAGGTGGTTTTCCTGCAGGAGACCCACTTCCGGTCAGACCAGATCCCAAAACTCTACAGCAAACACTTCACCCTGGCATACCATAGTACTTCATCTACATCTAAGTCGAAGGGCACGTGTATCCTCCTTGCTAAAACCGTTCCATGGCGGCTAATAGACCTCCAGGCAGATAGTGAAGGGAGGTACCTCTTTGTTAAAGGTACACTCCACTCGAAAACGTTTTCCCTCGCGAACCTATACATGCCGAATGTAGATCAGCTCCCGGCCCTGGACGCTTGCCTGGATGCCCTGGCCTCTTTCACAGAAGGTACCTTGATTGTGGGTGGGGACTTTAACCTCACCATTGATCCCCACAAGGATTCGTCGATGGGGGCCTCCGCCCTGTCTGCGAGAACACGCACTCAAATTAGAGGGCTGCTTCACTCCCACCGCTTGATAGACATTTGGTGCACCCTCCATCCACACAAGAGGGATTACACGTTCTTCTCCGCAGTCCATGGGTCGTACCCAAGAATAGACATGTTTCTGGTCGCCCACGGTACCTCTTGTCTCTGATGCTCGGATAGGTCATATAGCCTTGTCGGATCATGCCCTGATTTCCATGGTGCTGAATCTGCTACCTGAGCCGCGGGGGTCGACCTATTGTAGGCTTAATGAGTCCCTCCTGAAGGAATCGGAGATACACGCAGATATAACCTGGGAAATAGATCTCTTCTTTGACAATAATAACAACTCGGTCCCTAATCCCCACACAGTATGGGCTGCCCACAAATGCTACGTAAGGGGTATTTTTATTAAACACGCACATAGACTCAAAGCAGCTAGGTCAAAGGCCCTCTCGGAGTTTATCTCCAAGTTACATGTGTGCGAGCAACGACACAAGTCCCACCCCAACAGCGCCCTAGAGGCAGAGGTAGGGGAACTTAGAGAAAAAATTAGGGAATACTCCCTCTTTCAAGCTAAAACCAAACTCTTGTGGACTCGTAGAGCGTATTACGAATTCGGAGACAAGTGTAGTAGGTCTCTAGCAAACGCTTTACGGGCACAACATAATGCGTCTTATATTTCAGCCATCTCTTCCGCTACAGGATCCAAAATCCATGACTCAAAGGGTATCGCAGAGAACTTCCATTCCTTCTATGAGGACCTGTACAATCTGCACCCTCAGCCATCGGGAGACCGCCCCCAAGCCCACTCTGAAGCCATTGAATCTTACCTTGCGTCAGCGAGCCTACCCTCCCTTACGGAGGAAGAAGTGGAGACACTTTCACAACCGATCTCCCTTGAGGAATTCTCGGCTGCCTTGGAAGGCTCACCCAAGGGCAAGGCGCCTGGCCCGGATGGGTTTACCGTCCCTTACTATAAAACATTCCAATCCCTGCTAGCCAAGCCGTTTATCGCTGCCTTCAATGCCATACTGGAAGGCCAGAATGTCCCGCCGGACCTTCTTCAGGCCAGTATTTCGGTCATACCCAAACCGGAGAAGGACCCGCTGCTCTGCTCGAGTTACAGGCCCATCTCATTACTGAATTGCGACCTCAAGCTGTTTACAAAAATACTGGTGGAGAGGCTTGCATCTGTTCTTCAGTGACTGGTACCCCTAGATCAAGTGGGTTTCATCCGCAGTAGAGAAGCCAGAGACAGCACAACGAGGACTATTGACGTAATAGCCAGCGCCAAGCGCCTTAAAGTCCTGATTATGTTTTTATCTGTGGATGCCGAAAAGGTATTTGACCACCCTGAGACACCTAGGTCTACCGCCTCCTATGATTTCCTGGATAGCGGCCCTCTACTAGTCCCCTTCAGCGGTAGTTAGAGTTAACGAAGCAACCTCAGCGCGCTTTAACAATCAGTAATGGTACAAGGCAGAGCCCCTCCTTCAACACATTAAACTTAACGCCGATATCAAGGGGCTAGAAACGTTGTCATACCACCACAAGGTTGCTGCCTTTGCAGACAACCTGTTTTATATTTCCAAACCTCACACCTCTCTTTTGGTACTCTTATCGGAAATAAGACGCTACGGAAAGCTTTCAGATTTCAAGATAAATTTACAGAAATCGGAGGCACTTAACGTCTTCTTATCCTCCAACACCCAGGCCCATACAAGCAAAAATTTCCCCTTCCGCTGGGCGACCCAAGCCATCCAATATTTGGGCACTAAGATCCCCCCGGACCCAAACCTTATTTTTCGGCTGAGTTTTCAACCCCTTTTAAAGACGTTCACCGTGGACCTGGAAAGGTGGTCAAATTTGGCAACCTCCTGGTTTGGTAGGTGTAATGTACTCAAAATGAACGTAATGCCAAGGTTATTATACCTTTTGCAAGCCCTACCTATAAAGATCCCCCAATCTTTTTTTAGAGGGCTGCAATGCATGTTTATTAAGTACGTGTGGCGGCATGGACCGCCGAGACTTAGCCGAACATTGCTCCAACGATCGATGCACAGGGGGGGTAGGGCTCCCGGACCCTGCATTATACTATACGGCGGTTCACATGAGTAGGACGGTAGACTGGTGCAGACACGTGGCGGATAAACTCTGGGTCCGTCTGGAGCGTGAATCGATCTTGTTCCCTATTGAGGGATTGCCTTGGAGTGGGACTAGCCTGACCGAGATGGCTCGGGTACATCCCCTTATTGAGCCCACGCTACGGGAACTGCATAGGTATTTCAAACTCTTAGGATTTCCCTCACCCTTGACCAGGGCAGGACTTACCATTGGGCTTGACTGGGCTCAAGCCCATGGGCCCCGCCGAGATACATAGCTCCGCTCACAGTCACACCCAGTCTCGACCTATGATGGACATGACACAGGGACTGGGCCCCACTGTGAGCCGAGCCGAGTACACTACTCTCTGCTCCTCTTGGGACTGCGAGAGGACCCGAGAGCCGCCAAGATACACAGGACTGTATCTCTGCGGCGCCATTTTTAAACTTCAAGACTGCAATGACAAGGCTGCAAATGACACTGGGGCAAGGCTGTAAATGACAAGGCTACACTGACAAGGCTGCAAATGGCACTGCCAGGCTGCATTGATGGGTATTTAAATATACGTTTTTTTCCTTAAAATTCCCTCCTAAACTTGGGGTGCGTGTTATACGTCGGCGCAAGTTGTATGCCGATAAATACGATAATGTATAGAAGGTAGGGCCCGAAAGTGACTCAAGCCCAGGGGCCCCCACCACCCTAAGTCCTGCCCTGGCCATTCAAGAGATCTATAGCTTGCTTAATGACACTTTACTCTCTACGCACTTCTAATCTCTTTATGCTCCCTTACAAGGTGCTTTTCGTCTGACCAGGTTTTATACATTCTATCATTTTCCACTTATTTATTGATTTCAATCGCTTCCTTTGTACATATTTTTTTTTATACAAAAAGGCCTTTTATAAAAAAAAAATTTTTAACTTTTTTCTTAACTGGCTACCTGATCAAGTTGTATCTCAATAATATTGCTTCTAAGTATCTCCTTATCAACTACATATTATTTATGTATATATTTATTTAACCTATCTTTATACTATTATAATACTATATATCCTTGACCCCTTTTTTTTCTTCAATTTATTCTCTCATAGGCTGTCCTAAGTCGCCCTCCACCCCACGCTCTGATACTCTTGTTCTTAAAGTAAGTAAAATTGCCCTTTGTCCCCTGCTGTTGTTATACAATATATCTTTTATTTCTTTTCCATCAGTAATATATTTGCTTCTTTTTTTACCATATATTTCCCCTTTTTCTGCTTATTTAGCTTGGTCTTTGTCCTCTGTGACTGCACAGGGACTTCTCCCTAGGGGAACTGTGTCTGTTCCGGCACTAGGCAGTGGCTAATTTTAGGTGGATTCTTTTGTGGGGTAAGCAAGCTTTTCTGTAATGCCCAGCATATGTCGTGATTTACTCTTATATGTATTGTAATAGTTATTTTTATTGATCTCCGTTTACTAAAAAAAAATCCTTTTTTTTTTTTTTTTTTTGTATATGTAGTTTCTTGTGACATTACTGTCCCAGTTTGCACATCCCCTGAAGAAGCACTACAGCGAAACATGTCGGGGTAATGTGCAACCTTCTCTTTTCCACTTAATCTGCTTGTTATGACCACCATCTATTTGAATTACTGCCTATTGTATTTTATGGTTATTGCCTATATGTTTTTTAACCTTGAACCTAATGAATTTTTTTTTTTTATAATATGGTTACAATCTTCTCTCATCATCGCACCATTAAAATTCCTTTCCCCTTCCCAATTGATACTTTAAGAACCTCTACAAAGATATTCCAGAGCAGGCTCTAACTGTAGAACAAAAATACATTGTCAAAAGACTAAATGATATGGAGGAAAAAAATTAGGCTTCCAGAACCCCATAGATGTACTGGTTACACCACAAGAAATTAGGGAGAAAATACAAAACCTGCAAACCAAAATATCCAGTGGGGTGGATGGAATCCTACCAGAGATGATTAAACACGGCTCCCCAGATTTACACACTGCACTAAGCAAAGTGTTCAATCTGGTCCTGAGTGCTGGTTTCTACCCTACAGTATGGAACCAAGGCCTCATAACTCACATCCATAAGACCCCTTTCACACCACACCGCCGATAGTGTGGGCGGTAAAACGCTAAGCGGCGTTTTACCGCAGGATTTGCGGCACATTTCGGCCGCTAGCGGGGCATTTTTACCCCCCGCTAGCGGCCGAGAAAGGGTTAAAACTGCCAGCAATACGCCGCAATAGCGGCATTTTGCCGGCGGTATTACAGCGCTGCCCCATTGATTTCAATGGGGAGCAGCGGTGAAGGAGCGGTGTGTTTACCAAAGAAGCTGCTGGCATGACTTTTCCCTGACGTCCTGCCAGTGCACCACTGTAGTGTGAAAGCCCTTGGGGCTTTCACACTACAGACAATGGTGCAGCTTCTTTAGGACAGATTGCAGGCGCTATTTCTAACGCTATAGCGCCTGCAAAACGCCCTGGTGTGAAAGGGAGCTAAGAGTGGAGACCAGTATGATCCAGCCAAATACAGGGGGATATGTGTCAGTAGCACACTAGGGAAACTATTCAACAGTATTATCAACAGACGTTGTCTCAGCTTCCTGACACAACACAATGTCCTCAGCAGAAGTCAGGCGGTATTCATGCCAAACCCATACTTACCAACTGTCCTGAATTTTCCGGGACATTCCCGGGTTTTAGACTCTTTTCCCAATTGTATTGTTATCTGGGAAATTTCCAAAGAAATAATTATTTTCCCTATTTTTTGGTGTCACCTGCCGCCGCCGCCGCTAAAGGTCCACCAGCCGCCATTTTTAAGAAGACCAGGAACACGGCTGGATGGCTACAACAGAAACAAAGCTCCTGTGTCACCACCCACCCCCCCCCCCCATCCGTCCTTCTGCTGGTCTGTTATGGAAAGGGGTGGGGTGGGCGGTGGTTCTATTGTAACCACATGGCCGGCGTACACACTATGTGAGGGGGGGTGCCGCTGGGGACACCTGATGTAAGGGAGGCACTGCTGGGGACACCTGATGTAAGGGGGCACTGCTAGGGACATCTGGTGTAAGGAGGGGCACCACTAGGGACATCTGATGTAAGGAGGAGCACTGCTGGGGACATCTGATGTAAGGAGGGGCTCAGCTGGGGACATCTTATGTAAGGAGGGGCACTGCTGGGGACACCTGATGTAAGGGGGGGTCATCTGATGAAATGGGGGGCTCCGCTGGGGACACCTGATGTAAGGGAGGGCTCCTGAATATCTGAATTGAGTTCCAAGGTCTGCACGCTTGTGTTTATTATGTATGGTCCCCACTATCAGTGCAATGAGTTCTCGGAGGATTGATGTATGAGGTTCTCAGTGCAGAGGCCCCAAGGCGACAGATATAGCATCGGACCAATCTAGCATCCACCTAAGTATAAATGGGGAAAAAAATCCTTTACTTCTCTTTTAAGTATGCGCTTTATGCCAAAACATGTAAGCATTTTATCTACTCCTGTACAAGAAATAAAGATATTCATATGGGTGCTGGAGTTGTTGGTTACTACTTTTTCTTTATGCTCATTACCTCCATCTAGTGGCCATAATGTGGTATGTGGCCACAATCACCCCAAGCGCATTAATGTAACCGCGCCGGATGCCACCGTGTCAGTAGTGACAGGACAGGTTGTGTTTTCTCCCCCGATGCTGTGTTGATGGAGAGTAAGCTGAGATCCAGTGCCTGTTCTCTCTCTCTCTGCTACCTCTGCACAGGAGACAAAGAGAGAGACATGTGTGTCTGTAGTCCAGAGGGGTGGAGGTGCTTCGAAAACTCATGGAGCTGCAGACTAATGGTCACTATTTTCTTGCCCCAAGGAGGAGGGGATACAGAACTTTTTGTGGGGATTTCAAGAGATACTAGGGGCAGAATCACTATTGAAGGATAATCGCACCCAAACACGTGCGGCACATTGTGCTGTGATTGCCATGTGATTTGGAATCGCAGACAGAATCACTGTAATTCTGCCCACAATTCCCAATTGAAAATTGTGAATGGAGCCTAAGGTTGGAGCCAGCGAATAAGCACCAGCTACAAGGGGTTAAGAAGCTGAAATGCATGAACGTTTCATGTGTGTGTGTGTGGACCTGGAGCAGTGCATACCCAATGCTGTTACCGTGTGGCCCTACTTCCAGGAACAGATCATGAGGACCAAGCATTCCAGAACCTGCTGACTGCCAGGCCACTGGGACCAAATTAGTCGCCTGGGACTGGTGAGCTTAACTACATATCTTAACCTCTCACCACTAGAGTTGGGCCGAACAACCCCTGATTCGGTTCACACTAGAACTCCCAAATATGTAAAAAGAGCTGCTACCTCTATTAAAGTCTATGGGACCCGAACTTGAATAATCAAAAGTCCCCATTTTGAATGCTTATATGTAAGTTATTGCTCATAAAAAGGGTATGAGGGCCGGGGTACTGCCCTGGCATCAATGCAAACATTTATTTTTAAAAAATCATTTTTACAGGAGCAGTGACATGCCACTGTAGAAGATCGATGAGTCGAAACGCGTAGGGATTGGCGTTCACTCTCTTTCCTCATTGCCTTGTTTTTATTTATTTATCAGTGATCACTTCATTTGTAATATCGGTTTTTAGAAATAAATCTCCATTTTGATCTATACCATGTGGAAGCCCTTTTTCTTTTTTTCCACATATCCGGATGTGAATGTGTGTGGTGTTCATCCTGGAACTTACCATCGAGTCCCAGTTGTGATGGATACCTTTTGAGGCCGACCTGGAGATTTTCCACGTTCTCCTTGGACCCTGCTTCGGGAACCGGGGACCACCATGAGCACCTGTCATTCGTGACACATTGCCGCTAGACTCTGTGTCGCTGACATTGGAGTCCATCTGTTCCAGTAAGATAATTCATATTTCCTGTGCGCAATAGATGGTTGGTGATCCGGATGGGTTTCCTGAAAAGGATAGAGTCTTTCTGTTCATCCATCTGAGAAGTGCCATCTGGTGTTTGATGCTGTTTCGGTAAGAGAATTCATATTTCCTGTGTACAATAGATGATTGATGATCCGGATGTTTTTTTTTTTAAAAGGATAGATTCTTTCTGTTCATCCATCTGAAAAGTGCCATCTTCTGGTGTTTGATGCCATGCTTTTTGCCATATATTGCCATTGTTGGGACATTATTTTTCACATTGTTTGTCCACATTTCATTATAAATGGACTTTTGGAGCTGTTTATATTTTATTAGCATTGACACTATTTTCACATATCACAATAGTGTTATATCGTGTTTTAGTGCTGCATTTTCTCTATTTATGATCATGCTTAAAGTGAAACAATAAAAAGAAAAATTCCTTAAAATATAGTGCCTGCTGGATCCCCTTAGTCTGCCTGTAAAGTGGCACATCTGTACCATGTATAGAACCTGCTGCAGTAAAAATGACATTTATAAAGAAAAAAAAATGTAATTGCTGGCAATACAAAAATGGTAAACAGAATGGCATGGGGGTCCCCCCCAATTCACACCAGGCCCTTTGGGTCTGGTATGGATGTTAAGTGGAACTCCATGCCAAAAAAAAAAACAGCACGCAGTCCCCCCAGGATCCATACCAGACCCTTATCCGAGCATGCAAGAGAATGCAAGCGTCCCCCCTCTGTCCCACTCAGCCCCAAAGCACCTTGTCTTAATGTTGATGGGGACAATGGCCTTTTACCGACAACCCTGGGCTATGGTTATTGGAGTCTGTGGGCGGGGGGCTTATCCATCTGCCTGATCCTCTATCTGACAGTTCTTAAATAGGTAAGGGATGGGGTCACCTGGCAGTGTCACCTGGTGGCACCGCCCCACTTTTGGCATCACCGACCGGTGATAATCAACACCACAGAGACAGCTTTATTGTAAGAGTGTGTGTATGTGTATTTAGTCGTAGAACTGTATACACTTCCCCTTTTTTGTGGTCACTTTTAAAATGAATTTGAGCTCCTCGTCACTCGTTTAGAACTGAAGACCAGAGCAGTCACAGAAGACAAAGAATGCCGAGCAAGGGGAATCCTGTTCATCCTCAGCGTAAAACCAGGAAAAGTGAAGGTCTGGAGATGGAGTTGGGTAGGATTTAAATATTTAACTTTAACATACTATGTGAGATGGGAAATGTGTCAGTGTGTTTAGTAGTTAGTAACATTCAGGTGTATCCAGGGCTGGTGCAAGGATTTTTGACACCCTAGGCGAAACCTCATTTTGCCGCCCCCCCCCCCCCATTGGCTCCACCCGTGACACCACCTCCTTTTCCCTGTCCATGTATACGGTGGGCTAAGGTACTATAGGGACAGGCTAGGGTACTATGCGGACCAGCTAGGGTACGATACAGAAAGGCTAGGGTAGTATACGGACAATGTTAGGGTACTATACGGACAGGCTAACTATGCAACTGCCTATCTGTACAAGCAGACAGATACACTAGTGACAATGATTTATGGGCTCCTAGTAAAAATAATAATAAATGCACTTTTTTTTTTTTAACTGCAAAAATATTTGCATTTATTATTTTTTTACAAAGCTGAACTTGAACCTCCACACCACAAATAACCCCCCAGATCTGTTCCCCTCTGTACCCCCTCCCCCACACACGTATTAGTTCTCCTCTGTACCCCCCCAAGTCTGTTCCCCTCTGTACCCCCCCCACACACACACACACTAGTTTTCCTCTGTACCCCCCAAATCTGTTCTCCTCTGTACCCCCCCACATGCACACATTAGTTCTCCGCTCTACCCCTCAAATCTGTTCCCCTCTGCCCCCACCACACACACATTAGTTCCCCTCTGTACCCCCCTCCCCCCAAATCTGTTCCTCCCCGTACCCTCCCCCCCACACACACATGTTCTCCTCTGTACCCCTCAAATCTGTTCCACTCTGCCCCCCCACACACACATTAGTTCTCCTTTAGTTCTCCTCTGTACCCCAACCCAAATCTGTTCCCATCTGCCCTCCCCCCACACACATACTAGTTCTCCTCTGTACCCCCCCACACACATTAGTTCCCCTCTATACCCTCCAAATCTGTTCCCCTCTGTAACCCCCCCCCCCCCACATACACATTAGTTCTCTTCCGTCCCCCCCCCACACACTCATCAGTTAACCTCTGTTGCCCTCCTCAAGTCAGTTCCCCTCTGTACTGCCCCCCCCCCCCCCCACACACACACACACACATTAGTTTTCCTCGGTACCCCCCAAATCTGTTCCCCTCACTCTGTACACAATACAATGCAACAGCCATGGCGGCCTCACCTCGAGGAGAGCGGCGCTGCTGCCTGTCCTCCCATCACACATGCCTGACAGTCCAGGAAGTTGGAGCGGACCTAACATGCAGGGCTTCCATCTCATCTGTCCTAGGCCGCTTCCATGTATCATGCAGCACTTCTGTCTGGCTGCTCTGTGTCCTGGCTCTCTCCCCTCCTCTTTTCACCGCTGCTGCTAGGGCAGCATTGCAGGCTGGGGATAGAGTGGTCCTGGAGAGCTCTAAAGAGAGCAGGCTGGCAGAACGGGGGATTGAGAGGTGGAATTGCCCGTGCACAGAGTCCAGGGATGTCTCCACAGGTGCACTTTACCGCCCTGTAGCCTATGCTGTCTTATGGATGGGGACACCGGCCCTGCAGGTATTTTACAAATTAAAATTCCCAGTGAGTGGCTGGCGATCTGGATTTTGCCGCCCCTCCTACCCTGGCGCCCTAGGCAGCCGCCTGACTTGCCTATTGCTAGCGCCGGCCCTGGGTGTATCTAAAATAATTTTTTTATTAGTTTTATGGGGAATATGGGATGAGATTTAATATTGCCCAATGATAATTTTACAGAAAATTTCCAGAATTTAAAGTGGTTGTATACTCAGTTTTTTAACTTTTACCTGCAGGAAAGCCTATAATAAGGCTTACCTGTAGGTAAAAAAAATATCTCCTAAACCTGTACGGTTTAGGAGATATTCCCCTCGGTATGCACCGCTGACTGCAGCGGCGCATGCGCACAAGGGGATTCTCGGCCTGAAAATCCGGCAGTGGCCGGCCGGCCGGAATGAAATCTCCCGCGCGCATGCGTGGGAGTGACGATATCGCGGCTCCGGCCACTCACAGTGCCGGAGCCGCGATACCCGGAAGAAACGCAGAGGGAGCATGTCAGCTCCCTCGGCGTGGATCGGGCCAGATGTCGGGGCCTCGTTCTAAGGTAAGTATTTCATAATGAGCTAGTATGCGGTGCATGGTCACTCCTGGGGAGGGGCACCCAGTGTCCAGAATAATGTAATCCTTGATTGTAGAAGACAATTGTTTATTTAAATTTAAAAACTTTACAGATCAAGCCAATGCTTTCCCGAGGGAACTGCCTTCCTTTTCTTAAGGGCTGTTGATACCCACTATGCACAGGAAGATGGGTGGTCTTTGTGATGGTACCAGGATTTTTATTGGTACACTCTGGGAGATGGGTGGGCTCAGTGGTGGTACCAGAATTTCTGTTGGTACATGTTGGGCAATGGGTGGGCCCTGTGGTGGTACCAGAATTTCTGTTGGTACATGCTGGGAGATGGGTGGGCTCCATGGTGGTACCAGAATTTCTGTTGGTATGTGCTGGGAGATGGGTGGGCTCCATGGTGGTACCAGAATTTATGTTGATATGCAATGGGAGATGGATGGGCTCTGTGGTGGTACCAGAATTTCTGTTGGTACTCGTAGGGAGAAGAGTGGGCTCCGTGGCTGTACCGGACTTTCTGTCCATAATGGTACCAGAATTTCTGTTGGTACACGCTGGGAGATGGGTGGGCTCCGTGGTGGTACCAGAATTTCTGTCTGTGGTGGTCCCATAATTTATGTTGGTACATACTGGGAGATGGATGAGCTCTGTGGTGGTACCAGAATTTACATAGTTACATAGTTAGTAAGGTTGAATAAAGACACCAGTCCATCCAGTTCAACCTGAGTGAGTGTCTACAATTGTCCCTATCCCTGTACCTTGCACACTCACATCGGTCCCTACCCTCAAGGCAGCCCACAATCCAAGGTCCCCATTCATATACTAGGGCCAATTTTGGACAGAATTTCTGTTGGTATATGCTGGGAGATGGGTGGGCTCCATGGTGGTACCAGAATTTCTGTATGTGGTGGTCCCATAATTTATGTTGGCACATACTGGGAAATGGATGAGCTCCGTGGTGGTACCAGAATTTAAATAGTTAGTAAGGTTGAATAAAGACACCAGTCCATCCAGTTCAACCTGAGTGAGTGTCTACAATTGTCCCTATCCCTGTACATTGCACACTCACATCAGTCCCTACCCTCAAGGCAGTTAGTGTGCAAACTCAAGGCAGTTAGTGTCGTGGCTGGGATTTGAACCAGGGACCCTTTTTATTGCTAGGTGAGAGTGATAACCACTACACCACTGTCCCGCCCAATATTTCTGTTGGTATCTGCTGGGATATGGATGGGCTCCGTGGTGGTACCAAAATTTCTGTTGGTACACACTGGGAGATGAGTGGGCTCCGTGGCAGTACCAGAATTTCTGTCTGTGGTGGTACCAGAATTTATGTTGGTATGCAATGGCAGATGGGTGGGCTCCATGGTGGTACCAGAATTTCTGTTGGTACGTGTAGAGAGATGGATGGGCTCCATGGCGGTACCAGAATCTCTGTTGGTACACACTGGGAGATGGGTGGGTTCCGTGGCAGAATTTCTTGTAATTGCAGAATGCCGGCTTGTGTTATGCAGAGTCAACAAGTTAGGAGTAGGGATGAGCCGAACACCCCCCGGTTCGGTTCGCACCAGAACTTTCGAACGGACCCCACGTTCGTTACGAACGTTAGAACCCCATTGAAGTCTTTGGGACTCGAACGTTCGAAATGGAAAGTGCTAATTTTAATGGGTAATATGCAAGATATTGTCCTAAAAAGGGTTTGGGGACCTGACTCCTGCCTCAGGGGACATGGGTCAATGCAAAAAAAAGTTTTAAAAACGGCCGTTTTGGCGGGAGCACTGATTTTAATGACGATTAAAGTGAAAAAAAAAGTGAAATATTCCTTTAAATATGGTGCCTGGGGGGTGTCTGTAGTATGCCTGTGAAGTGCCACGTGTTTCCCGTGTTTAGAACAGTCCCTGCACAAAATGACATTTAACGGAAATAACACCATTTAAAACTGCTTGCGGTTTTAATGTTATATCTGGTTCCTGCAATATGGCTGAAAATCATTGAGAAAAATGGCATGGGTAGCCCTCCCTGCCTATTACCAGCCTATTTGGGTCGTGTACGCATATTAAGGGGAACCCTGTACCCATATTAAAAAAAGGAAATGCGCGTGGCCCCCAGGCCCTTTATACTCAGAACAGCAGTATACAGGCGGTGCAAACAATACAGGGACTGTGTAGGTTTGTTGTGGTAAGTTGAATCTGTTTGTAATTTTCAACTGGTACATTTTGAAAGTGTAGCTCCAGTCAAAAAAACTATTTTTAAGCTTTTTGGAAAACATAGGGAAGGGTTATCACCCCTGTATAATTTGTTTTGTCGTCCATCTTTTTTCATCTCACTTGCTGCTGTCTCCTTCCGTTTGCAAGTAGGAGATGTTTGTAAGTTGGATGTTTGAAAGTAGGGGCCTGCCCTATATGCTCTGCAGAAATGGCGGAACAAGGTGTTGGTTTTGCCACAACATTGTAAGCCCTCAAAGTGACTCTTGGTGGGCGCTGGAGCGCCCTGCTGTGAACGATTATATCAAGAATTGTAATTACATGCCATTGTTGAACAGTGGTAGAAAAATTGACCTTTGGTGGTTGTGGTGCTGGTGCCACAACACTATAAGTCCTCACCGTTACTCTGGGTGGGCACAGGAAGGGGCCCTCCTGTGAAATATTATATCAAGAATTGTAATTACATGTCCCTGTTAAACAGGGGCAGAAAAATTGGGCCTTAGGCACTGGTGCCATCACACTGCAACCTCTGTCATATACTCTAGTTTTATTGCAGGAATTAGCCCTGCTGCAAAGCATTGCATCAAAAATTGTACTTAAACGCCCCTGTTAAACAGGGGCAGAAAAATTGGGCCTTAGGCACTGGTGCTGGTGCCATCACACTGCAACCTCTGCCATATACTCTAGTTTTATTGCAGGAATTAGCCCTGCTGCAAAGCATTGCATCAAAAATTGTACTTAAACGCCCCTGTTAAACAGGGGCAGAAAAATTGGGCTGCTGGCATCACCCAGAACCAAAAATGTTCTTCCAACATATCAGCGGAGGAGGAAGATGATAGACAATCAACATAACAGGACAGTCACTCAGCATCAGCATAGGCAGTCTTGAAGGGATGTGGTATTTCAAAAAAAATTATTCGGTTACATCAGCTTCAGGTGCTTGGTAGCTGTGGGTGATCCAAGACTGATTCATCTTGATGAAGGTCAGTCGATCAACTGATTCGGTGGACAGGCGCACCCTGTGATCGGTAACAAAGCCACCAGCAGCACTGAAGGTGCGTTCCGCAAGAACGCTGGATGCAGGACAGGCCAGTAGCTCAATTGCATACTGTGCAAGCTCTGGCCAGTGATCCATCCTCAAGACCCAGTAAGCCAGAGGATTTTCAGTGGGAAAGGTGTCCAAGTCTGACCTTGCCCCTAGGTATTCCTGCACCATGTAAATCAGACGCTGGCGATAGTTGCTGGAACCAATCATACCTTGGGGCTGCGGACTAAAAAATTGTCTGAAAGCATCAGTCAGACGGCCACCTTCTCCACCGCTCCTTCTGACCGATGCCTCAGCAACACGTTGTCCAGGACCAGGAGTTTGTAACCTCCCAGTCTCTGGGAACGCGTTGCACAGAGCTTTCTGCAAGGCCTCCCGGAGATGTCTCATCCTCTGCTCCCTCTGCGATGGCAAGATAAGGTCGGCAACCTTACCCTTGTAACGTGGATCAAGGAGAGTGGCCAGCCAGTAATGGTCCCACTCCTTGATCCGAAGAATACGAGGATCCTTCCGCAGGCTTTGCAGGATCAGGGAGGCCATGCAGCGTAGGTTAGCTGAGGCATTCGGTCCGGAGTCCTCTGGGTCACTAAGGACAACATGATCCGCAGCTACCTCCTCCCAGCCACGTACAAGTCCACGTGTTTCTTGGGACTGTAAATCATCCCTATAAGACTGCTGCTGCTGATGCTGATGCTGAGTGCCAGCCTCCACCTCCATGCTGACACAATCATCCTCCTCCTCCTCTTCCTCCTCCTCACCCTCTTCCTGTGTGATGGGTGGCACAGCAGGAACACTGTCTGGATAAAGGGGGCCTTGAGAGGCAAGGAAGTCCTCCTCTTCCTGCCTCTGTTCTGCCTCAAGTGCCCTGTCCATTATTCCACGCAGTGTATGCTCCAAGAGGTGGACAAGAGGTACAGTGTAACTGATGCATGCACTGTCACTGCTCACCATCCTTGTGGCCTCCTCAAACGGTGACAGGACAGTGCATGCATCCCTGATCATGCCCCACTGGCGTGGAGAAAAAAAAACAAGCTCCCCTGACCCTGTCTTGGTGCCGTAGTCACACAGGTACTCATTGATGGCCCTCTGCTGCGTGTGCAGCCGCTGCAGCATGGCCAATGTTGAGTTCCATCTGGTGGGCATGTCACATATAAGGCGGTTCTTGGGCAGGTTCAACTCCTTTTGGAGCTCAGCCAGCCGAGCACAGGCATTAAATGATCGGCGGAAATGCACACAGACTTTCCTGGCCTGCTTCAGGACATCCTGTAAGCCGGGGTACCTGCCCAAGAACCGCTGCACCACCAGGTTAAGGACGTGAGCTACACAGGGCACATGGGTCAGTTGTCCCTGTCGGAGGGCGGAGAGGAGGTTGGTGCCATTGTCGCAAACCACCATTCCTGGCTTAAGCTGGCGTGGCGTCAACCACCTCTCGGCCTGCCCCTGCAGAGCTGACAAAACATCCGCCCCAGTGTGGCTCCTGTCCCCCAAACAAACCAGCGCAAGCACGGCATGGCATCGTTTTGCCTGCGTACTTGCGTAGCCCCTGGAACGCCTACGGAGCACCGCTGGTTCTGAGGACAGAGCACTGGAAGAGGCCATGGAGGAAGAAGAAGAGGAGGGGGTGGAGGAGAGAGGTGTGTCACAACCAATAGTAGCATTTTGGAGTCGTGGTGGCGGAACAACCTCCAACACTACTGCACCTTGTCCTGCATCCTTCCCAGCAGCCAGAAGAGTGACCCAATGGGCCGTGAAAGACAGGTAACATCCCTGTCCATGCCTGCTGGACCATGAGTCAGCGGTAATATGCACCTTACCGCTGACCGCCCTGTCCAGCGAGGCAAGGACATTGCCTTCCACATGCCGGTAGAGAGCCGGAATCGCCTTCCGTGAGAAAAAGTGGCGTTTGGGGACCTGCCACTGAGGAACCGCACATTGTACAAACTCACGGAAGGGGGCCGAGTCTACCAACTGAAAAGGCAGCAGTTGAAGTGCTAGCAATTTAGCCAAGCTAGCATTCAACCGCTGGGCATGTGGATGGCTGGGAGTAAACTTCTTCCGCCGGTCCAGCAGCTGGGGCAGGGACATTTGCCTGCTATAATCGGACGTGGATGTACCACTAGCAGAGTTCCCGGAAGCACTTGGCTGTGACACACCTAATTCTACACCTTCATTCCTCTCAGAGCAGGTTTCAGAGAGGACTGAAGGTCTAGTGGGGTTGGAGATGCCAGCTGATGAGGAGCAAGGAGAGGTCTGCTTTGTTCTTTGGTGTGGGTCTTTGAGGTACGCTTGCCAACGAGCTGCATGGCAGGTCAACATATGTCTGGTCAAGCATGTGGTGCCCAAGCGGCTGATGTTTTGGCCACGTGAGATACGCTTGAGACATATGTTGCAAATAGCAGCGGTGCGATCTGATGCACTCGTCTCAAAAAAGGCCCACACCAAAGAACTTTTAGAATAACGCGCAGAGGAAGCGCTCTGCGCAGGCGGAGCTCTGCGGTGTGATTCAGTTGGTGTGCTGCCCCTAAGCTGGCCCCCGGAGGGCATCCTGCCTCATTGGACATGTGCCTCCTTCTCCTCCTCCTCCTCCTCCCTCCTTCCAGGCACCCACGTGGAGTCAGTGCCCTCATCATCCCCTCCCTCTTCATCGCTGTAGCAAACCTGGCAGTATGCTGCAGCTTGTGGAACATGACTGCCAGATTGCTGTGCTTCTTGAGCATCCTCTCTCTCTGCGCTCATGCTACTGCCTTCCTCTAGCTGAGTGTCATCATCAGAGCCCACCAAACACTGGGCATCCTCCTGGAGCATGTACCCAACACTGTGCTCAAAGTGTTCAGGAGACTCCTCAGGAGGACGTGGTGGGTCTAGGGAAGGAGTCACTGATGATGACATTGAGAGGAGGGAAGACGATGCGTTGGCAGCTGCTTTGCTACTACCCTGAGACTGGGTGAGAGAGGATGAGGAGGATGAAGAGGGCTTGGTCATCCACTCTACCAAGTCGTTGGCATGTTGCGGTTCAACATGTCCAGCTGCCGAAAAGAAGGACAAGCATGTCCCATGGCCACGTGCTGATGACAATGCACCGCGTCCACGACCAGCACTGTTGTCTCTAGACACAGAGCCTGCTTGCCCTCTTTTATCGTCTCGCGCCTGTCTGCCTCTCCTTGCTGGCCTTCCAGACATGGTAATGGCCTGAAGGGAGTTGGGTAAAACAGTAGTTGGGTAGTTTATATTGTGCTGGAGGCACACAACACCCACTAACTCCTGCAGATGCCTTTTTTATAGAACACCAGAGATAAAGGGGTATATACAGATGTATACTGTGCTGTGCTGGAAGCACATACAACTTCCAATAACTCCTGCAGATGGCAATTGGGCTCAAATAGAGAACAGCTATGTAGGTGGATATAGTGGTATGTACTGGGTACAGAGCACGCAGACAGCACGCACTATCTCCTAACACTACTGACTGCAAGCTCTATTATTAAAGCTAGATCACTAGCTATATAGGTGAGGTGAATATAGTGGTGTATACTGTGGTCAGGGCACAGACAATAACCACTAAACAAGAGCAAGATAGGAAATCAGCCAAAAACAATTGGTGTGTAACTGTGTTGAAGGTACACAGAACACCCACTGCTTCAGATGCCAACACACTACACGAGGCCGCCTCAAAGGCGGCCTTATATAGTGTGGGGCGTGCACTACACAGCCTGAGCTATGATTGGCCACAGGCATCCTGCCTGTGGCCAATCATGGCTCTCCTCGCTGCTGGCGCTGCGATTGGCCAAGCATGCGGGGTCACAGTGCATGCTTGGCCAATCACGAGCCAGCAATGCACTGCGCCATCGCAGTGCATTGTGGGCCGTGCGCGCCACACGAATTTTGACGCGAACGGACCAAGAGTTCGGATTTCGCCGAACGGACGAACAGCCAATGTTCGAGTCGAACGTACGTTCGACTCGAACACGAAGCTCATCCCTAGTTAGGAGGTAGTGGGGGTCATAGAAATTCTGGAAGACCTGGCAGGGATATTGTGAGTAAAGGAGGTCCAGGCTGGAAAGAGGAATCAGATCTTTCCCACCACTGGTCATTTTTTTTTTTTATACACCTGTATCTGTGGACTGAAGCTCTGGTGTACTTGCTGGCTATTGTTCTGCTACTAGCTAATTTTTACATTTTTGAGGGCTGACATTCTAATTTTTAGATCCTTCATTTGCACCTCTTGTGTATCTTATAGTATTGGCTGTGCGGTACTCTCATTATCTTACCCTCTATTAAGGACAGACAAACAAACCAAGACTTGTTTTTATCTGGCCATTTGATCTTGTTTTTATTTCACCACCGGATATTTCCTTAAAACTTATTCATCTTTTTTTACTACCTCATTTTTTATTTAATGTGCTCACATTTTCTTGCTCTTCCTCTCAGTTTTTCTCTCTCTCTGCGACTCTCTCTGTAGATATATAAAGGTTGTTTATCAAAAGTTTCCATGCCCTGGGAGGAATTGTGAAGTGTTGGATTGATATTGAAAATCTGACTGATCATGCCAAAAAACTGTCTTTTTCTTTAAAGAGGAAGTAAAGCCTCTGAAAAAAAAAAAATACACCCAGCAAGACAAAGGCATAATGAGCTAGTATGCATAGCATACTAGCTCATTATAAATTACTTACCTGAGATTGAAGCCCCTGCATCGGCCTTCGTTCGCCTCCTCCAACGCCGCCGTCTATCACGGAGGGACTTCCGGGTATCGCGGCTCTGACGATGTGACTGGCTAGAGCCGCGATGACGTCACTCCCTCGCATGCGCACTGGTGCCGACACTAACGGCATGCTCAGTGCGCCTGCGCCCGATGTCTACGGCGCATGCACCGTAGATATCGGTGACTCTATTTCTGCAAATATCTCCTAAACCTTTTAGGTTTGGGAGATATTTCTTGCACCTATAGGTAAGCCTTAATCTAGGCTTACCTGTAGGTTAAAGTGGTTGTAATGGGTTTACAACCACTTTAAGGATAGTGATGATATGAAGTCATTTATTATCACTTAGTTGTTTGGCTCCTTTTTAAATCATAATGATAACAGAAATCCCCCAAATGTCCCTAATGGAGAGTTTGCATCCCCTGGAATGTTTGGCCTTGTTATAGACACACAGGTTATGGCAATTAAAGTTTAATTTCCCAAATCTGTGGATTTTTAAATTTCAATCTGTGTCTGTGTATAAATAGTCAATGGGGTTTATTTACTAAATTCAGGGAGTTCAAAATCTGGTGCAGCTGTGCATGGTAGCCAATCATCTTCTAACTTATAGCTTTTTTAAATGAAGCTTTGACAGATAAACCTGGAAACCAACTGTTTTCTGTAAAGAGCTGCACCAGATTTTGCACTCTCCAGTTTTAGTAAATGAACCTCACTGTGTTTGTTAGGTCTCACATGGATACACTGAGCAGACTAGGTACTGAGCCATGGAGAGGAGAAAAGAACAGTCAAAAGACTTGCATAACAAGGTAATGGAACTTTATAAAGATGAAAAAGGATATAAAAAGATATTCAAAGTCTTGAATATACCAATCAGTACTGTTCAATCACTTATTAAGAAGTGGAAAATGGGGGCGTGACCAGATGCTCTAGAGTGCGGACATGCGTGACCTAGCTCGGCCACAGCTCCAGAAGAGATCCTGCAAGCTGGAGCTGATGCAGTGGCGTGGGGAAGGCTTACCCCTGACCTAACTGTTCCACCGCTCCATCTAGGGGGACCCGGTCTTCATTGAGAGGTCGGGGGATCGGAGAGGAGAGCCACTGGTGCACCTGCAGTACCCCCTGCTACCCTCTCCTGGATACCTCCGTGCTGAGCAGACGGTCTGACGCTGAATATGGGGAGAGTTCACAGAACCTGTCCCCAGGTTGTTGAGGGGAGAGACCTCAAAGTTGAAACAAGTGAGTAGATCCAGCATTTGTAATATACCTACCAGAGGAGACTAGGCTTCTTATTTAGTGACACCCAGTGGACATTCAGTTCTCTGCATTTGGGGAAAGAAATCAAGGGGGTCCCCCTTGGACTATTTCAGTGCCATTTTTGATCTCATTATTCTGTCTCACCTTTTCCTCCCTCTTTCTTGGGTGTAAGTGCCATCCTGCCCCGAATTGGGGGGGGGGTAGTGCTGGGTTATTATAACACATTGCCATGACGTGAAAGAGGGGGGAAGATCCAGTGTGAAAGGACAGTGCCCTCTCCAGTACCCACAACAAAATGTGAAGGGGAACCAGGCAGCAGCCAAATTAGAGAGACTCACCCATACCCTGGGTCAGACACTCACAAAAGGAGGCCGAAAAGAACCTGCAAGCGCAATCTAAGGACCATGGTGGGGCCGCAGCTGTGAGGAAAAGCCAAGGTCAAGGGCAAGCCATAGTATCACCAGCATTGAAAGAGGTCCTGCAAGCAAATAACTCCTGTAAGACTTCTTCAGGTGAACTGTCTGGCCAGCTTAAAACTATCAAATAGCAAAGAGCTATCCTTTGTCAGGCATGACCTACAAAAAAGTGCGAGAATGGACCACCGCCCTCGAGGGGACAGTCAATTTTAGTGGAGGACGATCTGAACAACCTCAAGTGGGAGATAAGAACTGTAAGAGAACAAATGGCTAACTATGAGATCAAAATGGATGACATGGAATACAGAATGCAAAGGAAAAATGTAAGGATTGTGGGGCTCCCTGAAAAAAGTTCTTGAAAAATGGTTCAAGAAACTATTTGGAAAGGATACTTTTTCACCCTTTTTTGCAATGGAGAGAGCTCATAGAGTGCCCGTTTGACTGATGCTTTCAGACAATTTTTTAGTCCGCAGCCCCAAGGTATGATCAGTTCCAGCAACCATCGCCAGCGTCAGATTCACATGGTGCAGGAATTCCTAGGGGCAAGGTCAGACTTGGACACCTTTCCCACCAAAAATCCTCTGGCTTACTGGGTCTTGAGGATGGATCACTGGCCAGAGCTTGCACAGTATGCAATTGAGCTACTGGCCTGTCCTGCATCCAGCGTTCTTTCGGAACGCACCTTCAGTGCTGCTGGTGGCTTTGTTACCAATAACAGGGTGCGCCTGTCCACCGAATCAGTTGATCGACTGACCTTCATCAAGATGAATCAGTCTTGGATCACCCACAGCTACCAAGCTCCTGAAGCTGATGTAACCAAATAATTTTTTTTTAAATATCACATCCCTTCAAGACTGCCTATGCTGATGCTGAGTGACTGTCCTGTTATGTTGATTGTCTATCCTCTTCCTCCTGATATGTTGGAAGAACATTTCTGGTTCTGGGTGATGCCATCAGCCCAATTTTTCTGCCCCTGTTTAACAGGGGCATTTAATTACAATTTTTGATGCAATGCTTTGCAGCAGGGCTAATTCCTGCAATAAAACTAGAGTATATGGGGGAGGTTGCAGTGTGGTGGCACCAGCACCAGTGCCTAAGGCCCAATTTTTCTGCCCCTGTTTAACAGGGGCGTTTAAGTACAATTTTTGATGCAATGCTTTGCAGCAGGGCTAATTCCTGCAATAAAACTAGAGTATATGGCAGAGGTTGCAGTGTGATGGCACCAGTGCCTAAGGCCCAATTTTTCTGCCCCTGTTTAACAGGGGCGTTTAAGTACAATTTTTGATGCAATGCTTTGCAGCAGGGCTAATTCCTGCAATAAAACTAGAGTATATGGCAGAGGTTGCAGTGTGATGGCACCAGTGCCTAAGGCCCAATTTTTCTGCCCCTGTTTAACAGGGGCGTTTAAGTACAATTTTTGATGCAATGCTTTGCAGCAGGGCTAATTCCTGCAATAAAACTAGAGTATATGGCAGAGGTTGCAGTGTGGTGGCACCAGCACCAGTGCCTAAAGCCCAATTTGTCTGCCCCTGTTTAACAGGGCGTTTAATTACAATTTTTGATGCAATGCTTTGCAGCAGGGCTAATTCCTGCAATAAAACTAGAGTATATGGGAGAGGTTGCAGTGTCGTTGCACCAGCACCAGTGCCTGAGGCCCAGTTTTTCTGCCCCCGTTTAACAGGGACATGTAATTACAATTCTTGATATAATATTTCACAGGAGGGCCCGTTCCTGTGCCCACCCAGAGTAACTGTGAGGACTTATAGTGTTGTGGCACCAGCACCACAAGCACCAAAGGTCAATTTTTCTACCACTGTTCAACAATGGCATGTAATTACAATTCTTGATATAATCGTTCACAGCAGGGCGCTCCAACGCCTAGCAAAAGTCACTTTGAGGGCTTACAATGTTGTGGCAAAACCAACACCTTGTTCCGCCATTTCTGCAGAGCATATAGGGCAGGCCCCTTCACCTTTTAATGCTTTACATTTGTATAAGTTAATGGAGTCTGTTCTGGAAAAACTGGGCTTGCCGGTTATTATCATGGGTTATTTTAACACAGTCATGGATCGGAAGGCAGATAGGCTCCCCCACGGGACACAGATGGGTGCTATAGTTGATGACCGATTGTCCCTATTTTTGGGAGAGGCCAGACTAATGGACATACGGAGGGTACGGAATCTGGAAGCCCGGCAGTACTCGTGTTTTTCCAGAACACATTCCACCCTTGATTTAGTATTGGGGAATGAGGAGGCACATACAGGTGATTAGTGATGGCCGAACGGTTCGCCCGGTGGTTGTTTCGCGGCTAATTTTCGGCTGTTCGCGGTCCGCCCGATCGGCGGACTATTGCCGCCATTCGCCCGGCGGACTTCCGTGTTTTTACTGTGTAAAAGAACTTTGACCTGATGACACATCCATCATGGGGTACAGGACAGCCAATTGAGACATTACAGCACATGGACACTTGGACATTCCCCCTAACCTATAAATACACCCGATCCGGCGGCCATTTTACATTCTTTCTTCTGTCACTATAGGGAGAGGTTGCTGTGTGGAGCAGGGAGAGATTGCAGTGACCCAAATCGCTAGCTATTTGGTACACAAAAGTTCTTTTCAGGACTGGTATAGGTTTTAGGTGTATATAGGTTTGCTGTGCTACTGATTGTTGCAGCAGCCTGAGTGTCTTTTGTCAGTTTAGAGAAAGGGACAGGACGGTGTGTCTGCTGTAGGGACAGCCAGATTAGTCATCATCATTAGCTGTTACTATCAGGTCCACAAAAGTGCTATTCCAGTTATTGTTCTAGTAGCCTCTGTTTTGTCAGTTTATATAGGGACAGGCAGGAAGCAGTGTGTGAGGCAGTGAGGGTCAGTTTAATCAGTAGCTGTTACTATTAGTTCCACAAAGGTTCTTTTCAGGACTAGTATGGTAATAGGCTTGTACACATATAATATTCTTTCTTCCAAATATAGAAAGAATATTATACTTGACTGCTGCCCTTCTGCTGCAGTCTGCTAATCACTCACACACAACCTAATTGTTCCACAAAGTTCCTTATAAGGACTGGTAATAAACTGGTGTAGGGTGCTATAGTACATAGGGTTGAGTGAGGTACAGTCTGCCATTCTATAAGGACTGGTATCAGTCCACAATACATAGGGTTGAGGTGCACTACTGCTGACCGCTGCCCTATACTGCAACAGTCCTTCATTGGTATAGGGACTGACGTACAGTCTGCTAATCACTCACACACAACCTACTTGGTCCACAAAAGTCCTTATAAGGACTGGTAACTTGGTCTGTCTAGGATGCTACAGTACATAGGGTTGAGTGAGGTACAGTCTGCCATTCTATAAGGACTGGTATAGGTCCACAGTACATAGGGTTGAGGTGCACTACTGCTGACCGCTGCCCTATACTGCAGCAGTCCTTCATCGGTATAGGGACTGAGAGTTTTGTCACAGGGTCATTTAAAAAATGACAGGAAGAGGCATGCCCTTCTGCAGGGGTGGTAAGGGTAGGGCAGGAGCAACAGGCTTGAGCCAAAGTGGGAAGTTGCAGAAGGTGCGTTCAATTACTTTAAAGGACGCACCAGACTTGGTTGAGTGGCTCGCTCAGCCTTACTCTTCTGCACCCTCCTCATCCTCTCGATCTGCACCCTCTTCTTCACTCTCTGCTATGTGCACCCCCAAAGACACTACCACCAACAACACCACCACCACCACCACCACCACCACCACATACCTTCCGCTTGAGTCACAGGAATTATTTTCCGATCCATATCAAGAAGACATTTCTGATGCGCAGCCACTCTTGGTATTGAATCAGGAAGAGGAGGTAGCAACAACCGCTACTCAGCAGTCTGACGACAGTACCCAGATCAGCCCAAGGAGGAGGTTGGTCCCCAGTGTTTCTGCCTACTCCGAGATCTCTACTTATAGCGGTGGGGAAGGTGACGTTGATGATGACGTGTCTAGTGATGTCACGTGGGTGCCCACAAGAGAGGAAGAGGAGGGGAGTTCAGAGGGAGATATGGACCAGCAGATAGGGAGGAGAAGCAGGAATAACTTACATTGCACAGGAGGGACAAAGCAGACTGCAAATGTATCCGGAGCGAGTCATCGACCATGTACGGTCACATCTGGCGCTCCCAGGACACCGGCACATGGCTCCGCAGTGTGGGCTTTTTTTAACGTGACCGCTGCTGACAATAGCGTTGCCATCTGCAATCTTTGCAGTCAACGCATTCGTCGTGGTAAGCCCAACACTCACCTAGGGACGACCGCCTTAAGAAGGCACATGAGCAGCCATCACTGAGTCCAGTGGGAGCAACGGGACACACAAAGCCACACTCCAGGCTCTCACCGTCCAGCCTCGTCTTCTACTTCTCCTTCTCCTCTCTCCTCACAATTGTCCTCCACTCCACCTTCCATCACGCCAAGCTCACGTTTTTCTGCAAAAAGGCAGGCTTCCGTGGGCCTAATGTTCGAGCGTAAAAAAATGATGACGCCGGATAACCCTCTTGCCCAACGGTTGACGGCTGGCTTGTCAGAGTTCATAGCCCGCCAACTACAGCCATATAAACTGGTGGACTCGGAGGCCTTTCGCAAATTTGTGGCCATTGGAACACCACAATGGAAGGTCCCAGGAAGGAAGTATTTCTCAGAGAAGGGCATCCCAGAGCTATATGGCCATGTTCAGCGGCAAGTGAATGTATCTCTGGCACACAGTGTCAGTGCCAAGATACATCTGACCACAGACACGTGGTCTAGCAAACACGGGCAGGGAAGGTATATCACTTTTACTGCCCACTGGGTGAACCTTCTGACGGCCGTCAAGCATGTAACCCGTGGCACCCATGTAGATTTGGTTTTACCGCCACGGATTGCATGCAGGGCTGACTCTTCTTCTCCTCCTCCTACTCCATCCTCCTCCCTCTCCTCCTCAGCTGACTCCTCCTTTTCCACTGCTAGCGTCTCTTCCGCTGCGCCGCCCAAGCTCCCCAGAACCTATTCGACATGCCAGGTGAGACGTTGCCATGCCGTGCTGCGTCTGTTGTGCCTGAAAGCCAAGAGCCACACTGGCCCGGCACTCCTTTCATTTTTGCATTCACAGGCAGATCAGTGGCTAATACCGCTCAATTTGACAGTTGGTAAAGTGGTGTGTGACAACGGTGCCAATCTGCTTAGCGCATTGAAACAGGGCAAAATCACGCACGTGCCATGCATGGCACACGTCTTAAACTTGGTCGTGCAGCGATTCGTTGTCAAATACCCTGGGGTCCAGGACATCTTGCGGCAGGCAAGGAAAATCTCGGCCCATTTCAGAAGATCTTACACGGCCATGGCTCGCCTTGCTGACGTTCAGCGGCAACACAATCTGCCGGTCAGACGTCTTATTTGCGATTGCCCGACGCGATGGAACTCAACCTTCTATATGCTTGATAGGCTGCTCCAGCAGAAACGTGCAGTTAACGTCTACCTGTATGAACTTTGCGGCAGAACCGGTTCTAGGGAGCTGGGGTTTTTTTCACCGTGCCAGTGGCTGCTCATGCGCGACGCATGTAGACTTCTGCGGCCATTTGAGGAGATCACCAAACTGGTCAGTCGCAGCCATGGCGCTATCAGTGACATGGTACCTTATGCCTTCTTTATGGAGCGTGCATTGCGTTGTGTCATTGATCAAGCTGTGGAGGAGCAGGAGCGGGAAGATGAGGAAGTCGCAATGCTGGATGAATTCCCAGGGGGGGCTACTCTATCTGAGACAAGTCAACAACAGGAGTCTGAAGAGGAGTCAGAGGAGGATGGTGCCGGGGCGGATGAGGAGGAGCAAGAAGAGCATGCTTTAAACCTTTCTGGGATCCCTGTTGTGCGTGGATTGGGAGAGGAGAATGAAGAGGACAACATTATCCTGGATGATGAGCAGGAGCCAGGCCACCACACCGCTTCCAGTTTAGTGCAAATGGGGGCCTTCATGCTCCAGTGTTTTAATAGGGACCCCCGTATAAAAAGCATAAGGGTCAAGGACCAGTACTGGGTGGCAACGTACTTAGACCCCCGGTACAAACACAAAATGGCGGAAATGTTACCGCCGCCACAGAGGGCTGTCAGAATGCAGCACTTCCAGGCCTTGCTTCGAGAAATGCTGCATTCTGCTTTTGCGTGCGCTGGCAGATGAGCAATTCCCACTCCCAGAGAAGGAGTTGCGGGTACCAATCCAACAGCTCCTCCAAGAAGAGGCTGGTTTGAAGATGTGTTGGTGACTTCGGATATGAGGTCATTCTTTCAGCCGACCCATCGACAGGTGTCATCCGGATCCAGCATCAGGGAACGCCTAGACCGTCAGTTGTCCGACTACATCGGGTTAACGGCCGATGTGGACGCTCTGAGGTGTGATGAACCCCTGGACTACTGGGTGGACAGGCTTGACCTCTGGCCAGAGCTTGCCCAATTTGCAATGGAACTGTTGGCTTGCCCCTCATCCAGTGTCCTGTCCGAAAGGACGTTCAGCGCAACAGGGGGGATCGTGACCGATAAGCGTACTCGCCTAGCTCACGACAGTGTTAACTACCTCACATTTCTAAAAATGAATGAGGCATGGATCTCGGAGGAATTCAACACATGTGACCAGTAGACCATGTATATGTCTATAAACAATTTTTTTAATCGAGCACACAGACTTTCTTTCTTCATTTGGCTCACTTCCTTGTCCAAAAAAAGCACACAGTACTATATGCCCGTACCCTCCTCTTTGAAGAGGTTGAGCGGTGTCATATTTCTACTGGGGCTGCTTATTATGAGGGGCTCCCACCATCCCTGTGCTGTGCTGACATCCTCCTGGGGCTGTAACTCTGCTGTGTAAATTATGAGGGGCTCCCACCATCCCTGTGCTGTGCTGACTTCCTCCTGGGGCTGTACCTCTGCTGTGCATATTTTGAGGTGCTCCCACCATCCCTGTGCTATGCTCATTATGAGGGGCTCCCACCATCCCTGAGCTGTGCTGACTTCCTCCTGGGGCTGCTAATTATGAGGGGCTCCCACCATCCCTGTGCTATGCTGACATCCTCCTGGAGCTGCTTATTATGAGGGGCTCCCATCATCCCTGTGCTATGCTCATTATGAGGGGCTCCCACCATCCCTGTGCTGTGCTGACTTACTCCTGGGGCTGCTAATTATGAGGGGCTCCCACCATCCCTGTGCTATGCTGACATCCTCCTGGGGCTGCTAATTATGAGGGGCTCCCACCATCCCTGTGCTATGCTGACATCCTCCTGGGGCTGCTTATTATGAGGGGCTCCCACCATCCCTGTGCTATGCTCATTATGAGGGGCTCCCACCATCCCTGTGCTGTGTTGACTTACTCCTGGGGCTGCTTATTATGAGGGGCTCCCACCATCCCTGTGCTATGCTGACATTCTCCTGGGGCTGCTTATTATGAGGGGCTCCCACCATCCCTGTGCTATGCTCATTATGAGGGGCTCCCACCATCCCTGTACTATGCTGACTTCCTCCTGGGGCTGCTTACGGTGCAGGTGTCAGTGCTGTATATCACGGTGCTGATGTCAGTGCTCTCTGTCACGGTGCTGCTGTCAGTGCTGTATATCACGGTGCTGGTGTGAGTGCTTTATGTCACGCTACTGATGTCAGTGCTCTCTATCACGGTGCTGCTGTCAGTGCTGTATATCACTGTGCTGGTGTGAGTGCTTTATGTCACGCTGCTGATGTCAGTGCTCTCTGTCACAGTGCTGCTGTCAGTGCTGTATATCACAGTGCTGGTGTGAGTGCTTTATGTCACGCTGCTGATGTCAGTGCTCTCTATCACGGTGCTGTTGTCAGATCACTCTATCACGGTGCAGGTGTCATTGCTGTATGTCATGCTGCTGATGTCAGTGCTCTCTGTCACGATGCTGCTGTCAGTGCTGTATATCACGGTGCTGGTGTGAGTGCTTTATGTCACGCTGCTGATGTCAGTGCTCTCTATCACAGTGCTGCTGTCAGTGCTGTATATCACGGTGCTGGTGTGAGTGCTTTATGTCACGCTGCTGATGTCAGTGCTCTCTATCACGGTGCTGCTGTCAGTGCTGTATATCACGGTGCTGGTGTGAGTGCTTTATGTCACGCTGCTGATGTCAGTGCTCTCTATCACGGTGCTGCTGTCAGTACTGTATATCACGGTGCTGGTGTGAGTGCTTTATGTCATGCTGCTGATGTCAGTGCTCTCTATCATGGTGCTGCTGTCAGTGCTGTATATCACAGTGCTGGTGTGAGTGCTTTATGTCACGCTGCTGATGTCAGTGCTCTCTATCACGGTGCTGTTGTCAGATCACTCTATCACGGTGCAGGTGTCATTGCTGTATGTCACGCTGCTGATGTCAGTGCTCTCTATCACGGTGCTGCTGTCAGATGACTCTATCACGGTGCAGGTGTCATTGCTGCATGTCACACTGCTGGTGATCATCTCCTGCACTCTCTTCTTTGCCTACCCTGGTCCCTGACCTTCCCTCTCCTCCATTGCCTTCATGCGCTCCACAGTCCTGAATTGTCACAACAATTTCCCATATAAAAAAAGAATGCTTGTAGTTGTCGATCCCAGATTCACCTCATACATGTGTTATGTCATTGGCCATGTGGTGGGACTATGTTTGCACAGCTATTAATTTTTTTTTGGCTGCAAATTTGACCTGTAGGTTTGCGAAGTTCGCCTCCCATTGAACTCAATGGGGCCAACCGCGAGCGGTCCGGTTTGCGAACTATCGGCCGCGTTCGCAGTTCGCGTTCACGAAACATCCCTTCGGAAGTTCGTCCATCACTACAGGTGATAAAAAAAATTTAAGTTACATGCCAAGAGGTCTTTCGGACCACTCCCTGGTGATATTGTCAGTAGAAGTAAGGGGGAATTATAGTCCCGGGAAGTGGAAAATAAGTCCTTTTTGGAAAGAACTGATGGGTGAGCCAGATGAAGTGCTAACAGCCTAAGTGAATTTGTTAATTTGAATAGATCTGCTTAACTTTGAGCTGGAACTTCTGCTGGAACTCTGTCCAAGTGGAAATGGTCTAAGTGGTGAGTTAAAAAACAGAGTTTAAAACAGGTTATAACAGGGGTCATAGTACCTGTGTAGTGTGAGTACCTGAGTGTTGTCTGAATAGTGTGTGGATCGTTAGTACTTGTGTATTGTGTATTGTGAGTGCACGTGGGTCTGCGATATTGTCTTGTTGAGTACCTGTGTATTGTCTTGTTGAGTATTAGTCTCAAGAAGCTAGTTGCTAGGTAATTTGGACAGGGTATAATCCCCAATCCTCATTAAATTGAATAGGTATGATGCCCGATGGGCGTGGAGAGGTGACTCGTTGTACATCTTGTGGCATGTATGCGTTCCTTGATCATCCGATCGAGGGTGAAAACTGCTGTGCAAAATGTAAGCACATTGTTTCCCTGGAAGCCCAGGTTCTGAATCTGAGGAAGCAACTGTCAGCACTGAGAAGTCCCTCTATACTAAAGGAGAGCCAGGAACGTACACGGCAGGTGCCAGCAGGGGCCAGCACAGAGGCTGGTGGAGACAAAGAGGTGCAGGCACTAGGAAAGAATAGATGGCTGACAGTCAGGAAGGGTAGAGGGGGAAGTGTCAGGGAGTCCGATCCAGGGCTGGAGCATCCCAATAAGTGCTCTCCATTGAGTGACATTGGGGAAACCAGTCAGGGACCAGCACTGCTGGAGCTGAGGGACTCTCCTAGCTGCCGGGGGAAGAACTCCTCCAGTGAGTGTGGGTGGGAAGTGAAAGGAAAAGAGATTCTGCTTGTAGGGGACTCAATTCTTAGAAGGACAGAGACGTCAATCTGTAACAAAGACCTGAAGTGCCGAACAGTATCTTGTCTACCGGGCGCTCGAGTTCGGCACATCACAGATCTGGTGGACAGATTATGGGGAGTGGCTGAGGAAGACCCAGCTGTCATGGTGCACGTTGGTACCAATGACAAAGTCAGAGGCAGATGGAGAGTGCTAAAGAACGATTTTAGGGACTTAGGAGCTAAATTGAGGAAAAGGACCTCCAAGGTAGTATCCTCAGGTATACTACCAGTACATTGAGCCCCACCAGAAAGGCAGAGGGAGATTAGGAAAGTAAACAAGTGGCTGAAGAGCTGGTGTAGTAAGGAGGGGTTTGGGTTCCTGGAGGACTGGGCCGACTTCTCAGTCGATAACCGGTACTATAGAAGGGACGGACTGCACCTAAATGAGGAGGGTGCAGATCAGCTGGGAATGAAGATGGCCAAAAACTAGGCGATGGGGGGGAGGGTCCAGAGGTAGAGATAGTCAGTGCGGAACATATTCCAGAGGGTAGTATTGGGGGAATTAGTGGCAGGTTGACCAAAGCACATAAACAAAGCACATAAACCCAAGGTAAGTATAGTTGCAATCTCAGAACACCCAATAAGAAGATAATATGGAACCGGTCTAAACTACGTGGCATGTTCACTAATGCCAGGAGCCTGGCGGACAAGATGGGTGAACTAGAGATACTGTTGTACGAGGAGAATTTGGATTTTGTGGGAATCTCAGAGACCTGGTTCGACAGCTCTCATGATTGGCTGGCAAACATTCAAGGGTATACCCTGTATCGCAAGGATAGAGAGGGTAAAAAAGGGGGAGGGGTATGCTTATATATCAAGAATAATGTACAAGTGAATGTGAGTGATGACATCACTAAGGCAGCTAAGGAGGAGGTGGAATCCTTATACATCACTAAGGCAGCTAGGGAGGAGGTAGAATCCTTACGGGTAGAGCTCCAAAGGGATAATATAAACACATTTTATTAGCCAGTTATACAAAGATTATATTCTGAAATCTTTTCAGGAACTGAGGGAATAATACGCCATATCGAAAAAATCTTTTTTTTAGGTACCTACAGGTTAGGCATGCTCTGGGGTAGGGATGAGCTCGGTGTTCGACTCGACCACATTTTTGACTCAAACAACGGCCATTCGTCTGTTCGGCGAATTCAGAACTTTGTGGACCATTCGTACCAAATCCGTGTGGCACGAATGGCCCACAATGCACTATGCCATAGCAGTGCATTGCTGGCTCATGAGCCCCACATGCTTGGCCAATCACAGCGCCGGCAGCGAGGCAGGCCATAATTGGCCAATTATAGCTCAGGGGGTATAGTACACGGCCCACACTATATAAGGCTGCCAGCGCGGCGGTCTTGTGTAGTGTGTTCTGGCGTGCAGGGAAAGAGCTAGATAGGCAGGAACAGTGTGTTCTTTTCTCAGGCATCTTAAAGTTAAAGTGGTGTCGTGGGGTGTTGTGTGCCTCCAGCACAGTATACACCTGTATCTACCCTTTATTGCTGGAGTTCTATAATAAAGGCATCTGCAGGAGCTAGTGGGTATTGTGTGCCTCCAGCACAATATACACCTGTATCTACCCTTTATTGCTAGTGTTCTCTAATGCAGGCATCTGCAGGAGTTAGTGGGTGTTGTGTGCCTCCAACACAGCACAGTATACACCTGTATCTAACCTTTACTGCTAGTGTTCTCTAATACAGGCATCTGCAGTAGTTAGTGGGTGTTGTGTGCCTCCAGCACAGTATACACCTGAAGATACCCCTTATTGCTGGTGTTGTCTGTTGCATATCTTACATATTAGCCTTTAAAATTAGCACTTTTGATTTTGAGCATTCGAGTCCCATAGACTTTAATAGGGTTCTAAAGTTCGTACGAATTTTCGGTCCGTTCGAAGGTTCTGGTGGAAACCGAACCGTGGGGGTGTTTGGCTCATCCCTACACTGGGGAAACAGTTTAGAGAAAGGGCACTTGAATGGGGCAAGATTCCATTGCTTCAGAAGATAATCAATGCAACAACCTTAAAAAGCCTTATCTCAAGCTTATACCCACATACCGTATTTACCGGCGTATAAGGCGGCTGGGCATATAAGACGACCCCCTACTTTTCGATTTAAAAAGTGTTTTTTTTGCTGTACTCACTGTATAAGACGATCCCCTCCTGCGGGAATACTGTATGTTCAGAAACAAAGTTGGCGCCGGGTAACATGCTGTCTCACTGTATACATATAGTATACTGCCCTGAGCCAATCACGGCAAGCTATGCATTCTATTATTGCATACAATGCCTGCTCGGATTGGCAGAGGCTGTTACATCATCAGCCCGCGCCTCTGACTCTCACAGCCAATCCGAGCAGGCTACTGTATGTAGCCTGCTCGGATTGGCAGAGGTTGTTACTCCAATCCGACCAGGCGCTGTATTCATTAATAGAATGCATTGCTCGGCGGGATTGGCTCAGCGGTGTATATTGTATGTATACAGTATTACCGCACACTCTGCGAGTATCCGGAGGGCTTAACATCCAGTGGACGGCTGGCATATGATAACCACCAAGTAGGAGGAGGTGGGAACAAGATGTAGGAACTATAACATAAGAGTAATGGAGTAGAATCCTTGAACTTGGCCCCTTGGTCTCTCTTTTCCCCTCTCAAAGGATGTCACATCTGTTTACAGAGCTTATTACACCCCCCCAAAAGCTTTTTTTGTTTGGCCGTAGATTGGACACAAGTTGTCCGTGGTGTGAGGAAACAGAAGGTGACTTAATCCATATGTTTTGGAGGTGTCTAAAGTTAATCCGATATTGGAATGAGGTATCTGGACTTATAAGTCAGGTATTCGGAAGACTTCCAAATCTGGATGTAAGGCTTTGTGTGCTGGTGTTCATAGAGGGGAGGGAAACCCTGGATACACCCAGACTGCAAATCTTAGGTGCCTATTTCAGGCAAGGAAATTGATAGCACAAAGGTAGCAACCGGTATTACCTTCATCAAGTACAGAGTGGGAACGTGTTATGAATGAGGCAATATGGAAGGAAAAGCCGGTATATGTCAGATAGGGATGAGCCGAACACCCCCCGGTTCGGTTTGCACCAGAACTTTCGAACGGACCCCAAATTCGAACGAACTTTAGAACCCCATTGAAGTCCATGGGACTCGAACGTTCGAAATTAAAAGTGCTAATTTTAACGGCTAATATGCAAGATACTGTCCTAAAAAGGGTTTGGGGACCTGACTCCTGCCCCAGGGGACATGGGTCAATGCATAAAATGATTTTAAAAATGGCCGTTTTGGCGGGAGCACTGATTTTAACGATGAATAAAGTGAAAAAAAAAGTGAAATATTCCTTTAAATATGGTGCCTGGGGGGTGTCTGTAGTATGCCTGTGAAGTGCCACGTGTTTCCCGTGTTTAGAACAGTCCCTGCACAAAATGACATTAAACGGAAATAACACCATTTAAAACTGCTTGCGGTTTTAATGTTATATCTGGTTCCTGCAATATGGTTGAAAATCATTGAGAAAAATGGCATGGGTAGCCCTCCCTGCCCATTACCAGCCTATTTGGGTCTTGTACGCATATTAAGGGGAACCCTGTACCCATATTAAAAAATTGGATTTTTATATACAGCTTACCTGTAAAATCCTTTTCTTGAGAGTACATCACGGGACACAGGAGCTTCATTACATAGTGGGTTATATAGGCACCTCTGGTGATTGGACACTGGTTGACCCTAATTAAAGAGAATTCCTCCCCTATATAACCCCTCCTATTTGGGAGGCACCTCAGTTTTGTAGCAAAGCAATAAGAAACCACGTAAAACCCAAGAGGGGCGGGAGCCCTGTGTCCCGTGATGTACTCTCAAGAAAAGGATTTTACAGGTAAGCTGTATATAAAAATCCCATTTTCTTGATCATACATCACGGGACACAGGAGCTTCATTACATAGTGGGATGTCCCATAGCAATGCTCAGGTTGAGGGGAGGGAGACACAGATCATAAATATAGACCACCAGGGACCTGAGGACCTAAACTGCAGCCTGCAGTACACTGCGCCCGAAGGCGATATCCTCTTGCCCTCTGACATCCACCTGATAGAATCTGGTGAATGTGTGGACTGATGACCAAGTCGCAGCCTTACAGATCTGAGCCAGGGAGGCCTGGTGATGCACTGCCCAAGAAGCACTGACAGCCCTAGTAGAGTGCGCTTTCACCTGAAAAGGAGGCATTTTCCCCTTTAAGCTATAGGCCTGAGAAATAACCTGTCTGATCCACCTTGAGAGGGTGGACTTTGACGCTGCCTGACCCCTTCTAGGGCCTTCTGGCAGAATAAATAAACAGTCAGTTTTTCTTATCTGAGCAGTTGCTTGAAGATAAAGACTGATTGCTCTAACCACATCTAAAGTGTGTAAGGACTCTTCCTCTATGGACTGAGGATTTGGAAAAAAGGATGGTAGGATTATATCCTGATTCAGATGGAAACCTGAAACCACCTTAGGTAGAAAGGACCCGTTGGGACGCATAACCACCCGGTCCTTATGGATAATTAAATACGGCTCTTTACAGGAAAGAGCTGCCAATTCTGATACCCTTCTAGCCGTGGATATGGCTACTAGGAAGACCAGCTTTTTAGTCAAGAGAGCTAAAGAAGCCAGATGCAGAGGTTCAAATGGTTGGGCCTCTAAGGCCGAGAGAACCAAATTCAGATCCCATGGGCATACCGGAGGTTTGACTGGCGGTTTTATCCGCATAGCCCCCTGGATAAAAGCCCGTACTAGGGAGTGTGATGCAAGAGGTTTTTGAAAAAACAGCGATAGAGCCGAAATCTGCACCTTGATGGTGCTTATGGCCAAATTCATTTCCAGGCCTGATTGGAGAAAGGCCAAGATTCTGCTAATGACATACCTTCTAGGATGCCATCTCCTGGGTTCACACCAGGAAACATATGTCCTCCAGATCTTGTAATAGATACGCCCGGAGGCCGGCTTTCTGGCATTGACCAGAGTGGAAAGGACTGGCCCCGAAAGGCCACGGTCTCTCAGAATGTGGGTCTCAGCAGCCAGACCGTCAAATTCAGACTGTGTAAAGCAGGATGGTAGATTGGACCCTGTGAGAGCAGATCTGGCCGGAGAGGGAGGGTCCATGGCCTGCCCACTGCCAACTTCATGATTTCCGCAAACCATGGTCGCCTGGGCCAAGCTGAGGCCACTAAAAGGACCGACTTCGACTCCCTCTTGACCCTTCCCAGGAACCGCAATAGCAGCGGGCTCGGGGGGAAGGCATAGATCAGATTGTACTGATCCCAGGGAACCGTCAGAGCATCTGACCCCTGAGAAAGTGCATCTCTTGTCCTTGACACAAAGTTGTCCAGTTTCCTGTTGAATCTGGACGCAAACAGATCCACGTCTGGAGTGCCCCACTTGTAACATATGTTCCGAAACACATCGGGGTGCAGAGCCCATTCTCCTGGGCACAACTGCTGGCGGCTGAGAAAATCCGCCTGCCAATTCTCCACTCCTGGGATGAAGACTGCAGAGAGGCACGGAACATGCTCCTCTGCCCAGACAAGTATGCGATTCACCTCCTTTTGGGCCACCAGACTTCTGGTACCGCCCTGGTGATTGATATAAGCCACTGCGGTGGCATTGTCGGACTGAATCCGAACTGGGAAACCTCGCAGTCTGTAAGACCACTCTATGAGTGCCATATAAACTGCCCGAATCTCCAAGATATTTATGGGCAGCAGACTTTCGGTCGCAGACCATTTTCCCTGCAAGCATGTTCCCTCCAATACGGCTCCCCAGCCTGTCAGGCTGGCATCCGTTGTGACAATCTTCCATGAGAGGGGAAGAAAAGTTTTGCCTTTCAGCAAATTCCTGGTCTGTAACCACCAGACAAGACTTTTGCGTGCCCGGGGGGATAAACGCATAGGAAGATCCAGGGATTGGGGCTTCCTGTTCCAAATCGCAAGGATGCATCTTTGCAGAGGCCTTGAGTGGAACTGGGCGAATGGGACGGCCTCGAATGAGGCGACCATTTTTCCCAATAGTCTCATACATAAGCGAATGGAGGAAGATCTTCTGCCCAGAATCAGGCGCACCAGATCTCCAATGGCCAAGGCCTTTGGCCCTGGAAGGAACACCCTGCCCTGAGTGGTGTCGATAATCAGACCCAGGTAATCCAACCTGGTGGTCGGTTGCAAGGACGACTTTTCTAGGTTTATAATCCAACCTAGGCGCTCTAGATGTTCTAGCGTTCTGGTGACGCTGCGACTTAGGCACGCTGCAGTTCTCTCTACGAGAAGAAAGTCGTCTAGGTAAGCCTTGACGGCTATGCCCTGAACTCTTAAGATTGCTAAGAGAGGGTCCAGAATCTTCGTGAAGACTCGGGGGGCCGTAGCTAGGCCGAACGGCAGGGCCACAAATTGAAAATGGCGGTGCTCTACCGCAAACCTTAGAAACTTCTGATGTGCGGGAAATATTGGCACATGGAGATATGCATCTTTGATATCTATTGATGCCATGAATTCTCCTCCTTGCAGGGAGGAGACCACAGTGCGTATTGACTGCATCCGGAAGGTCTGGATGTGTAAAAACCGGTTTAAGTCTCTCAGATCCAAGATAGGTCTGACACTTCCGTTTGGCTTCGGAACGGTGAAGAGATTCGAATAAAAACCTGAACCCTGATCTTTCGGGCTCACTTCTACTATCACACCCTGGGATAGTAACTGATCTAAGGCCAGGAATAGCGGTTTCTGCTTTATCGGATCCTTGGGGATCCTTGACCTTAGAAAACGAGAAGGTGGAATCTTCTGAAACTCTAGCCTGTAGCCCAGAGATACTGAAGAGATCACCCATTTGTCCTGAATCTCCTCCCGCCAGGCACCTGCAAACTGCAGGAGCCTTCCCCCCACTCGGCCGAGCGGGGGCGCCCCTTCACAAGGAGGTCTTGGGGGTCTGCTTGGCAGGCTTTCGCCCCCAAGTCTTTTTCTGTCCCTGGGCTCGGCCCTGAGGCTTTCTAGCAGAGGAGGGCTGGGAAGGCCGTCGCCACTGTTTAGAGCTTGATGCTTCGGGAGAAAGAGTACGCCTGAATGAAGGACGTTTACTCTTTTTGACTGGAAGGAGTGTAGACTTACCTCCCGAAATATTTTGGACGAATTTATCTAATTCTTCCCCAAACAAACGCTCCCCTTTAAACGGGAACCCAGTCAAATGCTTTTTGCATGACATCTCAGCAGCCCAATTCTTTAGCCATAGAGCCCTACGCATGTGTACCAACATGAGGGACAAACGTGATGCTTGTTGGACAGAATCCAGAATCGCATCAATTATGAAACACAAGATGTGAGGCATCTCTGCATATTTCTCTACTTCCTCACTGGGAAGGAGTCCAAACATTTGTTTAACCTGTTCCTTAAGGAACTGACACAACCCCACGGCTGCGACTGTAGGCTGCACCACAGCACCAGCCATGGAAAAGGAGGCTTTTAACAAGGTTTCCAGCCTTTTGTCAACTGGATCCTTAAATACCTGCGCATTATCCAATGGACAAGTTAGGTTTTTATTCACACAAGAAACAGCCGCATCGACAGATGGGACCCCCCATTTCTTGATGAAACTTTCCTCCATAGGATACTGCATAGAAAACCTCTTAGGAGGAGTAAACAGTTTATCGGGATGTCCCCAGTCCTCATACATCAATTCACTCATTAAAGGATGAATTGGGAAGGAACAAGCAGTCTGTGGGGCTTTCCTGACTCCCAGGGAAGAGACAGAGGATGTAGCGACTTCAGCAGCCGGCATTCTGAACGTGGTACGCACCAATTCAGTATAATACTGCACCTGCTTTCTGAGTGCCTGGGAGGAGGGGGCTAACTCCTCTTCCTCTGACTCATCCGACTGCTCATGATCCCGATCCAAAGATAGGGATCCCTCCTCATTTTCAGAACAACTGTCTGAGAGAGGGATTTCAGCAGAGGGAGGGGATCTACCCCTTTTCCTGCTATCTTTTAGGGAAGCAGAAATAAAATTCATGATCCTCCCTTCAAAACCCTCCAATGTAGCCCTAAGGGAGTCCTCAGTGACATAGACCGGGGCTGCGACATTAGGAGAGGCTGCAAAGCCTGAAAGGGGCACTGACTCGTCTTGAGAGGCAGGCTCCAGTCTTGCAGAGGGGGATGGTAATTTCGCATGCACTTTTGGAACCCCTGGACCTAGGCGGTGACTTGCCAGTGCTTTTATTACCTGCCCCTGAAACCCTCTTAGGAGGAGACATAGTACTAAGCTACAAAGCAGAGGTACTAGTACAAATGCAATCACTGTTGCGCTTAAAGTCTCACAATAAATCAATATATGCTTAAACTGCACAACCTGATGCTGAGTAGGTGTCTTAAGGTTTGCCTGGATCCAATCCCCACGGATGCTTACAGCCCACAGCTCCTGTGTCTCCAGTTACAGTCCCCTGACGCTCTGGGCTTTTTAAAACTGCCGCTTGGCGCCTGCACTACAGCGCTGTGCACACTAACGTGCACGGCTCGCAACCACACCCCCCCTCCTCCATTAGGCCGGGAGCGCGCCCGGCGCGCGTGCACGCGCCCGCGCGCGTGCACGAGGACCGCGGAATCCGGGGGGGGGGGGGAAGGAGAACCCAAAGGGAGCAACGTGGGACCCCTGGACCTGCATGGGACCCCTTTTTACCTTGACTGTGGCAGGAACTGTAAGGGAGACGTGAGTAGCTGGAGAACCAGGCTTTCACTGAGCGTGTTGTATTGAAAGGCATGTAAGTATGCATCAGGCTGCTCTTACTCCCTCTAGTGGTGGAAACCAGGTAAGACATACAACTACTCACAATGAAGAAATCCATTCATATATTTAAAATATATAGGATGACTTCCCTTACCTGTTCCCCGCCGCAGGAATTGCTGATCTCAGACCAATTCCAGCCTTCACCCATCACGGCGGGTATTGTTAGCCAACCTTCAGGCGTATCTGGGGTTCTTACGAAAAGATCCTCCTACCTGGGCCAAGTAAAAAGCTCTGCCAGAAACTTACGGGCGCCCTGAGTCAACAGTACCCCAAGTCTGGTTGTCCCAGAGCCCAGTCTTCCAATGGAGAGGACTTACAGGCAAAACCTCGTGTCTTCGGCAGACGAGGCCCGGGTACCATACCATCATGGGAGTCAAATATCGGCCCGAGGTATGGATCCGGTTTGTTGTAGCCCTTCGGCCCTCACCGGGACCCGCATAGAGCTAAGTTTTACGTGACCATCGACCAGACACTGGCGAAAAAACTGAGGTGCCTCCCAAATGGGAGGGGTTATATAGGGGAGGAATTCTCTTTAATTAGGGTCAACCAGTGTCCAATCACCAGAGGTGCCTATATAACCCACTATGTAATGAAGCTCCTGTGCCCCGTGATGTATGATCAAGAAAAAGGAAATGCGTGTGGCCCCCAGGCCCTATATACTCAGAACAGCAGTATACAGGTGGCGGTGCAAACAAGACAGGGACTGTGTAGGTTTGTTGTGTTAAGTTGAATCTGTTTGTAATTTTCAACTGGTACATTTTTAAAGTGTAGCTCCAGTCAAAAAAACTAATTTTAAGCTTTTTGGAAAACATAGGGAAGGGTTATCACCCCTGTATAATTTGTTTTGTCGTCCATCTTTTTTCATCTCACTTGCTGTTGTCTCCTTCCGTTTGCAAGTAGGAGATGTTTGTAAGTTGGATGTTTGAAAGTAGGGGCCTGCCCTATATGCTCTGCAGAAATGGCGGAACAAGGTGTTGGTTTTGCCACAACATTGTAAGCCCTCAAAGTGACTCTTGGTGGGCGCTGGAGCATCCTGCTGTGAACGATTATATCAAGAATTGTAATTACATGCCATTGTTGAACAGTGGTAGAAAAATTGACCTTTGGTGGTTGTGGTGCTGGTGCCACAACACTATAAGTCCTCACAGTTACTCTGGGTGGGCACAGGAAGGGGCCCTCCTGTGAAATATTATATCAAGAATTGTAATTACATGTCCCTGTTAAACAGGGGCAGAAAAATTGGGCCTTAAGCACTGGTGCTGGTGCCACCACACTGCAACCTCTCCCATATACTCTAGTTTTATTGCAGAAATTAGCCCTGCTGCAAAGCATTGCATCAAAAATTGTACTTAAATGCCCCTGTTAAACAGGGGCAGAAAAATTGGGCCTTAGGCACTGGTGCTGGTGCCACCACACTGCAACCTCTGCCATATACTCTAGTTTTATTGCAGGAATTAGCCCTGCTGCAAAGCATTGCATCAAAAATTGTACTTAAACGCCCCTGTTAAACAGGGGCAGAAAAATTGGGACTTAGGCACTGGTGCTGGTGCCACCACACTGCAACCTCTGCCATATACTCTAGTTTTATTGCAGGAATTAGCCCTGCTGCAAACCATTGCATCAAAAATTGTACTTAAACGCCCCTGTTAAACAGGGGCAGAAAAATTGGGCCTTAGGCACTGGTGCTGGTGCCACCACACTGCAACCTCTCCCATATACTCTAGTTTTATTGCAGGAATTAGCCCTGCTGCAAAGCATTGCATCAAAAATTGTACTTAAACGCCCCTGTTAAACAGGGGCAGAAAAATTGGGCCTTAAGCACTGGTGCTGGTGCCACCACACTGCAACCTCTCCCATATACTCTAGTTTTATTGCAGAAATTAGCCCTGCTGCAAAGCATTGCATCAAAAATTGTACTTAAATGCCCCTGTTAAACAGGGGCAGAAAAATTGGGCCTTAGGCACTGGTGCTGGTGCCACCACACTGCAACCTCTGCCATATACTCTAGTTTTATTGCAGGAATTAGCCCTGCTGCAAAGCATTGCATCAAAAATTGTACTTAAACGCCCCTGTTAAACAGGGGCAGAAAAATTGGGCCTTAGGCACTGGTGCTGGTGCCACCACACTGCAACCTCTGCCATATACTCTAGTTTTATTGCAGGAATTAGCCCTGCTGCAAAGCATTGCATCAAAAATTGTACTTAAACGCCCCTGTTAAACAGGGGCAGAAAAATTGGGCCTTAGGCACTGGTGCTGGTGCCACCACACTGCAACCTCTCCCATATACTCTAGTTTTATTGCAGGAATTAGCCCTGCTGCAAAGCATTGCATCAAAAATTGTACTTAAACGCCCCTGTTAAACAGGGGCAGAAAAATTGGGCCTTAGGCACTGGTGCTGGTGCCACCACACTGCAACCTCTGCCATATACTCTAGTTTTATTGCAGGAATTAGCCCTGCTGCAAAGCATTGCATCAAAAATTGTAATTAAATGCCCCTGTTAAACAGGGGCAGAAAAATTGGGTCTTAGGCACTGGTGCTGGTGCCACCACACTGCAACCTCTGCCATATACACTAGTTTTATTGCAGGAATTAGCCCTGCTGCAAAGCATTGCATCAAAAATTGTACTTAAACGCCCCTGTTAAACAGGGGCAGAAAAATTGGGCCTTAGGCACTGGTGCTGGTGCCACCACACTGCAACCTCTCCCATATACTCTAGTTTTATTGCAGGAATTAGCCCTGCTGCAAAGCATTGCATCAAAAATTGTAATTAAACGCCCCTGTTAAACAGGGGCAGAAAAATTGGGCCTTAGGCATCACCCAGAACCAGAAATGTTCTTCCAACATATCAGCGGAGGAGGAAGAGGATAGACAATCAACATAACCGGACAGTCACTCAGCATCAGCATAGGCAGTCTTGAAGGGATGTGATATTTAAAAAGAAAATTATTCTGTTACATCAGCTTCAGGTGCTTGGTAGCTGTGGGTGATCCAAGACTGATTCATCTTGATGAAGGTCAGTCGATCAACTGATTCGGTGGACAGGCGCACCCTGTGATCGGTAACAAAGCCACCAGCAGCACTAAAGGTGCGTTCCGAAAGAACGCTGGATGCAGGACAGGCCAGTAGCTCAATTGCATACTGTGCAAGCTCTGGCCAGTGATCCATCCTCAAGACCCAGTAAGCCAGAGGATTTTCGGTGGGAAAGGTGTCCAAGTCTGACCTTGCCCCTAGGTATTCCTGCACCATGTAAATCAGACGCTGGCGATGGGTGCTGGAACCGATAATACCTTGGGGCTGCGGACTAAAAAATTGTCTGAAAGCATCAGTCAGACGGCCACCTTCTCCACCGCTCCTTCTGACCGATGTCTCAGCAACACGTTGTCCAGGACCAGGAGTTTGTAACCTCCCAGTCTCTGGGAACGCGTTGCACAGACCTTTCTGCAAGGCCTCCCGGAGATGTCTCATTCTCTGCTCCCCCTGCGATGGCAAGATAAGGTCGGCAACCTTACCTTTGTACCGTGGATCAAGGAGAGTGGCCAGCCAGTAATGGTCCCTCTCCTTGATCCGAAGAATATGAGGATCCTTCCGCAGGCTTTGCAGGATCAGGGAGGCCATGCAGCGTAGGTTAGCTGAGGCATTCGGTCCGGAGTCCTCTGGGTCACTAAGGACAACATAATCCGCAGCTACCTCCTCCCAGCCACGTACAAGTCCACGTGTTTCTTGGGACTGTAAATCATCCCTACAAGACTGCTGCTGCTGATGCTGCTGCTGATGCTGAGTGCCAGCCTCCACCTCCATGCTGACACAATCATCCTCTTCCTGTGTGATGGGTGGCACAGCAGGAACACTGTCTGGATAAAGGGGGCCTTGAGAAGCAAGGAAGTCCTCCTCTTCCTGCCTCTGTTCTGCCTCAAGTGCCCTGTCCATTATTCCACGCAGCGTATGCTCCAAGAGGTGGACAAGAGGTACAGTGTCACTGATGCATGCACTATCACCATCCTGCCTGTGGCCAATCATGGCTCTCCTCGCTGCTGGTGCTGTGATTGGCCAAGCATGCGGGGGTCACAGTGCATGCTTGGCCAATCATGAGCCAGCAATGCACTGCGATGACGCAGTGCATTGTGGGCCGTGAGCACCACACGAATTTGGCGCGAACGGCCCATAACGTTCGGAATTCGCCGAACGGGCGAACAGCCGATGTTCGAGTCGAACGTATGTTCGACTCGAACACGAAGCTCATCCCTAATGTCAGACAAAGTTGTATAAAGAAATATGAAGAGATCTGGAAACCCTGGTGTGACATGAAGGGATATCCCCCCTAGAATGAGCTGGAAGACATTATGATCTAGAAACTATCTGTACAGAAGAAGATGGGCAAGGAGGGACAAAAGATGATAGGGACAATGGTATTTATGTTGAAGGAAAAAGAAAAGGGGTAGAGAATGAGCGCAATAATGATGAGAGGTGACATAAAGAAATGGGAGGGTAGTGTGATTGAGAGTGAGAGATGTGAAATTAGCTGGGGAGGACAGTTGAGAGTGGGTACTGGGATTGTGAGGAAGGATACGGAATGGAAGTGGGCTGCTTGTTTGGAGAGGTGGAGCTGGGAGGGTAGGCATGGAGGAACTGAATGGAGTGGGAAGAGGCAGAAGATGGGTCTGTCACAGAATAAACCATTGAGGAACTCATTGGGAATGCGCTATATAATTTTAATCTTGGATTTGTGTGTGTGTAAAATGGTGCAGGGAGGGGGTAACGGTTGTTTGTATGTTAAATGTGATTAATGAAAACATTTTCAATAAAGATCATTAAGTTAAAAGAAGTGTAAAATGTGGGGATCTCTTGATGCCAAGCCAAGGTCAGGTAGACCAAGACAGATTGCAGCCACAACTGCCAGAATAATTGTTCAGGATACAAGGAAAAATCCCACAGGAAAGCTCAGGAGAAATACAGGCTGCTCTGGAAACAATACATGAACAAAAATGACCTGTGTGGTCGGGTTTCCAGAAAGAACTGAAGCCTTTAGTCCCAGTGCCACAAAAAGCCCAGTTACACTTTGCCCAACAACACCTTGACACGCCTCACATGGGGTAAAATGTTCATTTTTAGCATTGCCACCTTACCAAACCAAGAGTAAGAAGATTTGTCCCACCCCTTAAGATCTTGTTGGATTTTCAGTAAGGTAGCTATGGCCATATAAACCCAACAGGCTGATCCCTGTTTCCAAGTAAAAAGGAAGTTCTGACAACAACAATGCTCCACCTCTGCAGATGGAAATAAGATATTCAAAGCATGAGATTTGGAGTGGTTGATTTTGCAATTGGAAAGAAGTTGAAAATATTCTATTTTCTCTAAGAGGTGGAGAAGAGTTTTACGTGGTTCCATCAAGAATAATATGATATTGTCTGCAAAAGTGGATATTTTGAATTCCCTGCCTGCTATCAAGATGCCTTTCAGTGCTGAGTTAGCTGGTAAACAGAATAGCAGGGCTCCAGGGTTGGGACAAAAATCTGGGGTGACAAAGGGCAACCCTGTCTCATCCAGTCTTGTATCAGGAAGGTGTCCGACAGATGGTGATTGACTTTTACTCTTGCTTGGGGAGAACTGTTCAGACACATTATTCTGGAACAGAAACTTTTGTTCAGGCCAAGCTCCCATAGTGCTGCCGTCATGTAGTCCCAGGCCACTCTTTTGAATGCCTTCATAGTGTCCGCGAATAGAGAAAAAAAAAACTTTTGACTCTTTTGTATTTTGTACCATCCAGTAGTGGATGGTAAGGACTTTTATGGTGTTATCCTTAGCCTCTCAGTCTGGGATAAACCCCATTTGGTCTTGTATAGATCTTGACCTCCACATTTAGGAATGAGATTGGCCCATAATTTTCTACTTGGGTTGCGTCTTAGCTATCCCTAGGGATAACTAGCGTGATGATGAGCAGGGATGTACATCCGGCAGGAAGTTAAAGGCCGGTACGAAGTGCATTGTAGTTTGATATTGCTGGGGGATTGTTTTTGCTTAAAAACTCCCTTATCAATGTCTCTCTATTACATGCCGAGGTAGAATGATGTTTATTATGTCCCAGGTTATATAGGACTTCATAATAGTTATGTAATTGCTTTGTAATAGCTGTAGTCATGTTGTGTGTAGTGCTTTGTTTGTCTCTAATGGAATGGACCATCATAGATGTCCATCTATGTTGTAAAGATCTGACGAGAAGCTCTCCACTCTTATTCCCTTGTTCATACAACTTTTTTTGAGTAAATATAAATTGGCATTTGGATTCCCTGTCAAGCTCCTCTAGTTACTCTGTACATACAGTAGATGGGTCAACTTGCTGAGTGTGGACTGTGCTTGTGGGCAAGATTATTATAAGGTCAGTGAGTTGTTATACGAGTGCCTGGCTTTTCCTGCATTAAAAAGGGGATCAACTCCAGAGATAAAACGATAATTCTCCCGCTCTACAAAACTCTGCTCCGGGCGCACCTGGAGTATGCTGACCAGTTATGAGCACCAGTCCTCAGGAAGGATGTGCTGGAAATGGAGCAAGTACAAAGAAGGGCAACAAAGCTAATAAAGGGTCTGGAGGATATGAGTTATGAAGAAAGGTTGTGAGCTCTGAACTTATTCTCTCTGGAGAAGAGACGCTTGAGAGGGGATTTGATTTCAATATATAAATACCGTACTGGTGACCCCACAATAGGGATAAAACTTTTTTACAAAAGGGAGTTTAAGAAGATACGTGGCCACTCATTAAAATTAGAAGAAAAGAGGTTTAACCTTAAACTACGTAGAGGGTTCTTTACTGTAAGCGTGGCAAGGATGTGGAATTCCCTTCCACAGGCAGTGGTCTCAGCAGGCGGGAGCATTGATAGTTTCAAGAAACTATTAGATAAGCACCTGAACGGCAGCAACATACAGGGAAATACAATGTAATACTGACATATAATCACACACATAGGTTGGACTTGATGGACTTGTGTCTTTTTTCAACCTCATCTACTATGTAACTGTGTAGCTAGAGAGATACAAAGTAACATAGTTTATAAACATTGATCAGATGGGAGATGGAGAGATACAAAGTATCATTGTTTATAAACATTGATCAGATGGGAGATGGAGAGGTACAAAGTAACATTGTTTATAAACAATGATCAGACAGGGGATAGAGAGATACAAAGTAACAATCCATTGCACAGAGCAGGTAAGCATAACATGTTGGTATTTATGCACTCATAGCAGTATGAATGGAATCAAATCATATTTCATTCAGAGTTGGCTGTTCTGTGTTGTGCAGAGCAGGGGGAAGACTCGACCACCTTTATCCCCAAGAAACCCACTCAAAGGTCCAACAAATTCTATAGAGAAAGAAAGAAGCAAAGCTACCATGTAGAGACTGAACACCCATGAGGAGGCCCAAAAGGGGACTTCTCTTCCCATTGATCTCCATTCACCTTAGAATAAAGTGTGTGTGTTTCTCTACCTGTGGATTACAAATACCCTCATCTTGTGGGTGAGGACAACAATAAGGGCCCCACTCTTTTCAGAATTTGCTTATATGTATCCAAGGCCTAAGCATTATAGACAGGCTCTTTTACAAGTCAGTTATATTTACTTCTGTTATCACTGTAGTTGTTATTCGCTTACTGCATTCTGGAATGGCCATTCACAGGTGACCAATGGGAACAAATGCAATCTCCATTCACCTCACTGTGTCTCTGTATATTTTGTTTGTTGATAATGTGTTGACCTTGCTACTGTCAAACCCGCTTAACCACTTTTTTTCTTCAGCACCTATTGCAATTTTAATAAATACCATTCATCACTATTATGCTGCGTTCATGCGGTTGGAATTTCTGACAACAAATGTTCGATGGGAGCTTGTTGTCGGAAATTCCGACCATGTGTAGGCTCCATCGGACATTTTCCATCGGAATTTCCAAAAAAACAAAATTTGAGAGGTGGATCTCAAATTTTCCGACAACAAAATCCGTTCTTGTAAATTCCGAGCATGTGTACACAATTCCACGCATGCTCAGAATCAAACAGAAGAGCCGCACTGGCTATTGAACTTCATTTTTTTCGGCTCATCGTACGCCTTGCATGTCATCGCGTTCTTGACGTTTGCTATTTCCCACCAACTTTGTGTGATCGTGTGTATGCAAGACAAGTTTGAGCCAACATTCGTCAAAAAAACCCCCACAAATTTTGTTGTCGGAATGTGCGAAAACATTATAAAACACTAGATGGTAGTGAACCACAGCACAAGTTACCAGTCCAAATAATATGTTATTCCAATGTAAGGTCAAATAGAGAATCAAATGAGGAAGCCAGTGTGTTTCGGAGGCCAACACCATCCCTTTTTATCAGGGCTTCAAAATAGGAGACAATGTATATGGAGTGTCACGGTTGGTGGTATTTGGACCAGTGTAGTGTTAGGCCACGTACACACGGGCGGACTGTCTGCCCAACTTAGTCCGCCGAAACACATTTCAGCAGACAGTCCGCTCGTGTGTGGGCTTCAGCGGACTTTTTCAGCGGACAGTCTGGCAGACTAAGTATTTAGGAATGTTGGGCCGCGTACACACGGGCGGACAGTCTGACGGACTTGGTCCGCTGAAACGTGTTTCAGCGGACAATCCGCTCGTGTGTGGGCTTCAGCGGACTTTTTCAGCGGACAGTCTGGCGGACTAAGTCTTTCGGAATTTCCGTAATATTGTCCGTCCAAACTTGGTTTCAGCGGACAGTCCGCTCGTGAGTAGGCAAGTTGGATGGACTAAGTATGGCGCATGCTCAGAAAGGATTTCCACGGCCGAAGATTGCATTGCAGTGTATTGGACGTCGTATTTCTAGTCCCGTCGTACGTGCTGTACACGTCATCGTGCAAGCTTTTAGCGGACTGTCTGTTCATCGTGTGTGGTCAAGTCCGCTCATTCAAAAGTAGGACGGACTGACGGACTTAGTTGGGCGGACAATCCTCTCGTGTGTACGCGGCCTTGGAAATACTGTCCGCTGAACTCTCATTTGGGCGGACAATCCGCCCGTGTGTGTGCCAGTCTGCCCTACTTTTGAAATGAGTGGACTTTTCCCGCCCGGAGAAAAGTCCGCTCATTTCGAGCGGGTATCCAGGTAGGGGGGGCCCGCGACGGAGACGTCGCTGGCCCCCACCGCCTGGTATGGACTTAAAGGGGAACCCCAACGCCGAAAAAAATCGGCGTGGGGGTCCCCCCAAGTCCACAACAGACCCTTGTCCGAGCACGCTACCCGGCCGGCCAGGAAAGGGGGGCGAGCGAGCGCCCCCCCTCCTGAGCCGTACCAGGCCGCATGCCCTCAACATGGGGGGTGCCTTAGGGAAGGGGGGGCCGCGCGGCCCCCCCACCCCAAAGCACCTTGTCCCCATGTTGATGAGGACAAGGGCCTCTTCCCGACAACCCTGGCCGTTGGTTGTCGGGGTCTGTGGGCGGGGGGCTTATCGGAATCCGGGAGCCCCTTTAATAAGGGGGCCCCGGATACCGCCCCCCACCCTATTTGAATGAGTATGGGGTACAATGTACCCCTACCCATTCACCTGTGAAAAAAAGTACAAAAAAAACACAACACAGGGTTAAAATATTTTATTGCACAGCTCCGAGGGTCTTCCGTCTTCGGGGGTCTTCTCGCCGGACTCCTCCGCTATCTTCTTGTAGCTCTTTTACTAGCGGAGGAGTCCGGCTTTCTTCCTCCCCGCCGCCGGCCTCTTCTCCCGACTTCGGGGATCTTGTCCCCCTCTTCGGTTCTTCTGCCGGGCCACCGCGCCTTCTTATAGCTCTTTTACAGGCGGTGGCCCGGTCTTCTGTCGCCGCCGTCGCCGCCTTCTGTTCTTCTTCTTCTTCTTCTTCTTCTTCTTCTTCTCCAGGAGATGTTGCCTCGACGATCTCTCCGGCCGGAATGCCAGGGCCGCGCTGCGCGGCCACTTATATAGTGACAATGGGGCGGTGTCACATGGCTTTATGTCACATGGGTTGGTCACATGGTGACCCCGCCCCCTTACGATGTCATAGTCCCCATGTGACATCAACCCATGTGACCAACCCATGTGACATAAAGCCATGTGACACCGCCCCATTGTCCCTATATAAGTGGCAGCGGAGCGCAGCCCTGGCATTCCGGCCGGAGAGATCGTCGAGGCAACATCTCCTGGAGAAGAAGGAGAAGAAGAAGAAGAAGAAGAACGGAAAGCGGCGGCGACGGCGGCGACAGAAGACCGCGGTGGCCCGGCAGAAGAACCGAAGAGGGGGACAAGATCCCCAAAGTCGGGAGAAGAGGCCGGCGGCGAGGAAGAAAGCCGGACTCCTCCGCTAGCAAAAGAGCTACAAGAAGATAGCGGAGGAGTCCGGCGAGAAGACCCCCGAAGACGGAAGACCCCCGGAGCTGTGCAATAAAATATTTTAACCCTGTGTTGTGTTTCTTTTGTACTTTTTTTTACAGGTGAATGGGTAGGGGTACATTGTACCCCATACTCATTCACATAGGGTGGGGGGCCGGTATCCGGGGGCCCCCTTATTAAAGGGGCTCCCGGATTCTGATGAGCCCCCCGCCCGCAGACCCTGACAACCAATGGCCAGGGTTGTCGGGAAGAGGCCCTTGTCCTCATCAACATGGGGACAAGGTGCTTTGGGGTGGGGGGGCCGCGCGGCCCCCCCTTCCCCAAGGCACCCCCCATGTTGAGGGCACGCGGCCTGGTACGGCTCAGGAGGGGGGGCGCGCTCGCTCGCCCCCCTTTCCTGGCCGGCCGGGTAGCGTGCTCGGACAAGGGTCTGTTGTGGACTTTGGGGGAACCCCCACGCCGATTTTTTTCAGCGTTGGTTTTCCCCTTTAAGTCCATTCCAGGTGGCGGGTCCAGCGACGTCTCCTTCGCGGGCCCCGCCTACCTGGATACGCTCTCAAAATGAGCGGACTGTCCTCTGCGTGTGTGGGCGAGTCCGTTCATTTCAAAAGTTGAGCGGACTGTTTGACAAACTTAGTTCGCTGAAACAGTCCGCTCAAAAAGTGCCGTGTGTGGGCAAGTTCGTTCATTCAAAAGTTTGGACGGACTGTTTGTCAAACAGTCTGACGAACTTAGTTGGGCGAACAGTCCGCCCGTGTGTACGTGGCCTTAGATTTTCTGTTGATTTTTTCCTTCAGGTTTACCAAAACCCTGTAGTGCAAGAGCCTGCCTGATTGCATACACATTGAAACTCCTAAGGTTTTACCTCATATTATATGGTTTTGGTCAATCCGAAGGAAAAAACTCAGCAGAAAAACTGATAGTGTGTATGGGGCTTTATGTTTCCATATCTCAGTGGTTTTTGGTGGAGTTTTAAAAAAATACTGGTAGACCTCTTTTATCTTATTTTTTTTTTTATACTATGAGTTGAAACACAAAAATGGTTACAGAGAGTGGAATACATCAGTAATATGGAGTACCTATGCTGTGCTGAGCAGGGACGGACCAAAGGCTATAGTGCTACCTGGGCAAAATGGAATGCTTTCAAATTGTCTGAAAAATATTCGCAGGGAATGATAGAGATAGCTAAAGCATAAAGGCAACAAGGATAACGGATCAGGGGAGAGAGGGTAGACGGGTAAGTGGGTTCTCAGATAAGAGCTATATATAAATGATGCTGTGTTATGCATATGTATAAAAAAAAAATGCCAATACAATAATAAATAAAAAAAAAATAGAAAAAAAATAATAATAAAAAAAAAAATAGAAAAACTTCATACCCATGTAAGTGACATTAAGCCTCTGAAGAAGGACATTCCTGTCTGAAACATGTCAGACGTCATATATGGCATTTCTCTATGCTAGCCCGCCATGTGTGTCCAGGACAGCCAAGTCTTATGTCTATCATGTACTTTTAAAGAGGAAGTAAACCCTGATGAGTTTACTTCCCTTTTCATTCCCTGCAAAGGTAAAGCATAATGGACTACTGTGCATCGCATAGTAATCCATTATGTGTCACTTACCTGACACAGGAGCCAGCGAAGTCACCACTGTAGTCCGGCGCATCCATCTTCTCGGTGGGTCTTACTGCTCCGCCGCTGTCATTCAGCGAAGCCGCGATGACATCACTCCCGCGCATGCGCGTGGGAGCCGCTACTCGCAGCATATCGGCGTTGACTGCGGCACACTCAGAGCGCCTGCGCACCGCTGTCTACGGCGCATGCGCCGTAGACAGCGGTGCCTGTCTTTCGGCAAATATCTCCTAAACCGTGTAGGTTTAGGAGATATTTCTTGGACCTACAGGTAAGCCTTAATCTAGGCTTACCTGTAGGTCAAAGTTGGTTGTAAGGGTTTACAACCACTTTTACGTCCTTTGATTAATATTTTTTGATACGTGTATGTCATTGTATCTATCATTACTTATTGTGTATAATAAATATCTACTTTTTATACTCTAAAAACACATTGCTTTAAGCCATTACAGTGTAAACCATACTAATTGCACACATTGTCATGAGTTGCTCTTTCACATCTATATCCGTCCCCAGGGAAAGAGGACAAGCAAGATACGTATGTCAATATGTCTGATCTTAATCTACAGAGACAGAAGAAAGGTCCAAAAGCCAAAGGTAAGCTTTTAGAACAAAAAGGGTACAACCTTCTGTACTACTCTAGGTCTTACTCCATCGAAGGACACACACCTCGACAACTTATAGGATATTTACCTTTTCCTATCACCAGTATTTTGTAGTCTTTGCTCTATAAATCTTTCAACTATTGAGAAGTGCTGCATGTGTATAAGCCAATAAAAGGCAGATTCTTATTGGTCCATTTATTGGTGTATGAAGACCAATACCTACATTTTTTCTTATTTTTACTACTGGTGACATCCTATCCTGAAGTTAAGTCGGGGAGACCCCACAAGCCCTATATGATCCCCCTTGTCATAATGCAGGGGGATCTACAACATTGGACGAGTGTACCTCCATACTTAAATGTCACCATATGATTCATGTAGGAGGATTTCTTTTCATTGGATTATTTGAAAGACTTTTTGGGACTTTGTTCATCACATTTTGGATCAATTTTGGATATTTTATGTTAACATATGTCATAAGGACTATGGAGCGAGAGTCATGGTTGGTGATATTTGGACCAGTGTAGTGTTAGGCACAGAGCTCATCAGCAGCTGGTTTGGCAGCCAAGCCACTAACAGTGCTCTCTCAACTTAGTCCATATATATTTTTGTGCTATTGTTAAGCCCTGATGGAGGGGGAAAAGATGGGCATCCAAGATGAATTGGCTTCTTCGTTTGATCTGGTGAAGGGGGCAAATATGGGCATCCAAAATTAGGTGGATTCCTCATTGGATCTTCTATTTGACCTTACATTGGAATAAAATCATATCTGGGCTATTAGCTTGTGGTGAGGCACCTCTATATCATATTCATTGTTTTACATAGCAAATCATGGAAATTGTGGGAATCTTCTGGTGTGTAGAAGCTTCCAGCCCAGTAACAAGATAACTTGTACAAACGCCACTGCACTACTATTGGATGGCAATGGCAATAAGACAACCCTAGGGTCCAGTTCTATCTATACACTGCCCCAGGTACAAAAACTTTCTGATCATGTTTAATAATTTTACAAGTAATACATTTATATTTCCTGCAATGAGAAACACCTTTTCTATTGTTTATAAAGAGGTTTAGTTGTGTTTTTGCTTTTTTATGATTATCTTACTATTCCGTTCCTAATACCAAGGGCCCTTATAAATATTGTCTAACTCTTGGTTTACTTGGTAAAGCAGACCCTAATTGTGGGTCTTGGAGTAAAGTAATCCTTTTTAATGGTGTATTTAATGGATATGTTAAAGTCTTGGGTTTCCATATCTCTTTGGCCACTGTTTTTTGGTGGAATATTTAAAAAAAATACTGGTAGACCACTTCTGTCTTATCTTTTCTATACTGTGCATGGAAAAACAATGTTTTAAGACCTTACAGTGTATGTATTGATTGCACACAATGGCAGGAGTTACTCTTCAAGTAGTCTCTGTGTAAGCGCTTATAACTTGTGTTGTGCCCCCACACTGTTGATACAATTAGTTGAGAAGATATGGTTGAAGATACAATTGGGGTAAAAGAACCAGTTCACTGGAGTCCCAATACAGTAAAACACACACATTTACTGATTAAACATTGGAGTCACATTTAAATTAGACAACACTAGCCTCTGTTGCAAATTCTTTATTGTAATAAACACTCCTGACTGGATGGTTCTGCAGTAGTAAATCATATACCATAGACAGCTGTTGCGCCAGGACCCATCACAAGATAGTAATGTGGAGGCTAATTGCCCACTGATGAGGGTGGTATACCGAAGCCTTCAGCTATTGGAATCACCGCTGTGAGTGGGATCACTGGGAAGTATGCCTGGAATACCTAGGTCAGTCAGAGCCATGGATATCCAATCCTACTTTCATCCAAGGACTGGGATTTTCCAATGCTGTAAAAGGGGTTTCCTAACTTGCCTATTTGTCTCTCATGGTAGCTCCTATTTTTCCCAACAAGGATGGCAGGACCTTTACCATCAAACAGTTCACAGTGTGCTCATCTGAATACATGTGTGCATTCTATGCTGTCAATGCAATCTTAGGCCGCGTACACACGCGGGGACTGTTCGCCCAACTTTGTCCGCTGAACAGTGTTTCGGCGGACAGTCCGCCCGTGTGTGGGCTTTCAGCGGACAGTTTCAGCGAACAGTCTGCTGAACAAAGTTTTTCGGAATTTCCGAAAAACTGTCCGCTGAAACTTGGTTTCAGCGAACAGTCCCCTCGTGTGTAGGCTTGTTCGTCAAACTAAGTTCCGCGCATGCTCAGAAAGGATTTACACGCCGAAAGTTGTAATGCAGTGTATAGGACGTCGTATTTTTCGTCCCGTCGTACGTGCCGTTCACGTCATCGCGCACGGTTTCAGCAAACTGTTCGTTCGTCGTGTATGGGCAAGTCCGTCCATGCTAATTTTGAGCGGACTGTTCGCTGAAACTGTTTGACGGACAAAGTTGAGCGAACAGTCCCCGCGTGTGTACGCGGCCTTACAGTACAGTATGCAAGAGGGAAACCTTTTGAATTTTTAAGCTTAATACGTTATCGCCCAATGGTCTTAATGAAGAATTGGAGAAACATAGTGTAATATGATGACCCAAGGTCCATCCCATAATGTAATCCAAGGCTGGCTTCTATTAATTTAACATTATCATTGTGAGTCTTTGTATACTCGGTGCATTATTATGAGTCTATATATGTATTTGAAAATATATTTAGCAATGCCATCAGAAAATATTTTTCTATATGAATTGACAGTCTCTGTAGATAATATATTTCATAATTTTTTATACTTGTCAATATTGTGGATGTGTTCAATAAAGGTTGCAATAGGAAAACGGTGGTGCCAATAAGCCTGAGACTTTTTTTTTAGAGTTATGCGCTACTCCTCCCCTTCATTTCCTTTTTTTAGTCTTTTAATCTATGTCCATGTAGGGTGTCATGTGACTTTAGAAAGCACATACGTGCAAAACGTGTTGTCATGGTGACACCCTGACACTCTGGTGTGCGTTCCATCCTAAACCACCCATAACAGCCTCTCTCCAGCTCTACACAGCCTCTGGCATGGCTCTGTGAAATATATTACATCTACAGACACTGTGAATTCATATAGAAAAATATTTTCTTATGAAATTGCTAAATATATTTTCAAATCCATGTATAGACTCATATTTATACACCAACTATACAAAGAATAATAATGATAATGTTAAATTAACAGAAGCCAGCCTTGGATTACATTATGGGAAGTATGGACCCCGTTATCATATTACACTATTTCTTCAATTCTTCATTGAGACCATTTAAGATTAAAAATCCAAAAATGTTCCCTCTTGCATAACAGGGAATACGTTTCATTATCAGTTAGGGTACTATCCAAAATACACACAATTACAAAGTCCTATAGACATCTGTAACCTTTGTTGTGACACAAAAGAAAATGCTGAGGCACACTGTGCTTATCACATCCCCTTTAATAAACCTCCAATGTTCTCAATAGGGATGAGCTTCGTGTTCGAGTCGAACGTACGTTCGACTCGAATATTGGCTGTTCGTCCATTCGGCGAAGTCCGAACATTTTGGTCCGTTCGCGCCAAATTCGTGTGGCGCTCACGGCCCACAATGCACTGCGATGGCGCAGTGCATTGCTGGCTCATGATTGGCCAAGTATGCACTGTGACCCCGCATGCTTGGCCAATCGCAGCGCCAGCAGCGAGGAGAGCCATGATTGGCCACAGGCAGGATGCCTGTGGCCAATCATAGCTCAGGCTGTGTAGTGCACGCCCCACACTATATAAGGCCGCCAGCGCGGCGGCCTTGTGTAGTGTGTTGGCGTCTGAAGCAGTGGGTGTTCTGTGTACCTTCAACACAGTACACACCGATCGTTTTTGGCCGATTTTCGATCTTGCTGTTGTGTAGTGGTTATTGTCTGCGTGCCCTGACCGCAGTATACACCGCTATATTCACCTCACCTATATAGCTAGTGATCTATCTTTTATAATAGAGCTTGCAGTCAGTAGTGTTAGGAGATAGTGCGTGCTGTCTGCGTGCTCTGTACCCAGTACATACCGCTATATCCACCTACATAGCTGTTTTCTATTTGAGCCCACTTGCCATCTGCAGGAGTTATTGGAAGTTGTGTGTGCCTCCAGCACAGCACAGTATACATCTGTATATACCACTTTATCTCTGGTGTTCTATAATAAAGGCATCTGCAGGAGTTAGTGGGTGTTCTGTGTACCTTCAACACAGTACACACCGATCGTTTTCGGACGATTTTCGATCTTGCTGTTGTGTAGTGGTTGTTGTCTGCGTGCCCTGACCGCAGTATACACCGCTATATTCACCTCACCTATATAGTGATCTATCTTTTATAATAGATCTTGCAGTCAGTAGTGTTAGGAGATAGTGCGTGCTGTCTGTGTGCTCTGTACCCAGTACATACCGCTATATCCACCTACATAGCTGTTTTCTATTTGAGCCCACTTGCCATCTGCAGGAGTTATTGGAAGTTGTGTGTGCCTCCAGCACAGCACAGTATACATCTGTATATACCACTTTATCTCTGGTGTTCTATAATAAAGGCATCTGCAGGAGTTAGTGGGTGTTCTGTGTACCTTCAACACAGTACACACCGATCGTTTTCGGACGATTTTCGATCTTGCTGTTGTGTAGTGGTTGTTGTCTGCGTGCCCTGACCGCAGTATACACCGCTATATTCACCTCACCTATATAGTGATCTATCTTTTATAATAGATCTTGCAGTCAGTAGTGTTAGGAGATAGTGCGTGCTGTCTGTGTGCTCTGTACCCAGTACATACCGCTATATCCACCTACATAGCTGTTCTCTATTTGAGCCCACTTGCCATCTGCAGGAGTTATTGGAAGTTGTGTGTGCCTCCAGCACAGCACAGTATACATCTGTATATACCCCTTTATCTCTGGTGTTCTATAATAAAGGCATCTGCAGGAGTTAGTGGGTGTTGTGTGCCTCTAGCACAATATACACTACCCAACTGCTTTTTTACCCAACTCCCTTCAGGCCATTACATGTCTGGAAGGCCAGCAAGGAGAGGCAGACAGGCGCGAGCCGATAAAAGAGGGCAAGCAGGCTCTGTGTCTAGAGACAACAGTGCTGTTCGTGGACGCGGTGCATTGTCATCAGCACGTGGCCATGGGACACGCTTGTCCTTCTTTTCGGCAGCTGGACATGTTGAGCCGCAACATGCCAATGACTTGGTAGAGTGGATGACCAAGCCCTCTTCATCCTCCTCATCCTCTCTCACCCAGTCTCAGGGTACTAGCAAAGCAGCTGCCAACGCATCCTCTTCCCTCCTCTCAATGTCATCATCAGTGACTCCTTCCCTAGACCCACCACGTTCTCCTGAGGAGTCTCCTGAACTCTTTGAGCACAGTGTTGGGTACATGCTCCAGGAGGATGCCCAGTGTTTTGTGGGCTCTGATGATGACACTCAGCTAGAGGAAGGCAGTATTGTGAGCGCAGAGAGAGGGGATGCTCAAGAAGGACAGCAATCTGGCAGTCATGTTCCACAAGCTGCAGCATACTGCCAGATTTGCTACAGCGATGAAGAGGGAGGGACAGGAGCCACACTGGGGCGGATGTTTTGTCAGCTCTGCAGGGGCAGGCCGAGAGGTGGTTGACGCCACGCCAGCTTAAGCCAGGAATGGTGGTTTGCGACAATGGCACCAACCTCCTCTCCGCCCTTCGACAGGGACAACTGACCCATGTGCCCTGTGTAGCTCACGTCCTTAACCTGGTGGTGCAGCGGTTCTTGGGCAGGTACCCCGGCTTACAGGATGTCCTGAAGCAGGCCAGGAAAGTCTGTGTGCATTTCCGCCAGTCATTTAATGCCTGTGCTCGGCTGGCTGAGCTCCAAAAGGAGTTGAACGTGCCCAAGAACTGCCTTATATGTGACATGCCCACCAGATGGAACTTAACATTGGCCATGCTGCAGCGGCTGCACACGCAGCAGAGGGCCATCAATGAGTACCTGTGCGACTACGGCACCAGGACAGGGTCAGGGGAGCTCGGTTTTTTCTCACCACGCCAGTGGGGCATGATCAGGGATGCATGCACTGTCCTGTCACCGTTTGAGGAGGCCACAAGGATGGTGAGCAGTGACAGTGCATGCATCAGTGACACTGTACCTCTTGTCCACCTCTTGGAGCATACGCTGCGTGGAATAATGGACAGGGCACTTGAGGCAGAACAGAGGCAGGAAGAGGAGGACTTCCTTGCCTCTCAAGGTCCCCTTTATCCAAACAGTGTTCCTGCTGTGCCACCCATCACACAGGAAGAGGATGAGGAGGAGGAAGAGGAGGAGGAGGATGATTGTGTCAGCATGGAGGTGGAGGCTGGCACTCAGCATCAGCAGCAGCAGTCTTGTAGGGATGATTTACAGTCCCAAGAAACACGTGGACTTGTACGTGGCTGGGAGGAGGTAGCTGCGGATCATGTTGTCCTTAGTGACCCAGAGGACTCCGGACCGAATGCCTCAGCTAACCTATGCTGCATGGCCTCCCTGATCCTGCAAAGCCTGCGGAAGGATCCTCGTATTCTTCGGATCAAGGAGAGGGACCATTACTGGCTGGCCACTCTCCTTGATCCACGGTACAAGGGTAAGGTTGCCGACCTTATCTTGCCATCGCAGAGGGAGCAGAGGATGAGACATCTCCGGGAGGCCTTGCAGAAAGGTCTGTGCAACGCGTTCCCAGAGACTGGGAGGTTACAAACTCCTGGTCCTGGACAACGTGTTGCTGAGGCATCGGTCAGAAGGAGCGGTGGAGAAGGTGGCCGTCTGACTGATGCTTTCAGACAATTTTTTAGTCCGCAGCCCCAAGGTATGATCGGTTCCAGCACCCATCGCCAGCGTCTGATTTACATGGTGCAGGAAAACCTAGGGGCAAGGTCAGACTTGGACACCTTTCCCACCGAAAATCCTCTGGCTTACTGGGTCTTGAGGATGGATCACTGGCCAGAGCTTGCACAGTATGCAATTGAGCTACTGGCCTGTCCTGCATCCAGCGTTCTTTCGGAACGCACCTTCAGTGCTGCTGGTGGCTTTGTTACCGATCACAGGGTGCGCCTGTCCACCGAATCAGTTGATCGACTGACCTTCATCAAGATGAATCAGTCTTGGATCACCCACAGCTACCAAGCACCTGAAGCTGATGTAACAGAATAATTTTTTTTGAAATATCACATCCCTTCAAGACTGCCTATGCTGATGCTGAGTGACTATCCTGTTATGTTGATTGTCTATCCTCTTCCTCCTCCGCTGATATGTTGGAAGAACATTTCTGGTTGTGGGTGATGCCTAAGGCCCAATTTTTCTGCCCCTGTTTAACAGGGGCGTTTAAGTACAATTTTTGATGCAATGCTTTGCAGCAGGGCTAGTTCCTGCAATCAAACAAGAGTATATGGGAGAGGTTGCAGTGTGGTGGCACCAGCACCAGTGCCTAAGGCCCAATTCTTCTGCACCTGTTTAACAGGGGCGTTTAATTACAATTTTTGATGCAATGCTTTGCAGCAGGGCTAATTCCTGCAATAAAACAAGAGTATATGGCAGAGGTTGCAGTGTGGTGGCACCAGCACCAGTGCCTAAGGCCCATTTTTTCTGCCCCTGTTTAACAGGGGCGTTTAATTACAATTTTTGATGCAATGCTTTGCAGCAGGGCTAATTCCTGCAATAAAACTAGAGTATATGGCAGAGGTTGCAGTGTGGTGGCACCAGCACCAGTGCCTAAGGCCCAATTTTTCTGCCCCTGTTTAACAGGGGCCTTTAATTACAATTTTTGATGCAATGCTTTGCAGCAGGGCTAATTCCTGCAATAAAACTAGAGTATATGGGAGAGGTTGCAGTGTGGTGGCACTAGCAGCAGTGCCTAAGGCCAAATTTTTCTGCCCCTGTTTAACAGGGACATGTAATTACAATTCTTGATATAATATTTCACAGGAGGGCCCCTTCCTGTGCCCACCCAGAGTAACGGTGAGGACTTATAGTGTTGTGGCACCAGCACCACAACCACCAAAGGTCAATTTTTCTACCACTGTTCAACAATGGCATGTAATTACAATTCTTGATATAATCGTTCACAGCAGGACGCTCCAGCGCCCACCAAGAGTCACTTTGAGGGCTTACAATGTTGTGGCAAAACCAACACCTTGTTCCGCCATTTCTGCAGAGCATATAGGGCAGGCCCCTACTTTCAAACATCCAATTTACAAACATCTCCTACTTGCAAACGGCAGGAGACAACAGCAAGTGAGATGAAAAAAGATGTACGACAAAACAAATTATACAGGGGTGATAACCCTTCCCTATGTTTTCCAAAAAGCTTAAAAATAGTTTTTTTGACTGGAGCTACACTTTAAAAATGTACCAGTTGAAAATTACAAACAGATTCAACTTAACACAACAAACCTACACAGTCCCTGTCTTGTTTGCACCGCCTGTATACTGCTGTTCTGAGTATATAGGGCCTGGGGGCCACACGCATTTCCTTTTTTTAATATGGGTACGGGGTTCCCCTTAATATGCGTACAAGACCTAAAGGGGCTGGTAATGGGCAGGGAGGGCTACCCATGCCATTTTTCTCAATGATTTTCAACCATATTGCAGGAACCAGATATAACATTAAAACCGCAAGCAGTTTTAAATGGTGTTATTTCCGTTTAATGTCATTTTGTGCAGGGACTGTTCTAAACACGGGAAACACGTGGCACTTCACAGGCATACTACAGACACCCCCAGGCACCATATTTAAAGGAATATTTCACTTTTTTTTTCACTTTAATAGTCATTAAAATCAGTGCTCCCGCCAAAACAGCCATTTTTAAAAACATTTTAGGCATTGACCCATGTCCCCTGGGGCAGGAGCCAGGTCCCCAAACCCTTTTTAGGACAGTATCTTGCATATTAGCCGTTAAAATTAGCACTTTTCATTTCGAACGTTCGAGTCCCATAGACTTCAATGGGGTTCTAAAGTTCATTCAAATTTGGGGTCCGTTCGAAAGTTCTGGTACGAACCGAACCGGCAGGTGTTCGGCTCATCCCTAGTTCTCAAACCTGGTTTCGCAGTGTATGTATAGTGTGACCTATGAACAAAAGATTGCAAGGACAGCACTGAATGTACACCACATATTCAGATGAGCACGTTATGAACTGCTTGATGGTAAAGGTCTCGCCAAGCCTTGTTGGGAAAAATAAGAACTACCATGAGTGATAAATAGATACGTTAGGAAACCCCTTTTATGGCATTGGAAAATCCCAGTCCTCTGATCAAAGTAGGATGAGATATCCATGGATCTGATTGACTTAGATAATCCAGGCATACTTCCCACCGGTCCCACCGGCTATGATTCCAATAGCTGAAGTCTTCAATATTCCACTTTCATCAGTCGGCAAGTAGCCTCCACATTGCTATCTTGTGATGGAATCTGGGGAAACAACTGTCTATGGTATATGATTTATTACTGAAGAACCAACCAATCAGGAGTATTTTTATACAATATAGAATTTCCAACAGAGTGTGGTCTAATTTTTGATGTGACTCCAATGCTTGGTCAATGAATTTGTTTTTATTGTATTGGGACTCCAATGAACTAGTTATTTTACCCCAACTGTGCACTGCATATCTTCTGAAATTATTGTATAGATGGTACGGGGGCACAGCACAAGTTCTAAGTACTTACACAGAAACTACTTGATGTGTTTGTTCTTGCTATCCAGTCCAGGAGTTTTTCTCTAGCAGCTATGGACTTTTTTTTGTGAAGAAATTCCCTGGCCCTTGTTTTTCCATTTTGGTGCTTGATCCCTTTGTTGTGTGTTTCACATCTACGTTTGCCCTCAGGGAAATGTGATGAAGAAGGTGCATACGGCAATTTGTGTGATCTTCTTGATGTATTGAGAAAGAAGAATGCCAATGCCAATGGTAAGCTGTTACTATAACAAGGTACAACCTTCTGTCCTATTCAAGGTAGACATGTGCAAAAGGAAAAAATTTGTTTCGTTTCGTTTCGTTTTAATTCGTTAATTCATTAATTTCGTTTAGTTATATTCTTTAACTTACTTAAATTTGTTTTCTGATTTCGTTTAGTTTTCTACCGAATTCGAAAAATCGGCCACATTCGAAAATATTTCAACGAAATTCGAAAATATTTCTACCGGATTCGAAATGATTTCAACATGATTCGACATTATTTCAACCACATTCGAAAATATTTTGTGACCCAACTTTTGGGCCATTTATCTAGGGGTCACTTGGTGCTAGAAACTCCAAATTTGGATATATTGTAGTGCTAGTACTATTATGTTTGCATACCAAATTTTGGGTTTCTAGCTATAAGTGACCCCGATATATGTGTCCCCAAAATCGGGTCGCAAAATGTTATTAGTTAATAGAGCCGAGAATGACATTTTGCGACCCGATTTTGGGGCCACATATCTCAGGGTCACTTATAGCTAGAAACCCCAAATTTGGTATGCAAACACAATAATACTAGCTCTACAACATATCCAAATTTGAAGTGTCTAGCACCAAGTAACCCCGAGATACATGGCCCTAAAGTTGGGTCACAAAATATTTTCGAATGCGGTTGAAATAATGTTGAATCATGTTGAAATCATTTCGAATGCAGTTGAAATAATGTCGTATCATGTTGAAATAATTTCGAATGCGGCTGAAATAATTTCGAATCGTGTCGAATTCATTCAAATTCATTTGTTATATTTCTTTCGTATTCGTTGTAATTTGTTATTTTTTTATTCGGACATTCGGATGCATCCGAATGTCCAAAAGATGCAAAATTCGGCCGAATTTCGATTCGTTATGAAACGAATTGCACAAGCCTAATTCAAGGTCCTACTCCATCGGAGGACACAAACCTCCATTTAGGACATTTACTTTTTACTAGGGATTGTACTAGGGATGGGCCGAACACCCCCTGGTTCAGTTCACACCAGAACATGTGAACAGGCAAAAAATGTGTTCAAACACATGAACACTATTAAAGTCTAAGGGACACGAAGATGAAAAATCAAAAGGGCTAAATATAAATAGTGTTTGGGGACCCGGTCCTGCCCCAGAGGACATGTATCAATGCAACAAAAAGTTTTAAAAACTGAAGTTTTTTTGGGAGCAGTGATTTTAATAATGCTTAAAGTGAAACAATAAAAGTGTAAAATTTGTTTAAATTTCATACCTGGGGGGTGTCTATAGTATGCCTGTAAAGTGGCGCATGTTTCCCGTGTTTAGAACAGTCCAAGAGCAAAATGACATTTCTAAAAGAAAAAACGTAATTTAAAAGTACTCGCGGCTATAATGAATTGTTGGTCCCGGCTATACACATAAAAGTTCACTGATAAAAAACGGCATGGGATTCCCCCACAGGGGAACTCTGAACCAAAATGAAAAAAAAGTGCGTGCGGGTCCCCCCAAATTCCATACCAGGCCCTTGCCCGGTGGTTGTGGGGGTCTGAGGGCGGGGGGCTTATTGGAATCTGGAAGCCCCCTTTAACAAGGGGACCCCCAGATCCCACCCCCCTGTGTGAACAAATGTACCCCTACCATTTCACCAAATTTTTTTAAAAATGGTAAAAAAACACAATACACACCTTGGGACAAGTTCTTTATTAAAAAAATAAAACTGTCCCATGGAGTCTTCTCGCCCTACGATGGACCAAAAAAGAAGAAAAAAAAAGCCGCACATCATCTGCGATCTGCCTCCATGGGAGGCACCCGCCATAATGACCGGACGGTCTGTAGGCAGGGGGCTTATCGGAATCTGGAAGCCCCTTTTAACAAGGGGAGCCCCAGATCGTGGTCCCCCGTGTGAAATGGTAACGGGGTACAACAAATGTACCAGTACCATTTCATAAAAAAATGTGTGAAGATGGTAAAAAAAAAGATAACACACGCCTTTAAAAAAATAAAACTGTCCCACAAAGTCCATTCATCTTCTTCTTCTCTCGCTCCAATAGACCAAAAAAAAAAAAAAAAAAAGCCGCAAGCTGCCATGGGAGGCACACACTGTAATGACAGCCTCTCAGGTGACAGTTCTTTTATAGCTGAGGTCCGGGGCCACACGGTGACCCCGCCCTCTCTGACACATGGAGACATCCCTATGGCTTTCCCATAGCATCAGAGGGGGTGGGGCTACCTGGTCCATCTTCCTCTGATGCACGGGGACATCCCTATGGCTTCCCTGTAGTGTCAGAGGAGGGCAGGGCCACCCGGTTATGTAACCAAGTGACCCAACCCCCTCTGACACTATGGGAAAGCCATAGGGATGTCCCCGTGCGTCGGAGGAGGGTGGGGTCACCTGGCGATGTCATTGTCTGGCTCTGCCCTCAGTTATAAAAGAACTGTCACCTGAGAGACCTGTCATTACAGCAGGTGCCTCCCATAGAGGCAGATCGTAGGCGGCTTGCGGCTTTTTTTTTTCCTTTTTTGGTCCATCGGAGTGAGAGAAGAAGAAGATGAATGGACTTTGTGGGACAGTTTTTTGTTTTTTTTTAATAAAGGGCTTGGCGTGTGTTATCTTTTTTTTTACCATTTTCCCACATTTTGTGTGAAATGGTAGTGGTACATTTGTACCCCGTTACCATTTCACATGGGGGGGCACAATCTGGGGGTCCCCTTGTTAAAAGGGGCTTCAAGATTCCGATAATCCCCCTGCCCATAGACCCCCACAACCACCGGGCAAAGGTTGTGGGGATGAGGCCCTTCTCCCCATTAACATGGGAAAAAAGTGCTTTTGGGGCCTACCACAAAGCACCCTCCCAATTTTGAGGGCATGTGGCCTGCCAGGTTGCATGCTCGATAAGGGTCTGGTATGGATTTTGAGGGGGACCCCCACGACATTTAAAAAAAAAAATTGGCACGGGGTTCCCCTTAATATCCATACCGGATCTGAAAGGCCTGGTATGGAATTTGGGGGGACCCTCACGCATTTTTTTTTAAATTTTGGTTCCTGGTTCCCCTGTGGGGAATCCAATGCCGTTTTTACCAATGAACTTTTATGTGTATTGCCGAGACCGACAATTCATTATAGCCGCAAGTACTTTTAAATTACTTTTTTTCCTTTAGAAATGTCATTTTGCACTCAGACTGTTGTAAACATGGGAAACATGTGCCATTTTACAGGCATACTATAGACACCCTCCCAGGTATGAAATTTAAAGGAATATTAGACTTTTATTGTTTCACTTTAAGCATTATTAAAATAACTGCTCCCGAAAAAACTTCTGTTTTAAAACTTTTTTTTGCATTGATACATGTCCCCTGGGGCAGGACCCGGGTCCCCAAACACTTTTTATGACAATAACTTGAATATACGCCTTTAAAATTAGCACTTTTGATTTCTCCCATCGACTTTTAAAGGGTGTTCCACATTATTTATTGTCTAACTCTTGGTTTACTTGGTAACGCAGACCCTAATTGTGGGTCTTGGAGTAAAATAATCCTTTTTAATGGCATATTTAATGGATACGTTAAAGTCTTGGGTTTCCATATCTCTTTGGCCACTGTTTGGTCACTTTTTGGTGGAATATTTAAACAAAATACTGGTAGGCCACTTCCGTCTTATCTTTTCTATACTGTGCATGGAAAAACAATGTTTTAAGACCTTACAGTGTAGGTATTGATTGCACACAATGGCAGGAGTTGCTCTTTCACATCAAGTAGTTTCTGTGTAAGCGCTTAGAACTTGTGCTGTGCCTCAACACTGTTGATGCAATTAGTCCAGAAGATATGCAGTGCACAATTCGGTAAAACAAACACATTTATTGATCAAGCATTGGAGTCACATTTAAAATTAGACCAAACTGACCTCTGTTGGAATTTCCATATTGTATAAAAACACTCCTGACTGGGTGGTTCTGCAGTAGTAATTCATATAACATAGACAGCATGGTAGTTCTTATTTTTCCCAACAAGGATGACAAGACCTTTACTATCAAACAGTTCATAGCGTTCTCATCTGAATACGTGGTGTACATTTTATGCTGTCATACGCGCAATCATACAGTACAGTATGCAGTATGCAAGAATTTTTAAGCTTAATACTTTATCGCCCAATTGTCTTAATGAAGAATTGGAGAAACATAGTATAATATGATGACCCAAGGTCCATCCCATAATGTAATCCAAGGCTGGCTTCTATTAATTTAACATTATCATTATTAGTCTTTGTATAGTCGGTGTATTAATATGAGTGTTTATATGTATTTGAAAATATATTTAGCAATGTCATCAGAAAATATTTTTCTATATGAATTGACAGTCTCTGTAGATATCATATATTTCATAATTTTTATACATTTTTTTTTTTTTACTTATATCTTTATTTTTACTTTTATTATTTAGTTGTAATTGTATTTATCAGTTTGTGTGCACATATCCAATTTCATTGGCAATCACTAAAAAGGTTTTAATTAATCTTTTGTAATCCTTTGTCTAAGAAGTTAAAATGGTTTTCATATTAGAATATGAATACGTAAATTATCAATGTTGTGGATGTGTTCAATAAAGGTTGCAAAAGGAAGACAGTGGTGCCAATAAGCCTAAGACTTTTTTTTAGAGTTATACACTACTCCTCCATTTCTGTTTTTTTACCCTTTTAATCTATGTCCATGTAGAGTGTCATGTGACTTTAGAAAGCACATACACGCAAAATGTGTTGTCATGGTGACACCCTGACACTCTGGTGTGCGCTCCACGCTAAACCACACATAGCAGCCTCTCTCCAGCTCTACACAGCCTCTGGCATGGCTCTGTGAAATATATTACATCTACAGAAACTGTGAATTCATACAGAAAAATATTTTCTTATGAAATTGCTAAATATATTTTCAAATACATGTATAGACTCAAATTAACAAACCAACTATACAAAGAATAATAATGATACTGTTAAATTAACAGAAGCCAGCCTTGGATTACATTATGGAAAGGATGGACCTTGGGTTATCATATTACACTATGTTTCTCCAATTCTTCATCGAGACCATTTAAGATTAAAAATCCAAAAATGTTCCTATAGGGTCTGGTATGGATTTTGAGGGGGACCCACATGCCTTTTTTTTTTTAATTTTGACACGGGGTTCCCCTTAACATCCATACCAGATCTGAAGGGCCTGGTATGGAATTTGGGGGGACCCCCAAGCATTTTTTCTTAAATTTTGGGTTTGTGGTTTAATGAACTTTTATGTATATTGTCGGGACCGACAATTTATTATAGCCGCGAGTACTTTTAAATGACTTGTTTTCCTTTAGAAATGTCATCTTGCACTAGGACTGTTGTAAACACGGGAAACATGTGCCATTTTACAGGCATACTATAGACACCCCCCAGGTATGAAATGTAAAGGAATATTACACTTTTATTGTTTCACTTTAAGCATTATTAAAATCACTGCTCCCGAAAAAAATGACATTTTAAAACTTTGTTTTGCATTGATACATGTCCCCTGGGGCGGGACCCAGGTCCCCAAACACTTTTTAGGACAATAACTTGCATATTAGCCTTTAAAATTAGCACTTTAGATTTCTCCCATAGATTTGTACAGGGTGTTTCTGCGGCTTTTCAGATTTGCTGCGAACACCCCAAATTGTTCACTGTTCGCCGAACAGGCAATGTTAGAACTCGAAGCTCATCCTTACCCACCATATTCAACAATGTGCGGTGTCCAATTTGAAAAATTAGCACTTTTGATTTCTCCCATAGACTTTTAAAGGGTGTTCCACGGCTTTCGAATTTGTCACGAACACCCTAAATTTTTCGCTATTTGGCGAATAGGCAAACACCCGATATTAGAGTCGAACTTACATTTGACTCAAACATCGGGACCATCCCTACTTTTTACTAACACCAATATTTTGTAGTCTTGGCTTTATAAATCTTGCAACTATTAAGAAGTTCTGTATTTGTCTGGAGCACAAAGAGCTTCTTATTGGTTCAAATGTTGGTATATGAAGACCAATACCTAAATGTAATATTTATTTGATGAAGGTTATGGAGGAATATGTACAACTCAGCAGCACCTGACATGAATGTCACATTAGCTCAGCACAATTGGCTAGAGATACAACATGGCATGCTGAGAATAGCCAACTACATTGTTTAGAATTGTGCTGGAATGGCATTGTGTATGGATGGGGAATTCCTATACACAGTTGATGGCTACAGTCTTGTTCACAATTGTCTGTCTATAATTATTTCAGCTGCCAAGAATACACAAATCCGGCTTATACTGATCCTGATGGCCTTTCTTATCTTCCTGTTCCTTGTTCAAGTTGTCTTCATAAGTATCTTGTTCACCTTCTGTGAGTATTACAGCTACAGTCTTAAACTTTACTAATAAGGACAATTGAGAATGGTTTACTATTAGAAATTTTGATTTGCATCCCATTTTGACCTCAGGTTGGCATAGCATGAGCTTACAATACATGGCCAACAGTCTCTGGGCTCCTGATCATCACACCTATATGAGCTTGTTGGACATCCCATCCCAAAATCATGACTGCTAAAAAGGAGTTGTCCCGCTTTGCAAGAGATTCCACTCTTCTAGGAAGGCTTTCCACAAGATTTTGGAGGATGTCTGAGGGAATTTGTTGCCATTTATGAGGTCAGGTCCTGATGATGGATGGGAAGACCTGGCTCCCAGTTTCAATTCATCACAACAGTGTTCAGTAGGGTTGAGGTCAGAGAACTGTAAATGACGCTCAAGTTCCTCTACACCAAACTGGTCAACTCATGTCTTTATGGAGCTGACTTTGTACACAGAGATGCAGTATTGCTGGAACCATAAAGGTCCTTCACCAAACTGTTACCACAGTCTTTGTTCACTGTAGCTTTTGAACCTTTCACTGGAAAAACTTGAGTTACATAATTTAGTATTGAACTAGATGGCGCATGTGGATCAGTGCAAATTCTCTGACCACAAATGTAATTGGGAATTAGAAATGGTCTTAAATTGAAGAAATTTGAACATTAGAAATATCTTTATTATTTATAAATTTAATTTGACCTGAATCCAAATTTTAGAGGTGACAAGACATGTTTGCTTATGTACATTCTCTGTCATTGGATAACATTTCCTATATTTGTTTTATCCTGCCCAGATAAGAACATGGCCGAGGAGCAGTCACATCTGAAGGAAACTGGTAGGGGAAGAAGGAGCTTGTATTGCTGTCTGCCAACCAGGGCCAGGACAAGGGGAGGGCAGGAGGGATGGCTGCCCTAGGCACTGTGGTATCATGTGAGGTGTAGGGGCAGCACAAGGAGATTGAGATGAAGGGATTGGTGTTGGGAGGGGGAGAGGTCTGCAGAAGGTAAGAGTTGTTCTAGGAGGGAAAATTTGAAGAGGTGGGCTAGGAGTGGTGATTTGGCGGGCGGTTGTGCTAGAAAATTCCATATGGTAGGGGGTAGGGAATTTGCGCTAGGAGTGCAAAAATAAATTTGGATTTTGTGCTAGGATGGATGATTGGGGAGGAGATTTTGTGGTTGGAGGGGAAATTTGAGGGGTACAGGATTTGTGTGAGGAAGGGGAATTTTGTTTGGGTACAGGGTCGCACGACCGCACAATTGACAATTAAAGCGACTCAGTGCCATATCACAAAAAAATGGCCTGGTCATTGAGCAGCCAAATCTTTCAGGGCTGAAGTGGTTAAATTATCTGTGCAGATTTTTAAATAAAAGCAAAAAAAAAAAAAAAAGTAAAACTGCGCTAAAATAGCTAAGGATATAGAAAATAAAAATAAGAATCCTAAACATTATATGCTTTTTGAAAGCAATGTCCCTGGAGGATAAAATGGTTGTTTTTGCAATTTTTTTATATTGCACAATATTTGTGCAGTTTAATAAAAGCTAATTTTAAGGAAAAAGTATACTTTAGTGCATTTTAGTTTATCCAAATACAATACAATATCCAATTTACTCCCGACCAGCCCATGTGAAATAACAATAAAAACTGGCCTCAGCCTACATGTCTCCACCAAATCACACGCTCTGAAGCATTTTGCCCTACCGGAGTGGGGGGGCATCAGGGTGTGTGGTTTGGTGGAGACATGTAGGCTGAGGCTGCGTTTTATTTTTTATTCACCTGGGCTGGTTGGGAGTAGCTTTAATGCTTTTCTCTTTATATTTACTAACCCCCTGGATTGGTATTGGGACATGCCTGCACCCCATGTTCTGGGACACAGGGACATGCCCTTACCTCTACTTTGAGCATCACCAAAAAACAATCAAACGGGTCACACCAAGCAAGTCAAGATTTAAAATTTAGATCACCCATGAAATGGCGCCAAACTATGGTACCTAAAACTTCCTATGGGTGACACATTAAAAGCCTAAAGGTTTAGAGTTAAACATGAGCTCTGGTGCTAGAATTATTGCTCACACTCCAAAGTTTGCAGTGATACCGCCATGTACGGAGTAATCACTGTTTACATGTGTGTGCGGGACCTACACTATATTACCAAAAGTACTGGGACACCTGCCTTTATACGTACATGAACTTTAAGCCCTTGTATACACGGTCGGACATACTGACAACCAAATCCGTTGGATTTGGTCCGAAACTGTTGCATACACACGGTTGGACAAAGTTGTTGGAAAATCCGATTGTACATAACGTGATGACGTTATTTCGTTACGACAGGACTACATTCAGGCTAGTAGCCAATAGCTTTGGTCTAGGAATTTGATCTGAGCATCCGTGGCACTTTGTCCGTCGGAGTAGGCTACACATGATTGGAGCATTTTGTCGGAAAATTTTACGGACAAGTTGGAAAACTTGGTCCGTCGGACACTCCGATGGAGACCACACACAGTCAGATTATCCGACAAAACGTTCCGATAGGACACATTCCGTCAGAATCTCCGACCATGTGTACAAGGGCTAATGGAATCCCAGTCTTAGTCTGTAGGGTTCAATATTGGGTTGGCCCACCCTTTGCAGCTATAACAGCTTCAACTCTTCTGGGAAGGCCGTCCACAAGGTTTAAGAGTGTGTCTATGGGAATGTTTGACCATTCTTCCAGAAGAGCATTTCTGAGATCAGGCACTGATGTTGGACGTTGGTAGCTGTTATAGCTGCAAAGGGTGGGAATTGTCCCAATACTTTTGACAATAAACAGTAAGGGAAAAAGTATTTGCGTCACATTTGATTTTATGTATGTTTTTCCCACTGACAAAGAAATTATCTGTCTATAATTTTAATGGTAGGTTTATTTTAACAGTGAGAGACAGAATAACAACACAAATATCCTAAGTTATAAATAGATTTTTATTTTAATGAGTGAAATAATTATTTGATCCCCTATCATTTGCGATTATTTGCAAATGGAAGAAACACAAAATAACTGTCAATCTCCCTCATGCAAGATCTCACCTCGTGGAGTTTCAATGATCATCAGAACGGTGAGGAATCAGCTCAGAACTACAAGGGAGAATCTTGTCAATGATCTCAAGGCAGCTGGGACCATAGTCACCAAGAAAACAATTGGTAACACACTACTCCGCGAAGAACTGACATTCTGCAGCACCCACAAGATCCCCCTGCTCAAGAAAGCACATGTACAGGCCCGTCTGAAGTTTGCTATCAAACATCTAAATGATTCAAAAAAGAACAGGGTGAAAGTGAGGCCCGGAACGGAAAAGACAGAAAAGAAAAAGTAATGCAGGGCCGGGCATGACAGTGTGTTTAGGGGAGACAATGCATGGGTTAATATGAAGAGATAAGAGGGGAGGGGACAATGAGTAAAGTCCAAGGGGGAGTGGTACTAAATAAGGAGGTGTTTTGTTGGTCTTTGACGGTGGCAGTAAACATATGTGATGGAAAGGGGTGGGGGGCTCATCGGTAGTATGTGCCCCTCCGGTGTATTCCAGCAAAAGGTTAGCTGGAATACTGTAATGGTTGCACTGCGGGAAGGGGGTTGTCTCCGAGCTGATTATCTGCTGGAGACCTATCATGTGGAAAAAGGTCCCGCAGTGTATTGGAGGGATATGTGTTGGAGTTCCGGGGTGCCGTAAAAGACCAACAGACTGGAGTTAAACAAGTTGTTATGGAGCTGATATTTTGGTATATATTTGATATTGGAGTTATTTAAATGGTGTGAATAATAAATAGGCTGTTATGGCCATTTCTACTCCAAAATTAAGGTGTTGTCTCATCATTTTAGAAGGGTAAGAAATGGGGATGTTGGAGTACAAGTGGTATAGCAGTAAGAGGCAGGTTGGGTACCTTTGAACTACACTGGTCAAGTGTTGTGGTCAGATGAGGCCAAAATCGAGCTCTTTGGTATCAGCTCAACTCGCCGTGTTTGGAGGAGGAGGAATGCTGCCTATGACCCCAAGAACACTATCCCCATCGTCAAACATGGAGGTGGAAACATTATGCTTTGGGGTTGTTTTTATGCTAAGGGAACAGGAGAGCTTCAACGCATCAAACGGACAATGGACGGGGCCATGTACCGTCAAATCTTGGGTGAGAACCTCCTTCCCTCAGCCAGGACATTGAAAATGGGTCGTGGATGGGTATTCCAGCATAACAATGACCCAAAACACACGGCCAAGGCAACAAGGGAGTGGCTCAGGAAGAAGCACTTTAAGGTCCTGGAGTGGTCTAGCCAGTCTCCAGACACTTATCCCATAGAAAATATGTGGCAGGAGCTGAAGGTTTGAGTTACCAAACATCAGCCTCAAAACCTTAATGACTCGGATAGGATTTGCAAAGAGGAGTGGGACAAAATCCCTCCTGAGATGTGTGCAAACCTGATGGCCAACTACAAGAAATGTCTGACCTCTGTGATTGCCAACAAGGGTTTTGCCACCAGGTACTAAGTCTTTGTTGTTATTCTGTCTCTCACTGGTAAAATAAACCTACCATTAAAATTATAGACTGATCATTTCTTTGTTAGTAGGCAAACGTACAAAAACATCAGGTAATCAAATCCTTTTTTCCCTCACTGAAGTGTATATTGCATTAGGATTGGAGTTGAAATTGACTGAATACAAATCTCAGAGCAAAGATGGGTTTGCTGGTGTGTGTTCTCTGTCATTGGATACCATTTCCTATTCTTGTTTTATCCTGTCCAGGAGAGAACATGGCCAAGGAGCAGTCACGTCTGAGAGAAACTGGTAGGTGAAGCTTGTATTATTATCTGGCAACTTCTATAAATGACAATCCAAATATTCTAAGTATAGATGCAAACTAGTATGGGAATATTATTAGCTTTATATAAGAATTATATTAATAACAGTACATACATCCAATGAACAAACAGGTATTATTAGCAATGGGTCCTACAAAAGTCCTGGTGGAATTGTGCACATATACCCGGGTATCTATAGTTATTAATAGGGATTTCTCCAGATTAGGGATGAGCTTGGTGTTCGAGTCGAACGCATGTTCCACTCGAACACCGGCTGTTCGCCTGTTTGGCGAATCCAGAACTTTGTTGCTGGCTGCTGATTGGCCAAGCATGCACTGTGACCCCCGCATGCTTGGCCAATCACAGCACCGGCAGTGAGGAGAGCCATAAGTGGCCACAGGCAGGATACCTGTGGCCAATTATAGCTCAGGGGGGTTTAGTACACGCCCCACACTATATAAGGCCGCCAGTGGCCTTGTGTAGTGTGTTGGCGTGCAGGGAGAGAGCAGGATAGGCAGGGACAGTGTCATCTTTGCTTGTGAACCTAGCCCAGATATAGTAGGTGTATTGTGCCTCCTGCACAGTATACACCTGAAGCTACCCCTTATTGCTGGTGTTGTTCTGTTTCTCTAACACAGGCATCTGCAGCAGTTAGAGTGGGTGTTGTGTGCCTCCTGCACAGTATACACCTGAAGCTACCCCTTATTGCTGGTGTTGTTCTCTTTCTATAATATAGGCACCTGCAGCAGTTACAGTGGGTGTATTGTGCCTCCTGCACCGTATACACCTGAAGCTACCCCCAATTGCTGGTGTTGTTCTGTTCCTATACCACAGGCAGCTGCAGCAGTTAGAGTCAGTGTATTGTGCCACCTGCACCATATACACCTGAAGCTACCCCTTATTGCTGGTGTTGTTCTGTTTCTCTAACACAGGCATCTGCAGCAGTTATAGTGGGTGTATTGTGCCTCCTGCACAGTATAAACCTGAAGCTACCCCTTATTGCTGGTGTTGTTCAGTTTCTCTAACACAGGCATCTGCAGCAGTTACAGTGGGTGTATTGTGCCTCCTGCACAGTATACACCAGAAGCTACCCCTTATATCTGGTGTTGTTCTTTTTCTATACCACAGGCAGCTGCAGCAGTTACAGTGGGTGTATTGTGCCTCCTGCACAGTATACACCTGAAGCAGGCAGCTGCAGCAGTTACAGTGGGTGTATTGTGCCTCCTGCACAGTATACACCTGAAGCTACCCCTTATTGCTGGTGCTGTTTGGTTTCTCTAACACAGGCATCAGCAGCAGTTACAGTGGGTGAATTGTGCCACCTGCACAGTATACACCTGAAGCTACCCCAATTGCTGTTGTTCTTCAGATTCTATACCACAGGCAGGCAGCTGCAGTCATTACAGTCAGTGTACTCTGTCTGCTCAGTGTGCACCTAAAGCTACCCCAATTGCTGGTTTTCCCATCTCTCTGCAGGCCATTAGTATGTCTGGAAGGCCAACAAGGAGAAGCAGATAGTCGCGAGCCGATAAAAGAGGGCAAGCAGGGTCTGTGTCTAGAGACAACAGTGCTGGTCGTGGACATGGTGCATTGTCATCAACACGTGGCCATGGCACACGCTTGTACTTATTATCGGCAGCTGGATGTGCTGAGCCGCATCATGCTGAAGACTTGGTAGAGTGGATGACCAAGCCCTCCTCATCCTCCTCATCCTCTCTCACCCAGGCTCAGGGTACTGGCAAAGCAGCTGCGAAAACGTCCTCTTCCCTCGTCACTCCTTCCCTAGACCTACCATGTCCTCCTGAGGAGTCCCCCAAAATGTTTGAGCACAGTGTTGGGTACATGCTCCAGGAGGATGCCCAGCATAATGAAGGCTCTGATCATGATACCCATCTAGAGGAAGGCAGTAGCGTGTGCGAAGAGAGAGGGGATGCTCAAGAAGGGCAGCAATTTGGCAGTCATGTTCCACCAACTGCAGCATACTGCCAGGTTTACTCCAGTGATGAAGAGGGAGGGGATGATGAGGTCACTGACTCCATGTGGGTGCCTGATAAGAGAGAGGAGGAGGTACATCTTCAAAGAGGCAGGATGCCCTCCGGGGGCCATCTTAAGGGAAGCACACCGACTGAATCACACTGCAGAGCTCCGTCTGTGCAGGGCGCTGCCTCTGCGCGTTATTCCAAAAGTTCTTTGGGGTGGACCTTTTTTGAGACGAGTGCATCAGATCGCACCGCTGCTATTTGCAACATATGTCTCCAGCGTATCTTGAGTGGCCAAAACATCAGCCACTTGGGCGCCACATGCTTGATCAGGCATATGTTGACCTGCCATGCAGCTTGTTGGCAAGCGTACCTTAAAGACCCACACCAAAGAACAAAGCTGACCTCTCCATGCTCCTCATCATCTAGGATCTCCAAGCCCACTATACTTTCAGTCCTCTCTGAAACCTGCACTGAGAGGAATGAAGGTGTAGAATTAGATGTGTCACAGCCAAGTACTTGCGGGCACTCTGCTAGCAGTACACCAACGTCCGATTGTAGCAGGCAAATTTCCCTGCCCCAGCTGCTGGACTGTCTAAAGAAGTTCACTCCCTGCCATCCACATGCCCAGCGGTTGAATGCTAGCTTGGCTTAATTGCTAGCACTTCAACTGCTGCCTTTTCAGTTGGTAGACTCGGCCCCCTTCCGTGAGTTTGTGAAATGTGTGGTTCCTCAGTGGCAGGTTCCCAAATGCCACTTTTTCTCATGGAAGGCGATTCCGGCTCTCTACTGGCATGTGGAAGGCAATGTCCATGCCTCATTGGACAGGGCGGTCAGTGGTAAGGTGCATATTACCACTGACTCATGGTCCAGCAGGCATGGACATGGACGTTACCTGTCTTTCACGGCCCATTGGGTCACTCTTCTGTAAGCTGGGAAGGATACAGGACAAGATGCAGTAGTGTTGGAGGTTGTTCCACCATCACACCTCCAAAATGCTACTACTGGTTGTGACACACCTCTCCCCTCCACCCCACTCCTCTTCTTCTTCCTCCATGGCCTCTTCCTCTGCTTTGTCCTCGGAACCAGCGGTGCTCTGTAGGCATTCAAGGGGCTACGCAAGTACTCAGGCAAAAAGATGCCATGCCGTGCTTGCGCTGGTGTGTTTGGGGGACAGGAGCCACACTGAGGCAGATATTTTGTCAGCTCTGCAGGGGCAGGCCGAGAGGTGGTTGACACCATGCCAGCTTAAGCCAGGAATGGTGGTTTGCGACAATGGCACCAACCTCCTCTCCACCCTCCGACAAGGACAACTGACCCATGTGCCCTGTGTGGCTCACGTCCTTAACCTGGTGGTGCAGCAGTTCTTGGGCAGGTATCCGGGCTTACATCATGTCCTGAGGCAGGCCAGAAAAGTCTGTGTGCATTTCTGCTGATCATATAATGCCAGTACTCGGTTGGCTGAGCTTCAAAAGGAGTTGAACCTGCCAAAGAACCGCCTTATATGTGACATGCCCACCAGGTGGAACTCAATGTTGGCCATGCTGCAGCAGCTACACATGCAGCAGAGGGCCATTAATGAGTACCTGCACAACTACGGCACCAGGACAGGGTCAGGGGAGCTCGGTTTTTTTTTCACCATGCCAGTGGGGCATGATCAGGGATGCATGCACGGTCCTATCACCATTTGAGGAGGTCAGGAGGATGGTGATGGAAAGTGCATGCATCAGTGACACTGTACCTCTTGTCCACCTGTTGGAGCATACGCTGCATGGAATAATGGACAGGGCACTTGAGGCAGAACAGAGGCAGGAAGAGGAGGACTTCCTTGCCTCTCAAGGCCCCCTTTATCCAGACAGTGTTCCTGCTGTCCTACCCATCACACAGGAAGAGGAGGAGGAGGAGGATTGTGTCAGCATGGAGGTGGAGCCTGGCATGAGCTGATGCTGAGCAGCACTCTTTTAGGGATGATTTACAGTCCCAAGAAACCCGTGGACTTGTACGTGGCTGGGAGGAGGTGGCTGCGGATCATGTTGTTCTTAGTGACCCAGAGGACTCCAGACCAAATGCCTCAGCTAACCTACGCTGCATGGCTTCCCTGATCCTGCAAAGCCTGCGGAAGGATCTTTGTATTCTTCGGATCAAGGAGAGGGACCATTACTGGCTGGCAACTCTCCTTGATCCACGGTACAAGGGTGAGGTTGCGGACCTTATCTTGCCGTCACAGAGGGAGCAGATGATGAGATATCTCCGGGAGTCCTTGCAGAAAGGTCTGTGCAATGCGTTCCCAGAGACTGGGAGATTACAAACTCCTGGTCCTGGACGTGTTGCTGAGGCTGTGGTCAGTCACAGAAGGAGCGGTGGATAAGGTGGCCATCTGACCCATGCGTTCAGACAGTTTTTTAGTCTGTAGCCCCAAGGTATGATCGGTTCCAGCAACCATTGCCATTGTCTGATTTACATGGTGCAGCAATACCTAGGGGCAAGGTCAGACTTGGACACCTTTCCCACCAAAAATCCTCTGGTTTACTGGGTCTTGAGGATGGAACACTGGCCAGAGCTTGCACAGTATGCAATCGAGCTACTGGCCTTTCCTGCGTCCAGTGTTCCTTCGGAACGCACATGCTGCTGGAGGCTTTGTAACCGATCACAGGGCGCTCCTATCCACCGACTCGGTTGATCGATTGACCTTCATAAAAAATGAATCAGTCTTGGATCACCACCAGCTACCAAGCACCTGAAGCTGATGTAACTGAATAATTTTTTTGAAATGTCACATCCCTTCAAGCCTGCCTATACTGATGCTGAGTGACTGTCATGTTATGTTGACTGACTATCCTCTTCCTCCTCAATGATCCTGCTGATAGCTTGGAAGAAAATTTTTGGTTCTGGGTGCCGCCACCAGTGGCTAAGGCCCAATTTTTCAGCCCCTGTTCAACAGGGTTGTGTAATTACAATTTTTGATGCAATACTTTGCAGCAAGGCTCATTCATGCACTCGAACTAGAGTATCTGGGAGAGTTTGCAGTGTTGTGGCACCAGCACCAGTGCCTAAGGCCCAATTTTTCAGCCCCTGTTTAACAGGGGCATGCAATTACAATTTTTGATGCAATGCTTTGCAGCAGGGCTCATTCCTGCACTCCAACTAGAGTATCTGGGAGAGTTTGCAATATTGTGGCACCAGCACCAGTGCCTAAGGCCCAATTTTTCAGCCCCTGTTTAACAGGGGCATGTAACTAACATTTTTGATGCAATACTTTGCAGCAGGGCTCCTTCCAACTAGAGTATTTGGGTGAAGTTGCAGTGTTGTGGCACTGGCACCAGTGCCTAAGGCCCAATTTTTTAGCCCCTGTTTAACAGGGGCATGTAATTAAAATTTTTGATGCAATTCTTTGCAGCACTTCTCATTCCTACACTCCAACTAGAGTATCTGGGAGAGGTTGCAGTGTCGTAGCACCAGTGCCTAAGGCCCAATTTTGCAGCCCCTGTTTAACAGGGGCATGTAATTACAATTTTTGATGCAATACTTTGCAGCAGGGCTCATTCCTGCGCTCCAACTAGAGTCTCTGTAAGGGGTTGCAGTGTTGTGGCACCAGTGCCTAAGGCCCAATTTTTCAGCCCCTGTTTAACAGCACAGTGGGCAGCACAGTGGTGTAGTGGTTAGCACTTTCACCTAGCAGCAATAGGGTCACTGGTTCAAATCCTGACCACGACACCACCTGCCTGGAGTTTGCATGTTCTCCCTGTGCCTGTGTGGATTTCCTCCGGGTACTCCGGTTTCCTCCCACACTCCAAAGACATGCTGGTAGGTTAATTAGACCTTGTCTAAAAAAAATTGGCCTTAATATGTGTATGTGTATGTCAATGTTGTATGTGTTTGTAAGCGTGTCAGGACCTTACGGGGTAAAAGGACCACGCAAAAAGCCGCAGGTGGACTCTGGTGGCAAGAAAGCGCCCTGAGGCAATTCAGTTCGCATAGGTAGCGCTATACAAGTCACTAACAGGTGCATGTTATTATAATTCTTGATACGGTGTTCCCCTTAATATCTGTACAAGACCCAAAGAGGCTTGTAATGGGCGGGGGGGGGGGGCTACCCATGAAATTTTTCTCAATGATTTTCATCCATAGTGCCGGAACCAAACATTACATTAAAACCGTAAGCAGTTTTAAATGACTTTTTCTTGATCATACATCACGGGACACAGGAGCTTCATTACATAGTGGGTTATATAGGCACCTCTGGTGATTGGACACTGGTTGACCCTAATTAAAGAGAATTCCTCTCCTATATAACCCCTCCCATTTGGGAGGCACCTCAGTTTATTCGCCAGTGTCTGGTCGATGGTCACGTAAAACTTAGCTCTATGCGGGTCCCGGCGAGGGCCGAAGGGCTACAACAAACCGGATCCATACCTCGGGCCGATATTTGACTCCCAAGATGGTATGGTACCCGGGCCTCGTCTGCCGAAGAAACGAGGTTTTGCCTGTAAGTCCTCTCCATTGGAAGACTGGGTTCTGGGACAACCAGACTTGGGGTACTGTTGACTCAGGGCGCCCGTAAGTTTCTGGCAGAGCTTTTTACATGGCCCAGGTAGGAGGATCTTTTCGTAAGAACCCCAGATACGCCTGAAGGTTGGCTAACAATACCCGGGAACAGGTAAGGGAAGTCATCCTATATATTTTAAATATATGAATGGATTTCTTCATTGTGAGTAGTTGTATGTCTTACCTGGTTTCCACCACTAGAGGGAGTAAGAGCAGCCTGATGCATACTTACATGCCTTTCAATACAACATGCTCAGTGAAAGCCTGGTTCTCCAGCTACTCACGTCTCCCTTACAGTTCCTGCCACAGTTAAGGTAAAAAGGGGTCCCATGCAGGTCCAGGGGTCCCACGTTGCTCCCTTTGGGTTCTCCTCCCCCCCCCCCCCGGATCCCGCGGTCCTCGTGCACGCGCGCCGGGCGCGCTCCCGGCCTAATGGAGGAGGGGGGGGTGTGGTTGCGAGCCGTGCACGTTAGTGTGCACAACGCTGTAGTGCAGGCGCCAAGCGGCAGTTTTAAAAAGCCCAGAGCGTCAGGGGACTGTAACTGGAGACACAGGAGCTGTGGGCTGTAAGCATCCGTGGGGATTGGATCCAGGCAAACCTTAAGACACCTACTCAGCATCAGGTTGTGCAATTTAAGCATATATTGATTTATTATGAGACTTTAAGTGCAACAGTGATTGCATTTGTACTAGTACCTCTGCTTTGTAGCTTAGTACTATGTCTCCTCATAAGAGGATTTCAGGGGCAGGTAATAAAAGCACTGGCAAGTCACCGCCTGTTCCAAAAGTGCCTGTGAATTACCATCCCCCTCTGCAAGACTGGAGCCAGCCTCTCATAACGAGTCAGTGCACCTGTCATATTTTGCAGCCTCTCCTAATGTCGCAGCCCCGGTTTATATCACTGAGGACTCCCTTAGGGCTACATTGGTGGGTTTTGAAGGGAGGATCATGAATTTTATTTCTGCTTCCCTAAAAGATAGCAGGAAAAGGGGTAGATCCCCTCCCTCTGCTGAAATCCCTCTCTCAGATAGTTGTTCTGAAAATGAGGAGGGATCCCTATCTTTGGATAAGGGATCATGAGCAGTCGGATAAGTCAGAGGTAGAGGAGATAGTCCCCTCCTCCCAGGCACTCAGAAAGCAGGTGCAGTATTATACTGAATTGGTGCGTACCACATTCAGAATGCCTGCAGCTGAAATTGCTACATCCTCTGTCTTTTCCCTGGGAGTCAGGAAAGCCCCAGACTGCTTGTTCCTTCCCAATTCATCCTTCAACGGAAATTGATGTATGAGGATTGGGGACATCCCGATAGACTGTTTACTCCTCCCAAGAGGTTTTCTATGCATTATCCTGTGGAGGAAAGTTTCACCAAGGAATAGGGGGTCCCATCTGTTGATGCGGCGGTTTCTTGTGTGAATGTATAAAGGAATACTAATGCGCTCCACCTAATGGTTCATAGGAAGACTAAATGAGTACAAAATTATATACACAGGAAGCAGCCAGCATAAAAACAGTGATCTCAGCACCGAAAGTGAGTGTATAAAATAGTATAAATAAAAATGCGGCGCTACCTAAAAGTGCTTATACATATACAATGAGTAATAATAACAAAAATATAGTGCAAATGAGATACTATCCCACTATATGATAAATACAGCATATATAGTGCAAAAAATAAATCTGCATAAATAATCCAAATGCAAAAAAAAACGTACAAAAAAATTATATATAAAGTGAAAATACGTGAAAAAATCAATCCAGTGATTAAATATAAAATAATCAATATTAACAAGTGATTGTCCACAAGTGTGTGAATAAAAACCTAGCTTGTCCTTGGATAATGCGCAGGTATTTAAGGATCCAGCTGACAAAGGGCTGGAAACCTTATTAAAAGCCTCCTTTTCCATGGCTGGCGCTGTGGTGCAACCTACAGTCGCAGCCGTGGGGTTGTGTCAGTTCCTCAAGGAACAGGTTAAACAGATGTTTGAACTCCTTCCCAGTGAGGAAGTAGAGAATTATGCAGAATTGCCTCACATCTTGTGTTTCATAATTGATGCGATTTTGGATTCTGTCCAACAAGCATCACGTTTGTCCCTCATGTTGGTTCACATGCGAAGGACCCTATGGCTAAAGAATTGGGCTGCTGAGATGTCATGCAAAAAACATTTGACTGGGTTCCCGTTTAAAGGGGAGCGTTTGTTTGGGGAAGAATTAGATAAATCCCTCCAAAATATTTCGGGAGGTAAGTCTACACTCCTTCCAGTCAAAAAGAGCAAACGTCCTTCATTCAGGCGTACTCTTTCTCCCGAAGCATCAAGCTCTAAACAGTGGCGACGGCCTTCCCAGCCCTCCGCTGCTAGAAAGCCTCAAGGCCGAGCCCAGGGACAGAAAAAGACTTGGGGGCGAAAGCCTGCCAAGCAGAGCCCCAAAACCTCCTTGTGAAGGGGCGCCCCCGCTCGGCCGAGTGGGGGGAAGGCTCCTGCAGTTTGCAGGCGCCTGGCGGGAGGAGATTCAGGACAAATGGGTGATCTCTTCAGTATCTTTGGGCTTCAGAAGATTTCACCTTCTCGTTTTCTAAGGTCAAGGATCCCCAAGGATCCGATAAAGCAGAAACCGCTATTCCTGGCCTTAGATCAGTTACTATCCCAGGGTGTGATAGTAGAAGTGAGCCCGAAAGATCAGGGTTCAGGTTTTTATTCAAATCTCTTCACCGTTCCGAAACCAAACGGAAGTATCAGACCTATCTTGGATCTGAGAGACTTAAACCGGTTTTTACACATCCAGACCTTCCGGATGCAGTCAATACACACTGTGGTCTCCTCCCTGCAAGGAGGAGAATTCATGGCATCAATAGATATCAAAGATGCATATCTCCATGTGCCAATATTTCCCGCACACCAGAAGTTTCTAAGGTTCGCGGTAGAGCAGCGCCATTTTCAATTTTTGGCCCTGCCGTTCGGCCTAGCTACGGCCCCCCGAGTCTTCACGAAGATTCTGGACCCTCTCTTAGCAATCTTAAGAGTTCAGGGCATAGCCGTCATGGCTTACCTAGACGACTTGCTTCTCGTAGAGAGAACTGCAGCGTTCCTAAGTCGCAGCGTCACCAGAACGCTAGAACATCTAGAGCGCCTAGGTTGGATTATAAACCTAGAAAGGTCGTCCCTGCAACCGACCACCAGGTTGGATTACCTGGGTCTGATTATCGACACCGCTCAGGGCAGGGTGTTCCTTCCAGGGCCAAAGGCCTTGGCCATTGGAGATCTGGTGCGCCTGATTCTGGGCAGAAGATCTTCCTCCATTCGCTTATGTATGAGACTATTGGGAAAGATGGTCGCCTCATTCGAGGCCGTCCCATTCGCCCAGTTCCACTCAAGGCCTCTGCAAAGATGCATCCTTGCGATTTGGAACAGGAAGCCCCAATCCCTGGATCTTCCTATGCGTTTATCCCCCCGGGCACGCAAAAGTCTTGTCTGGTGGTTACAAACCAGGAATTTGCTGAAAGGCAAAACTTTTCTTCCCCTCTCATGGAAGATTGTCACAACGGATGCCAGCCTGACAGGCTGGGGAGCCGTATTGGAGGGAACATGCTCACAGGGAAAATGGTCTGCGACCGAAAGTCTGCTGCCCATAAATATCTTGGAGATTCGGGCAGTTTACATGGCACTCATAGAGTGGTCTTACAGACTGCGAGGTTTCCCAGTTCGGATTCAGTCCGACAATGCCACCACAGTGGCTTATATCAATCACCAGGGCGGTACCAGAAGTCTGGTGGCCCAAAAGGAGGTGAATCGCATACTTGTCTGGGCAGAGGAGCATGTTCCGTGCCTCTCTGCAGTCTTCATCCCAGGGGTGGAGAATTGGCAGGCGGATTTTCTCACCCGCCAGCAGTTACGCCCAGGAGAATGGGCTCTGCACCCCGATGTGTTTCAGAACATATGTCACAAGTGGGGCACTCCAGACGTGGATCTGTTTGCGTCCAGATTCAACAGGAAACTGGACAACTTTGTGTCAAGGACAAGAGATGCACTTGCTCAGGGGTCAGATGCTCTGACGGTTCCCTGGGATCAGTACAATCTGATCTATGCCTTCCCCCCGAGCCCGCTGCTATCGCGGTTCCTGGGAAGGGTCAAGAGGGAGTCGAAGTCGGTCCTTTTAATGGCCTCAGCTTGGCCCAGGCGACCATGGTTTGCAGAAATCATGAAGTTGGCAGTGGGCAGGCCATGGACCCTCCCTCTCCGGCCAGATCTGCTCTCACAGGGTCCAATCTACCATCCTGCTTTACGCAGTCTGAATTTGACGGTCTGGCTGCTGAGACCCACATTCTGAGAGACCTTGGTCTTTCGGGGCCAGTCCTTTCCACTCTGGTCAATGCCAGAAAGCCGGTCTCCAGGCGTATCTATTACAAGATCTGGAGGACATATGTTTCCTGGTGTGAACCCAGGAGATGGCATCCTAGGTATGTCATTAGCAGAATCTTGGCCTTTCTACAATCAGGCCTAGAAATGAATTTGGCCATAAGCACCATCAAGGTGCAGATTTCGGCCCTATCGGTCTTTTTTCAAAGACCTCTTGCATCACCCTCCCTAGTACGGGCTTTTATCCAGGGGGCTATGCGGATAAAACCGCCAGTCAAACCTCCGGTATGCCCATGGGATCTGAATTTGGTTCTCTCAGCCTTAGAGGCCCAACCATTTGAACCTCTGCATCTGGCTTCTTTAGCTCTCTTGACAAAGAAGCTGGTCTTCCTAGTAGCCATATCCACGGCTAGAAGGGTATCAGAATTGGCAGCTCTTTCCTGTAAAGAGCCCTATTTAATTATCCATAAGGACCGGGTGGTTATGCGTCCCAACGGGTCCTTTCTACCTAAGGTGGTTTCAGGTTTCCATCTGAATCAGGATATAATCCTACCATCCTTTTTTCCGAATCCTCAGTCCATAGAGGAAGAGTCCTTACACACTTTAGATGTGGTTAGAACAATCAGTCTTTATCTTCAAGCAACTGCTCAGATAAGAAAAACTGACTGTTTACTTATTCTGCCAGAAGGCCCTAGAAGGGGTCAGGCAGCGTCAAAGTCCACTCTCTCAAGGTGGATCAGACAGGTTATTTCTCAGGCCTATAGCTTAAAGGGGAAGATTCCTCCTTTTCAGGTGAAAGCGCACTCTGCTAGGGCTGTCAGTGCTTCTTGGGCAGTGCATCACCAGGCCTCCCTGGCTCAGATCTGTAAGGCTGCGACTTGGTCATCAGTCCACACATTCACCAGATTCTATCAGGTGGATGTCAGAGGGCAAGAGGATATCGCCTTCGGGCGCAGTGTACTGCAGGCTGCAGTTTAGGTCCTCAGGTCCCTGGCGGTCTATATTTATGATCTGTGTCTCCCTCCCCTCAACCTGAGCATTGCTATGGGACATCCCACTATGTAATGAAGCTCCTGTGTCCCGTGATGTATGATCAAGAAAATGGGATTTTTATATACAGCTTACCTGTAAAATCCTTTTCTTGAGAGTACATCACGGGACACAGGGCTCCCGCCCCTCTTGGGTTTTACGTGGTTTCTTATTGCTTTGCTACAAAACTGAGGTGCCTCCCAAATGGGAGGGGTTATATAGGGGAGGAATTCTCTAATTAGGGTCAACCAGTGTCCAATCACCAGAGGTGCCTATATAACCCACTATGTAATGAAGCTCCTGTGTCCCGTGATGTACTCTCAAGAAAAGGATTTTACAGGTAAGCTGTATATAAAAATCCCATTTTTTCCGTTAAATGTCATTTTGTGCAGGGACTGTTCTAAACACAGGAAACACATGCCACTTCACAGGCATACTATAGACACCCCCCAGGCACGATATTTAAAGTAATATTTCACTTTTTTTCACTTTAATCGTCATTAACCATTTGCCTACTGGCCACTTAAATACCCCTCCTGCCCAGACCAATTTTCAGCTTTCGTTGCTCTCACAATTTGAATGACAATTACTCAGTCATGCAACACTGTACCCAAATGAATTTTTTGTCATTTTTTTCCCACAAATAGAGCTTTCTTTTGGTGGTATTTGATCACCTCTGGGTTTTTTATTTTTTGCGCTATAAATGAAAAAAGACCGAAAATTTTGAAAAAAAACACATTTTTCTTTATTTCTGTGATAAAATTATGCAAATTATAAATTTTTCTTCATAAATTTTGGCCACAATTTATACTGCTACATATCTTTGGTAAAAATAACCCAAATTAGTGCATATTATTTGGTCTTTGTGAAAGTTAGAGAGTCTACAAGCTGTGGTGCAAATCATACAACATTGATCACATCTGATGTACTGGTGGTCAATCTCATTTCTTGAGACCCGAACAAGCCAGGAAAGTACAAATACCCCCCAAATTACCCCTTTTTTGAAAGTAGACATTCCAAGGTATTTAGTAAGAGGCATGGTGAAGTTTTTGTTGTTGTCATTTTTTCCCACAATTCTTTGCAATATGAAGATTCTTTATTTTTTTTATTTTTTTTCCCACAAAATTGTCATTGTAATAGGTTATTTCTCTCACATGGCATGTGTATATAACAAATGACACCCCAAAATTAATTCTACTACTCCTCCTGAGTATTACCATACCATGTGTCTGGGACTTTTATACAGCCTGGCCACTTAGAGAGGCCCAACATGCAGGGATCGCCATCACATGTTCTAGGAGCATAAATTACACACCTAAATTGTTGACTACCTATTACACTTTTGAAGGCCCTGGAGCACCAGGACAATGAGACGTGGCACTGATGTGGCACTGATGACAGATGGCACTGATACGTGGCACTGATGACACGTGACACTGATGTGGCACTGATGACAGATGCCACTAATACGGGGCACTGATGACACGTGACACTGATGACAGATGGCACTAATATGTGGCACTGATGACAGATGCACTTATACGTGGCACTAATACATGGAACTGATGGCAGATGGCACTAATACATGGCACTTATGACAGATGGCACTAATACGTGGCACCGATGACACGTGACACTGATGACAGATGGCACTGATACATGGCATTGATGACATGTGACACTGATAACAGATGGTACATGACACTGACAGGTAGCACTGATGACAAATGGCACTGATATGTGGCACTGATGACAGATGGCACTAATATGTGGCACTGATGACACTGATATGGCACTGATGACAGATGGCACTATGTGGCACTGATGACAGATGGCACTGATGTGGCACTGATGACAGATGGCACTTATACGTGGCACTGATGACAGATGGTACTTATACGTGGCACTGGGGACTGATGACACTGGGGGCAAATGGCACTGGGGACAAATGGCACTGACAACAGGTGGCACTGGGGACAGATGGCACTGACAGGTGGCACTGGGGACAGGTGACACTGGGGACAGATGGCACTAACAGGTGGAACTGGGGGCAAGTGGCACTGGGGGCAGATGGCACTGGGGGCAGATGACAGTTTATTTTACTTTTTTTATTTTTTTTAACTTACGGCCGCTGCAGCTGTTCATCTCTCCCTCCTCACACACTGTCTGTGTGAGGAGGGAGAGCAGCACTGGGAGATGATCTCATATGTTTACATATGAGATCATCTCTCATTGGACACGCCGATCGTGCTGTAAACGGCCGCTGTGATTGGCCGTTTACAGCGATCTATGACTGGCTGCGTCCGAGGGACACGGGCAGCACAGAACTTCGCCAATGTGCACTCTCAGGAGCACGCAGGGGGGAAGTAAATAGGAGGATGTCCAGAGACGCCCTCCCGGCAGGTAACGTCCGCACTATAGCTGTCTTTCGGCTATAGAGCGGGCGGGAAGTGGTTAAAATCAGTGGTGAAAAAACAGCCGTTTTAAAAAAAATAATTTGCATTGATCCATGTGCCCTGGATCTTGCATATTAGCCTTTAAAATTAGCACTTTTGATTCTAAAGTTCGTATGAATTCTCAGCAGAAAAGTCCAGGATGATCATGATGCAGAGTGTGTCTTGGTGTCAAAGACCTGAAGAGAAGATCTGTTGTGATGAGGAGACTCCCCAGCCATTGTCCAACCAGCTTGGAATGCAGCTTCTCACCAGCAGAGACTGTGGTGTGACACTGAAACTCAGCCTATCTACTCTGCATCTTAGTCCCTAGTAGCATCTAATCTGTCATGAAATCAGACCTCTAACCACCAGAAGTGGCCGCCGGATGCCTACCCTGGCTCTAGACTATGCTGGTTATTGAGCCCTGAGCTAAAACAATAGAACTCCCAGACCAAAGGGGGCAGACCTTACCTAAACTCTAAAATAACAGGAACTGCATATAACCTCTATTGCAATAAACAGGTTCACACACTAACATACAGCAAGGTATAGTGCACGTATTTGACAGCAAATTAATAGATTTCCCTCCCCGGAGTTATGTGACTCATTAGTGTTACAAGGTCTCAGGTGTGAATGGGGAGCAGGTGTGTTAAATTTGGTGTTATCTCTCTCACTCTCTCATGCTAGTCACTGGAAGTTCAACATGGCACTTCATGGCAAAGAACTCTCTGAGGATCTGAAAAAAATAATTGTTTCTCTACATAAAGATGGCATAGGCTATAAGAAGATTGCCAAGACCCTTAAACTGAGTTGCAACATGCTGGCCAAGACCGTACAGCGGACTGGACAGGTTCCACTCAGAACAGGCCTCGCCATGGTTGACCAAAGAAGTTGAGTGCACGTCATATCCAGAGGTTGTCTTTGGGAAATAGACGTATGAGTGCTGCCAGCTTTGCTGCAGAGGTTGATGAAGGGGTGGGGGGTCAGCCTGTCAGTGCTCCAACCATATGCCGCACACTGCATCAAATTGGTCTGCATGGCTGTCATCCCAGAAGGAAGCCTCTTCTAAAGATGATGCACAAGTAAACCTGTAAACAGTTTGCTGAAGACAAGCAGACTAAGGACATGGATTACTGGAACTATGTCCTGTGGTCTGATGAGACCAAAATAAACTTATTTGGTTCAGATGGTGTCAAGTGTGTGTGTGTGGCGGCAACCAGGTGAGAAGTACAAAGACAAGTGTGTTTTGCCTACAGTCAAGCATGATGGTGGGAGTGTCATGGTCTGGGGCTGCATGAGTGCTGCCGGCACTGGGGAGCTACAGATCATTGAGGGAACCATGAATGCCAACATGTACTGTGACATACTGAAGCAGAGCATGATCCACTCCCTTCAGAGACTGGGCCGCAGGGCAGTTTTGCAACATGATAACGACCCCAAACACACCTCCAAGATAAGCACTGCCTTGCTAAAGAAGCTGAGGGTAAAGGTGATGGACTGCCCAAGCATGTCGTCAAGCCTAAACCCTATTGAGCATCTGTGGGACATCCTCAAACAAAAGGTGGATGAGCGCAAGGTCTCTAACATCAACCAGCTCCATGATGTTGTCATGGAGGAGTGGAAGAGGACTCCAGTGGCAACTTGTGGAGCTCTAGTGAACTTCATGCCCACACAAAATATTGACACTTTTGGCAGAATTTGGACATTTTCACCTAGGGGTGTACTCACATTTGTTACCCGCGGTTTAGGCATTAATGGCTATGTGTTGAGTTATTTTGAGGGGACAGCAAATTTACACTGTTATACAAGCTGTACACTCATTACTTTACATTGTAGCAAAGTGTAATTTCTTCAGTGTTGTCACATGAAAAGATATAATTTTTTTTTTTTTTAATGTGAGGGGTGTACTCAGTTTTGTGAGATACTATACATCCAGAAGCTATGTGCAACAATAGTAAACAATATTAAAATAAGAACGCTTGCCTAATATTCCCTACTTCTGGTTTGGTATAGCAACAGTTCTTCCATGGAGACATGGGGTCTCAACTCTTCTCCCTCTCTTTCCACTTACTCCTTTTGGGGTTTCCAAGCCAGCCTCCCAGAGACAGGAAGTGCTGATGCATAGTGATTTATACACAGCACTGTGAAAGCTAGGTTATTCACAAATACAGACAGTAGAGGGCATCATATACCTACAGACATTTTACTGGAAAAAAAAAAAAAAAACTTTAATTCCTTCATTTAATAGATGGTAGATATGGGTCGAGGCAAATTTTCTGACCACAGATGTGATTTGGAATTTGAAATGGGTTGAAATTGAAGAAATTTCAACATAAGAAATTGGATTCTAGTTTTGAAATCCAGATTGAGAATGAAGTTGAATTTGACCTGAATCTGAATTTCATTAAATCGGTGCATTCTCTGTCATTAGATAATATGTCCTATTATTGTGTTTTATCCCCTCCAGATAAGAACATCACTGAGGGGCAGTCACGTCTGAAGGAAACTGGTAGGTAAAGAAGGAGCTTGTATTGATGTCTGGTAACTGCTATCAATTATTTCAATCACCTGTTGTGTGCTGGAGGGGGGCAGGGCATTTTGTGTTGTTGGCATAGACTATCAGAAGTGACTGCTGCAGATAGCAGAGGGAGGAGACAGTAGATAGGAACCCGACTCTGTGTCTTGGATTGGGGCAAGTATGCAAAAATGCTTTGTTCATTTTTCATTTCAGAGGTTTACAACCACGTTAAACAACAATATGATCTCTGACATTCTCCTGGCATTTCTTGACTACATTCACCTTATTTATGATAGATTGAATGTGCACCAGTTGAAGGTAGACAACCATCAAATGTCTGTCAGGACCTGGATCACCTGCTTGTGGCACTGTGCTTCTCAGAACCCGTTTTTGATACCCGTTTGTCTAGGTGCCATAAACCAGGAAATCAGACTAGACAGAAGTACAGTAAAATCACACTTGTTTAACAATAAAAATAAATAGAACAAACGTAGCCAAAACATAGCCAGAGTTCAGGAACCGGAACGGATAGTCAGACAAGCCAATTGTCAGGGAGCCGGAGATGAGCGTAGTAAAACAGCAAGCAGGATCTGGAGCCAGAAGGGATGTCAGCCAAGCAAGTCTTAACAGGAATGCAGGAGAGCATTATTACCATAAAAAAGGGAACTTATGCCGCGTACACACGGTCGAACTGTTTGACGTACTTAGTCCGTTGAAACACATTTCAGCGGACAATCCGCTCGTGTGTGGGCTTCAGCGGACTTTTTCAGCGTGCAGTCCGGAGTACTAAGAATTTCGGATTTTCCAAAAATCTGTCGTACTTTGGTTTCAGCGGACAATACGGTCGTCAGTATGCTAGTTCGACGGACTAAGAATGGCGCATGCCCAGAAAGGATTTACACGGAGGAAGGGTGCTTTGCTGTGTCTTGGACTTCCTATTTCTAGTCCCGTTGTACGTGCTGTACACGTCATCGCGCAAGCTTTCGACGGACTGTTTGTGTATCCGTGTGTGGTCAAGTCTGTTCAGTGGAAACTACGACGGATTGTCCGTCGGATTGTATGACGGACTAAGTACGCCATACAATCCGCTCGTGTGTACGCGGCATTACACTATCTATGAGAACCTTCCATTTATTATTAATTAAAGACACTTTATTTTCTGTAACTATTATTCAATATTTATATTTTTTAGCACTGCTCTTTTGGTATTTTCTTTTTTATTTTCATCTTTTGGATTTTATCATGTTTATATGAATTTAATTACTGAGTTTTCCACTGTCTCCAAGCACGTGGTATGTTACACTGCTTATTCTTCTTATCACTTATATTGTATTTATTGAAGAACTCATCACTTTATTTTTGCACACTGTTTGTGTTATCACTTAGAGCAGCGAAGCCATCTATTGATTTTTTTTTTTATTCTGGCCATTTCGTTGCTTGCAGCAACTAGTGTCTCGCCATCCTTTTTCTTTCCTTTGGTAGTGCGGGAATATCTCTTTATTTTCAGGAACAGTTAGTGACTCCACACTTAAAGTGGAAGTAAACCCTTTCATAAAACAGTTTAATTTCTGTCACGTGCTGGAAATATGTAACACTCCCATCTGTTGTACTCTCAACCAAACTGTCAAAATATCCAATGGCTGGTATCATAACTGAGCACATGTGCAGTATTATGGCAGTTGTAGATTAAACAGAGGCAAAGATGGCAGCTTCCTTGGCTGAAAACGATAGGGGGGGGGGGTTTACTTACACTTTAAGATCACCTGCAAAATCTAACCAAGTTTAATTACGAGTAATAGAGTTGAAGTCACTGGGAGATAAACAATTACCCAGAGAAGGGGCCCGACGTGAGACAGTTTTGAAACCTGTAGACAAAATCTTACTGTATATTTCATCCTCATAGACTAGAGGATAGAAATATAACATTCCATGTTCTATTACAAATGTAATTGGAATTCAAACAACACAACAGAATGTATTTTAGTTTTGAAATCTGGATTGGGATTGGAGATGAATTTGACATAAATCTAAATTTCAGAGGTAAGATATGTGTGTTCTTTCATTGGATAACATTTCCTATTCTTGTTTTATCCTGTCCAGGTGAGAACATGGCCAAGGAGCAGTCACGTCTGAGAGAAACTGGTAGGTGAAGAAGGAGCTTGCATTACTATCCAGCAACTTCTATAAATTATAATCCAAAAATTCTGTGTTTAAACAAACTAAATACATTTGCCATCTACACAGCAAGTGTTCAGAAGTATCAGTGCAGATATTCAAATAAACAAAAGAGACAAACTACCAACATATAACGATCAGTCAAAACTTTATGACCGCCCACCAAATATTGAGTAGGTCCCACTTTTGCCACCAAACAGCCCTGACCCGTGTGGGCTTGGACTCCACTAGACCATCAGTAGCAGATCATTTAAGTCCTGTAGATGCCTGATTGGATTGAGATCTGGAGAATTTGGAGGTCAAATTAACACCTCAAACTCGTTGTGTACCTCAAACCATTCTTGAACCATTTTTTCAGTGTGGCAGGGCTCATTATCCTGCTGAAAGAGGCCAATGCCTTCAGGAAATACAATTTCCATGAAGGAGTGTACTTCAATATTTAGGTAGGTGGTGCATGTCAAAGTAACATTCGCATGAATGGCAGGGGCCAAGGTTTCCCAGCAGAACATTTCCAAAAGCATCACAAAGTCTCCACCTTCTTCCCAGACGCACACGCACCCGCACCCGGCCATCCACATGATGTAAAAGAAAATGTGATTCATCAGACCAGGCCACCTTCTTCCATTGCTCTGTGGTCCAGTTCTCATAATCATGTGCCCGTTGTAGGTGCTTTTGGCTGTGGACATGGATCAGCATGGGCACCATGACCACCTTATGGCTACAATGTCCCATATACAAACTGTAATGAACATTTTTTTCTACTTTCCACATAACTTCAGGGACAACATGCTGCCTGAAATATAACACTGACTTTCACATGGCAATGTAATCAGATATTCAATGTTATTCACTTTACCCAGGGCCGTTTTTAAGGCAGGGCAAAAGGGGCAGCTGCCCTGGGCCCTGTCATTGTTGTGGGGCCCAAAGAAGCTGCTTCATACTTGCCAACTATCCTGGTTTAAATTCCCTCATGTCTTGAGGTTTTAGTCCCATACTGTGTCCCGATATCTCAGTATGAAGTGCTGCTACTAATGCTGCCCAGCTCTGCCCTATTGTTGTGTACAGATGACTCACCTGCAGACCCTGTGTTTACATCTAAATTACCAGCATTCATATGTAAATAACGGCGGCCAGCGGCATTGATATGTATATCATGCCTCCTGAGGTCATATCCACAGTAATCTCTAGCAACCAATCAACAAGCAGAAATCATGTGCTGTTACCTCTAGTAACTAATCAGTGAGCCCTGTGTGCCACAGACACGTAGTCTAGCAAACATGGGCAGGGAAGGTACATCACTTTTACTGCCCACTGGGTGAACCTTCTGACGCCCGTCAAGCATGTAACCCGTGGCACCCATGTAGATTTGGTTTTACCACCACGGATTGCATGCAGGCCTGGCTCTTCTTCTCCTCCTCCTACTCCATCCTCCTCCCTCTCCTCCTTGGCTGACTCCTCCTTTTCCACTGCTAGCGTCTCTTCCGATGCGCCGCCCAAACTCCCCAGAACCTATTTGACATGCCAGGTGAGACGTTGCCATGCTGTGCTGTGTCTGTTGTGCCTGGAAGCCAAGAGCCACACTGGCCCTGCACTCCTTTCAGCTTTGCATTCACAGGTAGATCAGGGGCTAACACCGCTCAATTTGACATTTGGTAAAGTGGTTTGTGACAACGGTGCCAATCTGCTTAGCGCATTGAAACAGGGCAAATCTTCTTATTTACGATTGCCCAACGCAATGGAACTCAACCTTCTATATGCTTGATGGGCTGCTCCAGCAGAAACGTGCAGTTAACGACTACCTGTATGAACTCTGCGGCAGAAAAGGTTCTGGGGAGCTTGGTTTTTTTTCACCGGTGGCTGATCATGCACGACGCATGCAGACTTCTGCGGCCATTTGATAAGATCACCAAACTGGTCAGTCGCAGCCATGGCACCATCAGTGACATGGTACCTTATGCCTTCTTTATGGAGCGTGCATTGCGTTGTGTCATTGATCAAGCCATGGAGGAGCAGGAGCAGGAAGATGAGGAAGTGGCAGGCTACTCTATCTGAGACAAGTCAACAGGAGTCTGAAGAGGAGTCAGAGGAGGATGGTGCCGGGCAGATGAGGAGGAGCAAGAAGAGCATGCTTTAAACCTTTCTGGGATCCCTGTTGTTGTGCGTGGATGGAGAGAGTACAACGAGGAGGACGACATTATCCTGGACGATGGGCAGGAGCCAGGCCACCACACCACTTCCGGTTTAGTGCAAATGGGGGCCTTCATGCTCCAGTGTTTTAACAGGGACCCCCGTATAAAAAGCATAAGGGTCAAGACCAGTACTGGGTGGCAACGTACTTAGACCCCAGGTACAACACAAAATGGCAGAAATGTTACCACCGTCACAGAGGGCTGTCAGAATGGAGCACTTCCAGGCCTTGCTTCAAGAAATGCTGCATTCTGCTTTTGCGTGCGCTGGCAGAGGAGGAATTCCCACTCCCAGAGAAAGAGTTGTGGGTACCAATCCAACAGCGCCTGCAAGAATAGGCCAGTTTGAAGATGTGTTGGTGACTTCTGATATGAGGTCATTCTTTCAGCCGACCCATTGACAGGTGTCACCCAGATCCAGCATCAGGGAACGCCTAGACCGACAGGTGTCCAACTACATCAGGTTAACGGCCGATGTGGACGCTTTGAGGAGTTATGAACCCCTGGACTACTGGTTGGGCAGGCTTGACCTCTGGCCAGAGCTTGCCCAATTTGCAATGGAACTGTTGGCTTGCCCCTCATCCAGTGTCCTGTCCGAAAGGATCTTCAGCGCAGCAGTGGGGATCGTGACCGATAAGCGCACTCGCCCAGCTCACGACAGTGTTGACTACCTCACATTTCTAAAAATGAATGAGGCATGGATCTCGGAGGAATTCAACACATGTGACCAGTAGACAATGTATATCTCTATAAACGATTTATTTAATTGAGCACACAGACCTTTTTTCTACATTTGGCTCACATCCTTGTACAAAAAAAGCACACCGTACTATATGCCCATACACTCCTGTTTGAAGAGGTTGTCATATTTTTGGGGCCCAGCAGCGAGTTGCTGGTATCAGTGCTGGTGTCAGTGCTCTATATCACAGTGCTGGTGTCAGTGCTCTATATCACGGTGCTGGTGTCCGTGCTCTATATCACGGTGCTGGTGTCAGTGCTCTATATCACGGTGCTGGTGTCAGTGCACTCTATCACGGTGCTGGTGTCAGTGCACTCTATCACGGTGCTGGTGTCAGTGCTCTATATCACGGTGCTGGTGTCAGTGCTCGATATCACGGTGCTGGTGTCAGTGCTCTATGTCACTGTGCTGGTGTCAGTGCTCTATGTCACGGTGCTGGTGTCAGTGCACTCTATCACTGTGCTGGTGTCAGTGCACTCTATCACGGTGCTGGTGTCAGTGCTCTATATCACGGTGCTGGTGATCATCTTCTGCACTCTCTTCATAGCCTACCCTGACCTTTCCTCTCCTCCATTGCCTTTATGCACTCCTGAGTCCTGAATTGTCAAAATTTTACATATAAAAAAAGAATGCTTGTAGTTGTCGATCCCAGATTCACTTCATACATGTATTATGTCAGTGGCCATGTGGTGGGACTATGTGTGCACAGCTAGTAATTATTTTGTGGCTGAAAATATGACCTGTAGGTTTTTAAAGTTCACCTGCCATTGAAGTCAATGGGACCCGCCGCGAACTTTGCGGTTCGCAAACTTTCGGCTGCGTTCGCGAAAACGTCCCGTTGGAAGTTCGTCCATCTCTACCCAAGGAAGCCTGCCTTTTTCCAGAAAAATATGAGGATGGCATGATGGAAGGTGGAGTGGAGGACATCTGTGAGGAGAGAGGAGAAGGAGAATTAGAAGACGAGGCTGGACGGTGAGAGCCTGGAGTGTGGCTTTGTGGGTTCCGTTGCTCCCACTGGGCTCGGTTATGGCAGCTCATGTGCCTTCTTAAGGCGGTCATCTGTAGGTGAGTGTTGGGCTTACCGCGACTTATGCGTTGACTGTAAAGATTGCAGATGGCAACACTATTGTCAGCAGTGGACACGTTAAAAAAAGCCCACACTGCGGAGCCATGTGCCGGCGTCCTGGGAGCACCAGATGTGACCATGGTTGATGCCTCGCTCCTGATACATTAGCAGTCTGCTTTGTCCCTCCTGTGCAATGTAAGTTCTTACTGCTTCTCCTCCCTATCTGCTGGTCCATATCTCCCTCTGAACTCCCCTCTTCTTGCTCTCTAGTGGGCACCCAGGTGACATCACTGGACACATCATCATCGACATCACCTTCCCCACTGCTATAATTAGAGATCTTGGAGTAAGCAGCAACAGCGGGGACCAACCTCCTCCTTGGGTTGAACCGAGTACTGTCGTCAGAGTGCAGGTTGTTGCTACCTCCTCTTCCTGATCCAATGCCAAGAGTGGCTGCGCATCGTAAATGTCTTGATATGGATCGGAAAATAATTCCTGTGACTCAAGCGGAAGGTATATGGTGGTGGTGGTGTTGGTGGTAGTGTCTTTGAGGCTGCACATAGCAGAGAGTGAAGAAGAGAGTTCAGATCGAGAGGATGAGGAGGGTGCAGAAGAGTAAAGCTGAGTGAGCCACTCAACCAAGTCTGGTGTGTCCTTTGACGTAATCGCACGCACCTTCTGCAATTTGCCACTTTGGCTCAAGCCTGTTGCTCCTGCCCTACCCCTACCACCCCTGTGAAAGGGCCCACCTCTTCCTCTGCCTGTCATTTTTAAAATGACCCTGTGACAAAAGTCTCTAGAGAAGTGCAGTATGTATGTGGAAGAAGGTATATAACATCCCGCTTCAATGTCGTTTTTGGGGGCCACTGGTCTATCACACCAGTTATAATATTTTTTTTTGTTGCGTTTGTCACTCTTTGTAGTATCGCTGCAGAACCGCTCAGCAGTCACAATGCTGCACAGTGGAAATGCACTATACTACTGTATGCTTTCTATATGTGCAAGTATTTTATACGTGTATTACACACCTATATGCTGCACACCAAATAGTACACCTATACCAGTCCTTAAAAGGGCCTTTGTGGACCTAGTAGCTAGTGATTTGCAGACTGTCCCTCAGTCCCTACACTGATAAAAGACTGATGCAAAATAGAGCAACAGTCATCAGCAGTGCACCAGCACCCTCTATATTGTACACCTATACCAGTCCTTAAAAGGACCTTTGTGAATCTAGTAGCTAGTGATTTGGAGACAGTCCCTACACTGATAAAAGACTGCTGCAGAATAGGGCAGCAGTCAGCAGCAGTGGACCAGCACCCTATATATTGTACACCTATACCAGTCCTTAAAAGGACCTTTGTGGAACTAGTAGCTAGTGATTTGCAGACCGTCCCTCAATCCCTACACTGATAAAAGACTGCTGCAGAATAGGGCAGCAGTCAGCAGCAGTGCACCATCACCCTATATATTGTACACCTATACCAGTCCTTAAAAGGACCTTTGTGGACCTAGTAGCTAGTGATTTGCAAACAGTCCCTACACTGATAAAAGACTGCTGCAGAATAGGGCAGCAGTCAGCAGCAGTGCACCAGCACCCTATATAGTGTACACCTATAACAGTCCTTAAAAGAACCTTTGTGGCCCTAGTATTAATAGCTAGCTATTGATTAAACTGACTGTCCCTGCTCCACACAGCGTCCTGTCCCTACACTGACAAAATACAGCTACAATCACCAGCATAGCAGTGCACTGAACCCTATATACTGTACTACACCTATACCAGTCCTTAAAAGGACCTTTGTTGACCTAGTAGCTAGTGATTTGCAGACTGTCCCTCAGTACCTACACTGATAAAATACTGCTGCAGAATAGGGCAGCAGTCAGCAGCAGTGCACCAGCACCCTATATACTGTACACATATGCCAGTCCTTAAAAGGACCATTGTGGATCTAGTAGTAATAGCTAGCTAGTGATTAAACTGACTGTCCCTGCTCCACACAGTGTCCTGTCCCTACACTGACAAAAGACAGCTGCAATCACCAGCACAGCAGTGCACAGAACCCTATATACTGTACTACACCTATATTAGTCCTTAAAAGGACTTTTATGGACCTAATAGCTAGTGATTTGTGTCACTACAGTCTCTCCCTGCTGCATACAGCGTCCTGTCCCTACACTGACATAAGACAGAATGTAAAATGGCTGCCAGATCAGGTCTATTTATAAGGTAGGGGGTATGTTCAATTGTCCATGTGATGAAATGTCTCAATTGGCTGTCCTGTACCCCATGATGAATGTGTCATCATGGATCAAAGTTCTTTCACACTGTAAACACATATGTCCGCTGGGCTAACAGCGGCAATAGTCTGCCAGTTTGGCGAATCGCGAACGCGCAAAATTTGACGCGAACCGACCGCCGGGCGAACAGTTCGGCCATCCCTACACATGAGGTTGGAGTATAAGATCACAGAGTGCAGTAAGGGGCATGGACATTGTACACTCCCAAATGTATGCTAAGGTCTTCAACAGGCATATCTCTGGAAGACAGTGGAGTTCGGCAGCATAGGACAGGTACGTTTTAGTAAACTTGAAGATGAATTAATGCCAGTTATCCTTCCTTTGCAGTGACAAATGAACTGAAGAAATCCAGGAATTTAAATGAAGTAGCAGGTAATTAAGGACCAGGATAAAAACTGAGTAAACATAAAAACTATGCAACCCTCTAATATGTAAATCTCCCATTCGTTCCTGTTTTTAACAGAAGGGGTAAGCACGACATTTCATCAAACTGAAGTTTGCTGTTAAAATTAGTGGATTTACATTTGACAAAGTAGCTGCAAAATTGCCCTTTAGGTTTTATATTTTCTGCAGGAAGTCAGAGCTCCATGTTCTAAATGTATTATTTATTCTCCACTGGCTGTACATTGTTCATTACAGCATTGCCCCCCCTGTGGCTCTGCAAGGAACCTTTGTCAAGCCCACAATGTTTTCTTGGCTCCTTTCCACAATAAATTACTTATTAATGGAACCTAGGACCAGTGATGTCGCTAGGGACTGGCTTTTGGGGCTATAACTCTGAATCTGAGGCCCCTAGCCCCGAGTCTCTGCAGGGGTCCCAAAAGGGAGGGGAGGTTCTCTGGGGACCCTGATGTAAGTGGGAGGCTCTCTGGGGACCCTGATGCAAGGGGGAGAGTTTCTGGGGACCATGATTTAAGGGGGAGGGTCTCTGGGGACCCTAAAGTAAGTGGGGCTCTCTGGGGATCCTGATGCAAGGAGGAGGCTCTCTGGGGACCCTGATGCAAGGGGGGGGGCTCTCTAGGGACCCTGATACAAGGGGGAGGATTTTTGGGGACCCTGATGTGAGTGGGGGGCTCTCTGGAGATATATACATATACACATGTATATTACTGTATATACATGCGTATGTCCGCTCCAAGCATAAGACTTTCTTTATTACGCTGCTATGGGCTCTAGCCCCAGATCTTTTGTAGACCTAGCAATGCCCCTGCACAGGACCATTAGAGTGTGAGATGATTGATCAATTTTTGCATATTTTTTTTTTTTAATTATTTAAATAAGTCCAACAGCAAAAAAATTTAATTGACTGGAAAAGTAAAAATAAATACTTACCTGACTGACATTTTTCGCCAGTGTCAGGTTGATTGTCAGATACTTCCAGTGAGATCCTGAGAATATTGGGTTCCCAAACAGCAAGGGAATGCTTAACCACTTCCCACCCGGCCAATGTATATATACGGCCGGGTGGGAGCCGCCTGCTCCTGATAGGACGTTCAGGAACGTCATTCAGGAGCAGCGGGATCGCGCGCGCGCGCACGCGCAGCGGCGCGATCCCGATGTGCTCGTGTCACCCAGACACGGCACATCTCAGATCGGCAGGAGGGCTCTGTGATTGGCCCTCCTGATCACATGACGGCCGTGTCCAATCACGGCCGTCATGTGATGTAAACAAACAGCCGGTTGCTAGGCAATCGGCTCTCCTCTCCTCACACGGAAGTCACCGCTGAGAAGAGGAGAGCAGAACGCTGCAGCCGGCTGATGATCAGTGAGTATGGGCTGCTTTTCACAGCTTTTTACTCACTGATCATCAGTGTAGTGTAAACACACAACACACCACACAGTGAAAACACAGTCCCCACATATGTCCCCAAAACACACATGTCCCCAAAACATACATGTCCCCAAATAATAAAAACACATGTCCCTAATAATAAAAACATGTCCCCCACATATGTCCCACTAAAATCACATGTCCCAATGATTATCTGCACACATATGTACGTGATCACCTGCACACATATGTACATGATCATTTGCGTACATATGTCCGTGATCACACAAACCAATTATTATACACTTAACGGAATTTTTTTTACCAAAAACATGTAGCAGAATACATTTTGGCTTAAATTTATGACAAAATTTGATTTTATTGGATTTCTTTTCAAATAGAAAAAAGAAAATATTGTTTTTTTCCCAAATTTCCGCTTTTTTTGCGCTTATATCGCAAAAAAAAAAAAACGGAGTCGTGAATAAATAACACCAAAATAAAGCTCTATTTGTGCGAACAAAATGATAACAATTTCATTTGGGTACAGTGTAGCATGACCGCGCAATTGTCACTGAAAGCGCTAGAGCGCTGAAAGCTGAAAATTGGGCTGGGAAGGAAGGGGGTGAAAGTGCCCTGTATTGAAGTGGTTAAATATGATACAAAAGAAAAACCCTATACAAGTCTTTGAAATTGTAAGAAGAAAATGATTTCCTAAGCTTTGTCTTAGTGAAAAACTAGCACTGACTGAGAGAATTTGGATGAAACCAGTAAGGGTCTAGCTGGGATTTAAATAACTTACACTAAACAGGAGGAGGGGGGAGCAGAGGGCAATACCAAATCACATAGGCTAAAAAAAAATGTGTACCTGCCCTAAACCATCATTAGATGTCAGTGTAGAGCAGAATAATAGTATAGTTTGACACAACAGAAACAAAAAGCATGCAAGTGGGACAGAACAGACAGCCTCAGCGATAGAGTGCTCTAGCAGCACATCATTAAATATGTAGCTGTTATTTGTTTTCTTGACAATTGGCTTGGCTTTCAGACACCAACACAGCAACAATGTCTGAACCACATCATAAAGGCCTTTTTTTCAGATAGTTTCAGCAACAACACATTTTTAATCAAGTGAAATGTGGCTGGCTTTCATCAACAGATAGAAATTGTCCAGAAGTGAGGCAGCCCCTGCCACTGGCCAATTTTTTTACACAGCTGTATCATCTTATGGCAAATTCTTTGTTAGAACACACTCTATCTGCCTGTTTCTTGTATCTCTGCATTTCCTCTGTTCTCCCAAATTAAAACTGTCCTGTCACTGGTCATTTTTTGCACAGCTGCAAGCTCTTAATTCTTGTTTGTAAAATATCTATCTATGCCCTGTATCTCTGCATTTCTTCAGTTCTCTCTGATTAAAATTGTCCTGCCACTGGTCATTTATTTTTACACAGCTGCATGTAAAGGGGCTGTCCTTTTTCATTTTTGTTTGAATAGATCTACAGTAAGTCTTGTGTATCTGCATTTAGTCATGTTCTTGCTGATTAAAACAGTTCTGTCCCTGGCTAATTTTTACACAACTGAGGGTGTTATATTTCTTAATATCTAAAATTGAATTTGGCTTTATTATACTTTATTAAGAATATGAATTCTCCAGAATTATGTGAAAGACAACTTTGAATTAATAATATCTCCAGATGGTGACATGGTGAACTGAAAAAGTAAACATTTAAAAACTATCAGGATTTTGATGGATATTGTAAATCTTATATATGCTTTTAAAGACATTTTCCTATGTAACTGATATTTTTTTTTAAAGTCTAAGATTTTCCTTCCCCCATTTCCTGTCATTAGGAGAGTAGTCTGTGTGTCTGAAGAATACCAGATGTTGAAAAGCTTGGGTATCCACTCCTTAGCCCTCACCCTTGTGAGAAACAAAAGGAGAGGTGATGTTAATAGGATAAGGGGTGTGTGTATTTCTTTTGGCGCAAATTTAGAAGCTTTGAGTTCATATAAGCAAAAGCTTGCTTGAAGACGCTCTCTTGATCGCCTACACACAGCTCTGACTACATCCATCCATCTATCTCAGCACACAGACTTCTCTTCAGCATACAAAGGGTCATTCGGCCATTTTAAAAGCCAAGCCAATAGAACACATGGTCAAAGGCTAAGAATTATTCTATCTTTGAAACGAATGAACAATACTAGAACTTTAATCATATATGAAGCAACATATTCTTTTGTATCATTATACTATTTTTGTAAGTATTATGTTTCTACTTTGGTGTGTACAATAAAACACACATTTTGATTTACGCTGACTCAGAAATAATTAAGGAAATTCGTCTCACAATCGTAATTGAGAACTAGAAATATAAGACATTTTTTTACATTGGCTCAGCCAGACAGTCAATACGGCGAAAGTTTTTTTTCTACTTCCTTCCATTGATCAGAGGGGAAAAAGGGAAGAACAGAAATTAACTTCGCAAAGATTGAAAAGAACCTAGAGAAAATTTGATCGATTGATTGTGAAAGACCGGAGAATTTCAGTCATACAGAAGTAATTTGAGTCCAGCGGGAAAACGGAAAAGTTTTATATTCGGTGAGTAGAAAATTAATATGGAATTTCTAGATGTTTTAGCAGATGAAAGTAAATTAGAATTTAGAGGTTTATCGAAACAGGTCTCTGATGCTGTTTTATGTAAATCAATGTATAATCAATGCTTTCAGGCAAATACTGACATTGAGAAGGATAGATTCTCATTAGTTAAAACAAAGAAAAAATGACGTAATGTAATGAAGCTAGTTACGGTTTTTAATACTATGATATTTGAGCCAGAAAAACAAATAATTTATGTAGTGAATCAGGCAGCAAGTCAAAGTGTAACAGAAATTGCACAAACACAGAAGTTACATATTGAACAATTATTGATTGAAAAAGTTGAATTGGAACAAAAAATGAATGCATTATTGCAATTGCTTAAAGAAAAACAAAGTCAAATAGCTTTTTTGACTCAGGAAAAGATTGAACATGAGAATATTATAAGTTTACTTAAAAAGCAATTATTGCAAGCTCAGTCTCTTGCACTGCTCAGTGTTCAACAAAAATGGATGCTCATGAACATGTGACAAAGTCAGGTGTGAGAGTTAATGATGTTGACTCAGGAATTGAAACAATGGAGTCTTCTGATGAGTCAATTGTTAGTATTTCATCAGACAATGAAAGTGGCAAGTCAATTGACTTCAATAATATTAAACAGAAATGTAAATTTCCATTGCCATATGTTCAGAGGAAAGTTTATGCAAAAAGAGCAACTCTTAAATGTTTTGTTTGCAAACGAGAGGGTCACATAGCCAGGTTTTGTGTGTTGGCTAATAATAATAACGATATACAAAAGAGGTTGTATTATCCGAAAACCATGCCAAGGCGCTATGAAGTGTATTCTGTGCGCTGGTGTAGTAATTTGGAGTATAGAGGTCATAATAATCAAACTTATTTCCCTTCTATGACCCAAATGCAAAGATTGCAAATTGAAAATAGTCCATTAAGACAGGAAAGGTATCATTATGTAGCATATAACACTGTGAAAAACAATGTTAGCAGTCCTTAAATGAACTGCATGGATGGTAAGATTTTTATGGTTGATGTTTATTTGCTATGAATAAGGTTATGATTTGAGCTTCAGAGATTTGGTTTTGACGTTTGAAATATTATTGAGGACTTTGATATATTTTTTATATTTCCAAGGATAATCCTCTGGATTATTATTTTTTATTAATTTCTCCTAGTTATGATTATTATGTTTTTTTATTTTTTTGTTTTGTTCAGGCTGAACATTGAAAGGTTTAGTTCACCTGAAAAGGAGGGTAAAAGAACAGCTTTGTACTCAATTAGCAATTGAATACATTTTCAGTTTTGTACTCAATTAGCAACTGAATACATTTTGTTTAAGACAACAGAGAGTTAGCTGTAGGCAATAGAACTACAGACACATTCAATTAGCTAAGAAACCAGATTTGTATGGGGAATTAGTGATTTCATCCTGAATGGTTAAAATTTATGTTGTGAACAAAATAGACACACAGAATTCTTAATTTGTAGAGAAACGTAAGGGGGGATATCTTTGCGTTTTTTTCTCCGGGTGTCATAGGATAATTTTTTGGTTTATGAGAACAGGATCATGACTAAAAGGGTTTTTGTGTTTCTTATACCATAACACCTACAGGTGGGATTCACTAATGATGATGCTTTAACAATTGTTGGGATGTTGATTAATCATGTTTTTTTTTTTCAGTTTGGATATAATAGCAAACTGTTCTATTCATTTTAATGGGTGTAAGTGTCAGGAACCATGAATCAGGCTGAGACAGAAGTACAAATAAATCACACTTGTTTATTAATAAAAAGGTAAATAGAAAAAAGCGTGGTCAAGCATAGCCAGAGTCCAGTAGCCAGATTGGGTAGTCAGCCAGTCCAAAGTTCATTAACCAGATTGGGTAATCAGCCAGGCCTGAAGTCAGGGATCCAAGGAGAGCAACTGCAAGCAGGATGAGAAGCCAGGAGGGATGTCAGCAAGTCAGTCTTGAAACAAACAGCAGGAGATGGTTCCTTGTGATGTGGCCAACGTGAAGGCAAAGGAGAAGTGAGATGGAAGGCTTTAAATAGGCAGGTCAGATGAGCATCATCGGGAACAGCTGGTAACTGTGAAGAGAGATGAGAGCTGGCAATTAGCGGACAGCTGAGCGGCCAGCCCAGAGGAGGAAGGGCTAAGCCAGCCCTGACAGTAAGAAATTATTCTCCTTTTGAGGTAAAAACAGGAAGGAAAATGCCATTATTTTTTTTTTGTTTTCACCTCAAAGAGAGGCAATAGAGAAGTGGTAAAAATGGTTGCAGATGTTATGCAAAAAAATGGTCCCTCTACACATTTCTAGTTGAGAAAGGAAGTTAATTCATGATAAAAAAATGTAATTGCGTTAGCTAAAAATATAAGTCTTTTATTTTACAATATGTCTTGATTAGGAGATTATTAACAAATTATGTGTATATATACTGATATGTAGTATTTGTTTTAAAGGTAAAAAAAGGATTGTATATGTTTAAAATATTTTTATACATAGTACTCATAGGCCTACCCTAAGGCCACATACACGCGCGGGGACTGTTCGCCCAACTTTGTCCGCTGAACAGTGTTTCGGCGGACAGTCCGCTCGTGTGTGGGCTTTCAGCGGACAGTTTCAGCGAACAGTCCGCTGAACAAGGTTTTTCGGAATTTCCGAAAAACTGTCCGCTGAAACTTTGTTTCAGCGAACAGTCCCCTCGTGTGTAGGCTTGTTCGTCAAACTAAGTTCCGCGCATGCTCAGAAAGGATTTACACGCCGAAAGTTATAATGCAGTGTATAGGACGTCGTATTTTTCGTCCCGTCGTACGTGCTGTTCACGTCATCGCGCACGGTTTCAGCAAACTGTTCGTTCGTCGTGTGTGGCCATGTCCGTCCATGCTAATTTTGAGCGGACTGTTTGCTGAAACTGTTTGACGGACAAAGTTGGGCGAACAGTCCCCGCGTGTGTACGCGGCCTTAGGAACTTTGGAATGAGTAACGTCCATCTTTTTTGAAAGGTGGGAGGCAAATTGCTCATTCAAAAGTCGCGGGCACTCTGTGGAACAGTATAGCCCAGCAGAGCTTTTAAGCTATCTTAAATAGGAAAAAGGAGGGAGTTGGTTTTAGGAGTAGAATCATGTAACAGGAGAGGAGACAGTCAATTACTGCAGGACACACATTCCAGGGAGATTCACTCCAGAACACACAAGACACATATACAGCATGAAGAATTGTTGTTACTTTTACACACATAAAGGATTTAAATCTTGTGTAATATTGTAAGAATAATCTATTTTTGATATTCTACAATTGATATTGTTCTTGTAACATTTTGTTATTTCGTTATTAAACCAAAATTATCTTTTGTACAAGATAAGTGGTCTGTCAAGTTGACCAAGAACGGAAAGGTTTATTTAAAATAAAATTAGATGTTGTTAGCACAAGTCTTTCCAATTCTATTTTTTATTTTCAATTATTATAAGTCATTACACATAGTTAAACAGTTTTCAAACATACATATTACTTACATACATAATAATCACATTTATTATTTTATTTCCCCCTCCCTCCCCAAAAAAAAAAAAAAAAAAAACAGAGAGGAGGAAAGGGGGAAAGGTGTACATCTAACCTCTCCCCCTCCCCCGCTCCTCTCTCTCCTCTCTCCTCCACGAGTCCCTCCCTCCCCCTTCCTCCGTCCTAGTTCCTTAATTTTTTACCAATTTCCTATGCGGTCTCCAGGGAGTCCAAACCAGGAGGCACTTTTCATATGTATCTTTTTCTTGTGCTAAGAGTGTCTCCATTCTCTCTATATTATCCATTTCTAGAGCCCATTCATTTATTGTAGGCGACTGGGTTGATCGCCAGTGCCGCGGTATCACAGTTCTTGCCGCCGTCAACCAGTGTCCTAAAATATTCTTTTTAACATTTTTATATGTTCTTGGTAACATAGAGAGAAGGGTGATTTGTGGTGTATTTGGAATTACCTCCCCAGTAACTGTTGTATATAATTGCATAAGCTTTCCCCAAAATCTAAAAATTAGGGGGCATTCCCACCAAATATGGAGCAATGTGCCCTTGTCTCTATGGCATCGCCAACATATATCTGATTTTTCTGGGTATATACGGTGGAGTGTCACTGGGCTCCAGTGCCATCTTGAGAGTATTTTATAATTCGTCTCTTGTGCTTTAATTGACGGTGATAGACAGTGAGCAAAATTAAATGCCTTCTCCCATTCCCCAACCTCAATTTGAGCGTTGATCTCATTAACCCATCTATTTATATATTCTGGGGGCTCCGGGTGATTTTTAATAATAAACATCTTATACAGTACTGATATAACATGATTTGGTTTTTGATCTTGTGTCAGGATAGTTTCAAGTTGTGTTAAATCTCTACCCAGAGACTTACTGAATTGTGCACCAGAATGACCGCAACTGCCAAAACTCCAACATTTGCATAAGTGATGGTCGCTGTCTGGGGAATAAATTTAATAAAGACGGAATTGTCCCCTGGCATAAAATATTACTCAATCTATAATGGGATTCCCTATTCCATATGAGAAAACTTGTCCTATTTAATGCCGGTGGAAATAGAGGATTGCCAAATAAAGGTGTCATAGGTCCTACATAGGAGGAAAGTTCCAATTTTATAGCTGTTTTGCCCCATATATTCAACACATGGGATGTGAGGGAAGGCATAGATTCTAACAGTTCTCGATTTAAATTACTATCAGACAAGTCTAACCATGGCAATACCTTTAAATCCAATTGATTCAACCCTTGTTCTATTTTTACCCATTGTTTGGTTTCCGAGCAATAAAACCAGTCCACCAGTCTAGTCAAAACAGCCGAGACATAGTAATAATATAGATCAGGTGCACCCGCACCTCCTTTAGTTTTTGGTAATGATAATAATTTCTTTTGTAATCTTGGTTTTTTATGTCCCCAAATAAATTTTGTAAACGCCGATTGTAAAGTGGTAAAAAATGATCTAGGGACACCAATTGGGATAGTTTGAAAAAGGTACAAAAACCGCGGTATTATATCCATTTTTAATATATTAATTCTCCCAAACCATGAGTATTGCTTAACATCATATTTTTTTAGATCTTGTAAGGTACGTTGCAGAAGAGGAACATAGTTCATTGAGTATAAATGATTTGAGTCCGGGGTAAATTTAACACCTAAATATTTTACAGCTGTAGAGCAAATCCTAAACTTAAAATTAGCTCTCAACATTGCAACCTGTTCGGGTACGAGCGACACATTAAGGATTTCTGATTTTGATACATTTACTTTAAAATTGCTCAGTTTCCCAAACCGCTGGAATTCAGACAAAACAGAGGGAATTGCAATGTGTTTATTAGTGATATAAAGTAATAGATCATCAGCAAACAAAGCCATTTTTATTTCCCTCTGTTTTATCTGAACACCAGAAATGTAAAAGTTCTGTCTAATAGCCGTCGCTAAATATTCCATTACTATAACATAGAATAAAGGGGATAACGGGCATCCCTGGCGAGTACCATTTTGTATATTAAAACTAGTTGTCAATGAACCATTAATTTTTATTCTAGCTACCGGTTTAGTATATAATGCCATGATCTTATGGAATATATTTGACCCCAATCCTATTTGCATTAAAGAATGTTTAAGGAAGGGCCATCCCACCCGATCAAATGCCTTTTCTGCATCAACTGAAAGAAGGCATACTGGAATTTTAGCCCTTTGTGCATAGTTCATCAACAAAAAGTTTTGATCGTGTTGTCGCGTGCTTCTCTACTTTGAATGAATCCTACCTGATCTGTATGTATTAAGCTTGGAAGAAGTGGTTGAAGACGGAGTGCAATCAGTTTAGCATATATCTTTAAATCTATCCCAATCAACGATATGGGTCGATAACTGGAGCAAAGTGTTAAATCCTTTTCTGGTTTGGGAATTAAAGTAATATGAGATTCCAAAGTCTGTGTTGGAAATTGATTCGTAAAAGAGATAGAATTAAACACTTGGAGCATAAACGGGGCTATATGTTCTCTAAACGTCTTATAAAATTTTGATGTAAACCCGTCAGGACCTGGACTCTTATTTGTTGGAGTATTGGCAATTACTTCTAGTAGTTCTTCAAGTGAGAATGGAGAATCCAAAGATTCCCTAGTAACAGTATCTATTGTCGGAATAGCGTTTTCCCGTACATATTCCCCAATAATATTGTCTCCAACTCCCCTATCCTCCAATAATGATGATGGAGTCAAATTATAGAGGGCTGAGAAGTATTCCCTAAAAATTTGTTGAAGCTCATGTGGATCAGATGTCAATTCTCCTGATGATTTTTTTATACTTGGTATAAAAGTCTGTGATTGACGTGGGTGTAACATATCAGCCAACATTTTCCCACACTTATTCTCAAATCTATATCTTCCCACTGCACGTCTTTGTTGGTATGAGCTCTGAGATGATTTGAATAGCTGTAATAGAGATATCCTTGTAGAGAAAATATTGGCTGATATATCTGGAGAACAGTGGGCTTTATGTCGAGTTTCCAAAGAATGAAGTTTTAATAACATATTTTCGATAATTTTTGATTTTTCTTTTTTAAGATGAGAACCATGTTGAATAAACACCCCTCTTATTACTGCCTTTAAGGCCTCCCATTTCAAGGGTAAGGCAGTTTCATCCTGTTCATGATCGGAAATAAAATTATCAATCACCTCCACAATTGCTTTACGACAGATTTGATCTTGCATAAGTGTATCATTCAAACGCCACGACCAATTGGTACCCTGAGTCTGAGGGGGTGCTATTGTTAAAAATACTGGTGAATGGTCGGGCCAAATGAATGATCCGATTTCTATAGAAGGGTTCCATTCCAATAATTTAGGACCAGTTAAAAAGAAGTCTATTCTACTATATGTTTTATGTGCTAGAGAAAAATATGTATAGTTACGATCTTTAGGGTTTAGGGTCCGCCAAAGATCCATCAACCTATGTTCAAAAAGTTTGTTTTTAAGTGCCCTCAAATGAGAATATGAAATATTTGATCGTTGAGCTGACGTATCTAGTGATGGATCTAAAACTAGGTTAAAATCTCCTCCCACAATAACCGTACCTTCTGCAAAATCTGCTAGAAGGCCAAGATAACTCGCGATTGTCTTAGTTTGATCATAATTTGGAATATAAAAGTTTGCAATTGTGAAAATTTTATCCCACAATCGGATTTTGAGGAACAGATATCTTCCATTTAAATCAGCTCTACATTCCAAATTCTGAACTGGTAGACGCTTATGAAAAGCAATAGAGACCCCTCTTGCTTTTGAGCTCGACATAGTGCTATGGAACCATTGCGAATAGTGTTAGCACAAGTCTAAGACAGAAAGAAAATGGAGATTAAAGAATTGTCACATGTGAGGTCACACCCAGAGATGGTGAGATGTACGTTACAGGCGGAGCTAAAGTTTCAGGAGTTGGAACATGGAAAAGTAATTGACAAGGTCCATTTGACATTTTGGATGTTCAAGGGGTACAAATACCTTCTCAGTTCAGTGAAAAAAACGTATGTAGAAATAAAAATGTGGGTATAACAAATTGTATATGTTGAGATAACAAATGCTGCATTCCTTTTTTCAGGAATTAATTATAAAAATCTAACCTGAAGGAATCATGGATCCCAAAGGGAAGAAAAGATGTCAGTTCAACAAAAGAAAAGTGTTACAGAGAGAAAATGTATCATCTTTTCCCTAGTGACAATTTTATCTGTGGTAAAATATATCACAAACTGTTCCAGCTATGCAGACGTTAACAGGATTGAAGAATTATACAACAAAAATCTTGCATTATTCAGAAATAAAAGAGATGTAGACACTGATATCAATACAGATGAACTAAAAAATAAGAACACTGATATCATTACAAAGGACAAAAATGAGAGAGTTATTGATATTAATGCATATGACAAAAATCATAATTTTAGAGATGTTGATATTAATACAGCAGAAGATTTGTATGTATTTGTATGTGTAGGACAGGGATATGATTTCTGTTTGCAATTGTTTCATTCACAGCAATAATATTGAAATCTATAATAATAATTATATAATAATAATAATAATAATAATAATAATAATAGTAATATTGAAATCAAAGTTAAAATAGAATCCAAACTGTTGGCACTGTAATGACACCCAGGGATCTTTTCTGCACCTCTGGTGGTCTTGTCCGAAAATTCAGCCCTTCTGAACCAAAATACATGACATAATCCAAGCAGTTACCACACTAGATTTAGAATTCTCACCCACCCAATTCCTACTGCACCACTCTATTTCACCCAATAGATTATACTTCCAATCCCTCGCCATGCACATGGTCAATGCAGCCAGACAATGCATCCCTCTGAAATGGAAATCCCCGACTATCCCTACTGTACAAGAATGGCTTCAGCGCATTGTTCATATAATGACCATAGAAAACTTAATCCATCAAGCCAAAGACACGCCAGCAAAATTCACCAATACTTGGTCATGCTGGATCCACTTTATGTCTACTGACACCTTTAAACAATATACGATGACTTGATTCACACAAAGTTGCTTTTCAATTAATCGGATATCCCACTGGGTCTGTCTACTCAGCTATAAGCATCCCTATCTCCACACCCCCCATCCTTCTGACCTTTGTCTCCCTTCCCAATATCATACCCTATCCTCCCATACACAATAACTGACTCCTTTCTCAAGCTGAGACCCCCCATTTTCTTTATATAACTACCTGGCACCACTGTCTGGTAGCTATCCCACCATCCCCGGCAGCGGGGACAAAAATTGCACACGTTTGTACACCTGTATTGGTTTATTGCCATGCAAGATTGTACTGGACCATGTACCTTTTTTTTTTTTTTCCACGTTCACTTATTTACATTGTACAATTATCATTGACTGCCTTAACATATGTATACGTGCTTTCATGTATTTTCACTTGCTGTTAACTTTGACTTTGTACCCTATTTGTATACATTTTCAATAAAAATTATCTTAAAAAAAAAAAAAAAAAAAAAGATAGAATCCAAAACAAATTTTGTTAAAATGCAGGGATATTATAGACTAAACAACCAAATCTGAACTTTTGAATGTAATATATTCTTGAGGAGTTTCTGGTCTATATATTTAAAAGGTAATGATTCAACAATGTGGTCTGGAGATGTTACGAATACTATGCCAAGATCTGGGAAAATACTTTATCCCTTTAGATAAATTTTATTACCTTTTTCAAAGTTTCATGAAGATATTAGATCCAAAACATTTAAATATAATTGGAGATGAAAAAGGGGATGTTGTAAGAACATGGGATTTTAAAGTAACAAGAACATTTACTCAAATAAGGGTCAAAATTGATATTTCTATAGTTGATAGGATTGTTCCAGAAATTAATATTTTCCCACAATCTTTGAAAATGATGGAAGATAAAGATAATTTGCATTTGATATGTAATACAAAAATATCTTTACCTCGAAATTCATTGTTAACTTAGAAAAGGAATGCTGCATTTTTGGGTAGTTTTCTTTACAGTTCTACTATCATAATTCATAAAGGAATTTTTGGTAGTGTGAATTGGATCAATTATACATTTGTTTATCAGCAAATGAGAGTATCTTTGAATTAAACTGGTATATATGAATGTTGCATATCAATAGGAAATTATCCGGTGAAATGTGCTAAGGCAAGTGTTATTGTTATGTCTCCAAAGAAACCTCCATGTGTTAATAAGAAAAGTTTCTCTGCAACTCCTTTTCAGATTAACCATTTCCAATCCAAAACTCTTTTGAGAGAAGGAAAGTTTGTCATTATTTTGTGGAACTTTAATGTTTTCAGAATGGAAAATTTCTACAAGGTTTCCACAATGTCAAGGACATTTGGTTAATATGGAATTGGGTATTAAGAGATGGTTTGGAATTAATAATAGAAATTATAACAGAAATAAGCGTGGTGTTGTTGAATGTATTTTAGGAGGGATTGGCACAATCGGGAGTATAACAAATAGTATGGATATTAATACTTAAAAGTCTGATCTAGAAACCGCTGGTTTAGTAGGGAGTAATGGTATTAAAATATAAAAACATTTAAATCAGATTTTAGAATATGGTTATTAAAACAGCTAATATCATGGGTCCATCTATTTTACATCTTCAAAATATTACTCTTGATTTGATGATAAGTGAACCACATTCTCATATAGCCAGAGCATGCTTAGAGATTTAGACTGAATATTCCACTAATTTTAAAATAATTGCGCAAGCATTTCAGAGTGGAATAACTCCTCTTGGCATTTTACAGAATTTACCCAGAGAATATGTATATGCTATAAATCATACAGATTTATGGGTAAATAAATGGATAGGATGCAAACAGGATGTATATTATAGTTCTTCTATGATTCCAATAGCCAGAAAAGAACAAATTTTGGTTCCAATCACTGTTTTGGGATTACCTGTCAGCAATACACAATTATTATACTATAAATTACAGTATACAGATTTTGTATTTAACAATGAAAATTCTGAATTAGAACAATTAGATCTGTCATCATGTTTTCTGAATTAATTACTCGTGTAGATAAAAAGAAGGTTTGTTTTCAGTTTATGTCAGATACAGAAAGGGTTAAAAAAAATTATCTTCTTGTACAAATACAGAAAATCTAAATCAAGGTTTGTATTGTATAGAAGGAGACATTGTTGCAATAAGTGTTAATGGGTTGAGAACAAATTTAACAAATATGTTTATGAAAAATATTAGCACTCTTCCTACTCAATATTTCCCAAATAGATGAATTTCCATGGGAAAAATGGGCAAATATAATTCAAAAGGATAAAGGTTTATTAATAGCTTTGTCTAAGGAATTGCAGAATGCAGAAGTATTGTTTAAACATGAACAAGGTCATTTGAGAGAAATATCACATCAATGGTCAGAATTTTCATGAAGTAATTGGTGGAAAAAATTCAGTAATACTGTATCAATTTGGGGAAAAACTTTTATAACTTCAGCAACAGGAAATATTTTATCACATCCTATTGTTATTCTTTTTATTATTATTATGTTATTCCTTATATTCCAGTTATGTTTGATATTTAGTAGGGATGGCCGAACTGATCGCCCAGTGGTCAGTTCGCGGGAAATTTTGAGTGTTCGCGATTCGCTTGTTCGGGGGACTATTGCCACTGTTCGCCCGGCGGACATATGTGTTTACAGTGTGAAAGAACTTTGACCCATGATGACACATCCATCATGGGGTACAGGACAGCCAATTGAGACATTTCAGCACATGGACAATTGGACATTCCCCCTACCTTATAAATAGACCTGATCTGGCGGCCATTTTACATTCTGTCTTATGTCAGTGTAGGGACAGGGCGCTGTGTGGAGTAGGGAGAGACTGTAGTGACACAAATCGCTAGCTATTAGGTCCACAAAAGTCATTTTAAGGACTGGTATATGTATAGTACAGTATATAGGGTTCTGTGCACTGCTGTGCTGGTGATTGCAGCAGTCTTTTGTCAGTGTAGGGACAGGACGCTGTGTGGAGCAGGGGCAGTCAGTTTAATCACTAGCTAGCTATTACTACTAGGTCCACAAAGGTCCTTTTAAGGACTGGTATAGGTGTACTATATATAGGGTGCTGGTGCATTGCTGTGCTGCAGATTACTGCTCGTTTCTGCAGCTGTCTTTTATCGTTGTAGGGACTGAGGGACAGTTTGCAAATCACTAGCTACTAGGTCCACAAAGGTCCTTTTAAGGACTGGTATAGGTGTACTATTTGGTGTGCAGTATATAGCTGTGTAATACACGTATAAAATACTTGCACATATAGAAAGCATTGTATAGTGCATTTCCACTGTGCAGGATTGTGACTGCTGATTGTTTCTGCAGCGATACTACAAAGAGTGACAAAGGCAATAAAAAAAAAGTATTATAACTGGTGTTATAGACCAGTGGTCCCCAAAAACAACAGATTGAAGCGGGTGTTTTATACCTTCTTCCACATACATACTGCACTTCTCTAGAGACATTTGTCACAGGGTAATTTAAAAAATGACAGGCAGAGGAAGAGGCAGGCCCTTCCGCAGGGGAGGTAGGGGTAAGGCAGGAGCAACAGGCTTGAGCCAAAGTGGCAAATTGCAGAAGGTGCGTGCGATTACGTCAAAGGACACACCAGACTTAGTTGAGTATCTCACTCAGCCTTCCTCTTCTGCACCCTCCTCATCCTCTCGATCTGCACCCTCTTCTTCACTCTCTGCTGTGTGCACCCCCAAAAGACACTACCACCAACACCACCACCACCACCATATACCCTAAGCTTGAGTCACAGGAATTATTTTCTGATCCATATCAAGACACTTCCGCAGCCACTCTTGGCATTGGATCAGGAAGAGGAGGTAGCAACAACCGCCACTCAGCAGTCTGATGACAGTACCCAGATCAGCCCAAGGAGGAGGTTGGTCCCCGCTGTTGCTGCCTACTCCGAGATCTCTAATTATAGTGGTGGGGAAGGTGACCTCGATGATGACGTGTCTAGTGATGTCACATGGGTGCCCACAAGAGAGGAAGAGGGGGGGAGTTCAGAGGGAGATATGGACCAGCAGATAGGGAGGAGAAGCAGGCGAAACTTAGATTGCACAGAAGGGACAAAGCAGACTGCTAATGTATCAGGAGCGAGGCATCAACCATGTACGGTCACATCTGGCGCTCCCAGGATGCCCGCACATGACTCCGCAGTGTGTTTTTTTTTAACGTGTCCGCTGCTGACAATAGTGTTGCCATCTGCAATCTTTGCAGTCAAAGCATAAGTCGCGGTAAGCCCAACACTCACCTAGGGATGACCGCCTTAAGAAGGCACATGAGCTGCCATCACCAAGCCCAGTGGGAGCAACAGAACACACAAAGCCACACTCCAGGCTCTCACCGTCCAGCCTCGTCTTCTATTTATCCTTCTCCTCTCTCCTCACAATTGTCCTCCACTCCACCTTCCATCATGCCATTCTCACATTTTTTTGCAAAAAGGCAGTCTTCCATGGGCCTAATGTTCGAGCGTAAAAAAAATGATGATGCCAGATAACCCTCTTGCCCAACGGTTGACGGCTGGCTTGTCAGAACTGATAGCCCGCCAACTACTGCCATATAAACTGGTGGACTCGGAGGCCTTTGAAAATTTGTGCCCATTGGAACACAACAATGGAAGGCCCCAGGAAGGAAGTATTTCTCACAGAAGTGCATCCCAGAGCTATATGGCCATGTTCAGCGGCAAGTGAATGTGTCTCTGGCACACAGTGTCGGTGCCAAGATACATCTGACAACAGACACGGGGTCTAGCAAACACAGGCAGGGAAGGTATATCACTTTTACTGCCCACTGGGTGAACCTTCTGACGCCCGTCAAGCATGTAACCCGTGGCACCCATGTAGATTTGGTTTTACCGCCACGAATTGCATGCAGGCCTGGCTCTTCTTCTCCTCCTCCTACTCCATCCTCCTCCCTCTCCTCCTCGACTGACTCCTCCTTTTCTGCTGCTAGCGTCTCTTCTGCTGCACTGCCCAAGCTCCCCATAACCTATTTGACATGACAGGTGAGACGTTGCCATGCTGTGCGGCATCTGTTGTACCTGAAAGCCAAGAGCCACACTGGCCCTGCACTCCTTTCAGCTTTGCATTCACAGGCAGATCAGTGGCTAACATCGCTCAATTTGACAGTTGGTAAAGTGGTGTGTGCCAATCTGCTTAGCGCATTGAAACAGGGCAAAATTACGCATGTGTACACGGTGCTGGTGTCAGTGCACTCTATCACGGTGCTGGTGTCAGTGCTCTCTATCACGGTGCTGGTGTCAGTGCACTCTATCACGGTGCTGGTGTCAGTGCTCTATATCACAGTGCTGGTGTCAGTGCACTCTATCACGGTGCTGGTGTCAGTGCTCTCTATCACGGTGCTGGTGTCAGTGCTCTATATCACGGTGCTGGTGTCAGTGCTCTATATCACGGCGCTGGTGTCAGTGCACTCTATCTCGGTGCTGGTGTCAGTGCTCTATATCACGTGCTGGTGTCAGTGCACTCTATCTCGGTGCTGGTGTCAGTGCACTCTATCATGCTGCTGGTGTCAGTTCTCTATATCACGGTGCTGGTGATCATCTCCTGCACCCTCTTCATAGCCTACCCTGACCTCTCCTCCATTGCCTTCATGCACTCCTGAGTCCTGAATTGTCAAAATTTCACAGATAAAAAAACAATGCTTGTAGTTGTCGATCCCAGATTCACTTCATACTTGTGTTATGTCAGTGGCCATGTGGTGAGACTATGTGTGCACAGCTAGTAAGTATTTTGTGGCTGAAAATATGACCTGTCATTTTTTTAAAGTTTGCCTGCCATTGCAGTCAATGAGGCCCGCCGCGAACGTTACGGTTCGCAAACTTTTGCCCGTGTTCGCGGTTCACGTTCGCGAAACATCCCGTCGGAAGTTCGCCCATCTCTAATATTTAGAATGAAAAAATTATATTATCGAATTAGAAGTGAAATTAGGAAAGGAGCTGATTTATTGCAAAATAAGCTTAAAAGGAGAATGGGTTTCGGAGTTACGGATTCAGTTACACATGACCCACATGTTATTGGATCAAAGTCTGCGTGATTGTGACATGAATGTTTGAATGGACTAATATTTGAAAATATGATTAGTATTCATATTTCAAAGGGGAATGTTATATTCGTAATGCCTAAAATTTTAATTTGGCTTTATTATACTTTATTAAGAATATGAATTCTCCAGAATTGTGTGAAAGACAACTTTGAATTAATAATATCTCCAGATGGTGACATGGTGAACTGAAAAAGTAAACATTTAAAAACTATCAGGATTTTGATGGATATTGTAAATCTTATATATGCTTTTAAAGAAATTTTCCTATGTAACTGATATTTTGTTTAAAGTCTAAGATTTTCCTTCCCCCATTTCCTGTCATTAGGAGAGTAGTCTGTGTGTCTGAAGAATACCAGATGTTGAAAAGCTCGGGTATCCACTCCTTAGCCCTCACCCTTGTGAGAAACAAAAGGAGAGGTGATGTTAATAGGATAAGGGGTGTGTGTATTTCTTTTGGCACACATTTAGAAGCTTTGAGTTCATATAAGCAAAAGCTTGCTTGAAGACGCTCTCTTGATCGCCTACACACAGCTCTGACTACATCCATCCATCTATCTCAACACACAGACTTCTCTTCAGCATACAAAGGGTTATTCGGCCATTTTAAAAGCCAAGCCAATAGAACACTTGGTCAAAGGCTAAGAATTCTTCTATCTTTGAAATGAATGAACACTACTAGGACTCTAATCATATATGAAGCAACATATTCTTTTGTATCATTATACTATTTTTGTAAGTATTATTCTTCTACTTTGATGTATACAATAAAACACACATTTTGATTTACGCTGACTCAGAAATAATTAAGGAAATTCGTTTTTTTTTTCTGACGGACTGGAGTCTGGTCAAAAAAATCAGTTAGTCTGTATGCTAGTCCGACAGACAAACAACAATGCATGGGCTGCTATTAGCTACGAACTTCCTTATTCTAGTCCGGTCGTATGTTATCATGTGCGAATCAGTCGGACTTTGGTGCGATCGTGAGTAGGCAAGTCCGTTTCATCGGAACTCCGTCGCAACTCCTTTTAAAAGTCCTCCGGGGTTCAGTCCGTCGAAAGTACGGTCGTGTGTGCGCGTTAGTTCTTGTTTGACTGTTTTAATTCTTGCTTGAAGGTATCTGTGCATATGTCTGCATTTACTCCTGTTATTGCTGATTAAAACTGTCCTGCCACTTGACAATTTTTGCACAGATGTATCATCTGAGGGAAAACTCTAAATCTAAATTTTTTTCTGTTCTACTGAAAACTATTCTGCCGCTTGACATTTTTTACACAGCTGCATTTAAAGGGACCAACTTTTTAATTCTTGGTCAATTGCATGTGAGGGCTGACTTTTTAATGCTTGTTTCAAGACATCTGGGCCTTGTATCTCTGTATTTACTTGTGTTCTTGCTGATTAAAAATGTCTTACCACTGGCCAATTTTTACACAGCTGCATCAACTGAAGCCAAACTGTTCATTCTTGTTTGAAAAACCTGACCGGTGCCTTGTGTCTCTGCATTTCTTCTTTTCTCTTGCATTAAAACATGTCCTGCCACTGACCGTTTTTTTTCACAGCTGCATCTGAGGGCTAATTTTTTTTATTATTTTTTAAAAATTGCTCTTTATATTTACTCATATTCGTGTTAATTAAAACTGTCCTGCTACTGAGCACTTTTTTCAATGCTGTATCATTTTAAGGCTTCATCTTATTTGAATTATATATGCGTGTGCCTTTACTCCTGTTCTTGCTGATTAACCAGTTCCCGCCTGGCCAATAGCAGATTGACAGCCATGTGGATGCTTCCCGACGTGAGTGTCATATGATGTCATGTCAGGATTCACCGATCGTGCAGCCACAGGGCTCATGCAATGGCGTGATCCATCACCGGCCATGTCCACGGGACACAGCCGATGACTGATCAGAGTACCAGCTCTCTGACAGTACCATGTGACCACCTTGATGAATCACAGCAGGTCACATGACAGTTGTACACAATAGATGGATTTCTTTCAAGACATCCAATGTGTACAAATCTGTTGCTGGCTGTGATTGGTCAATTTGATCACATGGTACAGACAGGGCTAATCACAGCCCATCTGTACCATGTGATTAGCTTTGACCAATCACAGCTAATCACAACAAAACAGTGTGAATATCAGTAAAGCAGCAGACAGTGTCAGTAGAGCAGAGATTGGTGTCAGTAGTTTTTATTTATTTATTTTTTATAATTTTTTTTTTAGGAGCCCGGTGAAATATGAAGGCTGATATGTCTGTCTGAATTGTGAAAGAAAGGGACTGTGGGAGAGGAGGGCAGCACTGTGGGGGAAAGCTGGTAGTGCTGTGGGGGAAAGAGGGCCTGGGCAGATGTGCTTGAACCATTACCCCCTGCGATGTAAACTGAGAAGCTGGCAACGCTGCAGGGGGAGGCAGAAGAGGATTGGTGTCTGCAATAAGACAGTACAGCCGGCCCTCTTGCTCAGCAGGTGCCTGGGCCCCCCTTTTTAACTGATGGGGCCCCGAGCCCAGTACAGGAGGGCTGGTTGTCTTATCAGCAGCCCTGTATATATGGCCGCATCACATTGTTCTCCCTGTGTAAGCACTTCTCTTAAGGCAGAGCCAGTAAGAGGGAGATCTTTCCCATCTCCCCACCTGCACACAAAGCAACAATGTGCACAAGATAATTAGGGTGTACCCAGGCACACCCTGCTCACCCTGTGTGCATGCCCATGTCTATAGCCCTGAAGGAAAATCTCTTTCCCTCTCATTGCTCATGTGTATAGAGGGGAGCAGCTCTGCAGCCGAGGTAACCTGCCATTCTTTGTATTACAGGTTCTCTTTTCAACAAGATTCAGAGGAATTTGGGAGCTGTGGGGAAACTCCTAGACGAGGTCTGGAAGATGAATAGTGAGTTTCTCATTTTGCACCCACCCTAAAAAAATCTGCGGAGCTATTTGTTGCTTAAAACTGCATATATATTCGTTCCCTGTAAATGAAAGCAAAAAAAAAAAAAAAAAAGTTTTTTTTAAGCCATTTTCTTACCAGGTTGAATGTTATTTATTCATACAGAATAGAGTAAAATCGGGAAAACACCATAATATGAGTGTGAGATGGAGCTTACCATCATAGGTAATTATTTCCTATGATCATCAGTTCCATTTAGTGGAAATAAGGTGGCATTTTCTTGATTCAGTCTATGAGGAACATTTGACCTGGAGAGGAAATAGCCTAATGGCATTCAATATTGTCCCAATTTCCACAGAACAAATGTGCATGAGGTTTCTATGCTGTTTTTTTTTTTTAAATAAATACAGCCCTAATGCCGCGTACACACGCTCGAAATTTCCGAGAACAAATGTTCGATGTGAGCTTGTTATCGGAAATTCCAACCGTGTGTATGCTCCATCAGACATTTGCTGTCGGAATTTCCGACAACAAATCTTTGAGAGCTGGATCTCAAATTTTCTGACAACAAAATCCGTTCTTGTAAATTCTGAGCGTGTGTAGACACTTTTGACGCACAAAATTCCACACCTGCTCAGAATCGCACTGGCTATTAAACTTCATTTTCCTCGGCTCGTTGTACGTGTTGTATGTCGCCGCGTTCTTGGTGATCGGAATTTCCGACAACAGTTGTGTGACCGCGTGTATGCAAGACAAGTTTGAAATAAATCCAGGATTTTGTTGTCGGAAAATCCTATTGTGTGTACGTGGCATAAGCGTGCACCCCAGTAGGACATTCAACCATCAATGAACGGGATCTTGTCTCCATTAACACATAACATAGTGAGGTGTCAGAGGATAAATACACTCATATATGTGCATATATATATAGTATATACATATATACACTCTGTCACTTTTGTGTGATACTGTACATATATATAGTACATACACTATACTACCAAAAGTATTGGGACACCTGCCTTTACACGCACATGAACTTTAATGGCATCCCAGTCTTCGTCTGTAGGGTTCAATATTGGGTTGGCCCACCCAAAAGTCCGATGGAGCCTACACATGGTCTGAATTTCTGATTAACAAGCTCCGATCACACATTTTCCCTCGGAAAGTCCGACCGTGTGTACGGAGCATAAGTCCGTAGGGTTCAATATTGAGTTGGCCCCGCCCTTTACATCTATAACAACAGCTTTAACTCAGCCTGGGAAGGCCGTCCACAAGGTTTAGGACTGTGTCTATGGGAATGTTTGACCTTTCTTCCAGAAGCGCATTTGTGAGGTCAGGCACTGATGTTAAACGAGAAGGCCTGGCTTGCAGTCTGCACTCTAATTCATCCCAAAGGTGTCCTATTGGGTTGAGGTCAGGACTCAGGGATGAATTAGAGCGGAGACTGCGAGCCAGATCTTCTCTCCAACATCATTGCCTGACCTCACAAATGTGCTTCTGGAACAATGGTCATACCTTCCCATAGGCACCTTCCTAAACCTCAGAACTCTGTGCAGGCAAGTCAAGTTCCTCCACCCCAAACTCGCTCCTCCATGTCTTTATGGGCCTTGCTTTGTGCACTGGTGCGCAGTCATGTTGGAACAGGAAGGGATCATCCCCAAACTGTTCTCACAAAGTTGGGAACATGAAATTGTCCGAAATGTCCTGGTATGCTGACGCCTTAAGAGTTCCCTTCACTGGAACTAAAGGGCCAAACCCAACCCTTGAAAAACAACCCCACACCATAATCCCCCCTCCACCAAATGATTTGGACCAGTGCACAAAGCAAGGTCCATAAATACACGGATGAGCGAGTTTGGGGTGGAAGAACTTGACTGACCTGCACAGAGTCCTGACCTCAACCCGATAGAACACCTTTGGGGTGAATTAGAGCGGAGACTGCAAGCCAGGCCTTCTCATCCAACATTCCCGTAGACACACTACTAAATGTCAAACATTCCCATAGACACATCTCCTAAACCTTGTGGACGGCCTTCCCAGAAGAGTTGAAGCTGTTATAGCTGCAAAGGGTGGGCCAACTCAGTATTGAACCCTACGAAATTATGATCCGTACAAACGGTCGGACTTTCTGACGGAAAATGTGTGATCGGAGCTCACTGTCGGAAATTCAGATGTGTGTGGGCTCCATCTGACTTTTTCCATCGGAATTTCCGAAACACAAAGTTTGAGAGCTGGATCTAAAATTTTCCGACAACAAAATCCGATCGCGTAAATTCATGTAGACAAGTTCCGACGCACAAAGGGCCACGCATGTTCAGAATAAATTACGAGACGGAAGCTATTGGCTACTGGCTATTGAACTTCCTCTTTATAGTCCTGTTGTGCGTGTTGTATGTCATTGCGTTCTTCACGATCGGAATTTCCAACAACTTTGTGTGACCATGTGTATGCAAGACAAGTTTGAGCCAAAATCCGTCGGAAAAAATCCCATGGATTTTGTTGTCGGAATGTCCGATTGTCTGTACGGGGCATAAGACTGGGGTGCCATTAAAGTTAATGTGCGTCTAAAGGCAGGTGTCCCAATACTTTTGGTAATATAGTGTGAATCCAGCCTTATACTGGTCACCGGAAGTTCAACATGGCTCCTCCTGGCAAAGAACTCTCTGAGGGTCTGAAAAAAAGAATTGTTGCTCTACATAAAGATGGCCTAGACCAGTGATGGCGAACCTTGTCACCCCAGATGTTTTGGAACTACATTTCCCATGATAATCAGACACTCTGCAGTGTAGTTGAGCATCATGGAAAATGTAGTTCCAAAACATCTGGGATGCCAAGGTTCACCATCACTGGCCTAGGCTATAAGAAGATTGTCAAGACCCTGAAACTGAACCGCAGCACGGTGGCCAAGACCATACAGCGGTATAACAGGACAGGTTCCACAAAAATGTAAGGGGTGTACTCACTTTTGTGAGATACTATATATATATATATATATATATATATATATATATATATATATATATATATATATATATATTATAAGAGAAACATTAAGACCCGGTTCACATATATGTGAATTGGAAGCCTTTTGAACTGCATCTGATTCGCGTGACATGTGAACCTGCAGCCTTTTCAATGGAGCCGGTTCACATATGTGCGGGCCGACTGCAGCACATTTTTAAAAAGAGTCCATTACAATTTTGAGCATGGTTCAGGTGCGATTTCCATTGTCATGCGCTGACAATTCGCACCTGAACTGATGAACAAAGTCACACCGGAGGGGGCTAAAATCCCGCTGTCAAAACTGGACCAAACATATGTGAACCCGGTCTAAATGAAAGGAAAAAGACTTAAATAAAAAACAAAAAAAAAGCTGAAAAAGGCATTAAGGCCAGCCAATCAGCGCACTTCACGATAATAAAGATAAAGAGTCCAAAGAAGGACAGGTAGATTTATGGAAGTGTGAACATGAGAAGAACACAGTGGTATGTAGCCCACCACACTGCCGTCTACATAATAGCACTTTGATTTAGGCCTCATGCACACGGGATGTAAAGCGGCTGTTTTTGGCTTCAGGCGCTTATTTCAGCAGCCAGTAAACTCCCCAGCATGTTATCCCATGTGTCCATGCCCACATAGGCTGTTATTAGGATATTTTGTCAGGGCGTTTTCTGGCTGGAAAAACCAGAGCTAGTGGGTTTGAAAAATGCAAAAAAAAAATGGCAAAACTTGCATTTTTAAAGCCACATTCTACAGCTAAAGACGTTTTTATCATTTCCAGTGTGTATGGGGCCTAAATGAGTACAGGTATGTAACCACTACAATACAGGGCACTTTCGCCCCCCTTCCTTCCCAGCCCAATTTTCAGCTTTCATCGCTCTAGCGCTTTCAGTGACAATTGCGCGGTCGTGCTACACTGTACCCAAATGAAATTTTTAGCATTTTGTTCGCACAAATAGAGCTTTATTTCGGTGGTATTTATTCACAACTCCGTTTTTTTTTTTTTTTGCAATATAAGCGGAAAAAAGCTGAAATTTGGAAAAAAAACTATATTTTATTTTTTTCTATTTTAAAAGAAATCCAATAAAATCAAATTTTGTCATAAATTTAAGCCAAAATGTATTCTGCTACATGTTTTTGGTAAAAAAAATTCCGTTAAGTGTATAATAATTGGTTTGTGTGATCACGGACATATGTACGCAAATGATCATGTACATATGTGTGCAGGTGATCACGTACATATGTGTGCAGATAATCATTGGGACATGTGATTTTAGTGGGACATATGTGGGGGACATGTCTTTATTATTAGGGACATGTGTTTTTATTATTTGGGGACATGTATGTTTTGGGGACATATGTGGGGACTGTGTTTATACTGTGTGGTGTGTTTATACTGTGTGGTGTGTTGTGTGTTTACACTAGACTGGTGATCAGTTAGTAAAAAGCTGTAAAAAACAGCTCATACCCACTGAGCATCAGCCGGCTGCAGCGATCTGCTCTCCTCAGCGATGACTTCTGTGTGAGGAGAGGAGGAGCCGATTGCCTAGCAACCAGCTGTTTGTTTACATCACATGACGGCCGTGATTGGACACGGCCGTCATGTGATCAGGAGGGCCAATCACATAGCCCTCCTGCCGATCTGAAATGCGCCGTGTCCGGGTGACACAAGCACATCGGGATCGCGCCGCTGCGCGGGCACGCGCGCGCGAGATCCCGCTCCTTCTGAAGGACGTTCCTGAACGTCCTATCAGAAGTAGACGGCTCCCATCCGGCCGTATATGTGCATTGGCCGGGTGGGAAGCGGTTATACATTATAGAAGAGTAAAGCACTGTATACTAGACATGTGCACACTGAAATATTTTGTTTCGGGATTTGATTTTCGTCTGAAAAATACATTTATTTAGTTACTCCCGAAATTCGTTTTTATTTATTTTGTTTAGTTAAAAAATGAATTTTTCCGAAAATCCGAAATCATTAAGGTTGAATCTTTCATTGAAGGCTTGTGTCTGTCGAATGTTCTAAGAAGATTTGACGGAGCAGCTAAACTGAACAACGCCGCAATCGTACATTTCCGGTCAAATGTTCCGCCTACAAGCTATAGTAGAATTCTAATGTTGTATGACACTAGTAATAATTATATTTATTAATTATTATTACTAGTCAACCAACATTAGAATTCTTTTATAGCCTATGGGCGGAGCATTTGACCATAAATGTCCGCTGGCGGCAACTGCTTAGTCGAATCTTCATGTCAAATCTTTTCTCTGTATGTAGAATAATCTTGGACTAATAGAGTTAGGTTAGGCACATTCAACCTTTTTTGCTATTGTCTCTATAATGTTGAACCTTTTCTCTCTATGTCGAATCTTTTCTCTCTATGTCGAATCTTTTCTCTCTATGTCAAGTCTTTTCTCTCTATGTCGAATATTTTCTCTCTATGTCGAATATTTTCTCTCTATGTCGAATCTTTCCTATGTCGAATCTTTTCTCTCTATGTCGAATCTTTTCTCTCTATGCCGAATATTTTCTCTCTATGTCGAATCTTTTCTCTCTATGTCAAGTCTTTTCTCTCTATGTCTAATCTTTTCTCTCTATGTCAAGTCTTTTCTCTCTATGTCGAATCTTTTCTCTCTATGTCGAATCTTTTCTCTCTATGCCGAATATTTTCTCTCTATGTCGAATCTTTTCTCTCTATGCCGAATATTTTCTCTCTATGTCGAATCTTTTCTCTCTATGTCGAATCTTTCCTATGTCGAATCTTTTCTCTATGCCGAATCTTTTCTCTCTATGTCGAATCTTTTCTCTCTATGTCGAATCTTTTCTCTCTATGTCAAATCTTTTCTCTCTATGTCGAATCTTTCCTATGTCGAATCTTTTCTCTCTATGTCGAATCTTTTCTCTCTATGTCGAATCTTTTCTCTCTATGCCGAATATCTTCTCTCTATGTCGAATCTTTTCTCTCTATGTAGAATAATCTTGGACTAATAGAGCTAAGGTTAGGCACATTTTAGTCCACAGGTTTGATGGACACAGATCGCTATTGTCAGCGTCATGTCGAATCTCCTATCTATATCAAACTGCTGTCACAACGAAAACGAAAATAAAGCATTTGTTTATATTGGATCTTTCGGTTTTTGGATTCTGCACATTTGTTAAAACGATAACAAAATTACCCGAAATTCAGACAAATGGAATGTCTGTAATTTTGTGTCTGAACCCATAATGCATTGTATAATCCTTGTTCCTGGTCAGATATGGTGCTATACTATGCGACCCAGTGCCATATAGTGATTTAAAGTGCTTTACTATGCTATATTACGCTATACAACAGTATGTAGTAGACATGTGCATTCGTTTTCGTCCAATGTCTTTTTGTATAATGTGAAAGATGATGTTGCGCCGAGTAATTGCGCACACTCGTGGAATGGTGCCAAACTTTGGTACTTTAAAATCTCCATAGGTGATGCTTTCATTTTTTTTACAGGTTACATGTTTTGATTTACAGAGGAGGTCTAGTGCTAGAATTATCGCTCTCGCTCTAACGCACACGGCGATATATATGTGGGCGGGACTTAAATGCACGTTCGCTTCTGTGTGTGAGCACACGGGGATGAGGTGCTTTAAATTTTTATTGTTTATTTTACTGTAATCTTTTTAATTTTTACACTTTCTCTTTAATTTTGTATTTTATTTCTATTACAAGGAATGTAAACATTCCTTACAATAGGAATGGTGTGAGACAGGTCTTCTTTATGGAGAAATGTGGGGTCTATAAGACCCCACATCTCTCCTCCAGACTGGAAAGCATTAAAACCTGAAAAAAAATAATTTCAGTTCTGATGGTTTCCGGGCCTTTCGACGGTTAAAGAGATGACTGGTGACCATCTCTATGCTCTTCATCTGGCGGTGGCAGATTCTTTCTACGGGTCCACGATGGCACGGGAGAGTCTGGAGAACCACCGGAGGGTGGCGGAAAGGGGAGGGGTGTCCCCTCCCACCACCTGGAAGAACGCTCAAGTAGCTGAACTGCCGCTATCTTCATTCTTACGGTGCACAGAATCACCAGCTGAAAAAGAAGATATCTGAATGATGCCTGCAACTGCAGGCATCATTCAGATATCACCACTGAAAGTAAAAGATGTCATATGACATCCTTGGGCTGGAAGTGGTTAACCATTTCCCACCGGCAGTACGTCACATGACATCATGGACTTTGAGTGGGGATATAAATAGTTGCAACAACCGCCATTTGATTCCCTAGGGTCTTTGCTTAAAAAACATATATAATGTTTGGGGGTTCTGAGTCATTTTCTAAAAAAATTATGATTTTTTACATGTAGGAGCAAAGTGCGAGAATTGTCCCGGATAGGAAGTAGTTAAGGAAACCCTTTCCTGTTCCATCATGACGGTGCCTCTGTGTACAAAGCCAGCATCAAATAGGCATGGTGTGACCATTTTGATACGGAGGAACTTGCGTGTCCTGCACAAAGCCCTGAATTCCACCCTGCTGAGCACCTTTGAATACTGATTGTGATCCAGGTCTTCTCATGCAACATCAGTACCTGATAGAGTTGCCATCTCACCCCTTTAAACCCGAACACATATGAATTACACGGGTTCTGAGGCTAATTTCATGCAGGTAAGGCACCAAGTGAGTTTAATTATCACCTTAATCAGCCACAGAACCCGTGTAATTAATATGTTTTCGGTTTTAAAGTGGTTGTAAACCCTTACAAACCACTTTGACCTACAGGTAAGCCTAGATTAAGGCTTACCTGTAGGTCCAAGAAATATCTCTCAAACCTATACGGTTTAGGAGATATTTGCCCGAAGACGGGCACCGCTATCTACAGCGCATACGCCGTAGACAGCGGCATGCAGGCGCACTGAGCGGGGCATCGTCGAAGGCGAAGATGCCGCGCAATGCCGCGCGTCTCATCTCCCGTGCGCATGCGCGGGAGTGACGTCATCGCTGCTTCGGTGAATCACAGTGCCGGAGCAGCGAGACCCACGGAGACCCACCAAGAAGATGGACGCTCGGAACTACAGGGGACAGCGGTGACTTCGCTGGCTCCTGTGTCAGGTAAGTGACTCATAATGGACTACTATGCGATGCATAGTAGTCCATTATGCTATGCCTTTGCAGGGAATGAAAGAGGAAGTAAACTCATCAGGGTTTACTTCCTCTTTAAAGGGATGAGGTGACAACCCTAATACCCGACCTTACAAATGGACACAAATCACCACAGACACCTTCAAATCTTGTTTTAAGCCTAATCAAAATTATTGAGGCCACCTCCATATGGCCATGGCGAAAAGGGATTTACAACAAGTGCATATAGGTGTAATGGTCGGGTGTCCAAAAACTTTCCACCACATAGCATATATGTGGCACAGTCATGTTAATAATTAACATTTGATTGCATTGCGTTTTCCTTTAATAAAAAGTTTATAGAATGGGAAAAGTCCCCGATAGTCTGAGATTATTTTTGCCTTCCCCCTCTCTTTCTTTTTCTCAGGCTCTGCTCAACCATTGTGTGATAAGTCCTGGAAGCATTATGGTCTCAGCTGTTACTACAAGTCCACAAAAGCGGAACCACTGAATTTTGCCAAGGAAGACTGTGAGAAAAACAAGGCTCATTTGGTGATCATTAATGGGGAGGATGAGATGGTAAGAGTGGTGAGCACCACAATGGAGAAATAAAGAGGCTCGAGTATGACCTTCCCATGTGGCCTCCTCTTAGAAGCAACACAATTTCCTCTAATGGATTAACCAATTAATATGAAGCAAAATACATCACAGATAACAATGGTTTGCTTGATGCAGATATTTAGAATTTTGTAGGAGGATAAATCCAAGAGACGGGGGGTCTTCAATACTTATTGATGCAGAGTAGTAAAGGGAAGGATCACAATCATTTGAAAAGCTTCCCGGCTCACATGCAACCTGGGCTACCCTCCAATGGGCCCCCGGGAATGTCACCCAGAGCTTAAACCTGAAGACGAAGCACCAGGCCAAATTTGTGAAGGAGCCCAAAAAAGCTTTAATGACCCAGACAACCAACAAGTTTCGGGGGAAAAAACACTCTCCCCCTTTATCAGGGCTGCAATTCAAGTACTAATATAAAAGTATGAATATTGAAAGTTAAAAAAAATGGATCTTATGCATATATGTACCAAATTACACAAATTAATTTGGTATTTACTGTACATGCAAAACATTTTTTGGTCTTCTTCATAACGTATTGGTTTTAGGCTCTATGTATGGATATTGATTCCACCATTTTTTGATTTACAATTTTCATATTGCTGTGTACTTGTATGTGTCTTGTAGCCCAGATGAAGGTGGGTGAAGGAGGTGTTTCCTCAAAACATGTTAGTTGTCTTGTTTTGGACTCCTTTATGAATTTGGTCTGGCATGCTTTCTTTTGCTGCTCCCTTATTTGGAATATTTTGGCAGCTCAAAATTTTACGTCATTTTATCTCCTGCGGGCATTTGGTGACTTCCGTTGTATTCCTTTGCATGTCCTTTCATATTCCCCTTGCCCTTTCTCAGAGCCTATCAGAAAGAAGCTGTACCTGATGATGAAACTTATATAAGGAGCAAAATATGACCTCATTGTGTTGAGATCAGAAGATTAAAAACAAAATGTCAGCTAATGATGGGACGGGGGTCTTATGCATTTCTATACAATATTGAACAGGAACACATTTCTTTGATTGGGTAAATGAAAATTACAATGGCACAAAACATGTCCAGAGTCCTAAATGTCTCCGTATTATCACATTGTCAGTTGTGTAGGAAATTTCACATCCATGAAACGTTATCCAATTTGTATAATAATAGTGTGTGACCGTGGGGGGACATTAGAGTGTAAGCTCCTTTCCTGCGGTATATGTTAGAGCTATGTAAATGTATAATAATAACAGTGTGTAACTGGGGGGGGGGGGGGGGGGCAAGAAACAATTACACATTTATCCCATGCATGCAGCCTTTTTTAAATCTGATCTTATAAAATGTAGGGGGCGTGAAAGGACAGAAAGAAAAGCCACACACCCAGAGACTGACAGGCAGCAGCTAAGGGGAGCTGACATTCCTCCGTGCTTTTGTCCAGGCCCCTGGGTGCCACCTGTTCTTCTCAAGACCCTGAATCTTCCCAACTTCACCCAGAATGTTGTGAATAGGGATGAGCCGAACACCCCCCGGTTCGGTTCGCACCAGAACTTTCGAACGGACCGAAAATTTGTGCGAACTTTAGAACCCCATTGAAGTCTATGGGACTCGAACGTTCAAAATAAAAAGTGTTAATTTTAATGGCTAATATGCAAGATATTGTCCTAAAAAGGGGTTGGGGACCTGGCTCCTGCCCCAGGGGACATGGGTCAATGCCTAAAATGTTTTAAAAAACTGATGTTTTTTCGGGAACACTGATTTTAATGACAATTAAAGTGAAAAAAGTGAAATATTCCTTTAAATATCATGCCTGGGGGGTGTCTATAGTATGCCTGTGAAGTGGCACGTGTTTCCCGTATTTAGAACAGTCCCTGCACAAAATGACATTTAACAGAAAAAAAGTCATTTAAAACTGCTTACGGTTTTAATGTAATATCTGGTTCCGGCAATATGGATGAAAATCATTGAGAAAATGGTATTCCTAGCCCCCCTGCCCATTACCAGCCACGTTGGGTCTTGTGTGGATATAAAGGGGAACCCCGTACCCATATTAAAAAAAGGAAAGGCGTAGGGCCCCCAGACCCTATGTACTCAGAACAGGAGTATATAGGCGGTGCAAACAAGACAGGCACTGTGTAGGTTTGTTGTGTTAAGTAGAATCTGTTTGTAATCTTGAACTGGTACATTTTTAAAGTGTAGCTCCAGTCAAAAAATCTTTTTTTAAGCTTTTTGGAAAACATAGGGAAGGGTTATCACCCCTGTATAATTTGTTTTGCTGTCCGTCTTTTTTCATCTCACTTCCTGTTGTCTCCTTCCGTTTGCAAGTAGTAGACGTTTGTAAGTTGGATGTTTGAAAGTAGGGGCCTGCCCTATATGCTCTGCAGAAATTTGCGCCTAAGGTGTTGGTGTTGCCACAACATTTTAAGCCCTCAAAATGACTCTTGGTGGGTGCTGGAATGCCCTGCTGTGAACAATTATATTAAGAATTGTAATTACATGCCATTGTTGAACGGTGGTAGAAAAATAGGGCCTTTGGTGGTGGTGGTGATGGTAGTGGTGCTGGTGCCACAACAGTTACTCTCGGTAGGCGCAGGAACGGGCCCTGCTGTGAAATATTATATCAAGAATTGTAATTACAGGCCCCTGTTAAACAGGGACTGAAAAATTGGGCCTTAGGCACTGCTTGCTGGTGCCACAACACTGCAACCTCTCCCAGATACTCTAGTTGGAGTGCAGGAATGAGCACTGCTGCAAAGCATTGCATCAAAAATTGTAAATACACGCCACTGTTAAACAGGGGCTGAAAAATTGTGCCTTAGGCACTGGTGCTGGTGCCACGACACTGCAACCTCTCCCATATACTCTATTTGTAGTGCAGGAATGAGCCCTGTTGCAAAGCATTGCATCAAAAATTGTAATTACACGCCCCTGTTAAACAGGGGCTGAAAAATTGGGCTGGTGTCATCACCGAGAACCAAAAATGTTCTTACAAGATAGCAGCGGAGGAGGAAGAGGATAGACAGTCAACATAACAGGACAGTCACTCAGCATCAGCATAGGCAGTCTTGAAGGGATGTGATAATTCAAAAAAAATTATTCGGTTACATCAGCTTCAGGTGCTTGGTAGCTGGTGGTGATCCAAGACTGATTCATCTTTATGAAGGTCAGTCGATCAACCGAGTCGGTGGACAGGTGCACCCTGTGATCAGTTACAAAGCCACCAGCAGCAGTGAAGGTGCGTTCAAGAACGCTGGATGCAGGACAGGTCAGTAGTTCAATTGCATACGTGCAATCTCTGGCCAGTGATTCATCCTCAAGACCCAGTAAGCCAGAGGATTTTCAGTGGGAAAGGTGTCCAAGTCTGACCTTGCCCCTAGGTATTCCTGCACCATGTAAATCAGACACTGGCGATGGTTGCTGGAACCGATCATACCTTGGGGCGGCAGACTAAAAAATTGTCTGAACGCATCGGGCAGACGGCCACCTTCTCCACCGCTCCTTCTGACCGATGCCACAGCAACACGTTGTCCAGGACCAGGAGTTTGTAACCTCCCAGTCTCTGGGAACGCATTGCACAGACATTTCTGCAAGGCCTCCCGGAGATGTCTCATCCTCTCATCCTCTGCGATGGCAAGATAAGGTCCACAACCTTACCCTTGTACCATGGATCAAGGAGAGTGGCCAGCCAGTAATGGTCCCTCTCCTTGATCCGAAGAATACGAGAATACTTCCGCAGGCTTTGCAGGATCAGGGCGGCCATGCAGTGTAGGTTAGCTGAGGCATTCAGTCCGGAGTCCTCTGGGTCACTAAGGACAACATGATCCGCAGCTACCTCCTTCCAGCCACGTACAAGTCCACGGGTTTCTTGGGACTGTAAATCATCCCCACAAGACTGCTGCTGCTGATGCTGAGTGCCAGGCTCCACCTCCATGCTGACACAATCATCCTCCTTCTCCTCCTTGTCCTCTTCCTGTGTGATGGGTGGGACAGCAGGAACACTGTCTGGATAAAGGGGGCCTTGAGAGGCAAGGAAGTCCTCCTCTTCCTGCCTCTGTTCTGCCTCAAGTTCCCTGTCCATTATTCCATGCAGCATATGCTCCAACAGGTGGACAAGATATAGTGTCACTGATGCATGCACTGTCACTGCTCACCATCCTTGTGGCCTCTTCAAATGGTGACAGGACAGTGCATGCATCCCTGATCATGCCCCACTGGCGTGGTGAGAAAAAAATGAGCTCCCCTGACCCTGTCCTGTAGTCACACAGGTACTCATTGATGGCCTTGTGCTGCATGTGCAGCCTCTGCAGCATGGCCAATGTTGAGTTCCACCTGGTGGGCATAGCACATATAAGGCGGTTCTTGGGCAGGTTCCACTCCTTTTGGAGCTCAGCCAGCCGAGCACAGGCATTACATGATTGGCAGAAATGCATACAGACTTTCCTAGCCTGCTTCAGGACATCCTGTAAGCCTGGGTAGCTGCCCAAGAACCGCTGCACCACCAGGTTAAGGACGTGAGCCACACAGGGCACATGGATCAGTTGTCCCTGTCAGAGGGCGGAGAGGAGGTTGGTGCCATTGTCACAAACCACCAATCCTGGCTTAAGCTGGCATGGCGTCAACCACCTCTTGGCCTGCCCCTGCAGAGCTGACAAAATCTCTGCCCCAATGTGGCTCCTGTCCCCCAAAAAAACCAGCACAAGCACGGCATAGCATTGTTTTGCCTGCGTGCTTGCATAGCCCCTTGAATACCTATGGAGCACAACTGGTTCTGAGGACAGAGCACTGGAAGAGGCCATGGAGGAAGAAGAAGAGGAGGGGATGGAGGAGAGAGGTGTGTCACAACCAGTAGTAGCATTTTGGAGGCGTGGTGGCGGAACAACCTCCAACACTACTGCACCTTGTCCTGCATCCTTCCCAGCTGCCAGAAGAGTGCCAGAAGAGTGACCCAATGGGCCATGAAAAACAGGTAATGTCCCCGACCATGAGTCGGTGGTAATATGCACCTTACCGATGAACACCCTGTCCAGCGAGGCAAGGACATTTCCTTCCACATGCCGGTAGAGAGCCAGAATCGCCTTCCATGAGAAAAAGTGGCGTTTGGGGACCTGCCACTGAGAAACCACACATTGTACAAACTCACGGAAGGGGGCCGAGTCTACCAACTGAAAAGGCAGCAGTTGAATTGCTAGCAATTTAGCCATGCTAGCATTCAACCGCTGGGCATGTGGATGGCTGGGAGTGAACTTCTTTCTACGGTCCAGCAGCTGGGGCAGGGATATTTGCCTGCAACAATCAGACGTGGGTGTACTGCTAGCAGAGTGCCCGCAAGCACTTGGCTGTGACACACCTAATTCTACACCTTCATTGCTCTCAGTACAGGTTTCAGAAAGGACTGAAGGTCTAGGGGGGTTGGAGATCCCAGCTGATGAGGAGCAAGGAGAGGTCCGCTTTGTTCTTTGGTGTGGGTCCTTGAGGTAAGCTTGCCAACGAGCTGCATGGCAGGTCAACATATGTCTGGTCAAGCATGTGGTGCCCAAACGGCTGATGTTTTGGCCAAGCGAGATACGCTTGAGACATATGTTGCAAATAGCAGCGGTGCGATCTGATGCATTCATTTTAAAAAATGCCCACACCAAAGAGCTTTTAGAATAATGCGCAGAGGCAATGCCCTGCACAGGCGGAGCTCTGCAGTGTGATTGAGTCATTGTGCTGCCCCTAAGCTGGCCCCCGGAGGGAATCCTGCCTCGTTGGAGATGTGCTTCCTCTCTCCTACCAGGTACCCACGTGGAGTCAATGCCCTCATCATCCCCTACCTCTTCATCACTAGAGCAAACCTGGCAGTATGCTGCAGCTTGTGGAACATGACTGCTAGATTGCTGTCCTTCTTGAGCATCCCCTCTCTCTGCGCTCACGCTACTGCCTTCCTCTAGCTGAGTATCATCATCAGAGCCTACAAAACACTGGGCATCCTCCTGGAGCATGTACCCAACACTGTGTTCAAAGAGTTTGGGGGACTCCTCAGGAGGACGTGGTGGGTCTAGGGAAGGAGTCACTGATGATGACATTGAGACGAAGGAAGAGGATGCATTGACAGCTGCTTTGCTAGTACTCTGAGTCTGGGTGAGAGAGGATGAGGAGAATGAAGAGGGCTTGGTCATCCACTCTATCAAGTCTTCGGCATGATGTGGCTCAATACGTCCAGCTGTCGAAAATAAGGACAAGCGTGTCCCATGGCCACGTGCTGATGACGATGCACCACGTCCACGACCAGCACTGGTGTCTCTAGACACAGAGCCTGTTGCCCTCTTTTATTGGCTCGTGCCTGTCTGCCTCTCCTTGTTGGCCTTCCAGACATGGTAATGGCCTGAAGGGAGATGGGAAAACCAGCAATTGGGTAGTGTATATTGTGCTGGAGGCACAAAACACCCACTAACTCCTGCAGATGCCTTTGTTTTAGAACACCAGCAATAAAGGGTAGATACAGGTGTATATTGTGCTGTGCTGGAGGCACACAACACCCACTAACTCCTGCAGATGCCTTTATTATAGAACACCAGCAATTAAAGGGTAGATAACAGTGTATACTGTGCTGTGCTGGAGGCACACAACACCCACTAACTCCTGCAGATGCCTTTATTATAGAACACCAGCAATTAAAGGGTATTTACCGCTGTATATTGTGCTGTGCTGGAGGCACACAACACCCACTAACTCCTGAAGATAGCTGATGGCTCAATTAGAGAAGAGCAATATAGGTAGATACAGGTGTATACTGCGCTGAAGGCACACAGACAACACCCACAAACTCCTGCAGATGGCTGATGGCTCAATTAGAGAAGAGCAATATAGCAATATATGTAGATACAGGTGTATACTGCGCTGAAGGCACACAGACAACACCCACTAACTCCTGCAGACGCCGGAACACAACACAAGGCCGCCACGCTGGTGACCTTATTTAGTGGGGGGTGTGTACTACACAGCCTGAGCTATAATTGGCCACAGGCATCCTGCCTGTGGCCAATCATGGCTCTCCTCGCTGCCGGCGCTGTGATTGGCCAAGCATGCGGGGTTACAGTGCATGTTTGGCCAATCATGAGCCAGAAATGCACTGTGATGGCGCAGTGCATTGTGGGCTGTGAGCGCCACGCGAATTTGGCACGAACGGCCCACAGAGTTCTGGCTTCGCCGAATGGGTGAACAGCCTGTGTTCGAGTTGAACATGCATTTGACTCGGACACCAAGCTCATCCCTAGTTGTGAACCAACACCTCAACAGGAAGGACTTTTTTTTATAAGTGGAAACCTGACACTGTGCATCCTGCATGAAGTAACGGACTACCAGGCTAACTAGAAAAAGTGTCTCAAAATCAAAATCCTGATGTTTCTCAAAAGACCCGTGTGACCACTCCGCATAACTCAAGCGGGAAAGGAAAGGGACACCCAGAGCCCCACCCACCCGCTTATAGACTTCTATTTGAAGGGGCACTGAAGCAAGAAATGGTCCACACGTCACACTCCACTCTCGCACAACCAGGGTTCTCCGCAGACCGATGCTTCAACTAACTTAGAGTCAGCCATGGAACAAGAGCCAGGCCAAATCTGGAAACTTTAAAAGGATTTGCTCCCTCATAACAGGGCCTGGGTAATCCCTCAAGGCCAGATTCAACAACCCTCCTCTCCAGGGCCTTCCTAGGAAGAGACCAGTGGCATTGCTAGGCAGGTGCGGGCTTCACCCGGGTGACACCTGCCAGAGGGGTGACACCCGTGGGTAGCGCCACCGCTAAAAACACCCGCCGCACTGTCCCGCACTGCGGCTGTGTCCCTTAGTGCGGAGCGGAACAAAGCCGACTCCCCCTCTTCTCTGTTTACATCCACAGAGGAGGAGGAGCCAAGCTCGAGAGACACACACTGCTGTGTGTGTGTATGAATGTCTGCTGGTCTGAGGAAAGTAAGGGGGGGGTGTTGGTGGAGAATAATCTGCATTCTCAGACCGTCTCTCGATTCAAGTTAAGACATTTATTGTACATGCATGAGAAATGGTTACATGTACGTTCAGGCTTCAAAAATCCATTTCTGCCTGTCATAGGATTACATGCTCCTTTTTATCACCCTTAAACCTTCACCCTTCCTGCTTGCAATGTCCTTCATAGGGATGAGCTTCGTGATCGAGTCGAACATACGTTCAATTTGAACATCGGCTGTTCGCCCATTCGGCGAATGCGATCATTATGGGCCGTTCGCGCCAAATTTGTGTGGCGCTCAAGGCCCACAATGCACTGTGCCATTGCAGTGCATTGCTAGCTCATGAAGCGAGGAGAGCCATGATTGGCCACAGGCAGGATGCCTGTGGCCAATCATAGCTCAGGCTGTGTAGTACACGCCCCACACTATATAAGGCCGCTAGACATGTGCAAAAGGAAAAAATTTGTTTAGTTTCGTTTTGTTTTAATTAGTTAATTCATTAATTTCGTTTAGTTATATTCGTTAACTTCCTTAAATTTGTTTTCGGATTTCGTTTAGTTTTCTACCGAATTCGAAAAATCGGCCACATTCGAAAATATTTCAACCAAATTCGAATATATTTCTACCGGATTCGAAATGATTTCAACATGATTCGACATTATTTCAACCACATTCAAAAATATTTTGTGACCCGACTTTAGGGCCATGTATCTCGGGGTCAGTTGGTGCTAGAAACTCCAAATTTGGATATGTTTTAGTGCTAGAACTATTGTGTTTGCATACCAAATGTGGGGTTTCTAGCTATAAGTGACCCCGAGATATGTGGCCTCAAAATCGGGTCGCAAAATGTCATTCTCTGCTCTAATAACTAATAACATTTTGCGACCCGATTTTGGGGCCACATATCTCGGGGTCACTTATAGCTAGAAACCCCAAATTTGGTATGTAAACACAATTATACTAGCACTACAACATATCCAAATTTGAAGAAGTGTCTAGCACCAAGTAACCCCGAGATACATGGCCCTAAAGTCGGGTCACAAAATATTTTCGAATGCAGTTGAAATAATGTCGAATCATGTTGAAATCATTTCGAATGCAGTTGAAATAATGTCGAATCATTTTAAAGTCATTTCGAATGCAGTTGAAATAATGTCGAATCATGTTGAAATCATTTCGAATGCATTCGAAAATATTTTGTGACCCGACTTTAGGGCCATGTATCTCGGGGTCAATTGGTGCTAGAAACTCCAAATTTGGATATGTTGTAGTGCTAGTACTATTGTGTTTGCATACCAAATGTGGGGTAGCTATAAATGACCCCGAGATATGTGGCCCCAAAATCGGGTTACAAAATGTTATTAGTTATTAGAGCAGAAAATGACATTTTGCGACCCGATTTTGGGGCCACATATCTCGGGGTCACTTATAGCTAGAAACCCCAAATTTGGTATGCAAACACAATTATACTAGCACTACAACATATCTAATTTGAAGTGTCTAGCACCAAGTAACCCCGAGATACATGGCCCTAAATTCGGGTCACAAAATATTTTCGAATGCAGTTGAAATAATGTCGAATCATGTTGAAATCATTTCGAATGCAGTTGAAATAATGTCGAATCATGTCGAATTCATTTGAATTCATTTGTTTTATTTCTTTCGTATTCGTTGTAATTTGTTATTTTTTTTATTCGGACATTCGGATGCATCCGAATGTCCGAAAGATGCAAAATTCGGCCGAATTTCGATTCGTTACGAAACGAATTGCACAAGCCTAAAGGCCGCCAGTGCGCCAGTGCGGCAGCCTTGTGTAGTGTGTTGGCGTCTGTAGGAGTTAGTGGGTGTTCTGTGCACCTTCAACACAGTATACACTGTTCGTTATCGGTCGATTTTGCATTCTTGCTCTTCTGTGGTGCAGTATACACCATTATATCCACCTATATAGCTAGCTATCTTGCTATTTTTAAATAGAGCTTTCAGTCAGTTGTAGGAGATTGTGCGTGCTGTCTGCGTGCCCTGACCGCAGAATATACAGCTATATCCACCTATATAGCTAGCTATCTTGCTCTTTTTAAATAGAGCTTGCAGTCAGTTGTAGGAGATTGTGTGTGCTGTCTGCGTGCCCTGACCGCAGTATACACCGCTATATCCACCTATATAGCTAGCTATCTTGCTCCTTTTAAATAGAGCTTGCAGTCAGTTGTAGGAGAGTGTGCGTGCTGTCTGCGTGCCCTGACCGAAGCATACACCAATATATCCACCTATATAGCTAGCTATATTGCTCTTTTTAAAAAGAGCTTGCAGTCAGTTGTAGGAGATTGTGCGTGCTGTCTGCGTGCCCTGACCGCAGTATACACTGTTATATCCACCTATATAGCTAGCTATCTTGCTCTTTTTAAATAGAGCTTGCAGTCAGTGTTAGGAGATTGTGCGTGCTGGCTGCGTGCTCTGACCTGTCCTGTGACTGTGAGAGCTTCCAGAGAGGTGGAGGAGGAGAGGGAGCTGATGGCGTTGGCCAGCCCAGGTCCGGGGCCCTCTTCCCGGCCTGGGCCCACGGTTCATCCCCCTGGAGTGAAAGACCTCTCCAGGGAGGAGACGTTGTTCCTGCAAACGCAGTTTGGGCTGCTGGATTGGACCTGGGCCCAGCCTGGAGAAGACCCTGGAAGGATGCAGAAGAATCGGTCAAGGATCAAAGCCCTTGTGCAGAAGGCCACATTGGCCTATGTGCTAAAGTCTGAGAGACTAGCGGACCTGCGGAATCACAGAGACCGCTCAGCCAGTAGCAGAAGGGGGGAGTACCGGGAGGGCCTGAAACATGAATGCAGAGACCTATGGCGGCTGCTGGGCGGTCTCTGCGAACGCGGTGTTGGTGAGAGGGGCTTCCTCTCTGAAGTAAAAAAAGAACTCCTGAGAGCGAGCCAGGAAGGATCCCAGGCAGTCAGGAGGAGAGGCTCTTACCAGAGAGTGTTGCTGGAATCGGAGGAGAAGCTGCGAACCCCGGTGGAGGAAGTAATCTCAATGGATGAGGAAGACCAGCCGAGGTGGAGACCAGCCCAGTGAGCGTGGCCCCCGGAGCCGTAAGTGCAGAGGGTCCCCGGATCCCTGTTGTTTCACCTACTCAGCCAGAGGCTGTGGAGCAGATAGTTCCGGGTAGGGAACCCCGTGATGCACAGGGAAGCTCCGGGGGAGAGGCAAGTCGGATAGAACAGCATGGAAGGAAGCTGGTGGTGGTCCTTGCTAGGGGAAGGCCGGTGGCCGGAGGTTGGTGGGTGGTGATGCTGTGCGGGCCCCCCAGTGGCCCCGGTCGAGCCCGCAGCATCTGAGACAGTGCGAGGGGTGCCGGCCGTAATGGCGGCCCCCGCCACGGCCGCTTGTAGTGAGGGGGAGGTGCCGGCAAGTGCGGACTGTGTTCAGAAAAAACACCTTGGACAAACATCCTCTGCAGACACCAGGGAGGGTAGGGGCGGGGAGGTGGATGTGTCACTTCCTGTTTCCGAAGGTGCGGCCGGAATTGACCTCCGTGAACCGGAAGTACCACTTGCGGTGACCCCGGAGGTTGTGAAAGAATGTACTGAGGAGGTGGGGACACCCCGGGCCTCGGTAACCAAGTCTCCTGCTCCTCTGGGTCAGGTAGGGGCTTTGGGGGTCTCGGGGGCTCCTCTGGTGGCTACTACCTTGGGTACCCCGGAATCCTCCAGTGGAGCTTTACCCGGTGGACAGACAAGTTGGGGGGAGTCCCCTATGGGGGAACTAAGGGGAGAATGCCCGGCCTTGGACTTCATCAGGGAACTGGAGGGGTCCCAGCGGCAGGAGCAGGATATGGCACGGGGAAGGAAAGTGGCTTCCTCTCAAGCCCCCGCCGCTGTGGGGGGTGTGGCTACGTCTCCATCTGCGGAGGTGGTTGGGAGCAAGGCACCTGTTGGGGGAGGGATAGAGGGTGGGAGTGGGGGGATGTGTGCTGCTCCATCAGAGCCCATGGGCTCATCTCAGCGAGGGTCTGACCCTTCCCCCACAGTCCCGAATCCCATCTTGGGCACGCAGGAAGAGGCAAACCTCTTAGGTGCCCTGAAAGCTGGGCGCTTATTTGCCCAGGTGGCAGGTTCCTCTGTTCCTCTGGGCCCCCTGTATGGCCAGTTTGGTGCCCAGAACTTCAGGGCCCCCTCTGAGGAACAGCTCCAGGGGACACAGGCTTGGTCAAGGGGTACGGGGGGTCCGGAGAGGTGCAGGCGGAATGTGGTGCAGCTCAGGTGGGAGGGGACGGCCACGTGTCCCAGTAGGGGTCAAGTAATTGACTACCTGCTGGGATTACGCTTCAAGGTTTCTGACTTGTTCGCGGTCATACATCCTGCGAACAGCAAGGAGTTCGATGTGAGCTTCACCTCCGTGGTCTCTATGGAACTTTTCCTGAGCCTGTACGAGATCATCAGGAAGTCAGATCCGTGGAAAGGTTTCCGTGTAGTACCTCTTTCGAGGCAGGAGGAGATAAAGAACGTGACCGTCTTGGTTAGAAACGAGTCCCTTCCTCCTGAGGACATCGCAACCTGGCTGGCGCGGTATGGGTAGCTCCAGACAGGGTTGAGGAAGAATTTGGACGAGCGCGGGGTCTGGACAGGTGCTTGGTTGGTCAGGATCCGGCTCAAGCGCCACAACAACACCGTGGCGCATGTACCCGGGAGTGCGTTTACAGGGAGAGACTGGATCCTGGTCTTTTACCCTGGCCAGCCCCATCGCTGTTTCAAATGTGGCAGTCCCACGCACCTTAGCGCGGACTGCACTATGCCTCGCTGCGTGCCAATCCTTCTGGGTCACAGAATGAGTGTGCCCCCCTCCCTCAAAGGGTCAGACCCCCAGGCGTGAGCAGGGGGGCGGGTACTGCAGGGGTGGGTATGTCAGCAGGTTCCCCGGCCCCGTCCGGTTCTGTGCCCGATGAAGCGATGGTAGGAAATCCAGCAGAGGTTCAGGCTAAACCAAAAAAGCCCTCTGTTAAGAAGCATCCCCCCCTCCCCCAGTTCCCCCCCTTCCCCTCCCCCCCTTGTTTCCCCTCTCCCTGCCTCCCCTTCCCTTTTCCCCTCTTCTTCTCCTTCCCCGTCTGCCTCTCCTCCCCCAGATGTACCATGTCCGCCTCCGGATCCGGCGGCCCTTCACATGCCTCCTCCCGCCTCCACGGAGGTGGTGGGTGGTTGGCGGGTTGACCTGGAGGGTGGTATCCCAATGGACACCTCTGAGGTGGGTAAGGGGGTGAATAAGCGCCCCAAGGAGGTGTCTAGTGGGAGGTCGGACGGCTAGAGTGGGAGAGAGCCCCCCAAGTCGGGCTGGGTTAAGAAAAAAACAAAAAAAATGGAAGAGGAAGGGCCTGGGGAAGGAGGTTGGCGAGGACCCTCAGCCCAGCACCAGTCTGGGGGCGGGTGAGGGACCCTCGCTCGCCCTCTGGAACCGTTTTGGGGTCCTATTCTCTGATTCCGAGGAGGATTAACTTAGGTTTGTAATATAGAGAGGAACGTAAACTTTAATCACTAAGGATGACGGTACCCGCTCCAATACGCCTTGCGACGATTAATGTTGCAAGTGTGCGTTCTGCGGCGGCTAGGTTTTCAGCCTTTGATTTTCTCAGCCACGTTGAAGCCGACATTTTGTTTTTGCAAGAGACCTGGCTGGCATCTGTGGCAGAGATGCACCTAGCAAAGAGGGAGTGGAGACATGGGCCCTCCCTCTGGTCTCTTGCGGCTGAGCCCTGCAGTGGTGTTGCGGTCCTTTTTAAGACTGATTCAGTGGCTTGTCGACGAGTGATTGAATTAGAAATTGGTAGGTGTTTGATTATGGATGCAGTTGTGAGAGGGGAATTTCTCCGCCTCATAAATTTCTATGGTCCCCAGTCAAGGAGAGGGAGGAAGGACCTTCTTGCGCTGCTGAAACCATACCTGTTTACATCCCAGCAGGTGGTCTTTGGTGGTGACTTTAACCTAGTCACCAGGTCAAAGGACCGGGCAGGCACCTCAGGCCCTCTGGGATATGATAGTATCTTTTTGAATCGCATAGTGAGGGAGGCCGGGTTGGTGGATGTGCACGTTCACCACTTCCCCAACCTCACTGGTTTCACATACTCCAGAGGTAGTAGTAAGAGTAGACTAGATAGTTTTTTTTGAAGGGGGACTCGTCCTTTGCGGCTCCTGTGCTGCATGCGGTCGAGTTTTCCGATCACTGTATGGTGTCGGTCATTCTGAATGTGACGGACACCCCTCAGAAGGGTAGGGGCCTGTGGCGACTAAATGGGTCGCTACTTGAGGACCCTGAAGTCAGGTCGGCCTATGAAGACCTCTTTATGGAACAAGCTTCGCTCCTTGAGAGCGGCTGCTCTCTTGACCGCTTGGTTTCTGATGGTGGCCCTCAGGACCAGATTTCAGGTCTGAAGTTTCAGATGAAGGAGTGTCAGTATGACCGTCTCGCCTCCCTGGTTCTTGAAAGGGATTACGGGAAGTTCACCAACCCTGACCCCTACAAGAGCTGTGGTGACGTGGTGAGTGGGAAGGTCATACACAGACTGAGGGATCCCTCGGGTTCTTTGGCGAGGTCCAGGCCGGGAATCCTAGGGATTGTCAAAGCCCATTTTTCGGACCTCCTGAAGAAGAAGCCTTTGGACCTCGGAAGAGCCAAGAAATTTCTTGATGAGACTCCACTTGAGGTGGGGTCTGACCCCCTTGGCTCTTTGACAGAGGAGATCTCTGTGGCCAAAGTTGAACAGGCCATTTGTCTCTAAAGAATTCGCCGGGACCCGATGGGTTCACGGCGGAGTTCTACAGGACCTTTAAGGGCCTCTTGGCTCCTTGTCTGAGGGAGGTGTTCAGCGAGTGTTTGGCATCTGGCCTGCTTCCTCCGTCGATGAGAAGGTCGGCCTTGATCCTTCTGTTAAAGGGGAAAGATCCGTCCCTGGTGGAGAATTGGCGCCCTATCGCCCTTCTTTCTACGGATAGAAAGATCCTGGTGAAGATTCTGTTTGTGTGTAGGTCTGCAGTCGCGGGCAAGCTACTGTCTGCTTCCCAGCACTGCATGGTTCCTGCACCTTTAGTGCTGTCCTCAACGTCCGGGAGGCTGTGGAAAGGTGCAGGGCAACGGGTGACGGGCGGTATCTGTTGGCATTAGACCAGGCGAAAGCTTTTGACCCGGTGAACCATGGGTATCTCTGGCTTCTCTTGGGGAGATACGGTCTGCCTGATCAATTCATCGATTGGCTCAGAGTTTTGTACAGGGGGGCTGAAAGCTTCCCTCTTGTCAATGGTTGGGTGGGTCCTACCTTTCCGGTGTACTCTGGTGTTAGGCAGGGCTGCCCGCTGAGTCCCCTGCTCTACGTCTTTGAGGTTGACACCTTCGTAAGGAGGCTAGACTGCGGACACCTGAGGAGGGTCCAGGCAGAGCCCTGCAGTGGCCCGGATAAGGCGGTAAGGGTGGTGGCCTATGCGGACGATGTCTCAATAGTAGTGGCTAGCCGAAAGGAGGCCCAGTTTGTGGAAACACAGATTGGAGATTACTCCGAGGTGTCCGGTTCACTGGTCAACTGGACTAAGAGTGAAGTTCTCTGGTTGGGGAGGGAGGGTGAGCAATTTGCCCTCCCGGACGTGTTACCCACGCCCCGGCCAGAAATTAGAATTCTGGGCATCCTTTTTGGCCAGGGTGACTATCCCAAACTAAACTGGGAGCGCAGGCTGGTGAGTGCCACCCAAAAGGTTAATGCCTGGAAAGGCTGGAAGCTGTCACTGAGGGAAAGGGTGAGCCTGGTCAAAACCTATTTGCTTCCCGAATTCCTCTTTGTCAGCTACGTTTGTCTTCTGCCAAGATCGCTCTACGCGCGGATCTGCTGTCTGTTCTTTCTGCTTTTGTGGGGAAAGGGGCTGATCCCATGGGTACCTCCCCACCTATGTTCCAACTGCCCTAAGGGTACTGAGGCGGTGGAGGATAACGGCCCAGGAAGTGGGCTCGTTGGGTCAGCGCGAGCTGTACCTACGGGTCATGACCTCTGACTTTTTGAGACCACTAGCCTTAAGGGATTGTCCGGACAGGGTTCTCAGGGAGGGATTAACCCTTCTGAATTCTAAAGCCGCGTACACACGGGCGGACTGTATGGCCTACTTAGTCCTTCGAAACATATTTCAGCGGACAGTCCGCTCGTGTGTGGGCTTCAGCGGACTTTTTCAGCGTGCAGTTTGGCGTACTAAGTATTTCGGAATTTTCGAAATTCTGTCTGTCATACTTTGGTTTCAGCGGACAATCCGCTCGTCAGTAGGCTAGTTCGACGGACTAAGAATGGCGCATGCTCAGAAAGGATTTACACGGTGAAAGGGTGCATTGCTGTGTATTGGACTTCCTATTTCTAGTCCCATCGTACGTGCTGTACACGTCATCGTGCAAGCTTTCGACGGACTGTTTGTGCATCCGTGTGTGGTCAAGTCCGTTCATTCGAAAGTATGACGGACTGTCCGTCGGATTGTATGACGGACTAAGTAGGCCATACAGTCTGCCCGTCTGTACGCGGCTTTAGAGAATTCCGGCCAAGTTCTGGGATCTTGCATGGAGGGTATTCCATGGACGGCTCTATGTGAGGTCGAACTTAAAGTACCGGAGTCTTGAGGACAGGGGCTGTCCTCGTTCCGAGTGTGGAGGGGCACTGGAAATCATGGACCACTTTTTGGTTGAGTGCCCTTTCAACTTGGAGGTTCTGGGGGAGGTTGGGGATGCCATTGGCTATCCCTGTCTCCGGGCCCTTACCTATTCTGAGAAGGTGTATGGCGACTTCAGGGTCCGGAGGGGTCATGAGTTATCGTCACTGTTTTTAATCAGTACAGTTTGCCTTTATTACACCTGGCACGCGTGGTGCTTAGTGTCCACTAGGGGCAAGTTCCTGCCCGTGTACGAGGTGGCGGGTGATATCTTTCGGGAATTGGTGAAGGTGAGGTATCTTGAAGGAGAAAGAACGAGCAGGGAAAGGTGTGCCAGATTGTGGAGAGGCTTTTCTTTCCAGCCACTTTGATGATCCTCCCCCTTCTTTTTCCCTAGGTGGTGGATCTGTCTGTCCTGTCCCTCACGTTTAGTTTTTTGGGCAATCTAATTTTAAAAGCATGGTAGGCACTGATGGTTTCGTTACGTTCCTGTCTATAAAGGGTGTGTAGTGTATATAGATAGGTTGCTATTGTTGATAAACTGTTCTAATCCAAGTGACTTTTCTTTTAAGCTGGTGAAGAAAGCATGTTTTCTTTTCTATTTTATTAAGTCTGTTTAAGTTGGTTTTCCTTTCTTCTTTTCAAGAATGAGTATTTATGTCTTTGTTTTGTAAATACAACTGGCAGCAGTTTTTTTAAATAAAAACCTCCACCTATATAGCTAGATATATTGCTCTTTTTAAATAGAGCTTGCAGTCAGTTGTAGGAGATTGTGCGTGCTGTCTGCGTGCCCTGACCGCAGAATACATCGTTATATCCACCTATATAGCTAGCTATCTTGCTCTTTTTAAATAGAGCTTGCAGTCAGTTGTAGGAGATTGTGCGTGCTGTCTGCGTGCCCTGACCGCAGTATACACTGTTATATCCACCTATATAGCTAGCTATCTTGCTCTTTTTAAATAGAGCTTGCAGTCAGTTGTAGGAGATTGTGCGTGCTGTCTGCGTGCCCTGACCGCAGTATACACTGTTATATCCACCTATATAGCTAGCTATCTTGCTCTTTTTAAATAGAGCTTGCAGTCAGTTGTAGGAGATTGTCCGTGCTGTTTGCGCGCCCTGACCGCAGAATACACCATTATATCCACTTATATAGCAAGCTATCTTGCTCTTTTTAAAAAGAGCTTGCAGTCAGTTGTAGGAGATTGTGTGTGCTGTCTGCGTGCCCTGACCGCAGTATACACCGCTATATCCACCTATATAGCTAGCTATCTTGCTCTTTTTAAATAGAGCTTGCAGTCAGTTGTAGGAGATTGTGCGTGCTGTCTGCGTGCCCTAACCGCAGAATACACCGCTATATCCACCTATATAGCTAGCTATCTTGCTCTTTTTAAATAGAGCTTGCAGTCAGTTGTAGGAGATTGTGCGTGCTGTCTGCGTGCCCTGACCGCAGTATACAACATTATATCCACCTATATAGCTAGCTATCTTGCTCTTTTTAAATAGAGCTTGCAGTCAGTTGTAGGAGATTGTGTGTGCTGTCTGCGTGCCCTGACCGCAGTATACACCGCTATATCCACCTATATAGCTAGCTATCTTGCTCTTTTTAAATAGAGCTTGCAGTCAGTTGTAGGATATTGTATGTGCTGTCTGCGTGCCCTGACCGCAGTATACACCGCTATATCCACCTATATAGCTAGCTATCTTGCTCTTTTTAAATAGAGCTTTCAGTCAGCTGTAGGAGCTTGTGTGTGCTGTCTGTGTGCTCTGACCTGTGAGAGCTTCCAGAGTGGTGGAGGAGGAGAGGGAGCTGATGGCTTCAGTCAGCCCAGGCCAGGTGGCTGTTTCTCAGCCTGAGGAAAGGCGTGGTGCCCTAAAACTCCAGGAGTTCGTGGTGGTTTGGGTCCCGGTGATGCAGGAGGGAGACAATATCAGAAGGATAGCAAGGAGAAGAAAGACTTTAAGGAAAAATGTGAGAAGATTCCTGTGGTACAGCTAGCAAGACTGGTAGAAGATAAAGAAAAACCGGACTTACCAAAACAGTCCCCAATGATCCCGGCCGGTGATTGCAAGAAAGGCATGCCATCAGCTGAGTTTTCGCGCTATCGCTGCTGCAAGCCGGACCCAGGGTAAGGGGAAGGGGGTTAAAACGTGTGGAGGGAGTGAGAAGAGCAAAGACAGCTTGGCCGGCACTGTGGTTGGTGGTGCAGTGAAGGCTAGCAGCAAAGCTCCGGGTGAGTAGAAGTAAAGGTATTCTCGCGCCAATCTACGTGCCCTAAAATAAAAGTTGTGGTTGCAGCAAAACACCGGCAGGGGTACTAACCCTCCCCAGAGTAAGTGATAGTAGAACTCCAAGCACAATGGAGATGTGCTCTAAAAGCAAAAAAAAAAAAAGTGCTCAACCGTAGCTCTTAAAATAAAGTTCACTATAATCATGCAAAAAATAAGTCCATTCAGTGATAAGCAAATCAATATCCTGCGTGCCCAGAAAAAAAAAAGGGGGGGTAGTTCCACCAGTGCTCCTGTGCGTCTTGTGTCCTCACAATAGGTGCAGTAATTACCTTACCTTACTGCTGTAAGGTAAACAGCACTCCCAAAGAACCACTTGTTATCCGCTGGTGTGGGTTCAATAAGTAATATTACTCTGGACACTCATTCACCGTAGGCACGTTATATCATACTGTCCAGAGTAATACTACTTATTGAACCCATACCAGCGGATAACAAGTGGTTCTTTGGGAGTGCTGTTTTGCATGATTATAGTGAACTTTATTTTAAGAGCTACGGTTGAGCACTTTTTTTTTTTTGGCTTTTAGAGCACATCTCCATTGTGCTTGGAGTTCGAATATCATTACTAGCACTATGTGCATTTTTGATTAATCATCACTGTTTATTGCACCTCTTAAAGTTGCACCATTTAGTGTTTATAAGTTTTATCTCCTTTGAATATATCTTTAGTATCATTTTTATTAATATAGGTTATTCTAGTTTTATTTTTTCTGTCTATATTTGTATTATATAATTTATTAATTTATGTGTATTACACGCTGTTTCACTGATACTTTGGATTCTATATAGCACTTGATCTGGGATCGTTTTTATGTCAAGTGCACTATTTGATGTATTGCACACAAGTGGTTATGCACATTGTCTGAGTTTATTTAAGCACATAGTTTAACATTTATTTCTCACCTTCCTGCTGCTACCTAGATACTAGCTAGTTTATTTTAGTTTATTACATTTATTTAGCTGGAGCGCAACACCATTTTTATCTACCAAAGCTCCGGGTGACTTGCTAATGGCGGCCGCCGACAATAGAACGCCATCTTCCCGCGGGAGGGAGGGCGGTACTGTTGGGCGGGGAGCCAATAGGAGTGCAATGAGAGCGGGTGACGCACTTCCGGTAGGCGGATCTGTTCCTGGCGGGGATGGTTCGAGGCCGGGAGTGAAGATCGCGGAAGCGGAGGTTGACCGCGGGAGGCCCCTTCGGTCAGTGACACCTGGGACTTCTGACATTCCATCTTGTCAGGAGAATGCCGGCGGGACTGATATGGAAATATCTAAGGCCGCGTACACACGCGGGGACTGTTCGCTCAACTTTGTCCGCTGAACAGTATTTCGGCGGACAGTCCGCTCGTGTGTGGGCTTCAGCGGACAGTTTCAGCGAACAGTCTGCTGAACAAAGTTTTTCGGAATTTCCGAAAAACTGTCCGCTGAAACTTTGTTTGAGCGGACAGTCCCCTCATGTGTAGGCTTGTTCGTCAAACTAAGTTCCGCGCATACTCAGAAAGGATTTACACGCCGAAGGTTGCATTGCAGTGTATAGGACGTCGTATTTTTCGTCCCGTCGCACGTGCCGTTCACGTCATCGCGCAAGTTTCAGCGGACTGTTCGTTCGTCGTGTGTGGCCAAGTCCGTCCATGCTAATTTTGAGCGGACTGTCCGCTGAAACTGTTTGACGAACAAAGTTGAGCGAACAGTCCCCGCGTGTGTACGCGGCCTAATGGTCTGGAACCAGGTCAGGTTTCTGCTTGGGGAGATTGTCCCATGGGGGAGCTAGGAGATGACAGCCCTATATTCGAGGTTTAGAAGGGTCCCAACGGGAGCAGGGACAGGTGCCAGTGGATTCCTGTGGGGCCTAAACAGAGGTGACCTGGCAGGAGAATTGGAACGCCCTCTTCTATAGTTCAGAGGAGGAGGCCCCTCCAATGGAACAGTCTAGTAGGGGGGGGAGGAGAGTAGGTGTCCCAAAGCTGAGAGGTTTGCTGTGTTGCCCCTGGTTGCTCCACCTGTCCCAGCAATAGAGGAACCTCTTCCTGAACCTGTTTTGAGGGGTACACCGGAAGTGAGGCTGCTAACAGCCTTAGGGGAAAGACGTTCCTACGCAAATGTGGCAGGGTCAAATGTTGCGCTGGACCACCTGTACCATCAGTTCGGGGCTGGTAATTTTCGGGTGCCCCCGGCTGATCAGTCCTCCGGGGCAAATTCATGGTCTAGGGGGACGGGTGGTCCTGAACGCAAACGTAGGAATGCTGTACAGTTAAGGTGGGAGGGGAGTGGCCAATGCCCTACAAGGGGTCAGGTTGTGGACATGATCCTATCATTGGGGATCAAGGTTGGGGAAATTTTTGCAGTAATCCACCCATCGGGTTCCCCTGATTTTGACATAAGCTTCATGAATGTGGTAATCATGGAGCTTTTTATTACTTCATTTGGTCTAATCAGGGGGACGGATCCGTGGAAAGGGTTCCGTATAATTCCTTTGAGTAGACAAGAGGACATCAAGAACATAACAATCTTAGTTAGAAATGAGAGTCTGCCCCCAGAGGACATTGCAACTTGGTTAGGAAGACATGGCCAATTGCAGTGTCCTCTAAATAAATGCCTGGATGAACGAGGGGTGTGGACCGGGGCATGGAACACTAGGATTAAGTTAAAAAGGGCCGGCAACACGGTTGCACATGTCCCAGGTAGTGCTTTCCTGGGAAGGGATAGGATCCTGGTGTTCTATCCAGGCCAACCCTGTCGTTGTTTTAGATGTGGGTGCCCAAAACACTTGAGTGCAGACTGCATGGTGGTGCGGTGCATCAAGTGCAACAAATTTGGGCACTCAGGGGAGTCTTGTGGCCTGATCTGCTGCAACCTCTGTGGTCAAATGGGGCATCCATTTAGTAGATGCCCCAGGGCGTACAGGGGAGAAGCAGCAGCAGGCAGTAGATCGGGTGGTAATGCTGCTCCACCTCCAGCTGGGCGGAGATCTGGAGGGGAGGGGCAGAGTAATGTGTCTGGGCAGGGGGGGCAGGAGGAACCCCGGACTCAGAAGGAACCTAAGGTGCCCCAGAAAGAGAAGGGGATTCAGTCTACGGATGTAGCCCGGGCTCCTGATAGTATAGTTCAAGCTTCTATAAGTAAGGTTGGGTCCGTGATGCCTTCTGAGTCTCTCCCTTCAGGGGGAATGGTGCAGGGATCTTGTCCCCCAGTTCCTGGTCCCTCTCCCCTTCCTCGGAGGCAGCGATCTGGTGGTCGTTTAGCTGCCACCTCCTCATCTGATTCCTCAGCGGGTGAGAGCCAGACCGGGGAGGAGGAGATGGAGGTGTCAGTAAAGGGCGCTCAGAAGCGTCCTAAAGAGTTATCAGATGAGGAAGGTGAGGTAACCTGGGTAACGGTCAAGAAGAAGCATAGTAAAAAGAAGAAGAAAAGGGTCCCACTATCTGGGGTGGAGTCTAGGTCCTCACCAGGGCCTAGCAACAGGGGTGAAGCTCATCTTCTAGATTTTTCCTCAGGGGATGAGTGTGTTGAAGATATGTAAATATAATTGTACAGTTCCACGGATGTTGTGATTCCAAGTGATATGATTATTTTATGAGTGGAATGTAACTGATGTTGTTTTTGTAAAGTTTTGATTTCTTGGATGTTTTGGTAGCAGAAAATCATTAAAAAAAATATCCACCTATATAGCTAGCTATCTTGCTCTTTTTTAATAGAGCTTGCAGTCAGTTGTAGGAGATTTTGCGTGCTGCCTGCGTGCCCTGACCGCAGTATACACCGTTATATCCACCTATATAGCTAGCTATATTGCTCTTTTTAAATAGAGCTTGCAGTCAGTTGTAGGAGATTGTGCGTGCTGTCTGCGTGCCCTGACCGCAGAATACACCACTATATCCACCTATATAGCTAGCTATATTGCTCTTTTTAAATAGAGCTTTCAGTCAGTGTTAGGAGCTTGTGTGTGCTGTCTGCGTGCTCTGATCTGTGAGAGCTTCCAGAGTGGTGGAGGAGGAGAGGGAGCTGATGGCTTCAGTCAGCCCAGGCCAGGGGCCTGTTTCTCAGCCTGAGGAAAGGCGTGGTGCCCTAAAACTCCAGGAGTTTGTTAAGGAGGAGAGGCTGTACTTAGAAAACCAGCTTGACTTGGTTGACTGGTCTTTGAGACAGCCAGGAGAGGATGTAGAGAAATCTGCGGAGAGGAAAAGAGAAGCCAAGAGCTTAATGGTAAAGGCTTCTCGCTGTTACTGTGAAAAAATGAAAGTTTTGGCCGAGCTGAGGAATAGAGGTGACAGATCAGGTATCAGGAAGAGACCAAAATTTAAAGCTGCCATAGATGGACTGAAAAAGCAGTGTAACATGCTTGGTGAGCTTCTGTCAAATCTAATTGAGAGTGCTTCAAGCGAGAAAGACTTTTTATTGAGCATAGAAAAGGTCATGAGAGTGGCATGTGATGGAGGCTCTCAAGCGGTAAGACGCCGCAAACAGCCCTCTATGGAGGACACCCATGGAGAGACAGATGCAGAGGAAAAGGAGCTGGTAACCCCAACATTGGTGGAGGCCCCAGACGTGAATGAAGCTGTGGTTGCAACCCCGGCCAGGAGTGAGACATCCCCGGTAAAAGGAAGTGCGGAGGAGAACGGAGATGGGAGAAGAAACCCCAAGGCAAAGAATGATGTTCCCGGTGGTACTGCAGAGGGGCCAGGTAAGCCTAAGGGGAACCAGCCTGTGTGTATGGCTGTGACCCCAGGTGGCAGTTTGGGTCCCGGTGATGCAGAAGGGAGACAACATCAGAAGGATAGCAAGGTAAAGAAAGACTTTAAAGAAAAACGAGATAGGATTCCTGTGGTATGGCTAGCAAGACTGGTAGAAGATCCGGACTTACCAAAACGGTCCCCCATGTTCCCGGCCGGTGATTGCATGCAGGGCACGCCTTCAGCTGAGTTGTTGGCTGCCGCTGCTGCAATCTGGACCCAGGGTAAGGGGAAGGGGGTCAAAGGGTGTGGAGGGAGTGGGAAGAGTAAGGACAGCTTGGCCGTCACTGTGGTTGAAGATACAGTGAAGGCTAGCGGCAAAACTCCGGGTGACTTGGTAATGGCGGCCACGACAGTGGAGCGCCGTCTTCCCGCGGGAGGAAGGGCGGTGCTATTGGCTGGGGGACCAATAGGAATGTAATGAGTGCAGGTGACGTGCTTCCGGTAGGAGGGTCTGTTCCTGGTGGGGATGGTTCGAGGCCGGAGGTGAAGATGGCGGAAGTGGAGGTGGACCACGGGGGGCATTTCCGGTCAATGAACCAACCGGATCCCCACACGTTCGAGAATCAGAACGGAACATCGCGGAAACGAAAGGAGTACCGGCACCTGAAAAAATTGACGGACTTTTTTTCCTCCGGTAGCTCTCAAAATGGCGCCCGCGATACCTCACAGCAAAACGAACGGGCCTATACTGATCTGCCTGACGCGGACACCTTGAACACTCAGACACAGGAGAAAGATGTGAACTCCGCAGCTTCACAGGGACCTCAGTCAGCATCCAACAGCCCAGCTAAGTCATGAATGAGGCTAGATGCTACCATCCCAGCCCAGGAGGTAAGGCCTACACTGGACAGTCTCCTCACACAGACACCAGCATCCTCCCCTATTGCGGCCTTCCCCACTACAAATCAGCCTGTGATAGACACCATGTTAAAAGACATGCTGATCTCACTACACAGCTCCCTGCACTCTGACATTGCCTCACTATTCTCAGCGTTCAAGTCTGAAATGGTCAATATGAGTGATAAAGTAACCGTTCTTGAACAGCAGATGGGCACAATGGCTGTCACAGTTAATGATTTAGTGGATGCTCATGACCATACCAGAGAAGAACAACAATGGGTTCGCGCCAAAATGGCGGACCTTGAAGACCGCTCGAGACAAAATAATATAAAAATCAGGGGGATATCCGAAACAATCTTGCCCTCAGATTTACAATCCTATGCTAGAAAGATGATTTCCTCAATCCTGCCTGATCTGCCCCCAGTTGAAACGATCATTGATCGTATTCACCGACTTCTGAAACCGCCTCACTTATCTGTGGAAATCCCATGAGATACCCTCATGAGAATACATTTCTTCCACACTAAAGATATGCTTCTAGCCAAAACCAGAAGAATGGAACATCTTCCTCCACCATACCAAAAACTACAATTCTATGCAGATATATCTCAGTACACGCGCCGGCAATGGCGCCAACTACACACCATTACTAAGCCACTAAATAATCACAAGATTCCATATCAATGGGGATACCCCACCAAGCTCCTGATCAACAGAAATGAAAAGAAATACAGCATCCATACAGTTGAAGAAGGTATAGAGCTTCTCCGTGAATGGGGCATCGTCCCTGACCCGGTATTGCCGACCCAGCAGCTGCATACTAAAAACCAACTCCATGGCTCTTCTGATCCTAGGGTCCACTCCAGCTACTGAATATGAGATTAGTGGTATCACTGCTTAGAAATCCACTGTAACCTCCGTTCCAGTGCCTGCTTGTTGCAGATTGTTCACGAACACTACCCCCACAGATTGCTAGGTAGTTCTAACCCATTACTACCGAGCTCAACCTTTCTTCCTCTCGTCATCTCACCCCCTTCCATTGTTTTTATCTCCTTTTTATTGTTGTTTCAGCTTGTGTTTATTGACTGTCCGTTTATTTCCCCCACCCATCCTTTCCCTGGAGAGCACAGCCCTCAGACCTTTACTGTCTTCCGCACCTGCTCCATCAACCGACCAGTGGATCCATCGTCTCCACAACTTCTTCACCAACAATACCTGACAAGCCGTCAACTGTGAGTACTACTACACCTCTCACGACCCTCATTCACATTTGCACAGGATGCCTACATTTTTGTCTCTCAATGTTAAGGGTCTTAATCACCCAGCCAAGAGGTCGTCTCTGTGGAAAACTTCACTATCTTCTCACTGTGATGTCCTTTGCGTTCAGGAGACGCACTTTAAAACCACAGCAGAACCCACATGTACCAATAAACACTTCCCCAATATTTTTCGAGCCTCGGGGCCTGAAAAAAGAAACGGAGTTTTAATAGCAATAAAAAATACCCTCTCCTTTTCGCTTCACGATAGCCTAGTAGATCCCAATGGCAGATATCTTGCGCTAGATTGCTCTTTGAATAACGTCAGATATACCATTCTGGCCCTATATGCACCCAACAAAAAGCAAATTAACTTCCTCTCCAAGCTTCTGAAGAAGATAAATAAATTTAAACATGGCCAACTCATAATATGTGGAGACTTCAACATAGTCCCGGACATCACCATCAATACCTCCTCTCACACTACTAGACCTGCCTGCCAAATGGGACCCTTCATAAGGAACAATGATCTCTATGACGTATGGAGATGTCACCACACTACAGAAAGAGACTATTCATACTTCTCCCCACGCCATAATTCTTACACACGCATAGATTACTTCTTGGTGGACAAATGGACTTTACCCCGTATATCTGCTTCAGAGATTTCTACCATTACATGGTCCGACCATGCACCGATTATGATAACTGTAGAGGACACTCCGGCCACATCCAAAACCCGGATCTGGAGAGCTAATGCCTCACTTCTTAACTCCCCGCAATATTCTGAACACCTCAAACAAGCTTTGGAGGAGTACTTCTCCCTCAATGCAGAATCTGTTAATGATAGTTTCACACTATGGAACGCTCATAAAGCGTTCATAAGAGGAGTATTTATACAATTGGGAGCTAAAGAGAGGAGGAGGAGATCACAGCGCCTAGACACACTTACTTCGGACATCAAACTCCTGGAAGGCCAAAATCAATCCAACTCTAACCCCTCCACTAAACTTAAATTAGATCACCTTAGGCAAGAATTACGAGCCCAACTACTTGATTCTTACCAAAAAGCACATACATACTTTAGAGCTGCATATTATTCCACTGGTAACAAAGCTGGACGAGCCATGGCTACCAGAATTAAAGGCCACTACTCCAAGACTAAAATTCCTTTTATATTTCACCCCACCACGAAACAAAAAAGTCATAGATCCTTCTGCTATAGCAGACGCATTCAGCCACTACTATGAATCCCTCTACAATTTAAAATCAGATCCCAATACCATACAACCCTCTCCTCAGGCCATAGAGTCCTTTCTCCAAGAAATAAAACTTCCACGACTCTCAAGTGATCAACTTCAATCACTGAATGCAACATTCACACCACAGGAAATTTTTAACACTATTTCTGCCCTGCCATCCAACAAATCTCCGGGCCCAGATGGTCTCACTGGTGAATATTATAAAAAATTTAGCTTGCTCCTCAGTCCATACTTTTCCAGAATATGCAACGACGCTGCCTCCTCCTCCTCTCTACCTCCAGAAATGTTGTCTGCTCTAATTATTACATTGCCGAAGCCGGGGAAGGACCCATCACATCCACAAAATTTTAGGCCAATCTCTCTTCTAAATGTAGACACCAAGATCTACGCTAAACTTATAGCTAACAGACTGATAGACTTAATGCCCCATTTAATACATAGAGACCAATCAGGATTTACCAAGGGGAGACAAGCCTTTGATGCTACCCGTAGAATAATTAATGTAGTACATCATGCTGAACTTACTAAAACGCCTTCTCTGCTTCTATCTTTAGATGCAGAGAAGGAGTTTGATAGAGTACATTGGGAATATATGAAAGCAACCCTACTTAAGTTTGGATTCCAAGATACGATACTCTCCGCAATTTTGGCTCTAAACTCGTCACCATCTGCCCAAGTATATACCTCTGAAATGTTATCTAGACCCTTCCAGATCACTAATGGCACACTCCAAGGGTGCCCCTTATCGCCACTAGTTTTTAACTTAATAATGGAACCCCTGGCCGAACACATTAGAACACATTGCAACATAAAAGGATTCACCATTGGCCAGACAGAACACAAAATTAATTTATTTGCTGATGACGTCATATTGATGATCGCGGATCCCCTTCCTTCCCTGGCTTCGGTACAATCATTATTGAAAAGGTTCGGTCATATTATAAAGTGAATGAACATAAATCCCTTATTTTAGACATGGGTTTGGATGCGACCACTGGCAACCTCCTTAGAAATTTGTTCCCTTACTCTTGGGCTGACACTGGTTTACCCTATCTGGGTATACAAATGACTAGATTCACAAAGTTACTCTTCTCCCGTAACTATCCTGACATCAAACAAACACTACTCCAAGACATGGAAAAGATATCGACAACATGAATTTTCTTGGGCAGGTCGTTTAGCTGCCTTCAAGATGATGGCATTACCTAAACTGTTATATGTCTTTCGTACACTGCCTATACCAGTACCGCTTGCTTATCTTGATTCACTACAATCTGCATTAACACGCTTCCTCTGGCAAGGCAAGAAACCACGATGCAATCATACAAAGCTCATTAAACACAGATCAGTAGGTGGTATGGGACACATAGATATTAAGGATTACTATATTGCTACCATCATATCCCAAACGAAAGAATGGTTTAACACACATGCCAATACCCTGTGGGGAGCTATAGAGAACGCAATTACGCCTGGAACTAATCTATCCACCTGGATTCCACAATTATCTCTATACTCACCTACCATACAAGCCACTGTCAAAACTTGGAGAACACTACACTACACTAACTGGACGAATCTTCCCCTGCGACCCATTCCCATCCCCCTTGAAACACTACAACTACTTACTCCCGACCTTCACATTCCTGTCTGGATATCTGCCATGGCAACTTACACGTCGGAACTTCACTCCCTAATTAAATCCAATTCGCATACACTCACGCAACAACAGTTGGCCACTCATATGACGGACTATCTAACATACGGATAAGACATTGCCTCACTGCTCACCCTTCTTTAGAAAGTTATTTACCACTAAACATTTGGAAGTTCCTCTTCCTTAACGATCATAACTCTAAAGGGATCTCAATAGTATACTCCACCTTACAGGGAAAACACACGTTTTACAAGTCCAAACCCCTTACAGACTGGGAGGCAGACCTTGAAACACAATTCTCAGATTGTCAGTGGCAACAAGCAATTAAGTCCACTTACACATACACTGCTTGCTCCGCACTTTGGGAGCTCGCCCAAAAACTTACAATGAGGTGGTACTTGACACCATATAGAATGGCCAAATTCAACAAACAAGCAACGCATACCTGCTGGAGAGAATGTAACTTGCCTGGGACACTCCTACATATTTTCTGGTCATGCCAGCGTATAAAACAAGTCTGGTCCGAAGTAGAAACACTACTACATGACGTTCTGCACCTACACATTCCACTTACTCATCATCTGGCAATCCTCAATATCCCCATCAACGATATTCCATCAGACCTACGTTTAATCACCACACACACATTCTTTTAGCCACAAAACTCTTAATAGCAAGAAAATGGAAGACAACTGCAGCCCCATCACTGGACGAAATTATCATGGTAGTCCAAACTCACTATACATATGACATTATCCTCTCTAGAGGGAAACACAACCATCATCGCATTAAAACTCTCTGGAATCCCTGGTCGGTATGGTATGACCATTACCGCAATGTTTGATTAACTCTTTGATTCTGGATAATACCACAGCTCTCCGTCCTCTCTTGCTTCTTCCCCTCCTATCCTCCCCCCCCTCCCTTTTTTCCCCCTCCTCTTCTCTTCCCCCCTCTTTCTCTTCAACTCCCTTTCTTCTCCCCCCTCCCACTCCCCTCCCCCCTATATCTATCACCCTTCCCTATCATTATTTCTGTTTATAAGCTGATATTATAGACCGTTATGTACTAAAATGAACATTATATTGTACCTATTATACCTATTCATACCTATTGTACCTATAGTATCGTTTATACCTACTGCTTATTTGCATTGTTGTATGTTCGCTAAACTTAATAAAAACTATTTTGAAAAAAAAAAAAAAATTGTAACAGTTTTAGTCAGAAATGAGAGTCTGCCCCCAGAGGACATTGCAACTTGGTTGGGGAGACATGGCCAATTGCAGTGTCCCCTAAATAAATGTTTGGATGAACGCGGGGTGTGGACTGGGGCATGGAGCACCAGGATCAAGTTAAAAAGGACTGACAATACAGTTGCACATGTTCCGGGTAGTGCCTTCCTGGGAAGGGATAGGATCCTGGTGTTCTATCCAGGCCAGCCCCATCGTTGTTTTAGGTGTGGGTGCCCAACCCACTTGAGCGCAGACTGCACGGTGGTGCGGTGCAGCAAGTGCAATAAATTTGGGCACTCAGGGGAGACTTGTGGTCTGATCTGCTGCAATCTCTGTGGTCAAATGGGGCATCCATTTAGTAGATGCCCCAGGGCGTACAGGGGAGAGGCAGCAGCGGGCAGTAGATCAGGTGGTAATGCTGCTCAGCCCCCAACAGGGAAGAGATCTGGAAGGGAGAGGCAGGGTGATGTTTTTGGGCCGGGGGGCAGGAGGAACCCCAGGCTCAAAAGGTACGTAAGGTGCCACAAAAAGAGAAAGGGGTTCGGTCGGGTAATGTAGCCTGGGCTCCTGATAGTATAGTTCAGGCTTCTACAAGTGAGGTTGGGTCCGTGGTGCCTCCCATGTCTCTCCCTTCTGGGGGTGTGGTGCAGGGATCTTGTCCCCCAGTTCCTGATCCCCCTCCTCTTCCTCAGTGGCATCGATCTGGTGGTCGCTTAGTTGCCATCTCCTCGTCTGATTCCTCAGCGGGTGAGAGCCAGACCGGGGAGGAGGTGATGGAGGTGTCAGTAAAGGGCGCTCAAAAGCGTCCTAAAGAGGTATCGGATGAGGAAGGTGAAGTAACCTGGGTAACGGTTAAAAAGAAGCATAGTAAAAAAAAAGAAGAAAAAGGTCCCACTACCTGAGGTAGAGTCTAGGTTAGCGATGGACGAACTTCTGACGGGACGTTTTGCGAACGCGGACCGCGAAAGGGACGACTGTTCGCGAAACCGAACGTTCGCGGCGGGCCCCATTGACTTCAATGGGAGGCGAACGTTTCAAACCTTTAGGTCGAATTTCCAGCCAAAGGATAATTATTAGCTGGGCAAACATAGTCCCACCACATGGCTAATGACATAATACATGTATGAGGTGAATTTGGGATCGATAACTACAAGCATTCTTTTTTTATATGAAAAATTGTTCTGACAATTCAGGACTGTGGAGCGCATGAAGGCAATGGAGGAGAGGGAAGGTCAGGGACCAGGGTAGGCAAAGATGACGGTGCAGGAGATGATCACCAGCAGCGTGACATACAGCAATGACACCTGCACCGTGATAGAGGCATCTGACAACAGCACCGTGATAGAGGGCACTGACATCAGCAGCGTGACATAAAGCATTAACACCAGCACCGTGACATACAGCATTGACAGCAACACCGTGATAGAGAGCACTGACAGCAGCACCGTGACATACAGCACTGACATCAGAAGCGTGTCATTAAGCACTCACACCAGCACCGTGATATACAGCACTGACAGCAGCACCGTAAGCAGCCCCAGGAGAAAATCAGCACAGCCAGGGATGGTGTGATCCCCTCATAATAAGAACCCCCAGGGGGTGCAAATAGCAGAGAGTGAAGAAGAGGGTGCAGATCGAGAGAATGAGGAGGGTGCAGAAGAGTAAGGCTGAGTGAGCCACTCAACCAAGTCTGGTGCGTCCTTTAAAGTAATTGAACGCACCTTCTGCAACTTCCCACTTTGGCTCAAGGCTGTTGCTCCTGCCCTACCCCTACCACCCCTGCGGAAGGGCCTGCCTCTTCCTCTGCCTGTCATTTTTTAAATCACCCTGTGACAAAACTCTTAGTCCCTATACCGATGAAGGACTGCTGCAGTATAGGGCAGCGGTCAGCAGTGGTGCACCTCAACCCTATCTATTGTGGACCGATACCGGTCCTTACAGAACAGCAGACTGTGCCTCACTCAACCCTATGTACTGTAGCACCCTTCACCAAGTTACCAGTCCTTATAAGGACCTTTGTGGACCAAGTAGGTTGTGTGTGACTGATTAGCAGACTGTACGTCAGTCCCTATACCGCTGAAGGACTGCTGCAGTATAGGGCAGCGGTCAGCAGCGGTGCACCTCAACCCTATGTATTGTGGACCGATAACAGTCCTTATAGAATAGCAGACTGTACCTCACTCAACCCTATGTACTGTAGCACCCTAGACCAAGTTACCAGTCCTTATAGGAACTTTTGTGGACCAAGCAGGTTGTGTGTTAGTGATTAGCAGACTGTACTTCAGTCCCTATACCAATGAAGGACTGCTGCAGTATAAGGCAGCGGTCAGCAGTGGTGCACCTCAACCCTATCTATTGTGGACCGATAGCAGTCCTTACAGAACAGCAGACTGTACCGCACTCAACCCTATGTACTGTAGCACCCTAGACCAAGTTACCAGTCTTTATAAGAACTTTTGTGGACCAAGCAGGTTGTGTGTGACTGATTAGCAGACTGTACGTCAGTCCCTATACCGCTGAAGGACTGCTGCAGTATAGGGCAGCGGTCAGCAGTGGTGCACCTCAACCCTATCTATTGTGGACCAATAGCAGTCCTTACAGAACAGCAGACTGTACCGCACTCAACCCTATGTACTGTAGCACCCTAGACCAAGTTACCAGTCTTTATAAGAACTTTTGTGGACCAAGCAGGTTGTGTGTTAGTGATTAGCAGACTGTACGTCAGTCCCTATACTGCTGAAGGACTGCTGCAGTATAGGGCAGCGGTCAGCAGCGGTGCACCTCAACCCTATGTATTGTGGACCGATAACAGTCCTTATAGAATAGCAGACTGTACCTCACTCAACCCTATGTACTGTAGCACCCTAGACCAAGTTACCAGTCCTTATAAGAACTTTTGTGGACCAAGCAGGTTGTGTGTTAGTGATTAGCAGGCTGTACGTCAGTCCCTATACCAATGAAGGACTACTGCAGTATAAGGCAGCGGTCAGCAGTGGTGCACCTCAACCCTATCTATTGTGGACCGATAACAGTCCTTATAGAATAGCAGACTGTACCTCACTCAACCCTATGCACTGTAGCACCCTAGACCAAGTTACCAGTCCTTATAAGAACTTTTGTGGACCAAGCAGGTTGTGTGTTAGTGATTAGCAGGCTGTACGTCAGTCCCTATACCAATGAAGGACTACTGCAGTATAAGGCAGCGGTCAGCAGTGGTGCACCTCAACCCTATCTATTGTGGACCGATAGCGGTCCTTACAGAACAGCAGACTGTACCGCACTCAACCCTATGTACTGTAGCACCCTAGACCAAGTTACCAGTCTTTATAAGAACTTTTGTGGACCAAGCAGGTTGTGTGTTAGTGATTAGCAGACTGTACGTCAGTCCCTATACCAATGAAGGACTACTGCAGTATAAGGCAGCGGTCAGCAGTGGTGCACCTCAACCCTATCTATTGTGGACCGATAGCGGTCCTTACAGAACAGCAGACTGTACCGCACTCAACCCTATGTACTGTAGCACCCTTCACCAAGTTACCAGTCTTTATAAGGACCTTTGTGGACCAAGTAGGTTGTGTGTGACTGATTAGCAGACTGTACGTCAGTCCATATACCGCTGAAGGACTGCTGCAGTATAGGGCAGCGGTTAGCAGCGGTGCACCTCAACCCTATGTATTGTGGACCGATAACAGTCCTTATAGAATAGCAGACTGTACCTCACTCAACCCTATGTACTGTAGCACCCTAGACCAAGTTACCAGTCCTTATAGGAACTTTTGTGGACCAAGCAGGTTGTGTGTTAGTGATAAGCAGACTGTACTTCAGTCCCTATACCAATGAAGGACTGCTGCAGTATAAGGCAGCGGTCAGCAGTGGTGCACCTCAACCCTATCTATTGTGGACCGATAGCAGTCCTTACAGAACAGCAGACTGTACCGCATTCAACCCTATGTACTGTAGCACCCTAGACCAAGTTACAAGTCTTTATAAGAACTTTTGTGGACCAAGCAGGTTGTGTGTTAGTGATTAGCAGACTGTACGTCAGTCCCTATACCGCTGAAGGACTGCTGCAGTATACTGCAGCGGTCAGCAGCGGTGCACCTCAACCCTATGTATTGTGGACCGATAACAGTCCTTATAGAATAGCATACTGTACCTCACTCAACCCTATGTACTGTAGCACCCTAGACCAAGTTACCAGTCCTTATAGGAACTTTTGTGGACCAAGCAGGTTGTGTGTTAGTGATTAGCAGACTGTACTTCAGTCCCTATACCAATGAAGGACTGCTGCAGTATAAGACAGCGGTCAGCAGTGGTGCACCTCAACCCTATCTATTGTGGACCGATAGCGGTCCTTACAGAACAGCAGACTGTGCCTCACTCAACCCTATGTACTGTAGCACCCTTCACCAAGTTACCAGTCCTTATAAGGACCTTTGTGGACCAAGTAGGTTGTGTGTGACTGATTAGCAGACTGTACGTCAGTCCCTATACCGCTGAAGGACTGCTGCAGTATAGGGCAGCGGTCAGCAGCGGTGCACCTCAACCCTATGTATTGTGGACCGATAACAGTCCTTATAGAATAGCAGACTGTACCTCACTCAACCCTATGTACTGTAGCACCCTAGACCAAGTTACCAGTCCTTATAGGAACTTTTGTGGACCAAGCAGGTTGTGTGTTAGTGATTAGCAGACTGTACTTCAGTCCCTATACCAATGAAGGACTGCTGCAGTATAAGGCAGCGGTCAGCAGTGGTGCACCTCAACCCTATCTATTGTGGACCGATAGCGGTCCTTACAGAACAACAGACTGTACCGCACTCAACCCTATGTACTGTAGCACCCTAGACCAAGTTACCAGTCTTTATAAGAACTTTTGTGGACCAAGCAGGTTGTGTGTTAGTGATTAGCAGACTGTACTTCAGTCCCTATACCAATGAAGGACTGCTGCAGTATAAGACAGCGGTCAGCAGTGGTGCACCTCAACCCTATCTATTGTGGACCGATAGCAGTCCTTACAGAACAGCAGACTGTACCGCACTCAACCCTATGTACTGTAGCACCCTAGACAAAGTTACCAGTCTTTATAAGAACTTTTGTGGACCAAGCAGGTTGTGTGTTAGTGATTAGCAGACTGTACGTCAGTCCCTATACCAATGAAGGACTGCTGCAGTATAAGGCAGCGGTCAGCAGTGGTGCACCTCAACCCTATCTATTGTGGACCAATAACAGTCCTTACAGAACAGCAGACTGTACCGCACTCAACCCTATGTACTGTAGCACCCTAGACCAAGTTACCAGTCCTTATAAGAACTTTTGTGGACCAAGCAGGTTGTGTGTTAGTGATAAGCAGACTGTACTTCAGTCCCTATACCAATGAAGGACTGCTGCAGTATAAGACAGCGGTCAGCAGTGGTGCACCTCAACCCTATCTATTGTGGACCGATAGCGGTCCTTACAGAACAGCAGACTGTACCGCACTCTACCCTATGTACTGTAGCACCCTAGACCAATTTACCAGTCCTTATAGGAACTTTTGTGGACCAAGCAGGTTGTGTGTTAGTGATTAGCAGACTGTACTTCAGTCCCTATACCAATGAAGGACTACTGCAGTATAAGGCAGTGGTCAGCAGTGGTGCACTTCAACCCTATCTATTGTGGACCGATAGCGGTCCTTACAGAACAGCAGACTGTACCATACTCAACCCTATGTACTGTAGCACCCTAGACCAAGTTACCAGTCCTTATAGGAACTTTTGTGGACCAAGCAGGTTGTGTGTTAGTGATTAGCAGACTGTACTTCAGTCCCTATACCAATGAAGGACTGCTGCAGTATAAGGCAGCGGTCAGCAGTGGTGCACCTCAACCCTATCTATTGTGGACCGATAGCGGTCCTTACAGAACAGCGGACTGTGCCTCACTCAACCCTATGTACTGTAGCACCCTTCACCAAGTTACCAGTCCTTATAAGGACCTTTGTGGACCAAGTAGGTTGTGTGTGACTGATTAGCAGACTGTACGTCAGTCCCCATACCGCTGAAGGACTGCTGCAGTATAGGGCAGCGGTCAGCAGCGGTGCACCTCAACCCTATGTATTGTGGACCGATAACAGTCCTTATAGAATAGCAGACTGTACCTCACTCAACCCTATGTACTGTAGCACCCTAGACCAAGTTACCAGTCCTTATAGGAACTTTTGTGGACCAAGCAGGTTGTGTGTTAGTGATTAGCAGACTGTACTTCAGTCCCTATACCAATGAAGGACTGCTGCAGTATAAGGCAGCGGTCAGCAGTGGTGCACCTCAACCCTATCTATTGTGGACCGATAGCAGTCCTTACAGAACAGCAGACTGTACCGCACTCAACCCTATGTACTGTAGCACCCTAGACCAAGTTACCAGTCTTTATAAGAACTTTTGTGGACCAAGCAGGTTGTGTGTTAGTGATTAGCAGACTGTACGTCAGTCCCTATACCGCTGAAGGACTGCTGCAGTATAGGGCAGTGGTCAGCAGCGGTGCACCTCAACCCTATGTATTGTGGACCGATAACAGTCCTTATAGAATAGCAGACTGTACCTCACTCAACCCTATGTACTGTAGCACCCTAGACCAAGTTACCAGTCCTTATAGGAACTTTTGTGGACCAAGCAGGTTGTGTGTTAGTGATTAGCAGACTGTACTTCAGTCCCTATACCAATGAAGGACTGCTGCAGTATAAGGCAGCGGTCAGCAGTGGTGCACCTCAACCCTATCTATTGTGGACCGATAGCAGTCCTTACAGAACAGCAGACTGTACCGCACTCTACCCTATGTACTGTAGCACCCTAGACCAAGTTACCAGTCCTTATAGGAACTTTTGTGGACCAAGCAGGTTGTGTGTTAGTGATTAGCAGACTGTACTTCAGTCCCTATACCAATGAAGGACTACTGCAGTATAAGGCAGCGGTCAGCAGTGGTGCACTTCAACCCTATCTATTGTGGACCGATAGCGGTCCTTACAGAACAGCAGACTGTACCATACTCAACCCTATGTACTGTAGCACCCTAGACCAAGTTACCAGTCCTTATAGGAACTTTTGTGGACCAAGCAGGTTGTGTGTTAGTGATTAGCAGACTGTACTTCAGTCCTTATACCAATGAAGGACTGCTGCAGTATAAGACAGCGGTCAGCAGTGGTGCACCTCAACCCTATCTATTGTGGACCGATAGCGGTCCTTACAGAACAGCAGACTGTGCCTCACTCAACCCTATGTACTGTAGCACCCTTCACCAAGTTACCAGTCCTTATAAGGACCTTTGTGGACCAAGTAGGTTGTGTGTGACTGATTAGCAGACTGTACGTCAGTCCCTATACCGCTGAAGGACTGCTGCAGTATAGGGCAGCGGTCAGCAGCGGTGCACCTCAACCCTATGTATTGTGGACCGATAACAGTCCTTATAGAATAGCAGACTGTACCTCACTCAACCCTATGTACTGTAGCACCCTAGACCAAGTTACCAGTCCTTATAGGAACTTTTGTGGACCAAGCAGGTTGTGTGTTAGTGATTAGCAGACTGTACTTCAGTCCCTATACCAATGAAGGACTGCTGCAGTATAAGGCAGCGGTCAGCAGTGGTGCACCTCAACCCTATCTATTGTGGACCGATAGCAGTCCTTACAGAACAGCAGACTGTACCGCACTCAACCCTATGTACTGTAGCACCCTAGACCAAGTTACCAGTCTTTATAAGAACTTTTGTGGACCAAGCAGGTTGTGTGTTAGTGATTAGCAGACTGTACGTCAGTCCCTATACCGCTGAAGGACTGCTGCAGTATAGGGCAGTGGTCAGCAGCGGTGCACCTCAACCCTATGTATTGTGGACCGATAACAGTCCTTATAGAATAGCAGACTGTACCTCACTCAACCCTATGTACTGTAGCACCCTAGACCAAGTTACCAGTCCTTATAGGAACTTTTGTGGACCAAGCAGGTTGTGTGTTAGTGATTAGCAGACTGTACTTCAGTCCCTATACCAATGAAGGACTGCTGCAGTATAAGGCAGCGGTCAGCAGTGGTGCACCTCAACCCTATCTATTGTGGACCGATAGCAGTCCTTACAGAACAGCAGACTGTACCGCACTCAACCCTATGTACTGTAGCACCCTAGACAAAGTTACCAGTCTTTATAAGAACTTTTGTGGACCAAGCAGGTTGTGTGTTAGTGATTAGCAGAATGTACGTCAGTCCCTATACCAATGAAGGACTGTTGCAGTATAAGGCAGCGGTCAGCAGTGGTGCACCTCAACCCTATCTATTGTGGACTGATAGCGGTCCTTACAGAACAGCAGACTGTACCGCACTCAACCCTATGTACTGTAGCACCCTAGACCAAGTTACCAGTCCTTATAAGAACTTTTGTGGACCAAGCAGTTTGTGTGTTAGTGATTAGCAGACTGTACTTCAGTCCCTATACCAATGAAGGACTGCTGCAGTATAAGACAGCGGTCAGCAGTGGTGCACCTCAACCCTATCTATCGTGGACCGATAGCGGTCCTTACAGAACAGCAGACTGTACCGCACTCAAGCCTATGTACTGTAGCACCCTAGACCAAGTTACCAGTCCTTATAGGAACTTTTGTGGACCAAGCAGGTTGTGTGTTAGTGATTAGCAGACTGTACTTCAGTCCCAATACCAATGAAGGACTGCTGCAGTATAAGGCAGCGGTCAGCAGTTGTGCACCTCAACCCTATCTATTGTGGACCAATAACAGTCCTTACAGAACAGCAGACTGTACCGCACTCAACCCTATGTACTGTAGCACCCTAGACCAAGTTACCAGTCTTTATAAGAACTTTTGTGGACCAAGCAGGTTGTGTGTTAGTGATTAGCAGACTGTACGTCAGTCCCTATACCGCTGAAGGACTGCTGCAGTATAGGGCAGCGGTCAGCAGCGGAGCACCTCAACCCTATGTATTGTGGACCGATAACAGTCCTTATAGAATAGCAGACTGTACCTCACTCAACCCTATGTACTGTAGCACCCTAGACCAAGTTACCAGTCTTTATAAGAACTTTTGTGGACCAAGCAGGTTGTGTGTTAGTGATTAGCAGACTGTACGTCAGTCCCTATACCGCTGAGGGACTGCTGCAGTATAGGGCAGCGGTCAGCAGCGGTGCACCTCAACCCTATGTATTGTGGACCGATAACAGTCCTTATAGAATAGCAGACTGTACCTCACTCAACCCTATGTACTGTAGCACCCTAGACCAAGTTACCAGTCCTTATAGGAACTTTTGTGGACCAAGCAGGTTGTGTGTTAGTGATTAGCAGACTGTACTTCAGTCCCTATACCAATGAAGGACTGCTGCAGTATAAGACAGCGGTCAGCAGTGGTGCACCTCAACCCTATCTATTGTGGACCGATAGCAGTCCTTACAGAACAGCAGACTGTACCGCACTCAACCCTATGTACTGTAGCACCCTTGACAAAGTTACCAGTCTTTATAAGAACTTTTGTGGACCAAGCAGGTTGTCTGTTAGTGATTAGCAGACTGTACGTCAGTCCCTATACCAATGAAGGACTGCTGCAGTATAAGGCAGCGGTCAGCAGTGGTGAACCTCAACCCTATCTATTGTGGACTGATAGCGGTCCTTACAGAACAGCAGACTGTACCGCACTCAACCCTATGTACTGTAGCACCCTAGACCAAGTTACCAGTCCTTATAAGAACTTTTGTGGACCAAGCAGGTTGTGTGTTAGTGATTAGCAGACTGTACTTCAGTCCCTATACCAATGAAGGACTGCTGCAGTATAAGGCAGCGGTCAGCAGTGGTGCACCTCAACCCTATCTATTGTGGACCGATAGCGGTCCTTACAGAACAGCAGACTGTACTGCACTCAACCCTATGTACTGTAGCATCCTAGACCAAGTTACCAGTCCTTATAGGAACTTTTGTGGACCAAGCAGGTTGTGTGTTAGTGATTAGCAGACTGTACTTCAGTCCCTATACCAATGAAGGACTGCTGCAGTATAAGGCAGCGGTCAGCAGTGGTGCACCTCAACCCTATCTATTGTGGACCGATAGCGGTCCTTACAGAACAGCAGACTGTACCGCACTCAACCCTATGTACTGTAGCACCCTAGACCAAGTTACCAGACCTTATAGGAACTTTTGTGGACCAAGCAGGTTGTGTGTTAGTGATTAGCAGACTGTACTTCAGTCCCTATACCAATGAAGGACTGCTGCAGTATAAGGCAGCGGTCAGCAGTGGTGCACCTCAACCCTATCTATTGTGGACCGATAGCGGTCCTTACAGAACAGCAGACTGTGCCTCACTCAACCCTATGTACTGTAGCACCCTTCACCAAGTTACCAGTCCTTATAAGGACCTTTGTGGACCAAGTAGGTTGTGTATGACTGATTAGCAGACTGTACGTCAGTCCCTATACCGCTGAAGGACTGCTGCAGTATAGGGCAGCGGTCAGCAGCGGTACACCTCAACCCTATGTATTGTGGACCGATAACAGTCCTTATAGAATAGCAGACTGTACCTCACTCAACCCTATGTACTGTAGCACCCTAGACCAAGTTACCATTCCTTATAGGAACTTTTGTGGACCATGCAGGTTGTGTGTTAGTGATTAGCAGACTGTACTTCAGTCCCTATACCAATGAAGGACTGCTGCAATATAAGGCAGCGGTCAGCAGTGGTGCACCTCAACCCTATGTATTGTGGACCGATAACAGTCCTTATAGAATAGCAGACTGTACCTCACTCAACCCTATGTACTGTAGCACCCTAGACCAAGTTACCAGTCCTTATAGGAACTTTTGTGGACCAAGCAGGTTGTGTGTTAGTGATTAGCAGACTGTACTTCAGTCCCTATACCAATGAAGGACTGCTGCAGTATAAGGCAGCGGTCAGCAGTGGTGCACCTCAACCCTATCTATTGTGGACTGATAGCGGTCCTTACAGAACAGCAGACTGTACTGCACTCAACCCTATGTACTGTAGCACCCTAGACCAAGTTACCAGTCCTTATGAACTTTTGTGGACCAAGCAGGTTGTGTGTTAGTGATTAGCAGACTGTACGTCAGTCCCTATACCAATGAAGGACTGCTGCAGTATAAGGCAGCAGTCAGCAGTGGTGCACCTCAACCCTATGTATTGTGGACCGATAACAGTCCTTATAGAATAGCAGACTGTACCTCACTCAACCCTATGTACTGTAGCACCCTAGACCAAGTTACCAGTCCTTATAGGAACTTTTGTGGACCAAGCAGGTTGTGTGTTAGTGATTAGCAGACTGTTCTTCAGTCCCTATACCAATGAAGGACTGCTGCAGTATAAGGCAGCGGTCAGCAGTGGTGCACCTCAACCCTATCTATTGTGGACCGATAGCAGTCCTTACAGAACAGCAGACTGTACCGCACTCAACCCTATGTACTGTAGCACCCTAGACCAAGTTACCAGTCTTTATAAGAACTTTTGTGGACCAAGCAGGTTGTGTGTTAGTGAATAGCAGACTGTTCGTCAGTCCCTATACCGCTGAAGGACTGCTGCAGTATAGGGCAGCGGTCAGCAGCGGTGCACCTCAACCCTATGTATTGTGGACCGATAGCAGTCCTTATAGAATAGCAGACTGTACCTCACTCAACCCTATGTACTGTAGCACCCTAGACCAAGTTACCAGTCCTTATAGGAACTTTTGTGGACCAAGCAGGTTGTGTGTTAGTGATTAGCAGACTGTACTTCAGTCCCTATACCAATGAAGGACTGCTGCAGTATAAGGCAGCGGTCAGCAGTGGTGCACCTCAACCCTATCTATTGTGGACCGATAGCAGTCCTTACAGAACAGCAGACTGTACCGCACTCAACCCTATGTACTGTAGCACCCTAGACAAAGTTACCAGTCTTTATAAGAACTTTTGTGGACCAAGCAGGTTGTGTGTTAGTGATTAGCAGACTGTACGTCAGTCCCTATACCAATGAAGGACTGTTGCAGTATAAGGCAGCGGTCAGCAGTGGTGCACCTCAACCCTATCTATTGTGGACTGATAGCGGTCCTTACAGAACAGCAGACTGTACCGCACTCAACCCTATGTACTGTAGCACCCTAGACCAAGTTACCAGTCCTTATAAGAACTTTTGTGGACCAAGCAGTTTGTGTGTTAGTGATTAGCAGACTGTACTTCAGTCCCTATACCAATGAAGGACTGCTGCAGTATAAGACAGCGGTCAGCAGTGGTGCACCTCAACCCTATCTATCGTGGACCGATAGCGGTCCTTACAGAACAGCAGATTGTACCGCACTCAACCCTATGTACTGTAGCACCCTAGACCAATTTACCAGTCCTTATAGGAACTTTTGTGGACCAAGCAGGTTGTGTGTTAGTGATTAGCAGACTGTACTTCAGTCCCTATACCAATGAAGGACTGCTGCAGTATAAGGCAGCGGTCAGCAGTGGTGCACCTCAACCCTATCTATTGTGGACCGATAGCGGTCCTTACAGAACAGCAGACTTTACCGCACTCAACCCTATGTACTGTAGCACCCTAGACCAAGTTACCAGTCCTTATAGGAACTTTTGTGGACCAAGCAGGTTGTGTGTTAGTGATTAGCAGACTGTACTTCAGTCCCAATACCAATGAAGGACTGCTGCAGTATAAGGCAGCGGTCAGCAGTGGTGCACCTCAACCCTATCTATTGTGGACCAATAACAGTCCTTACAGAACAGCAGACTGTACCGCACTCAACCCTATGTACTGTAGCACCCTAGACCAAGTTACCAGTCTTTATAAGAACTTTTGTGGACCAAGCAGGTTGTGTGTTAGTGATTAGCAGACTGTACGTCAGTCCCTATACCGCTGAAGGACTGCTGCAGTATAGGGCAGCGGTCAGCAGCGGTGCACCTCAATCCTATGTATTGTGGACCGATAACAGTCCTTATAGAATAGCAGACTGTACCTCACTCAACCCTATGTACTGTAGCACCCTAGACCAAGTTACCAGTCCTTATAGGAACTTTTGTGGACCAAGCAGGTTGTGTGTTAGTGATTAGCAGACTGTACTTCAGTCCCTATACCAATGAAGGACTGCTGCAGTATAAGGCAGCGGTCAGCAGTGGTGCACCTCAACCCTATCTATTGTGGACCGATAGCGGTCCTTACAGAACAGCAGACTGTGCCTCACTCAACCCCATGTACTGTAGCACCCTTCACCAAGTTACCAGTCCTTATAAGGACCTTTGTGGACCAAGTAGGTTGTGTGTGACTGATTAGCAGACTGTACGTCAGTCCCTATACCGCTGAAGGACTGCTGCAGTATAGGGCAGCGGTCAGCAGCGGTGCACCTCAACCCTATGTATTGTGGACCGATAACAGTCCTTATAGAATAGCAGACTGTACCTCACTCAACCCTATGTACTGTAGCACCCTAGACCAAGTTACCAGTCCTTATAGGAACTTTTGTGGACCAAGCAGGTTGTGTGTTAGTGATTAGCAGACTGTACTTCAGTCCCTATACCAATGAAGGACTGCTGCAGTATAAGGCAGCGGTCAGCAGTGGTGCACCTCAACCCTATCTATTGTGGACCGATAGCAGTCCTTACAGAACAGCAGACTGTACCGCACTCAACCCTATGTACTGTAGCACCCTAGACCAAGTTACCAGTCTTTATAAGAACTTTTGTGGACCAAGCAGGTTGTGTGTTAGTGATTAGCAGACTGTACGTCAGTCCCTATACCGCTGAAGGACTGCTGCAGTATAGGGCAGCGGTCAGCAGCGGTGCACCTCAACCCTATGTATTGTGGACCGATAACAGTCCTTATAGAATAGCAGACTGTACCTCACTCAACCCTATGTACTGTAGCACCCTAGACCAAGTTACCAGTCCTTATAGGAACTTTTGTGGACCAAGCAGGTTGTGTGTTAGTGATTAGCAGACTGTACTTCAGTCCCTATACCAATGAAGGACTGCTGCAGTATAAGACAGCGGTCAGCAGTGGTGCACCTCAACCCTATCTATTGTGGACCGATAGCAGTCCTTACAGAACAGCAGACTGTACCGCACTCAACCCTATGTACTGTAGCACCCTAGACAAAGTTACCAGTCTTTATAAGAACTTTTGTGGACCAAGCAGGTTGTGTGTTAGTGATTAGCAGACTGTACGTCAGTCCCTATACCAATGAAGGACTGCTGCAGTATAAGGCAGCGGTCAGCAGTGGTGCACCTCAACCCTATCTATTGTGGACCAATAACAGTCCTTACAGAACAGCAGACTGTACCGCACTCAACCCTATGTACTGTAGCACCCTAGACCAAGTTACCAGTCCTTATAAGAACTTTTGTGGACCAAGCAGGTTGTGTGTTAGTGATAAGCAGACTGTACTTCAGTCCCTATACCAATGAAGGACTGCTGCAGTATAAGACAGCGGTCAGCAGTGGTGCACCTCAACCCTATCTATTGTGGACAGATAGCGGTCCTTACAGAACAGCAGACTGTACCGCACTCAACCCTATGTACTGTAGCACCCTAGACCAATTTACCAGTCCTTATAGGAACTTTTGTGGACCAAGCAGGTTGTGTGTTAGTGATTAGCAGACTGTACTTCAGTCCCTATACCAATGAAGGACTGCTGCAGTATAAGGCAGCGGTCAGCAGTGGTGCACCTCAACCCTATCTATTATGGACCGATAGCGGTCCTTACAGAACAGCAGACTGTACCGCACTCAACCCTATGTACTGTAGCACCCTAGACCAAGTTACCAGTCCTTATAGGAACTTTTGTGGACCAAGCAGGTTGTGTGTTAGTGATTAGCAGACTGTACTTCAGTCCCTATACCAATGAAGGACTGCTGCAGTATAAGGCAGCGGTCAGCAGTGGTGCACCTCAACCCTATCTATTGTGGACCGATAGCGGTCCTTACAGAACAGCAGACTGTGCCTCACTCAACCCTATGTACTGTATCACCCTTCACCAAGTTACCAGTCCTTATAAGGACCTTTGTGGACCAAGTAGGTTGTGTGTGACTGATTAGCAGACTGTACGTCAGTCCCTATACCGCTGAAGGACTGCTGCAGTATAGGGCAGCGGTCAGCAGCGGTACACCTCAACCCTATCTATTGTGGACCGATAGCAGTCCTTACAGAACAGCAGACTGTACCGCACTCAACCCTATGTACTGTAGCACCCTAGACCAAGTTACCAGTCTTTATAAGAACTTTTGTGGACCAAGCAGGTTGTGTGTGACTGATTAGCAGACTGTACGTCAGTCCCTATACCGCTGAAGGACTGCTGCAGTATAGGGCAGCGGTCAGCAGTGGTGCACCTCAACCCTATCTATTGTGGACCAATAGCAGTCCTTACAGAACAGCAGACTGTACCGCACTCAACCCTATGTACTGTAGCACCCTAGACCAAGTTACCAGTCTTTATAAGAACTTTTGTGGACCAAGCAGGTTGTGTGTTAGTGATTAGCAGACTGTACGTCAGTCCCTATACTGCTGAAGGACTGCTGCAGTATAGGGCAGCGGTCAGCAGCGGTGCACCTCAACCCTATGTATTGTGGACCGATAACAGTCCTTATAGAATAGCAGACTGTACCTCACTCAACCCTATGTACTGTAGCACCCTAGACCAAGTTACCAGTCCTTATAAGAACTTTTGTGGACCAAGCAGGTTGTGTGTTAGTGATTAGCAGGCTGTACGTCAGTCCCTATACCAATGAAGGACTACTGCAGTATAAGGCAGCGGTCAGCAGTGGTGCACCTCAACCCTATCTATTGTGGACCGATAACAGTCCTTATAGAATAGCAGACTGTACCTCACTCAACCCTATGCACTGTAGCACCCTAGACCAAGTTACCAGTCCTTATAAGAACTTTTGTGGACCAAGCAGGTTGTGTGTTAGTGATTAGCAGGCTGTACGTCAGTCCCTATACCAATGAAGGACTACTGCAGTATAAGGCAGCGGTCAGCAGTGGTGCACCTCAACCCTATCTATTGTGGACCGATAGCGGTCCTTACAGAACAGCAGACTGTACCGCACTCAACCCTATGTACTGTAGCACCCTAGACCAAGTTACCAGTCTTTATAAGAACTTTTGTGGACCAAGCAGGTTGTGTGTTAGTGATTAGCAGACTGTACGTCAGTCCCTATACCAATGAAGGACTACTGCAGTATAAGGCAGCGGTCAGCAGTGGTGCACCTCAACCCTATCTATTGTGGACCGATAGCGGTCCTTACAGAACAGCAGACTGTACCGCACTCAACCCTATGTACTGTAGCACCCTTCACCAAGTTACCAGTCTTTATAAGGACCTTTGTGGACCAAGTAGGTTGTGTGTGACTGATTAGCAGACTGTACGTCAGTCCATATACCGCTGAAGGACTGCTGCAGTATAGGGCAGCGGTTAGCAGCGGTGCACCTCAACCCTATGTATTGTGGACCGATAACAGTCCTTATAGAATAGCAGACTGTACCTCACTCAACCCTATGTACTGTAGCACCCTAGACCAAGTTACCAGTCCTTATAGGAACTTTTGTGGACCAAGCAGGTTGTGTGTTAGTGATAAGCAGACTGTACTTCAGTCCCTATACCAATGAAGGACTGCTGCAGTATAAGGCAGCGGTCAGCAGTGGTGCACCTCAACCCTATCTATTGTGGACCGATAGCAGTCCTTACAGAACAGCAGACTGTACCGCATTCAACCCTATGTACTGTAGCACCCTAGACCAAGTTACAAGTCTTTATAAGAACTTTTGTGGACCAAGCAGGTTGTGTGTTAGTGATTAGCAGACTGTACGTCAGTCCCTATACCGCTGAAGGACTGCTGCAGTATACTGCAGCGGTCAGCAGCGGTGCACCTCAACCCTATGTATTGTGGACCGATAACAGTCCTTATAGAATAGCATACTGTACCTCACTCAACCCTATGTACTGTAGCACCCTAGACCAAGTTACCAGTCCTTATAGGAACTTTTGTGGACCAAGCAGGTTGTGTGTTAGTGATTAGCAGACTGTACTTCAGTCCCTATACCAATGAAGGACTGCTGCAGTATAAGACAGCGGTCAGCAGTGGTGCACCTCAACCCTATCTATTGTGGACCGATAGCGGTCCTTACAGAACAGCAGACTGTGCCTCACTCAACCCTATGTACTGTAGCACCCTTCACCAAGTTACCAGTCCTTATAAGGACCTTTGTGGACCAAGTAGGTTGTGTGTGACTGATTAGCAGACTGTACGTCAGTCCCTATACCGCTGAAGGACTGCTGCAGTATAGGGCAGCGGTCAGCAGCGGTGCACCTCAACCCTATGTATTGTGGACCGATAACAGTCCTTATAGAATAGCAGACTGTACCTCACTCAACCCTATGTACTGTAGCACCCTAGACCAAGTTACCAGTCCTTATAGGAACTTTTGTGGACCAAGCAGGTTGTGTGTTAGTGATTAGCAGACTGTACTTCAGTCCCTATACCAATGAAGGACTGCTGCAGTATAAGGCAGCGGTCAGCAGTGGTGCACCTCAACCCTATCTATTGTGGACCGATAGCGGTCCTTACAGAACAACAGACTGTACCGCACTCAACCCTATGTACTGTAGCACCCTAGACCAAGTTACCAGTCTTTATAAGAACTTTTGTGGACCAAGCAGGTTGTGTGTTAGTGATTAGCAGACTGTACTTCAGTCCCTATACCAATGAAGGACTGCTGCAGTATAAGACAGCGGTCAGCAGTGGTGCACCTCAACCCTATCTATTGTGGACCGATAGCAGTCCTTACAGAACAGCAGACTGTACCGCACTCAACCCTATGTACTGTAGCACCCTAGACAAAGTTACCAGTCTTTATAAGAACTTTTGTGGACCAAGCAGGTTGTGTGTTAGTGATTAGCAGACTGTACGTCAGTCCCTATACCAATGAAGGACTGCTGCAGTATAAGGCAGCGGTCAGCAGTGGTGCACCTCAACCCTATCTATTGTGGACCAATAACAGTCCTTACAGAACAGCAGACTGTACCGCACTCAACCCTATGTACTGTAGCACCCTAGACCAAGTTACCAGTCCTTATAAGAACTTTTGTGGACCAAGCAGGTTGTGTGTTAGTGATAAGCAGACTGTACTTCAGTCCCTATACCAATGAAGGACTGCTGCAGTATAAGACAGCGGTCAGCAGTGGTGCACCTCAACCCTATCTATTGTGGACCGATAGCGGTCCTTACAGAACAGCAGACTGTACCGCACTCTACCCTATGTACTGTAGCACCCTAGACCAATTTACCAGTCCTTATAGGAACTTTTGTGGACCAAGCAGGTTGTGTGTTAGTGATTAGCAGACTGTACTTCAGTCCCTATACCAATGAAGGACTACTGCAGTATAAGGCAGTGGTCAGCAGTGGTGCACTTCAACCCTATCTATTGTGGACCGATAGCGGTCCTTACAGAACAGCAGACTGTACCATACTCAACCCTATGTACTGTAGCACCCTAGACCAAGTTACCAGTCCTTATAGGAACTTTTGTGGACCAAGCAGGTTGTGTGTTAGTGATTAGCAGACTGTACTTCAGTCCCTATACCAATGAAGGACTGCTGCAGTATAAGGCAGCGGTCAGCAGTGGTGCACCTCAACCCTATCTATTGTGGACCGATAGCGGTCCTTACAGAACAGCGGACTGTGCCTCACTCAACCCTATGTACTGTAGCACCCTTCACCAAGTTACCAGTCCTTATAAGGACCTTTGTGGACCAAGTAGGTTGTGTGTGACTGATTAGCAGACTGTACGTCAGTCCCCATACCGCTGAAGGACTGCTGCAGTATAGGGCAGCGGTCAGCAGCGGTGCACCTCAACCCTATGTATTGTGGACCGATAACAGTCCTTATAGAATAGCAGACTGTACCTCACTCAACCCTATGTACTGTAGCACCCTAGACCAAGTTACCAGTCCTTATAGGAACTTTTGTGGACCAAGCAGGTTGTGTGTTAGTGATTAGCAGACTGTACTTCAGTCCCTATACCAATGAAGGACTGCTGCAGTATAAGGCAGCGGTCAGCAGTGGTGCACCTCAACCCTATCTATTGTGGACCGATAGCAGTCCTTACAGAACAGCAGACTGTACCGCACTCAACCCTATGTACTGTAGCACCCTAGACCAAGTTACCAGTCTTTATAAGAACTTTTGTGGACCAAGCAGGTTGTGTGTTAGTGATTAGCAGACTGTACGTCAGTCCCTATACCGCTGAAGGACTGCTGCAGTATAGGGCAGTGGTCAGCAGTGGTGCACCTCAACCCTATGTATTGTGGACCGATAACAGTCCTTATAGAATAGCAGACTGTACCTCACTCAACCCTATGTACTGTAGCACCCTAGACCAAGTTACCAGTCCTTATAGGAACTTTTGTGGACCAAGCAGGTTGTGTGTTAGTGATTAGCAGACTGTACTTCAGTCCCTATACCAATGAAGGACTGCTGCAGTATAAGGCAGCGGTCAGCAGTGGTGCACCTCAACCCTATCTATTGTGGACCGATAGCAGTCCTTACAGAACAGCAGACTGTACCGCACTCTACCCTATGTACTGTAGCACCCTAGACCAAGTTACCAGTCCTTATAGGAACTTTTGTGGACCAAGCAGGTTGTGTGTTAGTGATTAGCAGACTGTACTTCAGTCCCTATACCAATGAAGGACTACTGCAGTATAAGGCAGCGGTCAGCAGTGGTGCACTTCAACCCTATCTATTGTGGACCGATAGCGGTCCTTACAGAACAGCAGACTGTACCATACTCAACCCTATGTACTGTAGCACCCTAGACCAAGTTACCAGTCCTTATAGGAACTTTTGTGGACCAAGCAGGTTGTGTGTTAGTGATTAGCAGACTGTACTTCAGTCCTTATACCAATGAAGGACTGCTGCAGTATAAGACAGCGGTCAGCAGTGGTGCACCTCAACCCTATCTATTGTGGACCGATAGCGGTCCTTACAGAACAGCAGACTGTGCCTCACTCAACCCTATGTACTGTAGCACCCTTCACCAAGTTACCAGTCCTTATAAGGACCTTTGTGGACCAAGTAGGTTGTGTGTGACTGATTAGCAGACTGTACGTCAGTCCCTATACCGCTGAAGGACTGCTGCAGTATAGGGCAGCGGTCAGCAGCGGTGCACCTCAACCCTATGTATTGTGGACCGATAACAGTCCTTATAGAATAGCAGACTGTACCTCACTCAACCCTATGTACTGTAGCACCCTAGACCAAGTTACCAGTCCTTATAGGAACTTTTGTGGACCAAGCAGGTTGTGTGTTAGTGATTAGCAGACTGTACTTCAGTCCCTATACCAATGAAGGACTGCTGCAGTATAAGGCAGCGGTCAGCAGTGGTGCACCTCAACCCTATCTATTGTGGACCGATAGCAGTCCTTACAGAACAGCAGACTGTACCGCACTCAACCCTATGTACTGTAGCACCCTAGACCAAGTTACCAGTCTTTATAAGAACTTTTGTGGACCAAGCAGGTTGTGTGTTAGTGATTAGCAGACTGTACGTCAGTCCCTATACCGCTGAAGGACTGCTGCAGTATAGGGCAGTGGTCAGCAGCGGTGCACCTCAACCCTATGTATTGTGGACCGATAACAGTCCTTATAGAATAGCAGACTGTACCTCACTCAACCCTATGTACTGTAGCACCCTAGACCAAGTTACCAGTCCTTATAGGAACTTTTGTGGACCAAGCAGGTTGTGTGTTAGTGATTAGCAGACTGTACTTCAGTCCCTATACCAATGAAGGACTGCTGCAGTATAAGGCAGCGGTCAGCAGTGGTGCACCTCAACCCTATCTATTGTGGACCGATAGCAGTCCTTACAGAACAGCAGACTGTACCGCACTCAACCCTATGTACTGTAGCACCCTAGACAAAGTTACCAGTCTTTATAAGAACTTTTGTGGACCAAGCAGGTTGTGTGTTAGTGATTAGCAGAATGTACGTCAGTCCCTATACCAATGAAGGACTGTTGCAGTATAAGGCAGCGGTCAGCAGTGGTGCACCTCAACCCTATCTATTGTGGACTGATAGCGGTCCTTACAGAACAGCAGACTGTACCGCACTCAACCCTATGTACTGTAGCACCCTAGACCAAGTTACCAGTCCTTATAAGAACTTTTGTGGACCAAGCAGTTTGTGTGTTAGTGATTAGCAGACTGTACTTCAGTCCCTATACCAATGAAGGACTGCTGCAGTATAAGACAGCGGTCAGCAGTGGTGCACCTCAACCCTATCTATCGTGGACCGATAGCGGTCCTTACAGAACAGCAGACTGTACCGCACTCAACCCTATGTACTGTAGCACCCTAGACCAATTTACCAGTCCTTATAGGAACTTTTGTGGACCAAGCAGGTTGTGTGTTAGTGATTAGCAGACTTTACTTCAGTCCCTATACCAATGAAGGACTGCTGCAGTATAAGGCAGCGGTCAGCAGTGGTGCACCTCAACCCTATCTATTGTGGACCGATAGCGGTCCTTACAGAACAGCAGACTGTACCGCACTCAAGCCTATGTACTGTAGCACCCTAGACCAAGTTACCAGTCCTTATAGGAACTTTTGTGGACCAAGCAGGTTGTGTGTTAGTGATTAGCAGACTGTACTTCAGTCCCAATACCAATGAAGGACTGCTGCAGTATAAGGCAGCGGTCAGCAGTTGTGCACCTCAACCCTATCTATTGTGGACCAATAACAGTCCTTACAGAACAGCAGACTGTACCGCACTCAACCCTATGTACTGTAGCACCCTAGACCAAGTTACCAGTCTTTATAAGAACTTTTGTGGACCAAGCAGGTTGTGTGTTAGTGATTAGCAGACTGTACGTCAGTCCCTATACCGCTGAAGGACTGCTGCAGTATAGGGCAGCGGTCAGCAGCGGTGCACCTCAACCCTATGTATTGTGGACCGATAACAGTCCTTATAGAATAGCAGACTGTACCTCACTCAACCCTATGTACTGTAGCACCCTAGACCAAGTTACCAGTCTTTATAAGAACTTTTGTGGACCAAGCAGGTTGTGTGTTAGTGATTAGCAGACTGTACGTCAGTCCCTATACCGCTGAGGGACTGCTGCAGTATAGGGCAGCGGTCAGCAGCGGTGCACCTCAACCCTATGTATTGTGGACCGATAACAGTCCTTATAGAATAGCAGACTGTACCTCACTCAACCCTATGTACTGTAGCACCCTAGACCAAGTTACCAGTCCTTATAGGAACTTTTGTGGACCAAGCAGGTTGTGTGTTAGTGATTAGCAGACTGTACTTCAGTCCCTATACCAATGAAGGACTGCTGCAGTATAAGACAGCGGTCAGCAGTGGTGCACCTCAACCCTATCTATTGTGGACCGATAGCAGTCCTTACAGAACAGCAGACTGTACCGCACTCAACCCTATGTACTGTAGCACCCTTGACAAAGTTACCAGTCTTTATAAGAACTTTTGTGGACCAAGCAGGTTGTCTGTTAGTGATTAGCAGACTGTACGTCAGTCCCTATACCAATGAAGGACTGCTGCAGTATAAGGCAGCGGTCAGCAGTGGTGAACCTCAACCCTATCTATTGTGGACTGATAGCGGTCCTTACAGAACAGCAGACTGTACCGCACTCAACCCTATGTACTGTAGCACCCTAGACCAAGTTACCAGTCCTTATAAGAACTTTTGTGGACCAAGCAGGTTGTGTGTTAGTGATTAGCAGACTGTACTTCAGTCCCTATACCAATGAAGGACTGCTGCAGTATAAGGCAGCGGTCAGCAGTGGTGCACCTCAACCCTATCTATTGTGGACCGATAGCGGTCCTTACAGAACAGCAGACTGTACTGCACTCAACCCTATGTACTGTAGCATCCTAGACCAAGTTACCAGTCCTTATAGGAACTTTTGTGGACCAAGCAGGTTGTGTGTTAGTGATTAGCAGACTGTACTTCAGTCCCTATACCAATGAAGGACTGCTGCAGTATAAGGCAGCGGTCAGCAGTGGTGCACCTCAACCCTATCTATTGTGGACCGATAGCGGTCCTTACAGAACAGCAGACTGTACCGCACTCAACCCTATGTACTGTAGCACCCTAGACCAAGTTACCAGACCTTATAGGAACTTTTGTGGACCAAGCAGGTTGTGTGTTAGTGATTAGCAGACTGTACTTCAGTCCCTATACCAATGAAGGACTGCTGCAGTATAAGGCAGCGGTCAGCAGTGGTGCACCTCAACCCTATCTATTGTGGACCGATAGCGGTCCTTACAGAACAGCAGACTGTGCCTCACTCAACCCTATGTACTGTAGCACCCTTCACCAAGTTACCAGTCCTTATAAGGACCTTTGTGGACCAAGTAGGTTGTGTATGACTGATTAGCAGACTGTACGTCAGTCCCTATACCGCTGAAGGACTGCTGCAGTATAGGGCAGCGGTCAGCAGCGGTACACCTCAACCCTATGTATTGTGGACCGATAACAGTCCTTATAGAATAGCAGACTGTACCTCACTCAACCCTATGTACTGTAGCACCCTAGACCAAGTTACCATTCCTTATAGGAACTTTTGTGGACCATGCAGGTTGTGTGTTAGTGATTAGCAGACTGTACTTCAGTCCCTATACCAATGAAGGACTGCTGCAATATAAGGCAGCGGTCAGCAGTGGTGCACCTCAACCCTATGTATTGTGGACCGATAACAGTCCTTATAGAATAGCAGACTGTACCTCACTCAACCCTATGTACTGTAGCACCCTAGACCAAGTTACCAGTCCTTATAGGAACTTTTGTGGACCAAGCAGGTTGTGTGTTAGTGATTAGCAGACTGTACTTCAGTCCCTATACCAATGAAGGACTGCTGCAGTATAAGGCAGCGGTCAGCAGTGGTGCACCTCAACCCTATCTATTGTGGACTGATAGCGGTCCTTACAGAACAGCAGACTGTACTGCACTCAACCCTATGTACTGTAGCACCCTAGACCAAGTTACCAGTCCTTATGAACTTTTGTGGACCAAGCAGGTTGTGTGTTAGTGATTAGCAGACTGTACGTCAGTCCCTATACCAATGAAGGACTGCTGCAGTATAAGGCAGCAGTCAGCAGTGGTGCACCTCAACCCTATGTATTGTGGACCGATAACAGTCCTTATAGAATAGCAGACTGTACCTCACTCAACCCTATGTACTGTAGCACCCTAGACCAAGTTACCAGTCCTTATAGGAACTTTTGTGGACCAAGCAGGTTGTGTGTTAGTGATTAGCAGACTGTTCTTCAGTCCCTATACCAATGAAGGACTGCTGCAGTATAAGGCAGCGGTCAGCAGTGGTGCACCTCAACCCTATCTATTGTGGACCGATAGCAGTCCTTACAGAACAGCAGACTGTACCGCACTCAACCCTATGTACTGTAGCACCCTAGACCAAGTTACCAGTCTTTATAAGAACTTTTGTGGACCAAGCAGGTTGTGTGTTAGTGAATAGCAGACTGTTCGTCAGTCCCTATACCGCTGAAGGACTGCTGCAGTATAGGGCAGCGGTCAGCAGCGGTGCACCTCAACCCTATGTATTGTGGACCGATAGCAGTCCTTATAGAATAGCAGACTGTACCTCACTCAACCCTATGTACTGTAGCACCCTAGACCAAGTTACCAGTCCTTATAGGAACTTTTGTGGACCAAGCAGGTTGTGTGTTAGTGATTAGCAGACTGTACTTCAGTCCCTATACCAATGAAGGACTGCTGCAGTATAAGGCAGCGGTCAGCAGTGGTGCACCTCAACCCTATCTATTGTGGACCGATAGCAGTCCTTACAGAACAGCAGACTGTACCGCACTCAACCCTATGTACTGTAGCACCCTAGACAAAGTTACCAGTCTTTATAAGAACTTTTGTGGACCAAGCAGGTTGTGTGTTAGTGATTAGCAGACTGTACGTCAGTCCCTATACCAATGAAGGACTGTTGCAGTATAAGGCAGCGGTCAGCAGTGGTGCACCTCAACCCTATCTATTGTGGACTGATAGCGGTCCTTACAGAACAGCAGACTGTACCGCACTCAACCCTATGTACTGTAGCACCCTAGACCAAGTTACCAGTCCTTATAAGAACTTTTGTGGACCAAGCAGTTTGTGTGTTAGTGATTAGCAGACTGTACTTCAGTCCCTATACCAATGAAGGACTGCTGCAGTATAAGACAGCGGTCAGCAGTGGTGCACCTCAACCCTATCTATCGTGGACCGATAGCGGTCCTTACAGAACAGCAGATTGTACCGCACTCAACCCTATGTACTGTAGCACCCTAGACCAATTTACCAGTCCTTATAGGAACTTTTGTGGACCAAGCAGGTTGTGTGTTAGTGATTAGCAGACTGTACTTCAGTCCCTATACCAATGAAGGACTGCTGCAGTATAAGGCAGCGGTCAGCAGTGGTGCACCTCAACCCTATCTATTGTGGACCGATAGCGGTCCTTACAGAACAGCAGACTTTACCGCACTCAACCCTATGTACTGTAGCACCCTAGACCAAGTTACCAGTCCTTATAGGAACTTTTGTGGACCAAGCAGGTTGTGTGTTAGTGATTAGCAGACTGTACTTCAGTCCCAATACCAATGAAGGACTGCTGCAGTATAAGGCAGCGGTCAGCAGTGGTGCACCTCAACCCTATCTATTGTGGACCAATAACAGTCCTTACAGAACAGCAGACTGTACCGCACTCAACCCTATGTACTGTAGCACCCTAGACCAAGTTACCAGTCTTTATAAGAACTTTTGTGGACCAAGCAGGTTGTGTGTTAGTGATTAGCAGACTGTACGTCAGTCCCTATACCGCTGAAGGACTGCTGCAGTATAGGGCAGCGGTCAGCAGCGGTGCACCTCAATCCTATGTATTGTGGACCGATAACAGTCCTTATAGAATAGCAGACTGTACCTCACTCAACCCTATGTACTGTAGCACCCTAGACCAAGTTACCAGTCCTTATAGGAACTTTTGTGGACCAAGCAGGTTGTGTGTTAGTGATTAGCAGACTGTACTTCAGTCCCTATACCAATGAAGGACTGCTGCAGTATAAGGCAGCGGTCAGCAGTGGTGCACCTCAACCCTATCTATTGTGGACCGATAGCGGTCCTTACAGAACAGCAGACTGTGCCTCACTCAACCCCATGTACTGTAGCACCCTTCACCAAGTTACCAGTCCTTATAAGGACCTTTGTGGACCAAGTAGGTTGTGTGTGACTGATTAGCAGACTGTACGTCAGTCCCTATACCGCTGAAGGACTGCTGCAGTATAGGGCAGCGGTCAGCAGCGGTGCACCTCAACCCTATGTATTGTGGACCGATAACAGTCCTTATAGAATAGCAGACTGTACCTCACTCAACCCTATGTACTGTAGCACCCTAGACCAAGTTACCAGTCCTTATAGGAACTTTTGTGGACCAAGCAGGTTGTGTGTTAGTGATTAGCAGACTGTACTTCAGTCCCTATACCAATGAAGGACTGCTGCAGTATAAGGCAGCGGTCAGCAGTGGTGCACCTCAACCCTATCTATTGTGGACCGATAGCAGTCCTTACAGAACAGCAGACTGTACCGCACTCAACCCTATGTACTGTAGCACCCTAGACCAAGTTACCAGTCTTTATAAGAACTTTTGTGGACCAAGCAGGTTGTGTGTTAGTGATTAGCAGACTGTACGTCAGTCCCTATACCGCTGAAGGACTGCTGCAGTATAGGGCAGCGGTCAGCAGCGGTGCACCTCAACCCTATGTATTGTGGACCGATAACAGTCCTTATAGAATAGCAGACTGTACCTCACTCAACCCTATGTACTGTAGCACCCTAGACCAAGTTACCAGTCCTTATAGGAACTTTTGTGGACCAAGCAGGTTGTGTGTTAGTGATTAGCAGACTGTACTTCAGTCCCTATACCAATGAAGGACTGCTGCAGTATAAGACAGCGGTCAGCAGTGGTGCACCTCAACCCTATCTATTGTGGACCGATAGCAGTCCTTACAGAACAGCAGACTGTACCGCACTCAACCCTATGTACTGTAGCACCCTAGACAAAGTTACCAGTCTTTATAAGAACTTTTGTGGACCAAGCAGGTTGTGTGTTAGTGATTAGCAGACTGTACGTCAGTCCCTATACCAATGAAGGACTGCTGCAGTATAAGGCAGCGGTCAGCAGTGGTGCACCTCAACCCTATCTATTGTGGACCAATAACAGTCCTTACAGAACAGCAGACTGTACCGCACTCAACCCTATGTACTGTAGCACCCTAGACCAAGTTACCAGTCCTTATAAGAACTTTTGTGGACCAAGCAGGTTGTGTGTTAGTGATAAGCAGACTGTACTTCAGTCCCTATACCAATGAAGGACTGCTGCAGTATAAGACAGCGGTCAGCAGTGGTGCACCTCAACCCTATCTATTGTGGACAGATAGCGGTCCTTACAGAACAGCAGACTGTACCGCACTCAACCCTATGTACTGTAGCACCCTAGACCAATTTACCAGTCCTTATAGGAACTTTTGTGGACCAAGCAGGTTGTGTGTTAGTGATTAGCAGACTGTACTTCAGTCCCTATACCAATGAAGGACTGCTGCAGTATAAGGCAGCGGTCAGCAGTGGTGCACCTCAACCCTATCTATTATGGACCGATAGCGGTCCTTACAGAACAGCAGACTGTACCGCACTCAACCCTATGTACTGTAGCACCCTAGACCAAGTTACCAGTCCTTATAGGAACTTTTGTGGACCAAGCAGGTTGTGTGTTAGTGATTAGCAGACTGTACTTCAGTCCCTATACCAATGAAGGACTGCTGCAGTATAAGGCAGCGGTCAGCAGTGGTGCACCTCAACCCTATCTATTGTGGACCGATAGCGGTCCTTACAGAACAGCAGACTGTGCCTCACTCAACCCTATGTACTGTATCACCCTTCACCAAGTTACCAGTCCTTATAAGGACCTTTGTGGACCAAGTAGGTTGTGTGTGACTGATTAGCAGACTGTACGTCAGTCCCTATACCGCTGAAGGACTGCTGCAGTATAGGGCAGCGGTCAGCAGCGGTACACCTCAACCCTATCTATTGTGGACCGATAGCAGTCCTTACAGAACAGCAGACTGTACCGCACTCAACCCTATGTACTGTAGCACCCTAGACCAAGTTACCAGTCTTTATAAGAACTTTTGTGGACCAAGCAGGTTGTGTGTGACTGATTAGCAGACTGTACGTCAGTCCCTATACCGCTGAAGGACTGCTGCAGTATAGGGCAGCGGTCAGCAGTGGTGCACCTCAACCCTATCTATTGTGGACCAATAGCAGTCCTTACAGAACAGCAGACTGTACCGCACTCAACCCTATGTACTGTAGCACCCTAGACCAAGTTACCAGTCTTTATAAGAACTTTTGTGGACCAAGCAGGTTGTGTGTTAGTGATTAGCAGACTGTACGTCAGTCCCTATACTGCTGAAGGACTGCTGCAGTATAGGGCAGCGGTCAGCAGCGGTGCACCTCAACCCTATGTATTGTGGACCGATAACAGTCCTTATAGAATAGCAGACTGTACCTCACTCAACCCTATGTACTGTAGCACCCTAGACCAAGTTACCAGTCCTTATAAGAACTTTTGTGGACCAAGCAGGTTGTGTGTTAGTGATTAGCAGGCTGTACGTCAGTCCCTATACCAATGAAGGACTACTGCAGTATAAGGCAGCGGTCAGCAGTGGTGCACCTCAACCCTATCTATTGTGGACCGATAACAGTCCTTATAGAATAGCAGACTGTACCTCACTCAACCCTATGCACTGTAGCACCCTAGACCAAGTTACCAGTCCTTATAAGAACTTTTGTGGACCAAGCAGGTTGTGTGTTAGTGATTAGCAGGCTGTACGTCAGTCCCTATACCAATGAAGGACTACTGCAGTATAAGGCAGCGGTCAGCAGTGGTGCACCTCAACCCTATCTATTGTGGACCGATAGCGGTCCTTACAGAACAGCAGACTGTACCGCACTCAACCCTATGTACTGTAGCACCCTAGACCAAGTTACCAGTCTTTATAAGAACTTTTGTGGACCAAGCAGGTTGTGTGTTAGTGATTAGCAGACTGTACGTCAGTCCCTATACCAATGAAGGACTACTGCAGTATAAGGCAGCGGTCAGCAGTGGTGCACCTCAACCCTATCTATTGTGGACCGATAGCGGTCCTTACAGAACAGCAGACTGTACCGCACTCAACCCTATGTACTGTAGCACCCTTCACCAAGTTACCAGTCTTTATAAGGACCTTTGTGGACCAAGTAGGTTGTGTGTGACTGATTAGCAGACTGTACGTCAGTCCATATACCGCTGAAGGACTGCTGCAGTATAGGGCAGCGGTTAGCAGCGGTGCACCTCAACCCTATGTATTGTGGACCGATAACAGTCCTTATAGAATAGCAGACTGTACCTCACTCAACCCTATGTACTGTAGCACCCTAGACCAAGTTACCAGTCCTTATAGGAACTTTTGTGGACCAAGCAGGTTGTGTGTTAGTGATAAGCAGACTGTACTTCAGTCCCTATACCAATGAAGGACTGCTGCAGTATAAGGCAGCGGTCAGCAGTGGTGCACCTCAACCCTATCTATTGTGGACCGATAGCAGTCCTTACAGAACAGCAGACTGTACCGCATTCAACCCTATGTACTGTAGCACCCTAGACCAAGTTACAAGTCTTTATAAGAACTTTTGTGGACCAAGCAGGTTGTGTGTTAGTGATTAGCAGACTGTACGTCAGTCCCTATACCGCTGAAGGACTGCTGCAGTATACTGCAGCGGTCAGCAGCGGTGCACCTCAACCCTATGTATTGTGGACCGATAACAGTCCTTATAGAATAGCATACTGTACCTCACTCAACCCTATGTACTGTAGCACCCTAGACCAAGTTACCAGTCCTTATAGGAACTTTTGTGGACCAAGCAGGTTGTGTGTTAGTGATTAGCAGACTGTACTTCAGTCCCTATACCAATGAAGGACTGCTGCAGTATAAGACAGCGGTCAGCAGTGGTGCACCTCAACCCTATCTATTGTGGACCGATAGCGGTCCTTACAGAACAGCAGACTGTGCCTCACTCAACCCTATGTACTGTAGCACCCTTCACCAAGTTACCAGTCCTTATAAGGACCTTTGTGGACCAAGTAGGTTGTGTGTGACTGATTAGCAGACTGTACGTCAGTCCCTATACCGCTGAAGGACTGCTGCAGTATAGGGCAGCGGTCAGCAGCGGTGCACCTCAACCCTATGTATTGTGGACCGATAACAGTCCTTATAGAATAGCAGACTGTACCTCACTCAACCCTATGTACTGTAGCACCCTAGACCAAGTTACCAGTCCTTATAGGAACTTTTGTGGACCAAGCAGGTTGTGTGTTAGTGATTAGCAGACTGTACTTCAGTCCCTATACCAATGAAGGACTGCTGCAGTATAAGGCAGCGGTCAGCAGTGGTGCACCTCAACCCTATCTATTGTGGACCAATAGCGGTCCTTACAGAACAACAGACTGTACCGCACTCAACCCTATGTACTGTAGCACCCTAGACCAAGTTACCAGTCTTTATAAGAACTTTTGTGGACCAAGCAGGTTGTGTGTTAGTGATTAGCAGACTGTACTTCAGTCCCTATACCAATGAAGGACTGCTGCAGTATAAGACAGCGGTCAGCAGTGGTGCACCTCAACCCTATCTATTGTGGACCGATAGCAGTCCTTACAGAACAGCAGACTGTACCGCACTCAACCCTATGTACTGTAGCACCCTAGACAAAGTTACCAGTCTTTATAAGAACTTTTGTGGACCAAGCAGGTTGTGTGTTAGTGATTAGCAGACTGTACGTCAGTCCCTATACCAATGAAGGACTGCTGCAGTATAAGGCAGCGGTCAGCAGTGGTGCACCTCAACCCTATCTATTGTGGACCAATAACAGTCCTTACAGAACAGCAGACTGTACCGCACTCAACCCTATGTACTGTAGCACCCTAGACCAAGTTACCAGTCCTTATAAGAACTTTTGTGGACCAAGCAGGTTGTGTGTTAGTGATAAGCAGACTGTACTTCAGTCCCTATACCAATGAAGGACTGCTGCAGTATAAGACAGCGGTCAGCAGTGGTGCACCTCAACCCTATCTATTGTGGACCGATAGCGGTCCTTACAGAACAGCAGACTGTACCGCACTCTACCCTATGTACTGTAGCACCCTAGACCAATTTACCAGTCCTTATAGGAACTTTTGTGGACCAAGCAGGTTGTGTGTTAGTGATTAGCAGACTGTACTTCAGTCCCTATACCAATGAAGGACTACTGCAGTATAAGGCAGTGGTCAGCAGTGGTGCACTTCAACCCTATCTATTGTGGACCGATAGCGGTCCTTACAGAACAGCAGACTGTACCATACTCAACCCTATGTACTGTAGCACCCTAGACCAAGTTACCAGTCCTTATAGGAACTTTTGTGGACCAAGCAGGTTGTGTGTTAGTGATTAGCAGACTGTACTTCAGTCCCTATACCAATGAAGGACTGCTGCAGTATAAGGCAGCGGTCAGCAGTGGTGCACCTCAACCCTATCTATTGTGGACCGATAGCGGTCCTTACAGAACAGCGGACTGTGCCTCACTCAACCCTATGTACTGTAGCACCCTTCACCAAGTTACCAGTCCTTATAAGGACCTTTGTGGACCAAGTAGGTTGTGTGTGACTGATTAGCAGACTGTACGTCAGTCCCCATACCGCTGAAGGACTGCTGCAGTATAGGGCAGCGGTCAGCAGCGGTGCACCTCAACCCTATGTATTGTGGACCGATAACAGTCCTTATAGAATAGCAGACTGTACCTCACTCAACCCTATGTACTGTAGCACCCTAGACCAAGTTACCAGTCCTTATAGGAACTTTTGTGGACCAAGCAGGTTGTGTGTTAGTGATTAGCAGACTGTACTTCAGTCCCTATACCAATGAAGGACTGCTGCAGTATAAGGCAGCGGTCAGCAGTGGTGCACCTCAACCCTATCTATTGTGGACCGATAGCAGTCCTTACAGAACAGCAGACTGTACCGCACTCAACCCTATGTACTGTAGCACCCTAGACCAAGTTACCAGTCTTTATAAGAACTTTTGTGGACCAAGCAGGTTGTGTGTTAGTGATTAGCAGACTGTACGTCAGTCCCTATACCGCTGAAGGACTGCTGCAGTATAGGGCAGTGGTCAGCAGCGGTGCACCTCAACCCTATGTATTGTGGACCGATAACAGTCCTTATAGAATAGCAGACTGTACCTCACTCAACCCTATGTACTGTAGCACCCTAGACCAAGTTACCAGTCCTTATAGGAACTTTTGTGGACCAAGCAGGTTGTGTGTTAGTGATTAGCAGACTGTACTTCAGTCCCTATACCAATGAAGGACTGCTGCAGTATAAGGCAGCGGTCAGCAGTGGTGCACCTCAACCCTATCTATTGTGGACCGATAGCAGTCCTTACAGAACAGCAGACTGTACCGCACTCTACCCTATGTACTGTAGCACCCTAGACCAATTTACCAGTCCTTATAGGAACTTTTGTGGACCAAGCAGGTTGTGTGTTAGTGATTAGCAGACTGTACTTCAGTCCCTATACCAATGAAGGACTACTGCAGTATAAGGCAGCGGTCAGCAGTGGTGCACTTCAACCCTATCTATTGTGGACCGATAGCGGTCCTTACAGAACAGCAGACTGTACCATACTCAACCCTATGTACTGTAGCACCCTAGACCAAGTTACCAGTCCTTATAGGAACTTTTGTGGACCAAGCAGGTTGTGTGTTAGTGATTAGCAGACTGTACTTCAGTCCCTATACCAATGAAGGACTGCTGCAGTATAAGACAGCGGTCAGCAGTGGTGCACCTCAACCCTATCTATTGTGGACCGATAGCGGTCCTTACAGAACAGCAGACTGTGCCTCACTCAACCCTATGTACTGTAGCACCCTTCACCAAGTTACCAGTCCTTATAAGGACCTTTGTGGACCAAGTAGGTTGTGTGTGACTGATTAGCAGACTGTACGTCAGTCCCTATACCGCTGAAGGACTGCTGCAGTATAGGGCAGCGGTCAGCAGCGGTGCACCTCAACCCTATGTATTGTGGACCGATAACAGTCCTTATAGAATAGCAGACTGTACCTCACTCAACCCTATGTACTGTAGCACCCTAGACCAAGTTACCAGTCCTTATAGGAACTTTTGTGGACCAAGCAGGTTGTGTGTTAGTGATTAGCAGACTGTACTTCAGTCCCTATACCAATGAAGGACTGCTGCAGTATAAGGCAGCGGTCAGCAGTGGTGCACCTCAACCCTATCTATTGTGGACCGATAGCAGTCCTTACAGAACAGCAGACTGTACCGCACTCAACCCTATGTACTGTAGCACCCTAGACCAAGTTACCAGTCTTTATAAGAACTTTTGTGGACCAAGCAGGTTGTGTGTTAGTGATTAGCAGACTGTACGTCAGTCCCTATACCGCTGAAGGACTGCTGCAGTATAGGGCAGTGGTCAGCAGCGGTGCACCTCAACCCTATGTATTGTGGACCGATAACAGTCCTTATAGAATAGCAGACTGTACCTCACTCAACCCTATGTACTGTAGCACCCTAGACCAAGTTACCAGTCCTTATAGGAACTTTTGTGGACCAAGCAGGTTGTGTGTTAGTGATTAGCAGACTGTACTTCAGTCCCTATACCAATGAAGGACTGCTGCAGTATAAGGCAGCGGTCAGCAGTGGTGCACCTCAACCCTATCTATTGTGGACCGATAGCAGTCCTTACAGAACAGCAGACTGTACCGCACTCAACCCTATGTACTGTAGCACCCTAGACAAAGTTACCAGTCTTTATAAGAACTTTTGTGGACCAAGCAGGTTGTGTGTTAGTGATTAGCAGAATGTACGTCAGTCCCTATACCAATGAAGGACTGTTGCAGTATAAGGCAGCGGTCAGCAGTGGTGCACCTCAACCCTATCTATTGTGGACTGATAGCGGTCCTTACAGAACAGCAGACTGTACCGCACTCAACCCTATGTACTGTAGCACCCTAGACCAAGTTACCAGTCCTTATAAGAACTTTTGTGGACCAAGCAGTTTGTGTGTTAGTGATTAGCAGACTGTACTTCAGTCCCTATACCAATGAAGGACTGCTGCAGTATAAGACAGCGGTCAGCAGTGGTGCACCTCAACCCTATCTATCGTGGACCGATAGCGGTCCTTACAGAACAGCAGACTGTACCGCACTCAACCCTATGTACTGTAGCACCCTAGACCAATTTACCAGTCCTTATAGGAACTTTTGTGGACCAAGCAGGTTGTGTGTTAGTGATTAGCAGACTTTACTTCAGTCCCTATACCAATGAAGGACTGCTGCAGTATAAGGCAGCGGTCAGCAGTGGTGCACCTCAACCCTATCTATTGTGGACCGATAGCGGTCCTTACAGAACAGCAGACTGTACCGCACTCAAGCCTATGTACTGTAGCACCCTAGACCAAGTTACCAGTCCTTATAGGAACTTTTGTGGACCAAGCAGGTTGTGTGTTAGTGATTAGCAGACTGTACTTCAGTCCCAATACCAATGAAGGACTGCTGCAGTATAAGGCAGCGGTCAGCAGTGGTGCACCTCAACCCTATCTATTGTGGACCAATAACAGTCCTTACAGAACAGCAGACTGTACCGCACTCAACCCTATGTACTGTAGCACCCTAGACCAAGTTACCAGTCTTTATAAGAACTTTTGTGGACCAAGCAGGTTGTGTGTTAGTGATTAGCAGACTGTACGTCAGTCCCTATACCGCTGAAGGACTGCTGCAGTATAGGGCAGCGGTCAGCAGCGGAGCACCTCAACCCTATGTATTGTGGACCGATAACAGTCCTTATAGAATAGCAGACTGTACCTCACTCAACCCTATGTACTGTAGCACCCTAGACCAAGTTACCAGTTCTTATAGGAACTTTTGTGGACCAAGCAGGTTGTGTGTTAGTGATTAGCAGACTGTACTTCAGTCCCTATACCAATGAAGGACTGCTGCAGTATAAGACAGCGGTCAGCAGTGGTGCACCTCAACCCTATCTATTGTGGACCGATAGCGGTCCTTACAGAACAGCAGACTGTACCGCACTCAACCCTATGTACTGTAGCACCCTAGACCAAGTTACCAGTCTTTATAAGAACTTTTGTGGACCAAGCAGGTTGTGTGTTAGTGATTAGCAGACTGTACGTCAGTCCCTATACCGCTGAGGGACTGCTGCAGTATAGGGCAGCGGTCAGCAGCGGTGCACCTCAACCCTATGTATTGTGGACCGATAACAGTCCTTATAGAATAGCAGACTGTACCTCACTCAACCCTATGTACTGTAGCACCCTAGACCAAGTTACCAGTCCTTATAGGAACTTTTGTGGACCAAGCAGGTTGTGTGTTAGTGATTAGCAGACTGTACTTCAGTCCCTATACCAATGAAGGACTGCTGCAGTATAAGACAGCGGTCAGCAGTGGTGCACCTCAACCCTATCTATTGTGGACCGATAGCAGTCCTTACAGAACAGCAGACTGTACCGCACTCAACCCTATGTACTGTAGCACCCTTGACAAAGTTACCAGTCTTTATAAGAACTTTTGTGGACCAAGCAGGTTGTCTGTTAGTGATTAGCAGACTGTACGTCAGTCCCTATACCAATGAAGGACTGCTGCAGTATAAGGCAGCGGTCAGCAGTGGTGAACCTCAACCCTATCTATTGTGGACTGATAGCGGTCCTTACAGAACAGCAGACTGTACCGCACTCAACCCTATGTACTGTAGCACCCTAGACCAAGTTACCAGTCCTTATAAGAACTTTTGTGGACCAAGCAGGTTGTGTGTTAGTGATTAGCAGACTGTACTTCAGTCCCTATACCAATGAAGGACTGCTGCAGTATAAGGCAGCGGTCAGCAGTGGTGCACCTCAACCCTATCTATTGTGGACCGATAGCGGTCCTTACAGAACAGCAGACTGTACTGCACTCAACCCTATGTACTGTAGCATCCTAGACCAAGTTACCAGTCCTTATAGGAACTTTTGTGGACCAAGCAGGTTGTGTGTTAGTGATTAGCAGACTGTACTTCAGTCCCTATACCAATGAAGGACTGCTGCAGTATAAGGCAGCGGTCAGCAGTGGTGCACCTCAACCCTATCTATTGTGGACCGATAGCGGTCCTTACAGAACAGCAGACTGTACCGCACTCAACCCTATGTACTGTAGCACCCTAGACCAAGTTACCAGTCCTTATAGGAACTTTTGTGGACCAAGCAGGTTGTGTGTTAGTGATTAGCAGACTGTACTTCAGTCCCTATACCAATGAAGGACTGCTGCAGTATAAGGCAGCGGTCAGCAGTGGTGCACCTCAACCCTATCTATTGTGGACCGATAGCGGTCCTTACAGAACAGCAGACTGTGCCTCACTCAACCCTATGTACTGTAGCACCCTTCACCAAGTTACCAGTCCTTATAAGGACCTTTGTGGACCAAGTAGGTTGTGTATGACTGATTAGCAGACTGTACGTCAGTCCCTATACCGCTGAAGGACTGCTGCAGTATAGGGCAGCGGTCAGCAGCGGTACACCTCAACCCTATGTATTGTGGACCGATAACAGTCCTTATAGAATAGCAGACTGTACCTCACTCAACCCTATGTACTGTAGCACCCTAGACCAAGTTACCATTCCTTATAGGAACTTTTGTGGACCATGCAGGTTGTGTGTTAGTGATTAGCAGACTGTACTTCAGTCCCTATACCAATGAAGGACTGCTGCAATATAAGGCAGCGGTCAGCAGTGGTGCACCTCAACCCTATGTATTGTGGACCGATAACAGTCCTTATAGAATAGCAGACTGTACCTCACTCAACCCTATGTACTGTAGCACCCTAGACCAAGTTACCAGTCCTTATAGGAACTTTTGTGGACCAAGCAGGTTGTGTGTTAGTGATTAGCAGACTGTACTTCAGTCCCTATACCAATGAAGGACTGCTGCAGTATAAGGCAGCGGTCAGCAGTGGTGCACCTCAACCCTATCTATTGTGGACTGATAGCGGTCCTTACAGAACAGCAGACTGTACTGCACTCAACCCTATGTACTGTAGCACCCTAGACCAAGTTACCAGTCCTTATGAACTTTTGTGGACCAAGCAGGTTGTGTGTTAGTGATTAGCAGACTGTACGTCAGTCCCTATACCAATGAAGGACTGCTGCAGTATAAGGCAGCAGTCAGCAGTGGTGCACCTCAACCCTATGTATTGTGGACCGATAACAGTCCTTATAGAATAGCAGACTGTACCTCACTCAACCCTATGTACTGTAGCACCCTAGACCAAGTTACCAGTCCTTATAGGAACTTTTGTGGACCAAGCAGGTTGTGTGTTAGTGATTAGCAGACTGTTCTTCAGTCCCTATACCAATGAAGGACTGCTGCAGTATAAGGCAGCGGTCAGCAGTGGTGCACCTCAACCCTATCTATTGTGGACCGATAGCAGTCCTTACAGAACAGCAGACTGTACCGCACTCAACCCTATGTACTGTAGCACCCTAGACCAAGTTACCAGTCTTTATAAGAACTTTTGTGGACCAAGCAGGTTGTGTGTTAGTGAATAGCAGACTGTTCGTCAGTCCCTATACCGCTGAAGGACTGCTGCAGTATAGGGCAGCGGTCAGCAGCGGTGCACCTCAACCCTATGTATTGTGGACCGATAGCAGTCCTTATAGAATAGCAGACTGTACCTCACTCAACCCTATGTACTGTAGCACCCTAGACCAAGTTACCAATCCTTATAGGAACTTTTGTGGACCAAGCAGGTTGTGTGTTAGTGATTAGCAGACTGTACTTCAGTCCCTATACCAATGAAGGACTGCTGCAGTATAAGGCAGCGGTCAGCAGTGGTGCACCTCAACCCTATCTATTGTGGACCGATAGCAGTCCTTACAGAACAGCAGACTGTACCGCACTCAACCCTATGTACTGTAGCACCCTAGACAAAGTTACCAGTCTTTATAAGAACTTTTGTGGACCAAGCAGGTTGTGTGTTAGTGATTAGCAGACTGTACGTCAGTCCCTATACCAATGAAGGACTGTTGCAGTATAAGGCAGCGGTCAGCAGTGGTGCACCTCAACCCTATCTATTGTGGACTGATAGCGGTCCTTACAGAACAGCAGACTGTACCGCACTCAACCCTATGTACTGTAGCACCCTAGACCAAGTTACCAGTCCTTATAAGAACTTTTGTGGACCAAGCAGTTTGTGTGTTAGTGATTAGCAGACTGTACTTCAGTCCCTATACCAATGAAGGACTGCTGCAGTATAAGACAGCGGTCAGCAGTGGTGCACCTCAACCCTATCTATCGTGGACCGATAGCGGTCCTTACAGAACAGCAGATTGTACCGCACTCAACCCTATGTACTGTAGCACCCTAGACCAATTTACCAGTCCTTATAGGAACTTTTGTGGACCAAGCAGGTTGTGTGTTAGTGATTAGCAGACTGTACTTCAGTCCCTATACCAATGAAGGACTGCTGCAGTATAAGGCAGCGGTCAGCAGTGGTGCACCTCAACCCTATCTATTGTGGACCGATAGCGGTCCTTACAGAACAGCAGACTTTACCGCACTCAACCCTATGTACTGTAGCACCCTAGACCAAGTTACCAGTCCTTATAGGAACTTTTGTGGACCAAGCAGGTTGTGTGTTAGTGATTAGCAGACTGTACTTCAGTCCCAATACCAATGAAGGACTGCTGCAGTATAAGGCAGCGGTCAGCAGTGGTGCACCTCAACCCTATCTATTGTGGACCAATAACAGTCCTTACAGAACAGCAGACTGTACCGCACTCAACCCTATGTACTGTAGCACCCTAGACCAAGTTACCAGTCTTTATAAGAACTTTTGTGGACCAAGCAGGTTGTGTGTTAGTGATTAGCAGACTGTACGTCAGTCCCTATACCGCTGAAGGACTGCTGCAGTATAGGGCAGCGGTCAGCAGCGGTGCACCTCAATCCTATGTATTGTGGACCGATAACAGTCCTTATAGAATAGCAGACTGTACCTCACTCAACCCTATGTACTGTAGCACCCTAGACCAAGTTACCAGTCCTTATAGGAACTTTTGTGGACCAAGCAGGTTGTGTGTTAGTGATTAGCAGACTGTACTTCAGTCCCTATACCAATGAAGGACTGCTGCAGTATAAGGCAGCGGTCAGCAGTGGTGCACCTCAACCCTATCTATTGTGGACCGATAGCGGTCCTTACAGAACAGCAGACTGTGCCTCACTCAACCCTATGTACTGTAGCACCCTTCACCAAGTTACCAGTCCTTATAAGGACCTTTGTGGACCAAGTAGGTTGTGTGTGACTGATTAGCAGACTGTACGTCAGTCCCTATACCGCTGAAGGACTGCTGCAGTATAGGGCAGTGGTCAGCAGCGGTGCACCTCAACCCTATGTATTGTGGACCGATAACAGTCCTTATAGAATAGCAGACTGTACCTCACTCAACCCTATGTACTGTAGCACCCTAGACCAAGTTACCAGTCCTTATAGGAACTTTTGTGGACCAAGCAGGTTGTGTGTTAGTGATTAGCAGACTGTACTTCAGTCCCTATACCAATGAAGGACTGCTGCAGTATAAGGCAGCGGTCAGCAGTGGTGCACCTCAACCCTATCTATTGTGGACCGATAGCAGTCCTTACAGAACAGCAGACTGTACCGCACTCAACCCTATGTACTGTAGCACCCTAGACCAAGTTACCAGTCTTTATAAGAACTTTTGTGGACCAAGCAGGTTGTGTGTTAGTGATTAGCAGACTGTACGTCAGTCCCTATACCGCTGAAGGACTGCTGCAGTATAGGGCAGCGGTCAGCAGCGGTGCACCTCAACCCTATGTATTGTGGACCGATAACAGTCCTTATAGAATAGCAGACTGTACCTCACTCAACCCTATGTACTGTAGCACCCTAGACCAAGTTACCAGTCCTTATAGGAACTTTTGTGGACCAAGCAGGTTGTGTGTTAGTGATTAGCAGACTGTACTTCAGTCCCTATACCAATGAAGGACTGCTGCAGTATAAGACAGCGGTCAGCAGTGGTGCACCTCAACCCTATCTATTGTGGACCGATAGCAGTCCTTACAGAACAGCAGACTGTACCGCACTCAACCCTATGTACTGTAGCACCCTAGACAAAGTTACCAGTCTTTATAAGAACTTTTGTGGACCAAGCAGGTTGTGTGTTAGTGATTAGCAGACTGTACGTCAGTCCCTATACCAATGAAGGACTGCTGCAGTATAAGGCAGCGGTCAGCAGTGGTGCACCTCAACCCTATCTATTGTGGACCAATAACAGTCCTTACAGAACAGCAGACTGTACCGCACTCAACCCTATGTACTGTAGCACCCTAGACCAAGTTACCAGTCCTTATAAGAACTTTTGTGGACCAAGCAGGTTGTGTGTTAGTGATAAGCAGACTGTACTTCAGTCCCTATACCAATGAAGGACTGCTGCAGTATAAGACAGCGGTCAGCAGTGGTGCACCTCAACCCTATCTATTGTGGACAGATAGCGGTCCTTACAGAACAGCAGACTGTACCGCACTCAACCCTATGTACTGTAGCACCCTAGACCAATTTACCAGTCCTTATAGGAACTTTTGTGGACCAAGCAGGTTGTGTGTTAGTGATTAGCAGACTGTACTTCAGTCCCTATACCAATGAAGGACTGCTGCAGTATAAGGCAGCGGTCAGCAGTGGTGCACCTCAACCCTATCTATTATGGACCGATAGCGGTCCTTACAGAACAGCAGACTGTACCGCACTCAACCCTATGTACTGTAGCACCCTAGACCAAGTTACCAGTCCTTATAGGAACTTTTGTGGACCAAGCAGGTTGTGTGTTAGTGATTAGCAGACTGTACTTCAGTCCCTATACCAATGAAGGACTGCTGCAGTATAAGGCAGCGGTCAGCAGTGGTGCACCTCAACCCTATCTATTGTGGACCGATAGCGGTCCTTACAGAACAGCAGACTGTGCCTCACTCAACCCTATGTACTGTATCACCCTTCACCAAGTTACCAGTCCTTATAAGGACCTTTGTGGACCAAGTAGGTTGTGTGTGACTGATTAGCAGACTGTACGTCAGTCCCTATACCGCTGAAGGACTGCTGCAGTATAGGGCAGCGGTCAGCAGCGGTACACCTCAACCCTATGTATTGTGGACCAATAACAGTCCTTATAGAATAGCAGACTGTACCTCACTCAACCCTATGTACTGTAGCACCCTAGACCAAGTTACCATTCCTTATAGGAACTTTTGTGGACCATGCAGGTTGTGTGTTAGTGATTAGCAGACTGTACTTCAGTCCCTATACCAATGAAGGACTGCTGCAGTATAAGGCAGCGGTCAGCAGTGGTGCACCTCAACCCTATCTATTGTGGACCGATAGCAGTCCTTACAGAACAGCAGACTGTACCGCACTCAACCCTATGTAATGTAGCACCCTAGACAAAGTTACCAGTCTTTATAAGAACTTTTGTGGACCAAGCAGGTTGTGTGTTAGTGATTAGCAGACTGTACGTCAGTCCCTATACCAATGAAGGACTGCTGCAGTATAAGGCAGCGGTCAGCAGTGGTGCACCTCAACCCTATCTATTGTGGACTGATAGCGGTCCTTACAGAACAGCAGACTGTACCGCACTCAACCCTATGTACTGTAGCACCCTAGACCAAGTTACCAGTCCTTATAAGAACTTTTGTGGACCAAGCAGGTTGTGTGTTAGTGATTAGCAGACTGTACGTCAGTCCCTATACCAATGAAGGACTGCTGCAGTATAAGGCAGCGGTCAGCAGTGGTGCACCTCAACCCTATCTATTGTGGACCGATAGCGGTCCTTACAGAACAGCAGACTGTACCGCACTCAACCCTATGTACTGTAGCACCCTAGACCAAGTTACCAGTCCTTATAGGAACTTTTGTGGACCAAGCAGGTTGTGTGTTAGTGATTAGCAGACTGTACTTCAGTCCCTATACCAATGAAGGACTGCTGCAGTATAAGGCAGCGGTCAGCAGTGGTGCACCTCAACCCTATCTATTGTGGACCGATAGCGGTCCTTACAGAACAGCAGACTGTACTGCACTCAACCCTATGTACTGTAGCATCCTAGACCAAGTTACCAGTCCTTATAGGAACTTTTGTGGACCAAGCAGGTTGTGTGTTAGTGATTAGCAGACTGTACTTCAGTCCCTATACCAATGAAGGACTGCTGCAGTATAAGGCAGCGGTCAGCAGTGGTGCACCTCAACCCTATCTATTGTGGACCGATAGCGGTCCTTACAGAACAGCAGACTGTACCGCACTCAACCCTATGTACTGTAGCACCCTAGACCAAGTTACCAGTCCTGATAAGAACTTTTGTGGACCAAGCAGGTTGTGTGCTAGTGATTAGCAGACTGTACGTCAGTCCCTTTACCAATGAAGGACTGCTGCAGTATAGGGCAGCAGTCAGCAGTGGTGCACCTAAACCCTATCTATTGTGGACCGATAGCGGTCCTTACAGAACAGCAGACTGTACCTCACTCAACCTTATGTACTGTAGCACCCTAGACAAACCAAGTTACCAGTCCTGATAAAGAGCTTTGTGGAACAAGTGAATTGTGAATGATTAGCAGACTGCAGCAGAAGGGCAGCAGTCAAGTATAATATTCTTTCTATATTTGGAAGAAAGAGTATTATACGTGTACAAGCCTATTACCATACTACTGATACCAGTCCTGAAAAGAACATTTGTGGAACTAATAGTAACAGCAAGTCTTTAAACTGACCCTCACTGCCTGACACACTGCTTCCTTCCTGTCCCTATACAAAGTGGCAATAAAGAGGAGACTGGAACGATTAGTGGTTACTGGAATAGCTCTTTTGTGGACCTGATAGTAACAGCTAATGATGATGATGATGATGATGATGACTAATCTGGCTGTCCCTAAAATAGCAGCAGACACAGCGCTCTGTCCCTTTCTCTAAACTGACAAAAGACACTCAGGCTGCTGCAACAATCAGTAGCACAGCAAACCTATATACACCTAACACCTATACCAGTCCTGAAAAGAACTTTTGTGTACCAAATAGCTAGCGATTTATCTCTCCCTACTCCACACAGCAACCTTTCCCTATAGTGACAGAAGAAAGAATGTAAAATGGCCGCCGGATCGGGTGTATTTATAGGTTAGGGGGAATGTCCAAGTGTCCATGTGCTGTCATGTCTCAATTGGCTGTCCTGTACCCCATGATGGATGTGTCATCATAGGTCAAAGTTCTTTTACACATTAAACACGTAAGTCCGCCGGGGCGAACGACGGCAATAGGCGAGCAAACGAGCGGACCGCGAACGACCAAAATTCGCCCCGAAACGACCGCCGGGCGAACCGTTCGGCCATCACTAGTCTAGGTCCTCATCAGGGCCTAGCAGTAGGGGAGAGACTAAACTTATAGATTTCTCCTCTGGGGATGAGTGTGTTCAAGAAATGTAAAGTATAGTTATGTAGTTCCACAGATGTTGTGGTTTCAAGTGATATGATTTTGTTATAAGTGTAATGTGAATATTACCTGATGTTGTTTTTGTAAAGTTTTGATTTTCTTGTATGTTAGCAGAAAACTATTAAAAAAATATCCACCTATATAGCTAGCTATATTGCTCTTTTTAAATAGAGCTTGCAGTCAGTTGTAGGAGATTGTGCATGCTGTCTGCGTGCCCTGACCGCAGTATACACCGTTATATCCACCTATATAGCTAGCTATCTTGCTCTTTTTAAATAGAGCTGCCAGTCAGCTGTAGGAGATTGTGCGTACTGTCTGCGTGCCCTGACCGCAGAATACACCGTTGTATATCCACCTATATAGCTAGCTATCTTGCTCTTTTTAAAAAGAGCTTGCAGTCAGTTGTAGGAGATTGTGCATGCTGTCTGCGTGCCCTGACCGCAGTATACACCGCTATATCCACCTATATAGCTAGCTATCTTGTTCTTTTTAAATAGAGCTTGCAGTCAGTTGTAGGAGATTGTGCGTGCTGTCTGCATGCCCTGACCGCAGTATACACCGTTATATCCACCTATATAGCTAGCTATCTTGCTCTTTTTAACCACTTCCCGACCAGCGCACGACGATGTACGTCGACAGAATGGCACGGGCAGGCATATTGGCGTACATTTACGTTCAATATCGAATGCCGCCCTGCCATCGGGAGCGCGCCGCCAGCGGCGCGCTCCCGCGCTGGTCGGGACCCCCGTGAGTCTGGTCGCGGGACCCGCGGACTCAATCGCCGCGGGCATCCCCGCGATCGTCTCACGGAGAGGCCGAATGGAGGAAATGCAGAGTAAACAGCATTTCTCCATTCTGCCTAGCAACTAGTGATGCTGATCTCTGCTCCATATGATTGGAGCAGAGATCAGTGTTCACTAAATGAAAGCCAAACCCCCCCCCACAGTTAGTAACACATCCCTAGGAACACTTAACCCCTACACTGCCACCCACTGGTTAACCCCTTCACTGCCAGTGTCATTTACACAGGAATCACTGCATTTATATAGCAGTGATTACTGTATAAATGACAATGGTCCCAAAAATGTGTCAAAAATGTCCGATGGGTCCCCCACAATATCGCAGTCACAATAAAAATCGCTGATCACCGCCATTACTAGTAAAAAAAAAATAATAAAAAATTATTAATAAAAATGCTATAAAACTATCCCTATTTTGTAAACGCTATAACTTTTGCGCAAACCAATCAATAATCGCTTATTGCGATTTTTTTTACCAAAAATATGTAGAAGAATACATATCGGCCTAAACTGAGGGAAAAAAATGTTTTTTTATATATTTTTGGGGGATATTTATTTTAACAAAAAGTAAAAAATAATGCGTTTTTTTCAAAATTGTCGCTCTATTTTTGTTTATAGCGCAAAAAATAAAAACCGCAGGGGTGATCAAATACCACCAAAAGAAAGCTCGATTTGTGGGAAAAAAAGGATGTCAATTTTGTTTGGGAGCCATGTCGCACGACCGCGCAATCGTCAGTTAAAGCGACGCAGTGCCGAATAGCAAAAAGTGGTCTGGTCTTTGACCAGCAAATTGGTCCAGTCTGAAAGTGGTTAAATAGAGCTTGCAGTCAGTTGTAGGAGATTGTGTGTGCTGTTTGCGTGCCCTGACCGCAGTATACACCGCTATATCCACCTATATAGCTAGCTATCTTGCTCTTTTTAAATAGAGCTTGCAGTCAGTTGTAGGAGATTTTGCGTGCTGTCTGCGTGCCCTGACCACAGTATACACCGTTATATACACCTACATAGCTCTTCTCTAATTGAGCCATTTGCCATCTGCAGGAGTGGGTGCTGTGTGTGCCTCCAGCACAATATACACTACCCAATTGCTGGTTTTCCCATCTCCCTTCAGGCCATTACCATGTCTGGAAGGCCAGCAAGGAGAAGCAGACAGGCATGAGCTGATAAAAGATGGCAAGCAGGCTCTGTGTTTAGAGACAACAGTGCTAGTCGTGGACGTGGTGCATCGTCATCATCAGCATGTGGCCATGGGACACGCTTGTCCTTCTTTTCGGCAGCTGGACATGTTGAGCCGCAACATGCCGAAGACTTGGTAGAGTGGATGACCAAGCCCTCTTCATCCTCCTCATCCTCTCTCACCCAGGCTCAGGGTACTAGCAAAGCAGCTGCCAACGCATCGTCTTCCCTCCTTTCAATGTCATCATCAGTGACTTCCCTAGACCCACCACGTCCTCCTAAAGAGTCTCCTGAACTCTTTGAGCACAGTGTTGGATACATGCTCCAGGAGGATGCCCAGTGTTTTGTAGGCTCTGATGATGATACTAAGCTAGAGGAAGGCAGTAGCGTGAGCGCAGAGAGAGGGGATGCTCAAGAAGGACAGCAATCTGGCAGTCATGTTCCACAAGCTGCAGCATACTGCCAGGTTTGCTCCAGCAATAAAGAGGGAGGGGATGATGAGGGCACTGACTCCACGTGGGTGCCTGGTAAGAGAGAGGAGGAGGAGGCACATGTCCAACGAGGCAGGATGCCCTCCGGGGGCCAGCTTAGGGGCAGCACACCGACTGAATCACACCGCAGAGGTCCGCCTGTGCAGGGCGCTGCCTCTGCGTGTTATTCTAAAAGTTCTTTGGTGTGGGCCTTTTTTGAGACGAGTGCATCAGATCTCACCACTGCTATTTGCAACATATGTCTCAAGCGTATCTTGCGTGGCCAAAACATCAGCCGCTTGGGCACCACATGCTTGACCAGACATATGTTGACTTGCCATGCAGCTCATTGGCAAGCGTACCTAAAAGACCCACACCAAAGAACAAAGCAGACCTCTCCTTGCTCCTCATCAGCTGGGATCTCCAACCCCACTAGACCTTCAGTCCTCTCTGAAACCTGCTCTGAGAGGAATGAAGGTGTAGAATTAGGTGTGTTACAGCCAAGTGCTTCCGGGCACTCTGCTAGCAGTACACCCACGTTTGATTATAGCAGGCCAATGTCCCTGCCCCAGCTGCTGGACCACCGAAAGCCATCCACATGCCCAGCGGTTGAATGCTAGCTTGGCTAAATTGCTAGCACTTCAACTGCGGCCTTTTCAGTTGGTAGACTCGGCCCCCTTCCGTGAGTTTGTACAATGTGCGGTTCCTCAGTGGCAGGTCCCCAAACGCCACTTTTTCTCACGGAAGGCGATTCCGGCTCTCTACCGGCATGTGGAAGGCAATGTCCTTGCCTCGCTGGACAGGGCGGTCAGCGGTAAGGTGCATATTACCGCTGACTCATGGTCCAGCAGGCATGGACAGGGACATTACCTGTCTTTCACGGCCCATTGGGTCACTCTTCTGGCAGCTGGGAAGGATGCAGGACAAGGTGCAGTAGTGTTGGAGGTTGTTCGGCCACCACGCCTCCAAAATGCTACTATTGGTTGTGACACACCTCTCTCCTCCACTCCCTCCTCTTCTTCTTCCTCCATGGCCTCCTCCAGTGCTCTGTCCTCAGAACCACCGGTGCTCCATAGGCGTTCCAGGGGCTACGCAAGTACGCAGGAAAAACGATGCCATGCCGTGCTTGTGCTGGTTTGTTTGGGGGACAGGAGCCACATTGGGGCAGATGTTTTGTCAGCTCTGCAGGGGCAGGCCGAGAGGTGGTTGACGCCACGCCAGCTTAAGCCAGGAATGGTGGTTTGCGACAATGGCACCAACCTCCTCTCCGCCCTCCGACAGGGACAACTGACCCATGTGACCTGTGTGGCTCACGTCCTTAACCTGGTGGTGCAGCAGTTCTTGGGCAGGTACCCGGGCTTACAGGATGTCCTGAAGCAGGCCAGGAAAGTCTGTGTGCATTTCCGCCGATCATTTAATGCCTGTGCTCGGCTGGCTGAGCTCCAAAAGGAGTTGAACCTGCCCAAGAACCGCCTTATATATGACATGCCCACCAGGTAGAACTCAACGTTGGCCATGCTTCAGCGGCTGCACATGCAGCAGAGGGCCATCAATGAGTACCTGTGCACCAGGACAGGGTCAGGGGAGCTCAGTTTTTCTCACCACGCCAGTGGGGCTTGATCAGGGATGCATGCACTGTCCTGTCACCATTTGAGGAGGCCACAAGGATGGTGAGCAGTGACAGTGCATGCATCAGTGACACTGTACCTCTTGTCCACCTCTTGGAGCATACGCTGCATGGAATAATGGACAGGGCACTAGAGGCAGGAAGAGGAGGACTTTCTTGCCTCTCAAGGCCCCCTTTATCCAGACAGTGTTCCTCCTATGCCACCCATCACACAGGAAGAGGAGGAGGAGGAGGAGGATGATTGTGTCAGTATGGAGGTGGAGGCTGGCACTCAGCATCAGCAGCAGTAGCAGCAGTCTTGTAGGAATGGTTTACAGTCCCAAGAAACCTGTGGACTTGTACGTGGCTGGGAGGATGTAGCTGCGGATCATGTTGTCCTTAGTGACCCAGAGGACTCCGGACCGAATGCCTCAGCTAACCTACGCTGCATGGCCTCCCTGATCCTGCAAAGACTGCGGAAGGATCCTCGTATTCTTCAGATCAAGGAGAGGGACCATTACTGGCTGGCCACTCTCCTTGATCCACGGTACAAGGGTAAGGTTGCCGACCTTATCTTGCCATCGCAGAGGGAGCAGAGGATGAGATATCTCCGGGAGGCCTTGCAGAAAGGTCTGTGCAACGCGTTCCCAGAGACTGGGAGGTTACAAACTCCTGGTCCTGGACAACGTGTTGCTGAGGCATCGGTCAGAAGGAGCGGTGGAGAAGGTGGCCGTCTGAACGATGCGTTCAGACAATTTTTTAGTCTGCAGCCCCAAGGTATGATTGGTTCCAGCAACCATCGCCAGCGTCTGATTTACATGGTGCAGGAATACCTAGGGGCAAGGTCAGACTTGGACACCTACCCCACCGAAAATCCTCTGGCTTACTGGGTCTTGAGGATGGATCACTGGCCAGAGCTTGCACAGTATGCAATTGAGCTACTGGCCTGTCCTGCATCCAGCGTTCTTTCGGAACGCAACTTCAGTGCTGCTGGTGGCTTTGTTACCGATCACATGGTGCGCCTGTCCACCGACTCAGTTGATCGACTGACCTTCATCAAGATGAATCAGTCTTGGATGCTTATACATCAGCATAAAAACACAACTCCTTTCTCTCTATTCATTTCCCTGAAGAAGTCACGTGACGGTGACGAATGCGCAAGGAAGGAAGCGAGAGAGACACTAGGAAGGACATTGGAACGCACCGTTCGTTACTTTGCTTGTTGCTCTATTACTGCAGTTTTTATTCACTCAGAATGTGAGTACCCTGTCACTATACTTAAATAAAATTCAATTAGTTTAAACTACTACACTATGGGACATTATCTCTTTATCTTGTGAGGCATACCTATCCCAGGAACAGGAGCCAGTTACCTACCTATACTATTAAGGCTGTAACCTCACAGCCGTGAGGCATACCTATCCCAGGAACAGGAGCCAGTGACCTACCTATACTATTAAGGGTGTAACCTCACAGCCGTGAGGTAAGGGCACATCCATCCACGTATTGGATAAATAGGAGGATTAAGTCACTGCACATGTATGCCTGCATGGATCACTGAAGTTCAAATCTAGTGCTTCCCCTTAGAACACAGCACGTCCACCGGACTGAATATCCCAGATTGATTTCTAGCACCTTATTTTTATGTGTTTATCATTTCACCTGCGTTGTAACGTTCTTTTACTGCTAGCACTATTTGCACTTTATAAACACTGCATGCATTTTGTTATATTGGATTGATTGTTATCTGTGTTTTTTCACTTGGCACTTTATAAACACCGCATGGAACATGCATTTTGTTATATTGGATTGATTGATATCTGTGTTTTTTCCACTTGGCATGTCACATGGGATTGTGCTTATGTGATTATTCTCACTGTACACTTCTAGTCATATATTTTGGACTATCACCTTAAGTTATATATTCATTTATTGTCAGCATATTTTATTGCAGTTTTGCACAGCACCCACGATTTGTATGTCTATTGTTTCAGGCATTCATCCATTACTGTGAGCTTTTCTTTGTATGGCACTCTATCAGAATCTATATTTGATTGCCACTCTCTAACATTTATTTTAGTTTAGCACGTACCGAACAAGGATTTGTGCACACCCAGACACATATAATTTTACACTAGCACTTTTTGACCTTTACCCTCTTATCCTTTACCTGTATACTCATCTGTTCCCCTTCCCCCTCCCTGCCGTTCCTTTCCCTTCCCCTTTTTCTTTTCTCCTTCCCTCTCTTTCTCCCCCCTTCCCCCCCCCTCCCTCTCCCCTCCTTTCTTGGATTTCCCCATTTGCGCAACACTAAAACCACTTAATCGATATTGCTCAGGGAGTAGGTGAAGCTCCCTTCAGTGTTTGCAGCATCCCTTTATTCCCCTTGTCAAGGTGGTTGGCGCAGAGGTACTTTATACACTAACCGCCTGTATACTGCTGTTCTGAGTATATAGGGCCTGGGGGCCACACGTATTTCCTTTTTTTAATATGGGCACGGGGTTCCCCTTAATATCCATACAAGACCCAAAGGGGCTGGTAATGGGCAGGGGGGGCTACCCATGCCATTTTTCTCAATGCTTTTCATCCATATTGCCGGAACCAGATATAACATTAAAACCGCAAGCAGTTTTAAATGGTGTTATTTCTGTTAAATGTCATTTTGTGCAGGGACTGTTCCAAACATGGGAAACATGTGGCACTTCACAGGCATACTATAGACACCCCCCAGGCACGATATTTAAAGGAATATTTCACTTTTTTTTTTCACTTTAATCGTCATTAAAATCAGTGCTCCCACCAAAAAGGCCATTTTTAAAAACATTTTAGGCATTGACCCATGTCCCCTGGGGCAGGAGCCAGGTCCCCAAACCCTTTTTAGGACAGTATATTGCATATTAGCCATTAAAATTAGCACTTTTAATTTCAAACGTTCAAGTCCCATAGACAATGGGGTTCTAAAGTTCGTACGAATTTTGGGTCCGTTCGAAAGTCCTGGTGCGAACCGAACCGGGGGGTGTTTGGCTCATCCCTAGTCCTGTATAATTTCAACCTTTATTTCAACGTGAAGCAGGAAAGAGGGAATACAGGCAAAACCCTGCCACAGGATGTTCTATACACGTGATTCTATGTTTTTGAGCTATGTTTTTGAGCTATGTTTTTCAATTTCTGCTAATGTAAGCATTTTCATAGTTATATGATTATTCAGCATATTGAAGTATAATAGGGTTAGATAAAACATATTTCTAAGCATTTTAAACTTAATGAAGATAAAGTTATATTTCTATGCATATTCATAGCTGACATTTAAAGGTATAATACTTAATTTCTCTAACATCTCCCTCCTTTTATACTCATAATGTCACTAATTCAAATATTCAGGTTCTTTGGTTTACCAGGTATTATCATTTAGACAAATAAGTCTTTTGAAAGGTGTGTAAATTCATCTTCATCAGGTTCCGGGTATAGTTCAGTGTTCTGCAAAAGCATAGTCTTAGTTAAAGATGTGTCAATCAGTCTTTGGAGAATTCCTCTAGTACAGGGAATGCAGCAACATCCACACAGCATAAGGACCGTGACTGCCATGAAAACAGAGATGAGCAAACTTTTTGCAAGATCACCCCATTTACCAAACCATTTTTCGAAGAGTCCTGTTAGGGGGTTCTCTACACCAGAGTTCTCAGTTAGTTCCTTGGATAACATTTATAGGCCTTGCAAAGCCTACAAATCAGGTGCCATCATGTATTGTTTGGAATAAAAGTGCAGCAGAAGGTGCTGAACATTTTGCATACCTTGCCCCTTTCTGCCAGCAATATTTCCAATGTTATACGGTTCTGCCACGCTGTCAAAGAGGTGGCGTCCAGTTGTCATGCTATACCTTTGATAGCATCTCTGGTTTAATTCACAAACCTCTGCTGGTTGTAATAGATGTAGCTTATCCAGTCGACGTTCTTATTTGGCTGTGCCCATAGGAAGAGTGAGGTGATTCCTGCTGTTACTTGATTCTGCGTGTTAAACTCCTCATGGAACACGGTTGTCAAATGATCCTGGACACTTAAGTCACTTAAAATAGTGTTTACCTGGTAGTCTCTTCAATTTGTTAGACATAGGAACAATATAAAAGGGAAGCAACAAGCGAGTAAGGGCACAGCTACCCTCCCATCTAGGTGGCAGTCTGGGCCTTAGTTTCTTGTCCCCACACAGCCACCAAACATCAGCCAGTTACCGTTTCTGTTCCTGAAACCATTTTAGTTGGTACTTAATGTCTGTAGTTGATGTTGTAGTTACACAGTATTCAGGAGATAGAGTGCCAACCTTTGTACCATCCTTATCTTTGTTAGAGAAACAAGTACAATTTTCTGGTAGTGCTTGTACTGAGGGGGGTATACTTTGCATTTTAGTCTTAGGGTAGCTCTTTTTCTCATTTACACATTCTGACCCAGTAATATTTTGTGAAAACAGTCTTGTTATACAAGTCAAGTCTATTTCCTTTTCAGGGAGAGTAAAGGTGGTTAGTTGTGGCCTTGGGTTTGTACAAAAATACAATCACTTAACCTCTTTGCTTGGGTTGTGTATCTGACCCATTCTATCCATTCATATTTGTCTCCAAATCCTGTTTCTATACTTAATTGTTCCTTGTAGGTAAAATCTGTTTTAACGAGGAAAGACTAAGTTGAAACAGAGTTGGCTCTGGGGCTGGGGTGTCCTGACTAGGGGTTATAACCTAAATAGTGATTCTCTTTAGTAAGTCAGATATTGTACCATATATAAATTTGTTGTATTGTTTGATTTACAAAATGGGAGCCATTGCTACTGTAAACCAGAGAGGGGATCCCTTGATGTGGAATCACCTCTTTGATTAGTACTTTGACCTGTCAACAATAACTATACAGTACTTAATCTCACATTTGTTCAATTCAATAAAATCCATGCATATTGTGTGAAAGGGATAAGGGGGCTGTGGGAAATGACCCCTTAAGAGTCTCAGGGCACCATGTGCATGGTATCTGTTACAAATCAGACATGTGAGACAAAATCTTTAGAGTAGTTTTGTAAACCCATATGTTGTGTACACCCTGTACCATCCCTCCTTTTGAGTTATGGGCCTGCCCATGACTCAATAACACAGCATACCTGAATAGTGATGTAGATAAATTGAGTTTACCTTCTGTAAATGTGTATATACCATTGAACCATATAACTGGGTACCACCAATGTCGTAGGTGTCAGATCTGTAGGTTGAATAAGAGTAAAAAGAGAAAAACTGAATCCTTTGTCTCTACCAGTACCCAGAAAGAATATCAAATTGAACCCTTTATAACGTGTAGCTCTAAGGGTGTTGTATACCTTTTGCAATGCCCTTGTGGGCTCCAATATATAGGGAGAACCAAGCGAGCTATGCAAGTACGCTTGGGTGAGCATATCACAAATATTAAAAATGGGTATAAATTTCACTCAGTATCCAAACATTATGATTTACATCATGGCCGTAATCCAGCAAACACCCTATTTCTGGGTATAGACAAGTTTAGTGCACATTGGAGGGGGAGCTCCCTGGTGCGTGATTTGTCTAGACTAGAAATGATGTGGATACATAAAACCCGGTGCTATACTCCATACGGTCTCAATGTGGATGTTGACGTGAACGCCTTCATAGACAATAGCTAGACCCTTTTTTATGTGAACCACTTCCGAATTCCTGGGTCGTTCCGTATTCTCGGTCCTGATATGATTAGAGAATTGTGGAATTATCCACCTTTTGACAAATTAGTGAAGTACACTTCGAAGTACACTTTGAAGTATAGCAATTAATTATTGATCTTGTGGGATTTTTTCCATCTATCCGACATCATCCCTTTCGAGGTGATGTGAAGGGTTTATCCCGCTTCAAGTACTGACCAGTAAGACTTGGTTGAGTGGTTCTGGCCACCCTCTGTAATGTTTTAGGTCACCCTGTGAACGAGCTCTGTTTATCTTTTTAGGTGGGTAAAGAGGAGGGCCTATGGTCTCTGTTACCTACATATGGAGATATCATAGAACCCCTGACCTTTGAGGGCTTAGTATCGATTAAAATGTTAGATATTAGGTGATATGAATTAATATTAATATTTGACTGTCCTTTCTTAAGAGGTCTGCCATAATTGGTGAGCGACCCATAATAAATACCAATCAATACCCTCTCTTAAGAGGTCTGCCATAATTGGCGGGCGACCCACAATTAAGTATGTGATTGTGGTCCCCCCCTGCGGGTTTGGGTTAACTAAGCTCACTTGGGGATGGTTTTGTTATTTGTGATGTATGTAGCTTATTTGAGGTTTTTCCCAATGGCCTATGCTATATAAGGCCTAATTGGAATAATGTCCTGTATACGAGAATGTTCCTTTCCTTCTGTATAGAGTTTTATGTAATTTTTAGGTTTAGGTAGTGGCCTGATGGTCTGATGACCTGACAGTGTCCTCTTCTTATGTGGAAAACTTAGGTCGGGGAATGATGGTGGGCCCTCCTATATTCTGGGTGCAGTTATTAGAACTGTGCGTTCGGGTAAGGGGGGTTGATCTTGTCCGATCGTGCTCTCATAAGTGGTAGGTATGAGACCGGATTATACCATCATATATGATCCCATTTAGAGAACAGGCTAGTCCTGATTCTCTAGACTATTATTTAGTGTGGTTTATTTTTAAAGATCTTTTAATTTAATAAAAAAAGATCAAATGAGTACGAACCTATTTGTGAAACGGTTTGTGTCCGATTCCTTACAGCGTTCGAGTTTTTAGCTCATTTTATTTTCTTTTAATGATCAGGGCGAACGTTCAATTTTGCCCATTTCTAAAATGGCTGATTAGGAGCTGTAGCCAGGAGCTTGGAAGTGGGCGGTTACGTTCTGTAGCTAGTGAGTATTTAGGCGGAGGGTCAGCGCGCCGCCCGTACCCCAGGAAGACGTCACTTTTGACGAAACGACGTAGGGTGAGCGGCGTGCTGACGTTACCGCCATTCCCCGTCGACCAGGAAGGACGGGCAGTGATAATAAGAGAGAGCCGGCCGGCTCGTGTTTGTACTTACGCTTGTACTCAACTGGAATTTGTGAGTTTGTTTTACCTTATTTCGTTCGTAATAAATTTTTATGCGGAGTTACGCTATGGGAGCCTTTTTTTCTTGTCTTATCCCAAAATTCGGTGGAATGTGAGACGTTGTAAGAAAGAGATATAAGAGGTGGAGACGCCAGCAAGAACCCATTGAGGAGACCAGGAACGATCGTTTTTTCTTCATGCCTGTATGATCTCCCTAAAAAGAGATCTTGGCAGCTGGTAAGCCTCATTGAAATAGGTGGTGGATAGAACTTCCTCTTTGGGCGCACCTGCTATACATCTAAAGGGTGTTTATAAAGAGTCACTTCAAGGGACTTACTCCATACCTTCGTTCTTCCCCCTCTTTGGACTTTTTATGTGCTTCAAGTTTGATGTTTTTATACACAATTTTTCTTGACAGTATATATTGTTTTAACACTAGAATTTAACACGTCACATTGTTAATGCTGTAATGTATAAGTTTTAGCGCAGCCTTATTTTTTTGGTTTGGGTTTAGTGTGGGTATCTCACATTGGGTTGCAGCAGGAATTTATATTGTTATTATTTACATCATCATTTTTTTTGTTTTCACTGGCTTAGGCCTTGGTTTGAATTAATTGAGATATTGTTTGGACAGCGCTGTTTTCCAAAAAGTTTTTTAGTATATACCATTGACCAGTGTTGACCCTGTAGATAACCACTTTTGATTTTCACCTACTGGTGATCTTGTCTGCAATTCTAATAAGCATGTTTCATCAATAGCTTTCCGTACCTCATCATTTACTTGGAGATCTGTATTGCCTATGTGTTATGTGCATTCCCTAGGGTAATTGGATCTGTTCCTTTTCTATGTGCTGCACATTTACAAATAGCCACTTGTGCTGGTTTTTGTTCATGTTCTAGAAGGGTAAGAATGAGATCTCTATGTGTGATCGGTTTACCTGTGGATGTAATCATACCCCTATTTTTCCATTGCTGGGCAAATATGTGTATAGTAGAGAAAACATATTGGCTGTCAGTATAACTATTTTTTTCCCTTCCCTTAGACTGCAGGCCCTAGACCGGGCTATAATTTCAGTTTGTTGTGCAGAATAGGAACTGGGAAGGGGTCTAGCTTCAATGACCTGGTCATGTGTTACTATAGCATAAGCTGTTTGATTTATCCCTTTATCGTTGTTTCTACAAGACCCATCAACATAAAAGGAAATGTCAGCATCTAGAAAGGGAACATCAGTGAGATCCTTCATAGGGAATACCCTTTCATCGATTTGAGCCATACAATCATGTGGATCCCTGTCACCAAGTGTTGGCATTAGTGTAGCAGGATTTAATGTAGTACACTTCTTGATTGTAATGTGTAGTCATGCATGATAAATGCCTGACTGGAGATAATTAGGAGATTTTGTCTTATGGTAAGATCACTAAAATAACATGTGAGACCTTTAAGTACTATAGGTGGAACAATACCATCAATGCAGATGACCATATGGCCAATGAGGCTGCTACTACAACTTGTACACAGTGGGGCATATTAGTTAAGTAGAATGGAATTAGTTTGTGTTCGTTCCCATAAACCTGAGTGAGAACAGAAGTCATGTACCCCTCTTTACAATCTACAGTCTGATAAAGGGTTTCTGTAATTTGGCAGGCTAAGCACAGTAGAACCCACAATGAGATGCTTTACCTTTGTAAATGCATCCTCTGCTTGCATATTCCATTGGATGGAACATTTGCAGACATTTGTGTACCATAGATGAGATCAGAAAGAGGCGCTACCTCCGTAGCATAGTTAGCTACCCATGCTCTACAAAAATTTACCATGCAAAGAAATTACATTTCTTTTTTTTTACGTGGTTTGGGGGCTTGAAGGGTGGCCTCTTTTCGGATCTCATCCAGATGTCTGCCTTTTTGAGATATAATGTAACCCTGGTATTTCACCTTGTTTTTCAAAAGTTGTAGTTTAGTTTGCTAACCTTGTGACCTTGTTCTGCGAGGAAATGTATCAGAGCCAAGGTGTCAATTTTACATTGTCACTCTAAAGTAGCCATGTTATTTCCTTCCTTATCACAGTACAGGTATCTTAGGAGCACTTCAGTGTTAGTGAGACTCATTAACTGTTTCTCATAGGACCTATCAGGTCCATAGGTCTTTTTGTAGTACATAGTGCAATAGAGGTTCATCTGGACCTTGTACCCTCCCCTCACAGGTTTTTCAATTATTTCTGTCAGGGTTTTTAATCCCTCAGTTTGCAAATCCAAGCTCTATCACTATTGGGGCTCATTATCCACGGCTGTGATTTGTTTTTCACAGAGCCGATGGGCTTTGAGGCCCCCCCTCCACTGGTACAACAGAAATATCAAGAGCAGGCAACATGTCTCTACTTAACTGGACATTTAGTTGAAATTACAATTGTTCACTGAGCCTTTTTACCTGTCTGTGGATCTTCCACAGTAAGGCCTTCAGACACCGCCTCCTGGTGCATGAACCCATTTGCAGATTTTACATATACTACACCTTTTTTCTTTACTCCTGGGGGCATATCCAGCGGGTGTATCTGGGTCTTACGAGCCCAAGTATCACAAAGAAATGTTGCCCATCTACCCTTCACAACCAAGGTTATTTCTGGCTTGGCTTCAGCATGCAAACAATATTCAGCAGTGCACACATCAAAAATTTCAGATTCTTTCTCATCCTTTCCTTCTGCTTCTCTCTCTGCAGACACACTTTTACCATACAGGAAGCACTCCCCCTCATCTTTCCCCCTCATAATCTTGAATGTGTTCCCTGATCTTCTGTTCTGATTCTCAACCACATACACATTATTACCTTCACCTATCATAAACACCTTCCCTTTCTTTACTTTCTTATTTGGTTGGAAGTGCCCCTCAGCATGCCTCGCATAATTGATCAGCTCCTATGGTGTGCAGATCCTATGGTTATTCATGTGTTTGGTAACAAAACTTGATATAGGTGCAAGTAGCCCCTTCAAGATTGCATTCTTTAGCTGTTGCTCATATGCTCATATGATCTGCTGCCGCCGTCTCGAGGCCGCACACCCGGAGCCATGGCTAAGCTCAGTGGTAAGTATGGGGGGGCCTACAACCCCTCCTACCCTGTGCTTTCATAACTAATACTGTGCTATATTGCCAAACATATATATATTTTTGTTCATCCTAGGTACATTGTTACACACATCCACCCCTGAAGAGCGAGCTGGATCTCACGAAACTAGTCGGGTAGTATGATGCCCGTGTACCATGTACTACTTCTACATTTATGTACCAATACTCCTTGTTTATATATTTTTTAATTGGCAACCGTTGATGTTATTTATCCATGTAAACAATTGTACTTGAATAAACCATATACTATATTTACTACTGTTATGTTTACTGGCGGAAACAGTGCCCACTTCATTTAAAGTCCCAGGGCGAATCCTTTGTTGTTTGTTCTTTAGCTGTTGCTCATATGGGCCATCGTTCACTTGATTTACTGGGACTTCTATTCCAGAGTGATTATTGAAAATCTCCCTCATCCTAACAATGAAATGATTCACTTTTCCCTCTTCTCCCAATATACACTGATTTATAATGGACCAGTCGGCTTGACATATCCATCTATTCTCTATCCTTGCTATAAGAACCTTTCTCATGTTTTTTGGAGTGCTGCATCATCCTGAGGCAACACCCCTCCCTGGTTGTTTAATCCACTCCAATCTCCCACTACATGATGCCAGTCAGCTTCCAAGACCTGTCTGGTGACCTGCTCTATTTCCCTCTCATTGAGATGGTAGCTAGCATCCATTCCCATGATACCATCTCTGAATTGAGCTATGTTGACCTTGGTATTGCCATAAGGGGGGTCAGCGGGATGGCTTGTTGCATACCTCTGTCCCATACGGTGGGGGGAATGCAGGTCTGCAATAGGATATAGGGAATTGGGAGCAGGTGGTGAAGTCAGAGAGGGAGCAGCGACTGTCGGTAGGGTTGGGGAGTCCTCTAAAGGGTGTGTAGGGGCTGTCGGGTGCATTTGGTTTGTCACGTTTTTGTTTAGTCAATACTTGCTGAACTAAACTTCAGAGGACGGTCATATTATTGTTCTCCTCTTTGTCTAAAAACAGTCTTTTTATGATTTTGACCTATGATTAGCCTCCTCAAGCCATTTCTTTGCCTGGGGAAGACCTAATTTCTTCTGTTTATTTTACTTTATATGTTTTTGTTATATATACACACACACACACACACACACACATATACATATACACACACATATACATATACACACACACACACACACACATATACATACACACACACACATACATATATAGATACATATGTCGGCACAATTTGTAAGCTTTCTACACTACACAGTATTACACAACAATCCTTATTTAAAAATGCATCAAAATCATACTTTGTTTTCCATATCTTAAGGAGTTTCACATTCTCTTTGTCTGAGATACACATATACTTTGCATCATCATTCAAACCATCAGATTTTCCATGGATCACATGCATTTTAATGTGTACATGGAGTTTTTTGTAAGGTCTTCTCACACTGACACAACATATGCACACAGTATCTTATCACTTTTGCAGCTACTCACAAACTTTCTAGTCGTGACATATCACTTCTAGATTATTGATCTTGTGTCCTGCTAAAATACTGGTGTCTTGTCTTCTTATTAATGTTTCATTCATTTGTAGGGAGCAGAACAGAATTACAAGCAAACGTATTTTCACCTGACTGTTCACTTCACTCCTTATCAAAACATTAATATTTCAGTAAACTGTAGGCAGCATGAACAGAATCACAAAAGAGACTTCATTTATCCTGACTGTTGTTCCCACGCTTTATCAAAACATTAATATTTGTTGATTCAAAAAGGTATTTATATGCCTTCTACAGGGTTTTACACAACATATGAGGCTGATTAAGTACAAGGGCTCGTCAAATGACCTCTATTTGTTACCTGGAAATCTATCAGGGCATACCTTTGTATCAACAGGGGTTAATTTTTTTGATGTAGGAATATTTATGTGCCCCCCACGGGAATTTCTGCAGTTACAAGGCTGTCAGGACCTAGGTCTTTTGTCGACAAATTTCCTTTATCTGCACCCGGGTATTAGAATGGGACCATACTCCTATATCAAAGGTAATTAAACTACGGATGTATCTACTTATTTTCCCTCAGCCTGGATAAAGCAAAATAGAATAGAAACAGATAAACATTCAAACAATCTCTATATTATTTGTATGTAATCAAATCCTTTAATTCATTAAATCTCTAATCACATTTAGGCCTAAAGGTATAATATAATAAATGAAAATATCTTACCTTGCCCCGAGAGCATTCTCTTGTGCTGGTCCGGTAAGTCGCTGCCTGGGAGGCACTAGTTCAGTGAGCCGACCTCTGTTAACGTCAAATTTGAGATGGAGGACTTACAGTTTTGCCGTACGGTAGTCAGTTAACTGGGTTGTTGGCTAGTGCTTTCCAGAAAATTTGGACTTCCAGCTCCTCGAAGGACCAAAATGTTGGAGAATAATCTGCATTCTCAGACCGTCTCTCTATTCAAGTTAAGACATTTTATTTGCATATGCAAGAGAAATGGTTACATGTACGTTCAGGCTTCAAAAATCCATTTCTGACTGTCATAGATTTACATGCTCCTTTTTATCACCCTTAAACCTTCCCCCTTCCTGCTTTTAATGTCCTGATCACATGTACAATTTCAACCTTTATTTCAACGTGAAGCAGGAAGGAGGGAATACAGGCAAAACCCTGCCACAGGATGTTCTATACACGTGATTCTAAACATTTCATTGTTGTGAGCTATGTTTTTCAATTTCTGCTAATGTAAGCATTTTCATAGTTATATGATTATTCAGCATATTGAAGTATAATAGGGTTATACAAAACATATTTCTAAGCATTTTAAACTTAATGAAGATAAAGCTATATTTCTATGCATATACATAGCTGACATTTAAAGGTATAATACATAATTTCTCTAACAGCTGTCTGTACTGCTGGGGGTGTCTGCACTGGTGGGGGGGTCTGCACTGGTGGGGTGTCTGCACTGGGGGGGTGTCTTCACTGGGGGAGTATGCATGGAGGGGGGTTTGTACTGAGGGGGGTCTACACTGGGGGGGTCTCTGCACTGGGGGGTGTCTGCCCTGGGGGGGTGTCTGCACTGTGGGGTCTGCACTGGGTAGGTGTCTGCATGGAGGGGGGTGTCTGCACGGAGGGGGGTGTCTTCACTGGGGGGGTCTGCACTGGGGGGTCTGCACTGGGTGGGTGTCTGCACAGAAGGGGGTGTCTGCACGGGGGGTCTGCACTGGGGGAGTGTCTTTACTGCTGGAGGGGTCTGCACTGGGTGGGTGTCTGCACTGGGGGGTCTGCACTGGGGGGTGTCTGTACTGCTGGGGGGTCTGCACTGGGGTGTCTGCATGGGGGTCTGCACGGAGGGGGAGTGTCTGCACTGGGGGGTCTGCACGTAGGGGGTTGTCTGCACTGGGGGGTCTGCACGGAGGGAGGTGTCTGCACTGGGTGGTGTCTGCACTGGGAGTGTGTCCATACTGCTGGGGGGTCTGTACTGGGGGTCTGCACGGGGGTCTGCATGGAGGGGTGTCTGCACTGGGGGGGGTGTCTGCACGGAGGGGGGTGTCTGTACTGAGAGGAGTCTGCACTGAGGGGGTGTCTGTACTACTCGGGGGTCTGCACTGAGAGGGGTTCTGTAACTGAGGGGGGTCTGCACTGTTGGGGGGGGTCTGCACTGAGGGGGGGTGTCTGTACTGAGGGGGGTCTGCACCTGGGGGTCTGCACTGAGGGAGGTGTCTGTAATGCTGGGGGTGTCTGCACTGAGGTGGAGGCGTCTGTACTGAGGTGGGGGTGTCTGCACCGAGGTGGGGGTGTCTTTACTGAGGTGGGGGTGTCTGTACCAATGGGGGTCTGCACCGGGGTAGAGGGTGTCTGTACTGATGGAGGGATCTGCACTGAAGGGGTGTCTGTACTGGGCGGGAGGTTTATACTGAGGGAGGGGGGTCTATATAGATGGAGGGTGGTCTGTATTGAGGGAGGGGGATCTATACTGCGGCAGAAGGGTCTGTAGTTAGTGGAGGGGGGTCTGTACTGGGGGGGAGACTATAGTTGGTGGGGGGGGGTGACACCAACCCTAGTGACGCCACTGGAAGAGACTTCATTTCCTCCACCATTACTCTCCACTGACGAAGCACTTTCAGACATGGAGCAATGTAAGCTGGGAGCTTACCATGTCGGACCCTCAGGCTTTCCACTGGCCCACCATTCTCCCAGCTTTGCAGAAAAAGCCTAAACCAGGACTAAAAAAAAAAAATCCTCTGCCAGCATGTTACCAAAGTTATGTTTCAAAAACATCAGAGAAAAGAACACCACTGGGTTGACCATACCTAGGCTACCCAGGGCCGTCTTAATAGCATCATGGGCCCCTGGGAAAAGTAATGCTCTGGGGCTCCTACAATGGAGACAGTGCAGGTAAACAGAAATCAAGTAGGTAGGAGGCAGACAAGCGGAGCTTCCCCTTTTGGGTGGAGCTCCGCATTAACTACATGAACAATCATTCTGTACAGCAAAGAAACAGTGGAAAATACTACATACATTAAGTAACAAAGCTGTCCTGTGCATGCAATATATCTGCTAGATGTATGCCTCCCCAGCACTATGGCCCCTGTACACCCCAGCTATACCTCCAGCACTCTGACCCCTCTACACCCTAGATATCCTCCCAGCACTATGACTCCTCTACACCCCAGATATCCCCACAAAACTCTGACCCCTCTACACCCTAGATATCCCCCCAGCACTCTGACTCCTCTAAACCCCAGATATCCCCCATAAACTCTGACCCCTCTACACCCTAGATATCCTCCCAGCACTCTGACCCCTCTACATCCCAGATATCCCCCCAGCACTCTGACCCCTCTACACCCTGGATATCCCCCCCGCACTATGGCCACTCTACACCCCGGATATCCCCCCAGAACTCTGACCCCTCTACACCTCAGATATCCCCCAGCACTCTGTCCCCTCTACACCTCAGATATCCACCAGCACTCTATCCCCTCTACACCCCAGATATCCCCCCAGTACTCTGACCCCTCTACACCCCAGATATCCCCCCAGCACTCTGACCCCTCTACACCCCAGATCGCCCCCCAGCACTCTGAACCCTCTACTCCCTAGATATCCCCCAGCACTCTGTCCCCTCTACACCTCAGATATCCCCCAGCACTCTGTCCCCTCTACACCCCAGATATCCCCCCAGTACTCTGACCTCTCTACACCCCAGATATCCCCCCAGCACTCTGATCCCTCTACACCCCAGATCGCCCCCCATCACTCTGAACCCTCTACTCCCTAGATATCCCCCAGCACTCTGACCCCTCTACATCCCAGATATCCCCCCAGCATTCTGACCCCTCTACACCCCAGGTATCCCCCCAGCACTCTGACCCCTCTACACCCCAGATATCCCCCAGAACTTTGACTCCTCTACACCTCAGTTATCCCCCCAGCACTCTGACCCCTCTACACCCCAGATATCCCTCCAGCACTCTGACCCCTCTACACCCCAGATATCCCCCCAGCCCTCTGACCCCTCTACACCCCAGATAGCCCCCCCAGCACTCTGAACCCTCTACTCCTTAGATATCCCTCCAGCACTCTGACCCCTCTACACCCCTGATATCCCCCCAGCACTCTGAACCCTCTACTCCCTAGATATCCCTCCAGCACTCAAACCCCTCTACATCCTAGATATCCCTCCAGCACTCTGACCCCTCTACACCCCAGATATCCCCCCAGCACTCTGAGCTCTCTAAACCCCAAATTTCCCCCCAGCACTCTGATCCCTCTGCACCCCAGATATGCCCCCAGCACTCTGATCCCTCTACATCCCAGATATGCCCCCAGCACTCTGACCCCTCTACACCCCAGATATCCTCCCAGCACTCTGACCCCTCTACACCCCAGATATCCCCCCAGCACTCTGACGCCTCTACACCCTAGATATCACCCCTAGCACTGTAACCATATACCATAAGATACTCCTTTTATTATGACCCCACTATATTCCTGATATCCCCTGCAATGTTGCCTCTCTACATCCCTGATACCTCTAGCACTATAGCCACCCAAGCTACCCCAAGCATTGCTACCCCCTATACACCCCAGACTCCCCCTCAGCATTGTTTTCCCCCATACACCCTTGATATCCCCCAGCACCATTATTCCATCCATGTAGTACCCCCTTATCCAGTGGAGATACAGTGCATGTAAACTTTTGGCTCTGTGCCCACCTCCAGGACTGCACTCACCCATACCAATTAAGCAGGCAGAAGGAGGGGGTGGAGGAGGGAGCATCTCCCTGGGCATTGCAAGCCTTTCAGTGCAAACAGTGCTGGACAGCGGGGTTCACCATGATACCATCCACAATGCTGCTTCCGCAGGTGGGCTCTCAGTGCTGCCGACTCAGTTGCTCCCACTCCAGTTCCTACCCTGCAGCCTTCGAGTCCCGAGCATTCAAGCTGCATGGGGTGGGGTCAGAGCATCACTGGCGCTCCGGCCCTTCCCCTCCCTGCTGGCTGTGAAATAATAGGTTTTGTTCTGAACAGCATGGTGCACCACTGCCAGCCTGCCTCCCTTGTGTATCCATCACTCTCGGTGCCATCATGGGGCTCAAGGACCAGCAGCTTTGGAGAAAGTACAGGGGCCTCTCATTAAGACAGCCCTGAGGCCACCCATCCACTTGGGAATGTAAGTTACAGACCTCTGAGGTTCAGTTTTTTCCCCCATAACAGCTGGAAGAAACAGCTGTAAATTTTAGCATAAAGAGACACTGGCAAAACACAGACAAAGCTGACATATAGAAATACCGTTATCAGGTCATTTTTTTAATCAGATCAATCCTTTCCCTGTAAGAGTTTCCATTCCTTTCAGCTGACAACCTTGGCATCGGCATCTTGTAGCCTGCCTTCCCAATTTGCAAGGCTATAATCGCCGGGACAAAATTTGATGCCTAAAACTTTCATTTCCTGCCGGGACTCTGGGAAGGTGTCCGGAAGCTTGAGGGCATTGCTTACCCCTCTCATCCAGAAAACCTCATTCTTATCCTAATTGATCGTTGAGCTATAAGACTTAGCATACTGCTCCATCACCAAGACCACCTCCTCCGCCTCCTCTGTCCCAGAAATGAAAACAGACACATCATCAGCATAGGCTACGACGCTCAAAAGGGGCTCACCAGCAATGCTCAAAGGTACTCCACACAACCACCCGCCTTCTAAACTCCTGATGAAGTGATCAATTGTGAATGTGTATAGCAGAGGACTCAAAGGACACTCCTGATGCACACCAGAGCCAACCTCAAAAGGTCATCTGATCCAACCATTCACAAGTATGAAGCTTTCAGCCCCTCTGTATGAGGTCTTCAGCCAATTGATAAAGCCCCCCTCCAGGCCATACTCGCCAAGAAGCAGCCATAGGTATCTCATGATTGACCTGATCAGAAGCTTTAGCCTGATCCAATGCCAGCAGGTTCTTTCTCCAGCCTGCAGCCCTGAACCACTCCAGGGCCTCCCGGACAGCTAACACCGTTGAAAAAGTGCTTCTACCTTGAACCGAACAGTGCTGGTGGTGAGAAAGTAGATTGCCCGCCACAGACGATAAACACCAGAAAATGATTTTTGCCAGTATCTTTCTATCAACATTGAAAAAGCTAATGGGCCACCAAATCTCAATTCTAGAAGAATTTTTACCCTTTGACAGAAGAATCACCATAGATTGTCGCATGGAGGGAGACAGCGAACCCTCTCTCAGAGAGATAATAAAAACCTCCACCAAATATGGGGCCAGAGTAACCTTAAAGTGCTTATAAAACTCTGTCAATCCATCTGGCTCGGCGGCTTCTTAATCAAAAGCTTATCAATAGCCTTGACTACCTCATCTGCAATGATATCCTCTGTCAAATTCACCAAAGAACTGCCATTTCCAAATCTTGGAATAGAATCCAGAAAACTTGACATGCCTGTCTGATCGAGGTCCCTCAAAGATTGCATTTGATCCTATTGCAATCCTTAGCCAGATGCCCCAGGCCCTGACACAGAGAGCACTTTTTCCTGGATATGAGGAGGCGAAATGACCCAGAGAACTGCATTAATTACAGAGCTTGGGCTGCCCAGGGTAAAACACGACAATCCTATCCTTCCCAATGAAGACTGAGGAGGGCAGATTCTGGACTACATTCCTACACACATGGAACCTCATCTGCACTGACCACCTACCTGTCCATATGCCCCTCTTATCCATCTTCTTCATTGGGGGTCAGAAGCTCGCCATATCTCCTCGGCTAGACAAACAAGTCAGCAGAAGGAATTGATTAATTCCTTACCAGGATGGTGACATTCCTCACAAGAGGTGGTGTAAGACAAGTTTTGAGACAAGTCCCTCCCACCCCAGCAGACCCCTATACACATGTTCATACTTCTCCCAAAAATATCAAGAGACTCAGGGCGAACAAAGGACAAATGATACTCATAGTAGCCTACGGGACTGATCAAAGCAAAGATGTCATCTGCCTTGATGCCCATCGCAAAAATCTTGTCCACAACCAACCTCCCTATAGGAGGAGCACCCCCTCCCTCCCAAATGCAGCACTACATTCCTCCACCTTAAAGACAGGGGTGCAGATGGCAGACCTGCAGCAGCCCTCCCCCTGAGCTGCCCCCCTGATATGACCATCTTATTACAGCCAGAGCCCCGGCATAGATTTTACTTGCAGGATTAGACACTCCAGACCTCAAAGCTGCACCCTGCCCATTGGTTGCAGGACCCCCGGAACCCACGCTCTGCAAATCACCATCAGAGGCAGCAGCAGGTGTCACTCTATTCACCAACACACATACATTCCCTTATCCAGCAGCTTTAAAATTCACATTCATTTTTAAATCCGTGGCACTACTGCTCCCAGCAGACCCACTCAAACCAGATGCTGCTGTCTTCATCTCCTCCACTCCTGACATACTTCTTAGGAAAAAGCCCTCCACTCCTTGTCACTCTTCCCTGGGTTTCAGAAACACCTTACAGTGTGCAGCCATTTCCCTTCCCACCATGTTATGCTGTGTTTGCAGCAACCAGCGGGGATGGTTCAGAAAAAAAAATGTCAGATCCCTTCCCCTTACCCCAGCAGAGTTCACAGTCAGATGGCTTACTGTCATCAGAGTTCAGAGTCCCAAATTTCATTGCAATAGAGTCCAGTACTGCAGGCACAGCAGCCAGGGCCGATCCTAGGGTCACTGGCACCTGGGTGCAGAAATATTTCTGACGCCCCAGCAAGGGCGTGGTCATCTTACTTACTCTTCCCTGCTTTAGTGGCGCTGCCCATTGATTTAAATGTCAGGGGTGCTTTAGGAGCAGTGTATACATTGCTCTTCAGTGGTGGTGCGTCCATTAAGGTGGCCCGGGTGCTGCCCCCTCTCTCCAGCCACCCCCACAGGCATGAATCTATCCATGACCGCTGTAGCCAACCCCTATTCAAGCATCTGGCCCCTTTTCAGACACCGGGAACCTGAATTCCAGCAGCGGGGGTGTTTTGAAGCACCCAATTAGAGCCATAGGCTCTAATAGGCTTCAAAAAAGGGGAACTGCGAGCACAAAGCATTGTGCTCGCAGGTCAACCAGGTGTGTTAGAAAAGCGAATGAATATTCCCTTTCCTAACACTGAACCACCTCTCAGCCAATTAGGTGCATGGGTCTGGTACCCGTCACCTGATTGGCTGAAATGACAAGTGCTACGATTGGACGCCTATCGAGATGAGGGGAGGAGATGCACAGAGGACACAGGAGCCTCTGTCTTAGCCGCTGCAAGGTCCCACCTTTCGCCGCCGCCACTCAGTGTCAGGCAGCGGCAGCCGGCTGATGCTATGCTGGTGCAGTGCAGGTGGACACTCACAGGCAGGCTCAGGCAGTTCTCTTCAGATGTACTCCACTCCCCTCCCTCTGGCTCTGAGCTACGCTGTTTGAAGAAGAGGTGGGTGGAGCTAGTTAAGTAGTTGCGGTGGCGGCACACTCTGTATGCTGGGGGGTCGTGGCCTCTGACATCATTGGTTGCTAGATACCGAGCGACAGGCGATTCTAGCAACCAGTGCCACGTGCAGCAGAGGCAGCCAGCCAGGGCAGACATTGGAGTGTCAGTGTGAACAGGACGCTGCTAAGTTAAGTGAGTGCCATAGCTTCGGCTCCCCTCTTCTGCAGCAGCTTGCAGCGCCGCGGTGCAGTGCACCCTGCGCACCCTGCCAGAATCGGCCCAGACAGCAGCCATCTTCCTGCGGAGCCCTGTGCAGACACAGGAGGTTTTCCCTCCAAAACTTTTCCCTGCATGCTGGTGTCCATACTGTCTGTTTTTAACCATGCATGGCTTGGTAAAAGTCACTTTTCCCTTTACCAGGTACAGAGTCCTCGCTATAATCCTCATCAGCAGAATCCGTTGAACATTGAAAAGTTCTTCCACTCGAGGGAAACTACATTTCCTGAATAAAGTTCAGCAGCCCCCCATCCATTTTCCACCTTCTGTGCTGTTCCTCCAGCTTGCGGGGGGGGGGGGGGGGGGGAATCAGAGACCGCCATTTCCTCTGGTAAGATAGATCCTGAGGTGGCTGGGATAACAGGGGCAGCATCCAGGACCCCCTTCTTCACTCTTCACCAGTACTGCCACCACCAAAGCTTTTATTCGACTGGTGTCATCCCTCATTCTCTGGAATAGTTCCTCATTCTGGAACTTTTCCTTGAAAGCTCCACTCTATTTTAATGATTTCACCGGGTTCTGCTGTTTCTTGGTAGCGTCCTCCAAAACAGTAAGCGCTGGTTTTCGGCTCCTTCGCTTCTTGCTCCATGCTTTATCATGTGAAACTTTTTTTCCTGCACTCAGCTTTCAGGCTCATCAGCTATTCCTCCTCCTTTGCAATAGGGAACCAAATGGTCAGTAACCCACTCTCTGAAGGTGGGGGTAGATTCTCCTTTTTTAGGGCCATAACTGAGGTCTTCAGGTGAAGATGAAGCTTGGGATCGCAAGATCAGATCCCTCAGGGGGACCATCACCCGGATCATCCCCAGAATCTCCTATCCTCACTGGGGACAGGTAACTCACCTGGCCACCTGCGTTTCAGAGAGGGAGAGCTGCAGCACACAAGACCTCTCTGGTGCAGAGACTGATTTGACTGGCTAAGACCCCTTTCACACCACACCGCCCATTGCGTCAGAGGTAAAATGCCGCTATTTTTAGCAGCATTTTCCTGCCGGACTTGCGGCGGATTTGGGGCGCATTTCGGCCGCTAGCGGGGCGCTTTTACCCCCGCTAGCAGCCGCGAAAGGGTTAAAACTGCCGGCAATAAGCCGCAATAGCGGCGTTTTGCCGGCGGTATTACAGCGCTGCCCCATTGATTTTAGCTCCAAAGAAGCTGTTGGCATGACTTTTTTCTGACGTCCTGCCAGCGCACCGCTGTAGTTTGAAAGCCCTCGGGGCTTTCACACTACACACAATGGTGCAGCTTCTTTAGGGTGGATTGCAGGCGCTATTTCTAATGCTATAGCGCCTGCAAAACGCCCTGGTGTGAAAGGGGTGTAAGTGTTCTCTGTACAGCACTGCGGTATATGTCTGAGCTATATAAATGTATAATAATAATAGTGTGTGACTGTGGGGGGAAATTAGAGTGTAAGCTCCTCTGGTACAGAGACTGATGTGACTGTCTCATTGTTCTCTGTACAGCACTGCGGTGTATGTTAGAGCAATATAAATGTATAATAATAATGTGTGACTGTGGGGGAGGGGACAATCGATTTTAAGCTCCTCTGGTGCAGATAAACTAGAAGAGCGTTGGAAAATGTTCACATTTTAAAATTCTCTTTTGTCTGTCTCTTTAAAGAATTTCCTGCGAGGTTTTTCAGAAAATCAGTACTGGTGGATTGGTCTCAGAAGGGTCAGTGGAACCTGGGAATGGTCTGATGGAACTTCTTATGAGATGACTCCAAAGTAAGACTTGAATCCCCAAAATATTATATTCCTTCCATACAAAAAAGTATATGTAACTGAAATATAAAATGTGCTTTATTCAAAAATTCTCCTGTGCACCAGCTACACCCCTGATGCCAAACCTGTGGCTCTTTAGTATTCTGCAGCTCAGCAACCAGTAGAATGAATGGGAGTATTACTATATGCTTTGTCTTCAACCATACCTCTAGCTTGTTCAGTCTCCTGTACCATTTCCACAGTCTTCAGTTTCTGATCATCTTCTGTATAATGCCCACAGTTTGCGACCATCTTCTGTATCATGTCCACAGTCTCTGACCATCTCATGTAGTAGGTCCACAGTCGTTGGCCACCTTCTGTAGAAACTCCACAGTCTTTGAACATCTCCTTTAGTAAATTCAAAGTCTCTGGTCATCCCCTGTAGAATGCCCGCAGTCTCTGACTATTCAATATAGCATTTCCACAGTCACTACACATCTCCTGTACCATATCCACAGTCTCTGACGACTCCTGTACCATGTCCCCAGTTTATACCTTCTCCTGTAGAATGACCATCCACTGTAGCATTTCCACAGTCTCTACCTAGCTCCTGTACCATGTCCACAGTCTCTGATTGACTACTGTGCCATGTCCACAGTCTCTGATTGACTACTGTGCCATGTCCACAGTCTCTGATTGACTACTGTGCCATGTCCACAGTCTCTGATTGACTACTGTGCCATGTCCACAGTCTCTGATTGACTACTGTGCCATGTCCACAGTCTCTGATTGACTACTGTGCCATGTCCACAGTCTCTGATTGACTACTGTGCCATGTCCACAGTCTCTGATTGACTACTGTGCCATGTCCGCAGTCTCTGATTGACTACTGTGCCATGTCCACAGTCTAAGTCCATCCCCTATACCATGTCCACAGTCTAAGATCTTCTCCTATACCATGTCCACAGCAGTGGCAGCCTGTCCATTTATGCATCTGGCCCTTTTCATGACACTGAGCGCCTGAAATACATCGGCTGAGGTATTTTTTTTTTTAGCACCTGATTAGAACCAGAGGCTCTAATAGGCTTCAAAATAGGGTGGGCTCGTGGCGCAGAGCATTGCACTAAGAGCCCACACAGGTGTTACAAAACAGAATGAATATTCGCTGTTCCAACACTGATCCACCTCCTCGCCAATCGGGAAGCGGGTCTGATACCCATCACCCAATTGGTTGAAATGACAGGCGATCCTATTAGATGCCTAGGAGGAGCGGAGGAGATGCACAGTGGAAGTGAAGAGGAGGGAGGAGAAGTAGACACAGGAGGCGCTACCTGATGCCTGCCGAAGCCTGATGTCCACTTATGCCCCGATCCTCGCCGCTCCTTGATGTCCGCCACTGCCCAATCCCCACCACTGCCTGATGCCCGTCACCTAGATGGGGTAAGTGGACCGACCGGCAGACAGCCGGATGTGGGGGGCTGTTTGCTACAGATGCACTACTTTGAAGCCAGAATAAGCGGACCACCCCAGGCACTATATTTAAAGGAATTTTTCACTTTTAATGTTTTCACATAAAGTAGGGTTCCCACTTCCTCCAGTCTGAACATACAGTAGATACCAGATATTATAGCCTCATAGCATACAAGACAAGCACACAAACAGCTTGTATGAGAACCGGAACTGTTTATTGAAAAAACGCACACAGACTATATACCACACTCACATTATCATATGCAAATTAAATTGTATAAAAATAGCATCTGTATAGCGCCTCCCCTGCAGCCCCAGTCAGAAAGCCTAAGTGCTTTCACACTGGGGCGGTGCGCTTGCAAGATGTTAGAAAAAGACCTACAAGCAGCATCTTTGGGGCGGTGTATATGCCGCTCTTAAACCACCCTGCCATTGAAATAAATGGGCAGCGCTGCCGAAGCACCTGCAAAGCACTCCGGCAGTGGTGCTTTTCGGGTGCTTTTAACCCTTTCTGTGGCTGTTAGCGGGGCTTAAAAGCACCCCACTAGCGGCTGGAAAACCCTGCTTAAACGATGGTAAAGCCCAGCTAAAACTAGCAGCTCTTTAATGACAATGTGGCCCGCTATCAGTGTGAAAGGGGTCAAACTAAGGAACAACCAATACAAACACTATATTAGAAAAATGGAGTGCCATGAGAAAATTATAAATGTAAAGAAAAGTACCTTCATTCTGTCAATTTACAAACAGTATACTATTTCCTCACTAGCAACTAACAGCTGACAGTAAGTTAATTAACTTGAGCTAATTAGCTAGTGGCTTAAACCAGCCTAAGTGGAGGCACAGAATACTAGCAGAAAATAGGTGAGTTAATTAGTACCACCAACAATACAACCCAAGATCTCCCCCCTTCTCAGACTAGTAGGCAACAGAAGACCCCGGGCTTTCCAGATTTAATCAATTTTCTTGTTCACAAACATCTGTCTACTGAGTTTCAGGTTGGCAGAGACCATCATGGCTTCCTTGATTGTTAAACGTAATAATGTCCTTTTGAATTATATAACAGAACATCTTCCTAAATGCTCTGACCATTTCCTGTACCATGTCCACAGTTTCTGATCATCCTCTGTAGAATGTCTTCAGTCTCTACCCATCATCCGTACCATGTCCACAGTCTAAAACGTTCTCCTGTACCATGTCTACAGTTTCTGATCATCTTCTGTAGAATGTCCTCAGTCTCTACCCATCTCCTGTACCATGGCCACAGTCTAAAACTTTCTCCTGTACCATGTTCACAGTCTGACCATCCCCTGTACCATTTCCCCAGTGTAAGCCCTTGTACACAGGGTCGGAGATTCCGGCGGAATGTGTCCGATCGGACCATTTTGTCGGATATTGCGACTGTGTGTGGTCTACATCGGACTGTTTCCGTCGGAATATCCGACGGACCAAGTTTTCCAACATGTCGGTAAAATTTTCCAACAAAATGCTCCGATAGGACATACTCCGATCATGTGTAGAGAATTCCGATCGGACAAAGTGCCACGCAAGCTCAGATCAAATTCCTACACCAAAGCTATTGGCTACTAACCTGAACATAGTCCCGTCGTAACAAAATAACGTCATCACGTCGGATTGTTCGACAACTTTGTCCGACCGTGTGTATGCAGTTTCGGACAAAATCCGACGGACAAAATCTGACGGATTTGGTTGTCGGAATCTCCGACCGTGTGTACAAGGGCTAAGACCATTCCCTGTACGATTTTCACAGTCTGATCATCCCCTGTACCATTTCCACAATCATTGGCCATCTGCTGTACCATGTCCACAGTCATTGGCCATCTGCTGTACCATGTCCATAGTTTCGGATCATCCTCTGTAGAATGTCCACAGTCTCTACCCATCTGCTGTACCATGTCCAGAGTCCAAGACCATCCCCTGTACCATGTGCACAGTCTAAGCCCTTGTACACACGGTCGGAGAATCCTTCGGAATGTGTCCTATCGGACCGTGTTGTCAGATAATCCGACTGCGTGTGGTATGCATCGGACTGTTTCCGTCGGACCAAATTTTCCAACTTGCTGGAAATATTTTCTGACAAACTAGTCTGATAGGACATACTCCGATCATGTGTAGAGAATTCCGATCGGACAAAGTGCCACGCATGCTCAGATCAAATTCCTACATCAAAGCTATTGGCTACTAGCCTGAACGTAGTCCAATTGTAACGAAATTACGTCATCACGTTCTGAAAGATCGGATTTTTCAACAACTTTGTCCGACCGTGTGTATGCAACAGTTTCGGACACGATCCGACGGACAAAATCAGACGGATAAAATCCAACGGATTTGGTTGTCGGAATCTCCGACCGTGTGTACAAGGGCTAAGACCATCCCCTGTACCATTATCATTAGACATGCGCATGATGAAAAAAATGTGTTTTGTTTAGTTTTGATTTGTTAATCTAGTTATTTTGATTAGTAAAATTTGGTTGATTCATGCAATTCATATTCCAAATTCTTATTCAGAATTTTCTAATTTCTTTGAATTTACAGATTTGTTTTTGATTCAAAACATTCTAATTGATACATTTTCGAAACAAAAATGTTCTATTGTTTTTGATTTGAATGCAGCAAAGTGAACAAACAAAACAAAAATCTTCATCAAATGACTCTTTAAATAACCTTTGGCTTAAAACATCATCATTTCAAAATGGTACTCTAATAACACACACAGTCTTTGATTCCATCAATATGTGTAGCTAGAATTCGATTAGAGTTCAATGTAAAATTAGATTCGAATTTTAGTCCGAATTGCTGAAATTCAAACTAATTTCGTTACGTTATTTGGAGAATTTGGTAAAATTTGTTTATATTATAATTTCGGGATTCGGATATATTCGAATATTCCAAATAACAAAACATTTGTCTGAATATTAATTTGGAACAAAATGAACGGCACATGTCTAATGTCCACAGTCTAAGACCATCCCCTGTACCTTGTCCACAGTCTAAGACCATCCCCTGTACCTTGTCTACAGTCTAAGACCATCCCCTGTACCATGTCCACAGTCTAAGACCATCCCTTGTACCATGTCCACAGTCTAAGACCATCCCTTGTACCATGTCCACAGTCTAAGACCATCCCCTGTACCTTGTCTACAGTCTAAGACCATCCCCTGTACCTTGTCTACAGTCTAAGACCATTCCTTGTACCATGTCCACAGTCTAAGACCATCCCCTGTACCATGTCCACAGTCTAATGCCCTGTACACACGGTCTGACTTTCCGGCGGAAAATGTGCGATCAGAGCTTGTTGTCGGAAATTCAGATCGTGTGTGGGCTCCCTCTGACTTTTTCCATCAGAATTCCCGACACACAAAGTTTAAGAGCTGGATCTAAAATTTTCCGACAACAAAATCCAAAGATTTCCCGACCAACTGGGCCGGACGGACCTAATCCGATCATGTGTAGAGCATTTTGATCGGACCAAGTGCCACGCATGCTCAGATCAAATTCCTACATCAAAGCTATTGGCTACCAGCCTGAATGTAGTCCCATCGTAACGAAATTACGTCATCACGTTCTGAAAGATCGGATTTTTCGCCAACTTGGCCCGACCGTGTGCATGCAACAGTTTTGGACTCAATCCATCGGACAAAATCCGACGGGCAAAATCCGACGGATTTGGTTGGCAAAATCTCCGGCCGTGTGTACGTGGGCTAAGACCATCCCCTGTACCATGTCCACAGTCTAAGACTATCCCCAGTACCATGTCCACAGTCTTTGATCATCCACTATAGCATTTTCAAAGTCTCTGATCCTTTCTTGTAGCATGCTCATAGTCTTGGACAGTCCATTTTAGGATAACATTTACTCAACATTTTTGTTAGGAGTTACAAAAATTTAGAAATATAAAATTGCTCTTTTAATGTATAGATGTGAGCAGCAGAATAAAGCACAGTTTACTCCATTATACAGAGACAATTTAAACCAATATCAGTCCTTTCTCAAGAAGTAGCCAGCCCTGAGAAAGCACCTATGCTGGTCCTACTCTTCTACTGACATATTTACATTGAAAGTAGACATGTGCATTCGTTTTCGTCCGAATGCATTTTCGTCCGAATTTCAGCTATTTTCGTTTTGACAAACGATAACGAAAGCACAGAATCCGAAAAATGAAAGATCTGACATAAATAAATGCTTTATTTTCGTTTTAGTTGTTACAACAGTTCGATATAGAATAGGAGATTTGACATGACTCTGACAATAACAATCTGTGTCTATAGAACCTGTGGTCGAATGTGCCTAACCTTACCTCTGTTAGTCCAAGATTATATAGAGAAAATATTCGACAGAGAATAAATATTTGACAGAGAGAAAAGATTCTGCAAGTTACTGTCCTAAAAAGTGTTTGGAGACCCGGGTCCTGCCCCAGGGGACATGGATCAATGCAAAAAAAAAGTTTTAAAAATGGCCGTTTTTTCAGGAGCAGTGATTTTAATATTGCTTAAAGTGAAACAATAAAAGTGTAATATTCCTTTAAATTTCGTACCTGGGGGGTGTCTATAGTATGCCTGTGAAGGGGCGCATGTTTCTGGTGCTTAGAACTGTCCCTGCACAAAGTTCTCTATATTACGGCTCCGTAATATAGAGAACACTAATTGAAAGTCATTGATAAAATAAATAAATAAATAAATAAATAAATAAATAAGCGTGGAGGTCCCCCAAATTCAATTACCAGGCCCACGTCAATTTTTTTAAAATTTACGTGGGCCTGGTAATTGAATTTGGGGGACCTCCACGCTTATTTATTTATTTATTTATTTATTTATTTATTTTATCAATGACTTTCAATTAGTGTTCTCTATATTACGGAGCCGACAATTCATAATAGCTGCGAGTGATTTCAAAGGACTTTTTTTCCTGCATAAATGACACTTTGTGCAGGGACAGTCTAAGACCATCCCCTGTACCATGTCCACAGTCTAAGACCATCCCTTGTACCATGTCCACAGTCTAAGACCATCCCCTGTACCTTGTCTACAGTCTAAGACCATCCCCTGTACCTTGTCTACAGTCTAAGACCATTCCTTGTACCATGTCCACAGTCTAAGACCATCCCCTGTACCATGTCCACAGTCTAATGCCCTGTACACACGGTCTGACTTTCCGGCGGAAAATGTGCGATCAGAGCTTGTTGTCGGAAATTCAGATCGTGTGTGGGCTCCCTCTGACTTTTTCCATCAGAATTCCCGACACACAAAGTTTAAGAGCTGGATCTAAAATTTTCCGACAACAAAATCCAATTGCGTAAATTCCGATCATGTGTAGACAAATCCGACGCACAAAGTGCCACGCATGCTCAGAATAAATTACAAGACGGAAGCTATTGGCTACTGGCTATTAAACTTCCTCTTTATAATCCAGTTGTACTTGTTGTACGTCACCGCATTCTTGATGATCGGAATTTCCAACAACTTTGTGCGACCGTGTGTATACGAGACAAGTTTGAGCCAACATCCGTCAGAAAAAATCCGATGGATTTTGTTGTCGGAGTGTCCGATCGTCTATACGGCGCATTAGACCATCCCCTGTATCATGTCCACAGTCTAATCCCGCATACACACGATCGGACAGTCCAACAACAAAATTCATGTTTTTTTCCGACGGATGTTGGCTCAAACTTGTCTTGCATACACACGGTCACACAAAGTTGGTTGGAAATTCCGACCACCAAGAACGCGTGATGTACAACACATAGGACGAGCCAAGAAAAATGAAGTTCAATAGCCAGTGGGGCTCTTCTGCTTGATTGCCAGCATGTGTGGCACTTTATGCGTCGGAATTGTGTACACACGATCAGAATTTACGCTAACAGATTTTGTTGTTGGAAAATTTGAGATCCAGATCTCAAATTTTGTGTGTCGGAAATTCCGATGGAAAAAGTCAGATGAGCCTACACACAGTTGGCATTTCCAATGACAAGCTCCGATTTCTGTTGGAAAGTCCGACCGTGTGTATGGGGCATAAGACCATCCCCTGTACCATATCACAGACTAAGACCATCCCCTGTACCTTGTCCACGGTCTAAGACCATCCCCTGTGCCATGTCCACAGTCTAAGACCATCCCCTGTACCATGTCCACAGTCTAAGACCATCCCCTGTACCATGTCCACAGTCTAAGACCATCCCCTGTGCCTTGTCCACAGTCTAAGACCATCCCCTGTACCTTGTCCACAGTCTAAGACCATCCCCTGTACCTTGTCCACGGTCTAAGACCATCCCTTGTACCATGTCCACAGTCTAAGCCCTTGTACACACGGTCGGAGAATCTGTCGGAATGAGTCTTATCGGACCGTGTCATCAGATAATTGGACTGTGTGTGGTATGCATCGGACTGATTCCGTCCGAATCTCCGTCCGACCCAATTTTCCAACATGTTGGAAAGATTTCCCGACCAACTGGGCCGGACGGACCTAATCCGATCATGTGTAGAGCATTTTGATCGGACCAAGTGCCACGCATGCTCAGATCAAATTCCTACATCAAAGCTATTGGCTACTAGCCTGAACGTAGTCCCATCAGAACGAAATTACGTCATCACGTTCTGAAAGATCGGATTTTTCGCCAACTTGGCCCGACCGTGTGCATGCAACAGTTTTGGACTCAATCCATCGGACAAAATCCGACGGGCAAAATCCGACGGATTTGGTTGGCAAAATCTCCGGCCGTGTGTACGTGGGCTAAGACCATCCCCTGTACCATGTCCACAGTCTAAGACTATCCCCAGTACCATGTCCACAGTCTTTGATCATCCACTATAGCATTTTCAAAGTCTCTGATCCTTTCTTGTAGCATGCTCATAGTCTTGGACAGTCCATTTTAGGATAACATTTACTCAACATTTTTGTTAGGAGTTACAAAAATTTAGAAATATAAAATTGCTCTTTTAATGTATAGATGTGAGCAGCAGAATAAAGCACAGTTTACTCCATTATACAGAGACAATTTAAACCAATATCAGTCCTTTCTCAAGAAGTAGCCAGCCCTGAGAAAGCACCTATGCTGGTCCTACTCTTCTACTGACATATTTACATTGAAAGTAGACATGTGCATTCGTTTTCGTCCGAATGCATTTTCGTCCGAATTTCAGCTATTTTCGTTTTGACAAACGATAACGAAAGCACAGAATCCGAAAAATGAAAGATCTGACATAAATAAATGCTTTATTTTCGTTTTAGTTGTTACAACAGTTCGATATAGAATAGGAGATTTGACATGACTCTGACAATAACAATCTGTGTCTATAGAACCTGTGGTCGAATGTGCCTAACCTTACCTCTGTTAGTCCAAGATTATATAGAGAAAATAATCGACAGAGAATAAATATTTGACAGAGAGAAAAGATTCTGCAAGTTACTGTCCTAAAAAGTGTTTGGAGACCCGGGTCCTGCCCCAGGGGACATGGATCAATGCAAAAAAAAAGTTTTAAAAATGGCCGTTTTTTCAGGAGCAGTGATTTTAATATTGCTTAAAGTGAAACAATAAAAGTGTAATATTCCTTTAAATTTCGTACCTGGGGGGTGTCTATAGTATGCCTGTGAAGGGGCGCATGTTTCTGGTGCTTAGAACTGTCCCTGCACAAAGTGTCATTTATGCAGGAAAAAAAGTCCTTTGAAATCACTCGCAGCTATTATGAATTGTCGGCTCCGTAATATAGAGAACACTAATTGAAAGTCATTGATAAAATAAATAAATAAATAAATAAATAAGCGTGGAGGTCCCCCAAATTCAATTACCAGGCCCACGTCAATTTTAAAAAAATTGACGTGGGGGTCCCCCTAAAAATCCATACCAGACCCTTTATCCAAGCACACAACCTGGCAGGCCACAGGAAAAGAGGGGGGGGATGAGAGAGCGCCCCCCCTCCTGAACCCTACCAGGCCATATGCCCTCAACATTGGGAGGATGCTTTGGGGGTCTGTGACCCCTCAAAGCACCTTGTCCCCATGTTGATGTGGAGAAGGGCCTCATCCTCACAACCCTGGCCGGTGGTTGTGAGGGTCTGCGGGCGGGGGGCTTATCAGAATCTGGAAGCCCCCTTTAACAAGGGGACCCCCAGATCCTGGCCCCCCTCTGTTTGAAATGGTAAGGGGGTACAAAAGTACCCCTACCATTTCACAAAGAAAGTGTAAAAAATAGTTAAATAAGACAAACACACTTTTGAAAAATTCCTTTATTAAAAATAAAAAATAAATAAAAAAAAGATTCCAGAGGTGGTAATCCACTCTTGCTATCCAGCGATGGACGATCACCTCTCCGGGGTCCAGCGATGGCTGATCTGAATCAGCGCAGCAAATCCATCCATCTTCTGTCTCCACGGAGGAGACACTGTGGGGATTCCGGCGGCCTGACGTTTGTTATATGCAGAGGGCGGGGCCACCCCTCACCTGACGCAAGGGGAAACCCGGGGTTCCCCATGATGTATGGGTGACCCCGCACCCTCTGATGTAACACAGGCCGGTTTCCGTTACATCAGAGGGGGGCGGGGGGCGGGGTCACCCATACTGCTCGGGGAAGCCCGGGTTTCCCCTTGCGTCAGAGGGGGGCGGGGTCAGGTGATGGGTGGCCCCGCCCTCCGCATATAACAAACATCAGGCCGCCAGAATCCCCGCAGTGTCTCCTCCGTGGAGACAGAAGATGGATGGATTCGCTGCGCTGATTCAGATCAGTCATCGCTGGACCCCCGGACAGATGATCATCCGTCGCTGGATAGCAAGAGTGGATTACCACCGCTGGAATCTTTTTTTTTATTTTTTTTTATTTTTAATAAAGGAATTTTTCAAAAGTGTATTTGTCTTATTTAACTATTTTTTACACTTTCTTTGTGAAATGGAAGGGGTACTTTTGTACCCCCTTACCATTTTGAACAGGGGGGGGAGGGATCTGGTTGTTAAAAGGGGCTTCCAGATTCTGATAACCCCCCCGCCCGCAGACCCTCACAACCACCGGCCAGGGTTGTGAGGATGAGACCCTTGTCCTCATCAACATGGGGACAAGGTGCTTTGAGGGGTCACAGACCCCCAAAGCATCCTCCCAATGTTGAGGGCATGTGGCCTGGTAGGGTTCAGGAGGGGGGGCGCTCTCTCGTCCCCCCCTCTTTTCCTGCGGCCTGCCAGGTTGCGTGCTCGGATAAAGGGTCTGGTATGGATTTTTAGGGGGACCCCCACGTCAATTTTTTTTTAAATGTGACGCGGGGTTCCCCTTAATACCCATACCAGACCTGAAGGGCCTGGTAATTGAATTTGGGGGACCCCCATGCTCTTTTATTTATTTATTTATTTATTTTATCAATGACCTTCAATTAGTGTTCTCTGTGTTACGGAGCCGACAATTCATTATAGCTGCGAGTGATTTCAAAGGACTTTTTTTCCTGCATAAATGACACTTTGTGCAGGGACAGTTCTAAGCACCAGAAACATGCGCCCCTTCACAGGCATACTATAGACACCCCCCAGGTACGAAATTTAAAGGAATATTACACTTTTATTGTTTCACTTTAAGCAATATTAAAATCACTGCTCCTGAAAAAACGTCAGTTTTTAAAACTTTTTTTTGCATTGATCCATGTCCCCTGGGGCAGGACCCGGGTCCCCTAACACTTTTTAGGACAGTAACTTGCATATTAGCGTTTACAATTAGCACTTTAGATTTTGAACGTTCCATTAAAGTCCCATAGACTTTAATAGGGTTCTAAAGTTCACACGAAGTATGCTATATACTAGCGCTGTCGAATCTTCTTTATACATTTGACGGACACCATAAGCCTTCAAAGACAGATTCGACCGTAATTCATGAGGATTTTCGGACGAATGCAATTTTTGAACGAAATAAATAAAAACGAATTTCGGGAGTAACTAAATAAATTCATTTTTCGGACGAAAACGAAATTCCGAAACGAAATGTTTTACTCTGCACATGTCTAGTGGAAAGTGCTATTTCTTTATTTGGGATTGGTAGTCCCACCGTGCAGGTTACTAATGGTGATTGGATGTTTTTTAAATGTCAAAAACTCATTTTCAGAGGGTTTTATACAGATTGTTAATGTCAGTGGTTCTTTCACTTTGAGCATTATTTTTTATTTCGGCTCAAATATCTTCTAAGACTCAGGTGCTGCTACCCTGTTCAGTATCCGCTTCACCCCCGGTCACTAATTGCTCTTGTTTCCTGCAGGTTCTGGGGGAAGGGTCAGCCCAATAATTCATCCACGAAGGATCATACAGGAGGACAAGACTGTGTTCAGTTTAGCAATGAAAAAGGTTGGGATGACAGACATTGTGCCTTAAAGTACAAGTACATCTGTGAGAAGGAGATACCCTGAACCGTGCCACTGAACCTCAAAAATACCTCCAATCTCCATCTGCTCATCTCTTATCTTGCTTCGTAATGCAGGAATATAGAATATACTAAAACAAGAGAAATATGTAGACTTCCATTCTTTCAAGCCTAATACTGGCTCCCATCCTTGGACTCTGTTCCCATATAAAAATTCAGTGCGCATAGTATCAACTGGTGGAAAAAACATAGAAAAAGAGACTGTTATAGCTTCAGACTGCCAGGTGCGTGGGGGGAACCATTCCACAATCCATGTATCTCGACATGTTTCACAACGCTCAGCTGCTTCATCAGGAGATATGGCTTACAATGTCTAAAAATTGAGAGAGAAAAAAATGAATACAAAAGATATCACAGAAATATACAAGAAATGCAATAAATAATCACCTTTCCCCATAAATAGGATCGGGAAATTTACCCCGGGCTGAGAGGCGGTAAGGCCCAGCTAGGGACTTCAACTAAAGGGCTGTGCCTTCCCACCAAAGGTCATGGGAGAGTTAAAGACAGACCATAAAAAACTACAAACCAAAAATAGATAAAGTATAGTCACTAAAAAATCTACATAAACCTACACTACATTAATTGAAGTATGAGAGTGGTTAGCAACAAAAAAGCGGAGAAGAATCTCCAAGGTTTATAGGTCGACCCTTAGTGGCAGGGACATTGTACAGCCAGAGATAATTAAACTCATATTCCCAAATACAGATGAGATCAACCAGGTCAGTAGTTTTCTGTATGTGAATGATAGAAACATATTCAAGGCCACAAGATGGAGATCTGCTAAAAATAAATAAATAAATAATAATAATGGACAGCAATAAGGAGTAGTCCTGGTTGCAACTGCTGGAGGTAGTTGGCGAACCCATACCTGGCAGGACACATTGACTGGTGGGTGACTGGTGGCCATTTTGCTTTGCAACACGTTATGGGCAGCCCTAAAACTTTATACTTAACATTTCTTTAAATCAGATCCTTTTTATTATTTTATATATATATAAAAAAAAAAAAACATTGACACGATACAGGCAAAACCACAAAAATAGAAATCACAGCAAACCAAAACCCCACCAAAAAAAGAAACTTAATTTTTCAATGGACTTGGTGTCTTGCTGTTCTTGGAGGGGGTTTGAGTATAATAGTTAGCTTGTATAGATATAGATACTGATATGCTTTATTACCAAAAGTATTGGGACGCCTGCCTTTACAAGCACATGAACTTTAATGCCATTCTGCAAGACTGCGAGCCAGACCTTCTCTTCTACATCAGTGCCTGAGCTCACAAATGGGCTTCTTGAAGAATGGTCAAACATTCCCATAGTCACACTCCTAAACCTTGCGGACAGCCTTCCCAGAAGAGCTGAAGCTGTTATAGGGTGAGCCAACTCAATATTCAACCCTACGGACTTAGGCTGGGGTGCCATTAAAGTTCATGTGCGTGTAAAGGCAGGTGTCCCAATACTTTTGATAATAAAGTGTATATTAGCAGTGATTATTGGATGTCTCACTACTATACAGTACCATTGGTATTGGTGGATTATCAGTTTGGACAATATTGACCCAACCTCAATATTACGGGAACATCTATTATAATGGAGCTTGACCAGTGCACCGGAGCTCCGTATCGCTGCCTATTATTATTTTTTTTTAAAGATCTCTATCTTGTGGCCTTGAATATGTTTCCAACATTCACATACAAAAAACTATACAAATACAAAACCTGGCTGACCTAATTTGTCTTTGCAAATTTGAGTTGTATTATCTTTGGCTGTACAAGACATAGGTTGGACTTGATGGACTTGTGTCTTTTTTCGACCTCACCTACTATGTAACAATGTCCCCTGCCACTAAGGGTTCACCTATCAAACTTGGAAAACCTTCTCTTTGGTGAGTTCATTTTTTTACTAACCTCTCATACCTAAATGAATGTTGTGTAGATATATTAGTGACTATACTGTACTGTATCTATTTTTAGTTTGTAGTTTTTAGTCTTTTATGGTCTTTTATGGTCTACCATGACCACCGGTGGGAGGGAACGGCACTTTGGTTAATAGCCACCTCTCGGCCCTTTCCTGATCATGTTTATGGGGCCAGATGATTATTGTTTGCATCCCTTTCTGTGATATATTTTGTATTACAGTGTTGTTTTTTTTGTACATTTCTAGGCATTGTATTGCCCCGTACACATGATCGGACTTTCCGACAACAAAACCATGGATTTTTGTTCGAAGGGTGTTGGCTCCGCATACACACGGTCAGACAGTCCAACAACAAAATCCATGTTTTTTTTCCAACGGATGTTGGCTCAAATTTGTCTTGCGTACACACGGTCACACAAAGTTGGTCAGAAATTCTGAACGTCAAGAGCACGGTGACGTACAACACGTACGACGAGTCACGAAAAATGAGGTTCAATAGCCAGTGCTGCTCTTCTGCTTGATTCCGTGGCACTTTGTGCGTCGGAATTGTGTACACATGATCGGAATTTACGTGAGCGGATTTTGTTGTCGGAAAATTTGAGATCCAGATCTCAAATTCTGTGTGTCGGAAATTCCGATGGAAAAAGTCCAATGGAGCCTACTACATGGTCGGAATTTCTGACAACAAGCTCCAATCGCACATTTTTTGTTGGAAAGTCCGAGTGTATGTATGGGGCAGAAGACCATCCCCTGTACCATGTCCACAGTCTAAGACCATCCCTTGTACCATGTCCACAGTCTAAGACCATTCCTGGTACCATGTCCACAGTCTAAGACCATCCCCTGTACCATGTCCACAGTCTAAGACTATCCCCTGTACCATGTCCACAGTCTAAGACCATTCCTTGTACCATGTCCACAGTCTAAGACCATCCCCTGTACCATGTCCACAGTCTAAGACCATTCCTTGTACCATGTCCACAGTCTAAGACCATCCCTTGTACCATATCTACAGTCTAAGACAGTGATGGCGAACCTTGGCACCCCTTATGTTTTGGAACTACATTTCCCATCATGCTCAGGCATCCTGCAGTGTGGTTGAGCATCATGGGAAATGTAGTTCCAAAACATCTGGGGTGCCAAGGTTTACCATCACTGGTCTAAGACTATCCCCTGTACCATATCCACAGTCTAAGACCATTCCCTGTACCATGTCCACAGTCTAAGACCATCCCTTGTACCATGTCCACAGTCTAAGACCATCCCCTGTACCATGTCCACAGTCTAAGACCATCCCCTGTACCATGTCCACAGTCTAAGACCATCCCCTGTATCATGTCCACAGTCTAAGACCATCCCTTGTACCATATCTACAGTCTAAGACAGTGATGGCGAACCTTGGCACCCCTTATGTTTTGGAACTACATTTCCCATCATGCTCATGCACTCTGCAGTGTGGTTGAGCATCATGGGAAATGTAGTTCCAAAACATCTGGGGTGCCAAGGTTTACCATCACTGGTCTAAGACTATCCCCTGTACCATATCCACAGTCTAAGACCATTCCCTGTACCATGTCCACAGTCTAAGACCATCCCTTGTACCATGTCCACAGTCTAAGACCATCCCCTGTATCATGTCCACAGTCTAAGACCATCCCTTGTACCATGTCCACAGTCTAAGACCATCCCTTGTACCAAATGTTGGCCAACAATTACGAACGTAGTGACGTACATGATATCTCCACTACGAACACTAATTTTACAAGACCGATCGCTTCCGGCTTGTCCTTGATTCATGCGTGAACTTTTACGCGGACGGACTTGTGTACACACGATCGGAAAGTCTGACAACAAACATTTGTTGGAGGAAAATCTAAGAACCTGCTAGTCAACATTTGTTGGCAGAAAGTCCGCCAACAAATGTCCAGTGGAACGTAAACATGGTTGGACTTGCCGCCAACAAGCTCGCATCCAACATTTCCCATTGGAAAGTCCGATCGTGTATACCCGGCATGAGCCTTCATATCTCCCGGTGAAGCGGCTGAATGCTGTGAAAAATGTAGAGATACATTGGGGGTGGGACTGTCCCCCACGAAACCTGACAGTCTGATGTTATAGCAGTCTCTATTTTGATATTTTGTATAGCAGTTGATACTATACAGTACGTACTGAATTTCTATGTGGGAGCAGAGTCCAAAGGGGGGGGGGGGGGGCTCATACTAGGCTTGCAGGCTATTTGTTTTTATTGATGCATTTGCAATAAAATACATTTTATTTTAAATATTGTCAGTTTGGTTGTATTATGAAGTCTCTGGGGGTACCAAGAAATTCCATTTCCTCATTTATTTTTTATGCATATTTTCTTAAAAATATATATTAATGCTGTATCCAGACATATACCCTATAAACCATATCTGTGTATCTGTGAGTACCAGTGTATTGTCTTGTTGCATACCCGTGTATTGTCTGGTTGAATACCCGTGTATTGTCTAGTTAAGTACCCGTGTATTATCTTGTTGAGTACCCATGTATTGTCTTGTTGAGTACCCGTGTATTGTCTGGTTGAGTATTAGTGTATTGTCTGGTTGAGTACCCATGTATTGTCTGGTTGAGTATTAGTGTATTGTCTTGTTGAGCACCCATGTATTGTCTGGTTGAGTATTAGTGTATTGTCTTGTTGATTACTGGTTGAGTATTAATGTATTGTTTGTTGAGTACTGGTTGAGTACCCATGTATTGTCTGGTTGAGTACCCATGTATTGTCTGGTTGAGTACCCATGTATTGTCTGGTTGAGTACCCATGTATTGTCTTGTTGAGTACCCGTGTATTGTCTTGTTGAGTATTAGTGTCAGGAAGCTAGTTGTTAGGTCATTTGGATAGGGTATAATCCCCCATATTCTTTCTATTTTACTCTCTGGCCAGACTGCGAGTGCACGTGGGTCTGCGAGTACCTGTGTATTGTCTTGTTGAGTACCTGTATATTGTCTTGAATACCTGCGTATTGTCTTGTTGAGTACCTGTATATTGTGTTGAGTACCTGTATATTGTCTTGAGTACCAGTGTATTGTCTTGTTGAGTACCAGTGTATTGTCTTGTTGAGTACCCGTGTATTGTCTGGTTGAGTACCTGTGTATTGTCTTGAGTACCTGTGTATTGTCTGGTTGAGTATTAGTGTATTGTCTTGTTGAGTACACGTGTATTGTCTTGTTGAGTACCCATGTATTGTCTGGTTGATTACCAGTGTATTGTCTGGTTGAGTACCCGTGTATTGTCTGGTTGATTACCAGTGTATTGTCTTGTTGAGTACACGTGTATTGTCTGGTTGAGTACCCGTGTATTATCTTGTTGAGTACACATGTGTTGTCTTGTTGCGTACCCGTGTATTGTCTGGTTGAGTACCCGTGTATTATCTTGTTGAGTACACGTGTATTGTACTGTTGAGTACCCGTGTATTGTCTTGTTGAGTACCCGTGTATTGTCTGGTTGAGTACCCATGTATTGTCTTGTTGAGTACACGTGTATTGTCTTGTTGAGTACCCGTGTATTGTCTGGTTGAGTACCCATGTATTGTCTTGTTGAGTACCCGGGGTATTGTCTTGTTGGGTACCCGTGTATTGTCTTGTTGAGTACCTGTGTATTGTCTTGTTGAGTATTAGTGTCAGGAAGCTAGTTGTTAGGTCATTTGGACAGGGTATCATCCCCCATATTCTTTCTATTTTACTCTCTGGCCAGACTGTGAGTGCACGCGGGTCTGCGAGTATCTGTGTATTGTCTTGTTGAGTACCTGTATATTGTCTTGAATACCTGCGTATTGTCTTGTTGAGTACCAGTGTATTGTCTTGTTGAGTACCAGTGTATTGTATTGTTGAGTACCCGTGTATTGTCTTGTTGAGTACCCGTGTATTGTCTTGTTGAGTATTAGTGTATTGTCTGGTTGAATACCCGTGTATTGTCTTGTTGAGTACCCGTGTATTGTCTGGTTGAGTACCCGTTTATTGTCTTGTTGAGTACCCGTGTATTGCCTTGTTGAGTATTAGTGTCAGGAAGCTAGTTGTTAGGTAATTTGGACACGGTATAATCCCCCATATTCTTTCTATTTTACTCTCTAATTGGCCAGACTGCGAGTGCACGTGTATTGTCTTGTTGAGTACCTGTATATTGTGTTGAGTACCTGTATATTGTCTTGAGTACCAGTGTATTATCTTGTTGAGTACCAGTGTATTGTCTTGTTGAGTACCCATGTATTGTCTGGTTGATTACCAGTGTATTGTCTGGTTGAGTACCCGCGTATTGTCTGGTTGATTACCAGTGTATTGTCTTGTTGAGTACACGTGTATTGTCTGGTTGAGTACCCGTGCATTATCTTGTTGAGTACACGTGTGTTGTCTTGTTGCGTACCCGTGTATTGTCTGGTTGAGTACCCGTGTATTATCTTGTTGAGTACACATGTATTGTCTTGTTGAGTACCCGTGTATTGTCTGGTTGAGTACCCATGTATTGTCTTGTTGAGTACACGTGTATTGTCTTGTTGAGTACCTGTGTATTGTCTGGTTGAGTACCCATGTATTGTCTTGTTGAGTACCCGGGGTATTGTCTTGTTGGGTACCCGTGTATTGTCTTGTTGAGTACCCGTGTGTTGTCTGGTTGAGTATTAGTGTATTGTCTGGTTGAAAACTGCTGTGCAAATTGTAAGCACATTGTTTCTTAGGACAGAGAGGCCAATCTGTAACAAAGACCTGAAGTGCCGAACTGTATTCTGTCTACCGGGCGCTTGGGTTCGGCATATCACGGATCTGGTGGACAGAATACTGGGAGCGGCTGAGGAAGACTCAGTTGTCATGGTGCATGTTGGCACCAACGACAAAGGCAGAGGCAGATGGAGTGTCCTAAAGAACAATTTTAGGGACTTGACCACACCAGAAAGGCAGATGGAGTTTAGGGAAGTAAACAAGTGGCTGAGGAGCTGGTGTAGTAAGGAGGGGTTTGGGTTCCTAGAGAACTGGACCCACTTCTCAGTCGGTCACCAGTACTATAGAAGGGATGGACTGCACCTAAATGAGGAGGGTGCAGATCAGCTGAGAGTAAAGATGGCCAAAAAGTTAGAGGGATTTTTAAACTAGGTGACAGGGAGGAGGGCCCAGAGGTAGAGATAGTCAGCATAGAACATATTCCAGAGGGTAGTATTGGGGGCATTAGTGGTAGGTTGACTAAAGCACATAAACCCAAGGTAAGTATAGTAACAAGTCTTAGTTGCAATCTCGGAACACCCAATAAGAGGATAATATGCGACTGGTCTGAACTACGTGGCATGTTCACCAATGCCAGGAGCCGGGCGGACAGCATGGGTGAACTAGAGATACTGTTGTGAGTGGAGGATTTGGATTTTGTGTGAATTTCAAAGAACTGGTTCAACAGCTCTCCTGATTGGCTGGCAACCATTCAAGGGTATATCTTTTATTGCAGGGATAGAGAAGGTAAAAAAGGGGGAGGGGTATACCTACATATCAAGAATAATGTACAAGTGAATGTGAGAGATGACATCACTAATGCCTCATACACACGAGCGGACTGTATGGCATACTTAGTTCGTCATACAAAATCGACGGACAGTCCTTCGTACTTTCCACTGAATGGACTTGACCACACACGGATGCACAAACAGTCCGTCGAAAGCTTGCGCGATGACGTGTACAGCACGTACGACGGGACTAGAAATAGGAAGTCCAAGACACAGCAAAGCACCCTTCCGCCGTGTAAATCCTTTCTGGGCATGCGCCATTCTTAGTCCGTCGAACTAGCATACTGACGACCGTACTGTCCGCTGAAACCAAAGTACGACGGACAGAATTTCGAAAAAACCGAAATACTTAGTACGCCGGACTGCACGCTGAAAAAGTCAGCTGAAGCCCACACACGAGCGGATTGTCCGCTGAAATGTGTTTCGACGGACTAAGTACGCCATACAGTCCGCCCGTGTGTACGCGGCATAAGGGAGCTAGGAAGGAGGTGGAATCCTTATAGGTAGAGGTTTAAAGGGATGAAACTGAGGGGGAAATAATACTAGGAATATTCTATAGGCCCCTAACCTGAGGGAGGACGGGGAGACAGATCTCCTATCACAATTTGGATTAGCAGCAAGGATGGGAAGTGTTATCATAATGGAGGATTTTAACTATCCAGACATAGACTGGGCGGAGAGAACCACCCATTCATCCACCCATTCATCTATTAAGTTCCTAAATGTCTTGCAGGACAAATTTATGGGTCAGATGGTAGACACACCAACTAGAAATAAATTGTTACTGGACTTACTGATTACCAACCATACAGATCTGATTACAGATGTGGAAATATGGGACAATTTAGTAAACGGCGATCATGGGTCTATTGGCTTCAGTATAAATCACACAAATAGGAAACATAAGGGGAATACAAAGACACAAAAATTTCAAAAGAGCCAACTTCCCTAAACTACAAACCTTGCCAGAAGGTATAAATTGGGATAAAATCTTAGGAACAAAGAACACGGAGGAGAGATGGGTTTGCTTTAAGAGAATATTAAATAAGGGCATTAGCCAATGCATCCCATTGGGTAATACGTTTAAAAGAGTGAACAAAAGACTTGGATGGCTTAACTACAATGTAAAATTGCATATAAAAGAAAAGGACAAGGCCTTCAAAAAATACAAGGTTGAGGGATCATCATTAGCATTCAGACAAGAAATGTAAGGGTGCAATAAGGACGGCTAAGATAGAACATGAAAAACACATAGTGGAGGAGAGCAAAAAAAAATCCCAATAAATTCTTTAAGTATGTAAACAGTATAAAAGGGAGGACAGACCATATTGGCCCCATAAAGAATGAGAAAGGATATCTGGTTACAAAGGATGGGGAGATGGCGAAGGTATTGAAGTTATTCTTCTTCTCAGAGGGAATCGGGGGGGCTTCAGTAACCAAAACTGCAGTGTTTATCCTCATGACACATCACAGGAAGCACCTCCATGGTTAACAGAGGACAGAATTAAAATTAGACTTGAGAAACGTAACATTAATAAATCACCAGGACCAGATGGCTTGCACCCGAGGGTACTTAGGGAACTCAGTCAAGTAATTGCCAGACCATTGTTCCTAATTTTCACTGACAGTCTACTAACTGGAAAGGTACCAGCTGATTGGAGAAAAGCCAATGTAGCACCAATGTTTAAAAAGGGCTCAAAATACATCCCTGGGAATTACAGACCAGTTAGCCTAACATCAATAGTATGCAAGCTCTTGGAGGGGATGATAAGGGACTATATGCAAGATTTTAGTAATGAGAACGGTATCATTAGCAGTAATCATCGTGGATTCATGAAGAATCATTCTTGCCAAACCAACCCACTAACCTTCTATGAGGAGGTGAGTTTCCATCTAGATAAAGAAAGGCCCCTAGACGTGGTGTATCTGGATTTTGCAAAAGCATTTGACACAGTTCCCCATAAACGTTTACTGTACAAAATAAGGTCCATTGGCATGGACCATAGGGTGAGTACATGGATTGAAAACTGGCTACAAGGGCGAGTTCATAGGGTCATGATAAACCCCCTTCATCAGAGCCAGGGTAGGGAATGACTAACAGACACCCTCAATGCACATATATGCACAACCAGCAGCGATGTCTCCACCCCCCCCCCCCCCAGGTAATTAGGAGATGGGGTCAAGGTCATATAACAAATGCATATAGTTTATATATAAAGATCCACTATACTGTATTCCCATAAGTATTGGGACGCTTGCCTTTACATGCACATGAACTTTAATGGCATCCCAGTCTTAGTCCGTAGGGTTCAATATTGAGTTGGCCCACCCTTTGCAGCTATAACAGCTTCAACTCTTCAGGGAAGGCTGCCCACAAGGTTTAGGAGGGTGTCTATGTGTAGCAAGGTCCCAGGCCTCCCTCAGTCCAATGAGAACCTCCAGGGCCAGAGACAGCCAACATCCTTCTGTATATGGCGGGTTGTAAGGCACAGTGGGAAGGCTGTCCACAAGGTTTAGGAGTGTGTCTATGGGCATATTTGACCATTTGCCTCCATCAAATTATTCCCCCGCATCTATTAACTTTTGTAGCACCGCCACCCCTTCCCTTTAGAATGTAAGCTCTATGAGCAGGGCCCTCCTGTCCCTTCTGTATTGAACTGTACTGTAATTGTGCTGTCCCCCCTCTACATTGTAAAGTGATGCATAAACTGTTGGTGCTATATAAATTTTGTATAATAATAATAATACTTCTTCCAGAAGAGCATTTCTGAGGTCAGGCACTGATGGAGGACAGGAAAGCCTGGCTCGCAGTCTCCAAAATAATTCATCCTAAAGGTGTTTTATCGGGTTGAGGTCAGGACTCTGTGCAGGCCAGTCAAGTTCCTCCACCCCAAACTCGCTCATCCATGTCTTTATGGACCTTGCTTTGTGCACTGGTGCGCAGTCATGTTGGAACAGGAAGGGGCCATCCCCAAACTGTTCCCACAATGTTGGGAGCATGAAATTGTCCAAAATATCTTGGTATGGTGACGCCTAAAGAGTTCCTTTCACTGGAACTAAGGGGCCAATCCCAACCCCAGAAAAACAACACCCACACTACAAGCAAGCTCCATGAAGATATGGATGAATGAGTTTGGGGTGGAGGAACTTGACTGGCCTGTACAGAGTCCCGACCTCAACCCAATAGAACACCTTTGGGATGAATTAGAGCGGAGACTGTGAGCCAGGTCTCCTCATCCAACATCAGTGCCTGACCTCACAAATGCACTTTTGGAGGAATGGTAAAACATTCCCATAGACACACACCTAAACCTTGTGGACGGCCTTCCCAGAAGAGTTGAAGCTGTTATAGCTGCAAATGGTGGGCCAACTCAATATTGAACCCTACGGACTAAGCCCTTGTACACACGGACAACCAAATCCGTCGGATTTTGTCCGTCTGATTTTGTCCGTCGGATCTTGTCCGAAACTGTTGCATACACACGGTCGGACAAAGTTGTCGAAAAATCCGATCTTTCAGAATGTGATGATGTAATTTCGTTATGATGGGACTACATTCAGGCTGGTAGCCAATAGCTTTGATGTAGGAATTTGATCTGAGCATGCGTGGCACTTTGTCCGATCGGACTTCTCTACACACGATCGGAGTATGTCCTATCGGACCAGTTTGTCGGAAAATATTTCCAGCAACTTCGAAAATTTGGTCCGACGGATATTCCGACGGAACAGTCCGATGCATACCACACACAGTCGGATTATCCGACAACACGGTCCGATAGGACACATTCCGACGGATTCTCCGACCATGTGTACAAGGGTTTAGACTGGGATGCCATTAAAGTTCATGTGTGTGTAAAGGCAGGTGTCCCAATACTTTTGGTATGATAGTGTATAATATACTATATATATATATATTTTGATAATAAATAAAATATTTTAAAATATCTGTAAATATTGTTTAACAAGCAATAAAATATAAAACAATGTGACGGAGGGTAGAAATATAGTGTGGAGCTGCCCAGACCATGAAATGGAGGAAGGGGGCTGTTTTCACTAGTTCTTCTGATTTGGAGGGGGGTTTCCTTTTCTTACCCCGGTGTGCTGTGACATAGAACACATAACAAGGGTTACATTCTTCTCAAGCTTCTACAAACACAGAACACAACTTGAAGTCATAAATTTTTTAAATACTAAGCACTTCAGCTCCGGAAGGTTCACCCCCCTTCATGACTAGGCCATTTTTTTGCGATACGGCACTGCGTTACTTTAGTGGACAATTGCGCGGTCGTGCAACACTGTACTCAAACAAAATTGATGCCCCCCCCCCCCCACAAATAGAGCTTTCTTTTGGTGGTATTTAATCACCTCTGTGGGTTTTTATGTTTTGCGCTATAAACAAAACAATATGTTCTACTTTCTGCTATAAAACATTCCTAATATATATATATATATATATATATATATTTTAATCGAATTTCTTCATCAGTTTAGGCCAATATATATTCTGCTGCATGGCAATAAAAATCCGAATAAGGCCCCTTTCACACGGACGTTCAAGTCCGCCTCAGTTTTTCAGGCGGACCTGAACGGATGCTCCGTAGAGGTCTATGGAGCGTCGGATGTCAGCATTGACGTGTCCGCTGACATCCAACCCGCTCCGATCCGAAAAAGTGTGACGGAGGAAAAAGCTATTTTTCCATCCGTCATCGGATTGAATGATGACGGACACTGCATTCCGTCGTCACCCGATCTCCCATAGGGGAGAGTGGCACTGTGACAGGTCCGTCCCTGCGCATTGTGCAGACAGACCTGTCATCTTCCTGCTCAGCGCAGATCGCTCCGGCGATCCCTGCTGAGCAAGCGGATATCCACGGGGTGGATCAGCACTGATCCGCCCCTTGTGAAAGGACCCTAAGTGTATATTGATTGGTTTGCTCAAAAGTTATCGCGCCTAGAACCTATGGGATAGATTTATGGACTTTTTATTTATGTTTTACTAGTAATGGAGGTGATCATCGTGTTTTTAATGGGACTACGACATTACGGCGGACAAATCAGACACCTAACTGATACTTTTGACACTTTTTTGGGGGACCAGTGACACCAATACAATGATCAGTGCGAAAAAAAAAATTGCACTTTCGCTGTACTAATGACACCGGCAGGGAAGGGTTTAACATCCGGGGCAATCGAAGGGTTAAATGTGTTCCCTGGGAGTGCTTTCTTAAGACTCGTACACGCGATCTGATTTCCTTGCCCTTTGTATGCAAGACAAAATCCAGGCATGTGCCTTCGGACAGAAGTCTGAGGTTTTTGTCTGTGGAAAATCCAATCGTATATATGAGGCTTTACTGTGTGTGGGGGTGGTTTAACTGTAGAAAGACAGAGATCCGTGTTCCTGCTTAGCAGAAACACAGGCTCTCTGTCTTCCTTACTAGCAGAACAGCGATCTGCCTTGCTTACATAGGCAGACCAACGTTTTGCCTCTCTCGCAACGATCGCTGGGTTTCCAGTGGATATCGGGTCCACCGGACCCGCTAATTGGCTCCCGCTGTGTCCAATCACAGTGGGAGCAGGGCTCCGGTGGCGTGTGCATGTGCCCCAGAGCCGAAAAAAAGAAATCATGTACAGGTATGTGATTTTGCGCTTAAGGGCTGCCCTGCCGCAGTATATGTACGTGGAGTGGTCCTTAAGCGGTTAAATTGCTGTCCCTGCCCATGTTTGCATGAGCCGGTCAGGAATGGTCTTACAAGGGGAAACAATCCATTAAAAATGTAAATAATGAAAATATTTTAAAAAGTTATGACAAAAATATGTTCATATGGGTCCAACCTGGCCGGGAACTTTGTGATAAATCTGTAGGTGTGGTGAAAAATTATTTGTAAGTGATCTGATCTATTAGGTTATGTAGTATTTTACTCCCCTGCCTCATCACAGCTCACCATTTTAGCCACCTCTTTGAAAGGGCCCAAAATAATACAATCATCCTAGAAGATTAGCCACCGTGTGAGCAAGGTGCAGCGTGGAGTTGCGGGCAGTGAACACACAAAGTCCATGTTAGGCAATGAAGGTATATTGTAGAAAGACTCAACACAACGTATTCAGGTCCGACGGGTAGGCACACTCGTCTGGAACCTCTTGCTAAATGTAACAGAGGGATGAAGACCTGAGAATGCTGACAACAACTGCAACAAGGAGTGGAATATGGCCTGGCCCAGTCTACACCCAAAAGGAAGGCTTCCTGAAGAGTGATAGATGTAGTCCTTGCGCTACTCCTCTGAAGACTTTCCCTACCTCCTAAGTACTGTCCCTGCCAGATTGGGAACCTGTCCCTTCACTAGCCACTCACTTGAAGCATGTCAAACCCAGGAGCTAGAGTCTTATGCCGCGGATCGGAATTCTCGTCGGAAAAAGTTCTGATGGTTTTCCCGATGGAATTCCGACGGAATTCGGCTCAAGCTGTCTTGCCTACACACGGTCACATCAAATTCCGATCGTTTATAGCGCGGTGACGTACAACACGTACGATGTGACTAGAAAAGGGAAGTTCAATAGCCAGTAGCCAATAGCTTATGTCTCATAGTTGAATCTGAACATGCGTGATTTTTGGCATGTCGGAATTGCATACACACTATCGGAATTACCGATAGAAAGTTTTTCCTCGGGAAAATTGAGAACATGCTATCAATTTTTGGCTGGCGGAAATTCGGACAGCTAAATTCCGATGGAGCATATACACGGTCACATTTTCCGATGAAAAGCTCTCATCTGTCTTTTTCTGGCCGGAATTCCGATCGTGTGTACGCGGCATTAAACAGAATCTGCCTGACCCGAGATGGTCGCTAAAGTCACATGGAATGCCAGCGTCCAATTGGACAGCTTTCCCCTTTGTGACTGCAGGAAGTTATAGAGGAAACAAGTTGCCTCCTTCATTGCCGCTTCGGGTGAGCGCCACCTTCAGTGGGGAGTGAAGACTGCACCTGCCTACAACCGACTCAACACCAGCTCCCCAGAGCCATAATCACATAGCAGGAGGGGAAGGTGGAGGAAGGAAAGGTAAAGAAGGAAGAGGAGGAGGACAAAGAGGCGGAGGAAAAAGAGGAGAAGGAATAGAGGAAGAAGAGATCATATTAGCAATGCTCAACATATACAACCTCCATTTGGCAGCACCTCTCCTTTAAGGATTGCCTGACATTTATTTTTTTCATTATTGTTCTGGTTTGAGGAAGAGCCGGAGCTCTATGGTCATAAGATTCTATTCTTACTTTTTTGCTGCTGCTTGCCTATCCTCCTGCATCATGGGGGGACATGAAAGGTGACCTCCTCCTGAAGTGAAGAGGGTGACTTCCTTCTGACTTGGAGTTGACCTCTTTTTATATTAGTTCTGACCTGTTTCTGACCTGCATTTGGCCTCCTGCTAACCTACATCAAACTTCTTCAAAAATCCTTTTACAATGCTATTGATTTGTATGGAAAGGTAACCATTCCCGATGCAAGCAAAATATCAGTTGCACAGGCCTTAAAGATAGACAACTTTCTTTGCTGCTCTACCTTTTGATAAAGTAACAATGGTGGATTTCACAAGCCTCACAAAGTTGCTTCATTAATTTATTAAGAATCTAGCCCACAGACAAACCACTGCTGTTATGTAATGCAACGCAGCAATGGTATTTTATGTCATATCTGTTCCTGTTCAAATGTAAATTACTACATCACCTTCCCCAGAAAACTCTACCATAGACAAAGGTTAGCTGATCTTGAGAGTTGAGAGCTGAGACAACCAGACAATTCATAATTTCATAGTTAGTAAGGTTGAATAAAGACACCAGTCCATCCAGTTCAACCTAAGCAAGTGTCTACAATTGTCCCTATCCCTGTACATTGCACACTCACATCGGTCCCTACCCTCAAAGAGCCCACAATCCAAGGTCCCCATTCATATACTAGGGCCAATTTTGGACAGAAGCCAATTAACCTACCTGCATGTCTTTGGATTGTGGGAGGAAACCAGAGTACCTGGAGGAAACCCACGTAGGCACAGGGAGAACATGCAAACTCCAGGCAGGTAGTGGCATGGTTGGGATTCGCACCAGTGACCCCTCTTACTGCTAGGTGAGAGTGCTAACCACTACACCACTGTGCCGCCCTGAATTGTCTGTACAATTGTCTGTATCCCCATCTCTGTGATGACTTCTCAAGGCTGGCACACCTGCTGTGCCCATTATGAGGCGTTCCCACCATATTTATGCTGAGTTCTTGGCTCTGTATACCTGCCGTGTCCATTATGAGATGTTCCCACCATCCCTGTGCTGAGTTCCTGGGTCTGGACACCTGCTCTGCCCATTATGAGGGGTTCCCACCATATTTATGCTGAGTTCTTGCCTCTGTAAACCCGCCGTGTCCATTATGAGATGTTCCCACCATCCCTGTGCTGAGTTCCTGGGTCTGGACACCTGCTCTGCCCATTATGAGGGGTTCCCACCATATTTATGCTGAGTTCTTGTCTCTGTATACCTGCCATGTCCATTATGAGGTGTTCCCACCATCCCTGTGCTGAGTTCCTAGGTCTGTACATAAGCTGTGTTCATTATTAATGGGTTCCCACCATCCCTGTGCTGAGTTCCTGGGTCTGTACGTAAGCTGTGTTCATTATTAATGGGTTCCCACCATCCCTGTGCTGAGTTCCTGGGTCTGTACGTAAGCTGTGTTCATTATTAATGGGTTCCCACCATCCCTGTGCTGAGTTCCTGGGTCTGTACGTAAGCTGTGTTCATTATTAATGGGTTCCCACCATCCCTGTGCTGAGTTCCTAGGTCTGTACGTAAGCTGTGTTCGTTATTAATGGGTTCCCACCATCCCTGTGCTGAGTTCCTGGGTCTGTACGTAAGCTGTGTTCGTTATTAATGGGTTCCCACCATCCCTGTGCTGAGTTCCTAGGTCTGTACGTAAGCTGTGTTCGTTATTAATGGGTTCCCACCATCCCTGTGCTGAGTTCCTGGGTCTGTACGTAAGCTGTGTTCATTATTAATGGGTTCCCACCATCCCTGTGCTGAGTTCCTGGGTCTGTACGTAAGCTGTGTTCATTATTAATGGGTTCCCACCATCCCTGTGCTGAGTTCCTAGGTCTGTACGTAAGCTGTGTTCATTATTAATGGGTTCCCACCATCCCTGTGCTGAGTTTCTGGGTCTGTACGTAAGCTGTGTTCATTATTAATGGGTTCCCGGGGGTGTGGCTTGGCGCTGTTACGAGATGGCCGCTTGATCCCTGAGCTCCCGTCCATGAGACCCGGCTACATGAGCACAGGCAAGTGACAGTACGCCCTTTACCATCAAATTGCGTCCCTCTTTGCCACACCATGTCAGCGGCTAGACCCCGATCACCTCCGGAGCCTGACGCCCACCCGAATAGGCAAATCCCGGAGATCTTCAGATCTCGGCCTACTGGCAGCGCCCGAGCCGCGGCCTCGAGTGAATCGCGATCGCACAGCAGAAGCTCGCTATGCACCAGGCCGGACACAGACACCCGGGAACAGCCAGCGATTAGCCTGGACGATCTGCGCAATGTTGCTGCAGACATTAAACACACCCTATCGGCTGCTATATCTGACCTGCGAGCTGACATCCATTCCATGACACTGAGGGTGGACGAGATAGAAGCTGTGCAGGCCCGCCATGATGCCTCCCTCTGTCAAGTACAACAACTCACTGAGTCCCATGCTATACATCTAAAGCCCCGTACACATGAGAGGACTTATGTCCGACAGACTTCCGAAGGAGTTCCGTCGGAGTTCTGCCGGAGTTCCGACGGAGTTCTGACGGACTTTTCGTCGGAGCGGACTTGGCCACACACAATCACACTAAACTCCGATGGATTCGAACGTGATGACGTACGACTGGATTCGAATAAGTAAGTTCATAGCCAGTAGCCAATAGCTGCCCTAGCGTCGGTTTTAGTCCGTCGGAATAGCATACACACGAGCGGATTTTTCGAAGGGACCGGGTCCGGCGGAGTTCCGTCGGGAAAATTTGAAGCATGTTCCATATTCTAAAGTCCTTCGGACTTTGGCGAGTCAAAAGTCCGTTGCAGCCCACACACGATCGAATAGTCTGACGGACTCAGTCCGTCGGACTTTGGATGTTGAAAAGTCCGCTCGTGTGTACGCGGCATAAGGGACATCAACAGACATATGGAAGACCTCGACAATCGAAGGAGACGACGGAACCTGAGAGTAAGAGGCATACCGGAATCCTTAGACCCTGGCCTCCTGTCCCAGAGAGTGATCAACATTTTCAACGATCTCCTCGACAGGCCCCCAGACACCCCGATAGTATTTGAGCGCATCCACAGAGCTCTGCGCCCCAGAGGCCGTGATACCGACCCCCCAAGGGATGTAGTTTGCTGCCTGGTTGACTTTCCTCTGAAGGAAGAAATTCTGCGTAAAGCTAGGGAAAGAAACCAGATTACCCATAGAGGGGTGACCATCAAGATATTCCAAGATCTATCTAACATAACCCTTCAGCGTAGGAGGGAACTCCGACCACTGCTGGAAGTTCTGAGAAATAGAGCCATTCCATACCGTTGGAAGTACCCCTTCTGCTTATCTGTCTCCCACCAAGGTCGCACGGAAAATCTAAGAGTTCCAGAGGACCTTGACCACTTCTGCACCGCGCTTGACCTACCTTCCGTAGACCTCCCTGATTGGTACAGTGACTTCAGATTGCCTACTCTCCGTAGAGCAACCTCCATGGAGGGAGCGGACGAAGCAGGTAACTATGCCATTGGGAGGCGCCGTAGGCTCGCACAACAGCCTCCTCCCCCACACTCCCCACAGAGAAATGCCACTCCACCAATAAATGGCAGCCCCACTGCTTCACCTGCCCACCGCAGGCCTCGCCGTAGTTGAAGAAGAACCTATCCTCACTTCAGTTTGATGAATGGCACCTGTTGTTACGAATGCTGGCTATAGTTATGCTACCAACCTGCTGGCACAATCCTCTTGACCCCTAAACCTGTGGGCATACATATGTGCCACTGATGACTTGCGATCGGCGACTGCACACCGAAGAATTTTACCCATCAGGAGATCCCCAGTTTGACTCTCAAAGACTCCCCATCCCACCTATCAATGTGATGATGGACCTTCACTGTTGCCAAGGACACGGCTGTGATGCCTCTTATCGGAAGCCCCAACATGTTCCATGGGGCCTTTGACAACCTTAACTACCTCCATCACTTGCTTGCCCCCCACAGTGCACCCCACACAGCTCGCCTCAGACGGCTGTGAACACAGAATTGTTATCCCGGCAGACGGTATATCCGCCAGACTTTCTGCTTCTGCCTCCCCTTTTCTCCCCCTCCCTTTTTTTCCCCCCCCCCTTTTTTGTTCTCTGATGTTTAGACTTGTCTGCAAAACCACGGACTGAATCGTGCTGAGCCGAGGCCTACCACTGAGTCGGGAGTGAGGTATATGGTAAGAATAGCTTCTAACCCCATTGGCCAGTTGCAGCCATAACGTCACTTTATATCCTTACTGGACACCCTATTATAGCAAGTATTGATGCATAGTGCTTATTCCATACTTTTCAAGGTAATAGAACAGTCTTTAAGGCTGCCTCCAAGGACGTGGGTAACTCTAGGAGATTTTTGTAATAGTCGAAAAGGTGCAGGGAGGGAACCACACACTGGATGTATACCACGAAGGGCGTCCCAACTTACACTGTAAGAAGGGAGAATAGACCAGATTTCGGTAGGTGGGAGGGGAGATCCAAGACCAATAGTGAGGGGTTCCCAAGCAGGAAACTGGGAGTAGCGAACATTAAAGATCTACATCACTAGTCTACAAAGAGCTCCCCATTTGGGACACACTGTACTCCTATGAGTTGGCCACCCCCTCACTCCCAGCTCCATATAGTGCATTAACCTGTAATGTGTTTTTACATATATGCTACATGTCTCACAGGTGTAGTTGGTATTGCATTTCCTCCTTTTTTTTCCCATTGTATGCCTCCAGCGTCTGTTTAACTTGATAAAGCATTTAGTTGTGCCATTCTGAACCTCTGTTTTTAGATTTGTTAACTGTCAGTTACTTACTTGAGAATATAACTGTTCTTTATTAACGTGCTTTTCTCTAGAACTCTCCCCTAAACATAGCTCTGTATGCCTAGCTTAATTCTCCCCTTTCCCTGCCATAGCATGACCAATCCCCCTCATGCAACCCTCCCGGGTGCCCGTCCATCGCCTTCTGCCTCCTTATTAGTCCCCAACCTTAATATTGACCGCGGGCCCTCAGGCCTCACTGATCAGATGCTGCTAGCTCTGCCACCCTTCCCCTCTCCCATATATGTCACGGCGTGGCTATGATATTACGAGCTCTCAACCCCCTACCAACTGCCACGTCTAACTGCCGATCTTACGCTCCCTCAGGTCTCACCATGACGGAGACCTCCCAAATCTCGTGTAACCTCATCCGCCACTCCCAAGCAACGGACGCTGGTAGTCAGAGTTGACTCGACCGGTGCCTCTCTCGGGAGCCCGAGGGGTTGACAGGTGCAACCCTTCCACCGGTCCCATCCTCCTCCCCTCCATTCCTCTCTCCAGGTACGCTCTCCCCCCGGTACCTCTTACATCTCCTCCCCCCCCTTTTTTTTTTTTTTCATTTTTCCGTATCTCTACCCTTTCCTGGGACCCCCCCTCTCGGTAGCACCCTAAGACACCCTTACTCCTGTCAAAATGCCACCGCTGTTCCAAAGCTCCACGAATTTATCCTTGAAGATTGTTTCTCTAAACGCCAAAGGCCTAAACACCCCAGAGAAACGTCACCAAACATTGGTACTAATGCAAAAACTGAAGGCAGATGTGGTCCTCCTTCAGGAAACCCATTTCAGCACTAAATCTACCCCCAAACTGTCTAACCACGCTTTCCCAGTAGAATTTCACGCAACATGTCCTACTTCTAAATACTTCTAAATACAAAGGGGTCTCCATACTTTAGAAATAAATTAGAGAAAAAAATCCCCTGCTCCCCTTTTTCCCTACTTTTGGATACAATATTTGGGTCTCCATACTTCTTTCCAAACATTTTGACCTCCAATTATCGGATACCCTAGCAGATGATAATGGGAGATTCCTCTTCCTCAAAGGAATGTACAAAAACAGAATGATAACATTCGCTAACATATACAGCCCCAACTCCTCTCAGGTACCCTTCTTCAGGAAGGTGGTGCACAAGCTAAACTCTTTTATGGAAGGGATGCTGATTCTTGGTGGCGATTTCAATGCCCCCTTGGATCCTTTACTGGATACCTCCTCTGGGTCCTCCAGTCTGACATTCCGGGCTCTCAAACAAATTAAGAAAAGCCTCCAAGAGCTATTGCTTCATGACACGTGGCGAACACTTCATCCCAAGGACAAGGACTTCACCTTCTTCTCCGCCCTCCATAATAGGTACTCCCGCATTGACTACCTTATGGTCTCCCAACAGAACCTACACAATCTGACCAAGGCCTCAGTTGAACCTATGACGATCTCTGATCACCACCCCATCATAGCCCTATTCACCTTCCCTGAAAAGCTTGACCGGGCCAACGTCTGGAGATTAGATGCGAGCATTCTAACGGATGAGTCCAGAGTAACAGAAATCCGAGACTGTCTTTCCCACTATTTCACAGAAAATGACACACCGGATGTCTCCCCCCTTACCCAATGGGAGGCACATAAATGCGTAATAAGAGGCAAGTTTATCTCCCTTACGGCCACGCTCAAGAAAGAAAGAGCCGCCACTCTGGCAGACCTATTCTCGAAACTCAGATCACTTGAAACACAACACAAGAAAACTTTAGCATTAGACACCCATGCTGAACTAACGAACACCCGTACCCAGATCCAAGATATACTAGGATACCAAACAAAAAGGAGATTCGCCCTTTCCCAGAAGCTCTTCTATGAGCACGGAAATAAGTCAGGCCACCTTTTAGCACAAGCACTGCGATCCAAAAGAGTTAAACGAACAATCCACCGTATACACTCCCCTGCAGGTTCAGTCCTTGAGACCAATGCAGCTATAGCCCGGGAATTTGAACGTTATTACACCTCCCCTTACAACCTCGGCTCCGCAAACCCGCAATCTTTAGATCCCCAAAGACGGTTACACGGCATTCGAACGTATTTCGCCAAGCTCCCACTCAAGACAATCCCCTCTGACACCCTCCAATCCCTGGAAACCCCAATCTCATCTTCAGAATGGTTACAAGCCATAAAACAACTGAAACCTGGTAAGAGCCCTGGCCCAGATGGGCTGACCTCGGCGTACTATAAATTGTTCGCAGAGACGCTCCAAACACCCTTCTTAAAGGCCTTCAATTCCACTCCCACCTCAAAATCCATTTTAGAAGCCCACATTACCGTCATACCCAAACCTGATAAGGATCGCACAGACACAAGTAGTTATAGGCCAATTTCCCTTCTTAACGTGGACGTTAAAATATTCGCCAAAATCCTCGCCAATAGAATCCTTCCACTCCTCCCGGCCCTCATATCCCCCGACCAAGTAGGTTTCGTCCCTGGACGCGAAGCAAGGGACAACACCCTGAAATCCATCAACTTACATCACCTGATAACTCAATCTAAACAGAAGGCCTTCTTCTTATCCCTGGATGCGGAGAAGTTTGGACTTCAGCATCAGTCTGAGTGGACTATGCGATGTTCTACCTGACCACAGGGGGCACTGTCTCTTCTGGCAGGTATGGAACTATGGTCTGGTTGGGTGCTTAAGTTACTCTCTCTCCGAGCCCGCCCAGTGGGAATGTCACTCTTGCTGTGCTTTCTGGTAGAGGGTATTTAAGATGCAGACGTCACGTGGTTCAGGGTTCCGGTCCAGAAGGATGTACTGACTTCATGGTCCTGGTCCTCCTGGCCAGCCCCCAGGAAGGCTATGGCCTGGGATGCGGATCCACCCGATCTTGATGTCTCGGGGCTGGCTAGGAAACTAAAGGAGGATTCTAAGGTGTTTGGGTGCAGCCTCCGGTTTGGGAGAGACCCAGTGACTTCACACTATCCAGGGGAGGACTCTTCAGAAGAAGGCCACGTACATGTTGGTTTCTTAGTAAGAGCCTGGAGGAGCTGAAGTACCCAAGAGAATCCGGTCTCGTGGATATCGCCAAGCTGGTTGAAAGATCCAGGTATCCCATGAGTGTTCTTCAAGTTTAGTTTTCCTACGTGTTCTACAACAACGTCTGTGGCAGAGACATTATCTTGTATGTTCTACAACAACGTCTGTGGCAGAGACTTGTTCCTGAGTAAGCACCTTGTTGGCTGCTAGGCCTTGTGAGAGAGGGACTGTCCAACTTAAGTGAACATCCAGTTGTGAATGGCTATTCTCTGGATGCAGTCAAAGTAAGCAAGTTGTTCAACATTTGAATTTGACACTAATGCCGCGTACACACGACCGGACTTTTCAACATCAAAGGTCCGACAGAACAATTCTGGCAGACCATTCGATCATGTGTGGGCTGCAGCGGACTTTTGATTTGCAAAAATCCGACAGACTTTAGAAATGGAACATGTTTCAAATTTTTCCACCGTAACTCCGCCGGACCCAGTTCCTACCGATAAATACGCTCATGTGTATGCTAGTCCGACGGACAAAAACTGACGCGAGGGCAGCTATTGGCTACTGGCTATGAACTTCCTTATTCTAGTCCAGTCATACGTCATCACGTTCGAATCCGTCGGACTTTGGTGTGATTGTGTGTGGCCAAGTCCGTTCATTCGGAAAGTCCGTCAGAACTCCGTCAGAACTCCGTCGAAAGTCTGTCGGACCTAGTCCCTCGAAAAGTCCGGTTGTGTGTACGCGGCATAAGAGTACCTGAACTTCATTTCCAACCCTCTGATCCCAATTTAAGAGACTGTTCATTGTCTACGTTTTTTGCAAATAAAATCCATTCAAGTGGATCTGTTGTCAGTCTCTCGAGTTACTGGGCCATCTACCACGGGACACCCCTAGATGTGAAGGGAGGCGAAAAGAAGGTAACGGTAAGCCCAAATCTAACCAGCAGCATTTTGGGGGATAGTAATACACTACAAACAAAAAAAAATCAGCATAAGTTCATCACATTCTACATATATATCAAACATTAATATATAATACTGTTGCCATAGTGACCTTGGTGAATTTACTTAAATTTTTCAGAAAAGATAAGATGACATTACTCTCCGCTCAATTTATCTTATATTTTCTTTCTATAAAGTTCCCTTTATACTGCCCAATCACCCAACAATCTAATGTTACATCCGTTTCCATAAGTCCCATGTCCCTTGCTAAGGTCTTTCTATCTCTCTGCTTTCTGTGTATTTTTTTGTGGTAATTGTGGTGCCGGAGGTGTTTGGCTGGGAGTGGCGGTCTAAGTTCACCAAGGTTACTGAGGCACTAGTATTATATATTAATATTGGATATATATATATATATATATATATATGTAGAATGTGATGAACTTATGCTAATTTTTTTTTCATTCATAGAATACGCTAAAAGCTCCTGAAGAAGCGTTATTGAACGCGTAACATGTAGAGCAAAGCTGAGTTTTTATATGACACATCAGGCGCAATGTCTGAATATATTACATTTTATGTATTTGTTCTTTTTATTCTATTTTTGTAATTTTTTAATATACCTGTGTTATGCCTACAAAGTCCATCATCCAAAAAAGCATTTTTCCAATATTCTATAATGAAATAAAGAAATACAGTAAATTAAAAATACGGTTGGCTAGCTTTTGCTGTGTGCAGCCCAAAAAACGCTTTAGTAAAAAAAATATTAAAATACAGAAAAATATACAATTACATTAAAAAAATTAAAAAATAAGGTAAGTGAAAACATTATTTTACTATTCACTTCAGGAAGTTTTTCCTAGGATACTGTAGATTATTCACAGTTCATTATCCATCACAGATGCATTTGAACTGCGGTTGACATCCATCTAATCTGCAGTTGACCACCTTCTGACCTGTAGTTGACATTCTTTTTTTCCTAAAGTTGACCACTTTTTGACTTACAGTTGACCTTGTTCTAAAATTAAGTTGACCTCTTTCTAACCTGCAGTTAACCTCCTTCTGACTTGGAGTTCACCGCATTTTAATCAAGAGTTGAACTTTGCCCATCAGTACAGTCCCATCAGTGCAGCCTTATCAGTGCCAATCTGTGCAGCCTATCAAACAGAAACTGAAGTGGTCAGAAGTGCCCAAGAGGTATAAGAATCGTACCTGGCTGTCCTGGTGGTTCCCTTGTCCTCCTCTCCCCTATTGTAAACACACAGAGCCCGGCCGGGAGTCAGGAGGAAGTTACAATTGATGCTGCAAAGAAGGGTAGGCAGAGCCTCTGTCGGTTGCTTTAAGTGCAGCCGGGCCTGGCCAGTCACCGGGCGTTTATGGGGCAGCAGTCCCCACCCCCCGGCCAAGGCACCACTAATAACAGCATCACTAAAGGCTACAGCTACCGCCAGCTGGCAGCTTGGGACCATAGCTGGGGACAGTTTGTGTGCATTAGCAAGGAGAAGGGAAAAGGGAGGGGGGGGGGGATTTTTTCATGTGGGGATGCCCCCCCACAAAGTGCCACCCTAGGCCTGGGCCTTGTTGGCCTAGGCCAAGACAAGTACTGGATGAGGGTCTAATTCCCTTTACAGATAAAATATCAATCTGCCATCACTATTTTGATGACATGTTCTTCATATGGGAGTGGCCTCTTGACCATATAACATTTTTTTTTAGATTATTGTCCCTTACTTGCTTACTTGACCTGGTCAGGGATGTTAAACCAGTTTCAAAATAAACTAAATTTTAACTCTTTCAATTTGTCTTTAACAATGACGTCACACCCAACTACCCTCACATTTTTCGATGTGGAGGTATGGGTGGGTGCTATGTAAATGGTAGACTAATCAGTAACCTGTTCTATTTTTTAGTCAGGCAAAACAGTTGCGTGGACACCTATGTCATGTACCTGATTGGACACTGAAATGACAAAGTTTGTCAGAGCTCCCAGCAGGCTTGAGACAGGAACTCGCTGTGATGAGCAGAGCTGATACAGATGACAGCCGGAAAGGCACTTGAACCAGATGTGAGAGCAGAGAAGGGGAACAGCAGTGTGGTCATAGTGACATCCGAGGTCAGCAGCAGGGAGCGAAGTATTGAGCCATAAGACAAAGATGTGGTCAAAAACAGAGCCGGGGTCAGGAAAAAGCAACAGAGCAGCAGCAGGATCCAAGTTCAGGTCAGAGGAAAGTTGTGTCAGCAACAAGGGACCAAACAAAGTAATAGCAGGACACAGGGAACAGCTGAAAGTCCAGTCAGCACTGGAGCATGAGCAGGAGCCCCCTTAAATAGTTCCTCTTGCACCAGCATGCATTGATTGTGTGCACACTTGTGTGGATTCCTGTGCTCATGCACATGCCTAGTCACCATTCTGCCAATAATTCTGCACATTTCTGTTAGCCATTCTGCATGCATGCGCATTTCTGTTAGCCAAACATCTGGTAGTCATTATCTGACTGCTTAAGCGAAGGAGGCTATAGTCATTTTTTTTTTTTAAACAGGCCTTTAAGAAGGCCAGGGATCATTCCTGTAGTGATTCACTCTATAACAGTAAAATCCCAAACCAGGAGCAGACTTCTACCTTCAGTAAAAATTAAAGTGCATACTCCTGTAGCGCTGGGATTGCTGCCAACCACTGTTAAACTATGGACAATGCTATAAATTGGTATTTGGCACCATCTAGTGGCCTAAATTTAGAAGGGACTTTGTCTATTTTCTGTTGAAGAACATAAGAAAAATGTTACAGGAAGTGACTCAATTGTTTACATTACACAAGGACTTACCTACCCACAATGCTAGCTCACCTACCCATGAACACTCAGTGACTGAACAGCATGTTGGGTAGGCTATAAAGTGCCCCGCATGGCCATTTTCTCTCTCTTCTGGACGTGTGGCATGAATACAAGGATCTGTGAGGTGTTCCAGAGAGCGCGGCCTACAACAACTACAGAGCGGAACAACCAGAGATCCTGCCTCATACCTGTGTGCTGGAGAGACAGTGTGACCAGATCGGGAAGGATCTAGAGACACCTGACAGAGCCATTTAAGGGTCCTTGTCATCTTGCGGAACAAAACAGTGTGACAGCGCTGGCTGGCAGCAGGACTGAGACATTCGAAGCGGAGGTTTCCAGTTTTCCAGGCCTGGTGTGGTGAGAGGGCTGTTGCCCACAGTTCGTTAACGCACTTTACACACTTAGGCCGCGTACACACGCGCGGACTGTTTGCCCAACCTTGTTCGTCAAACAGTTTCGGCAAACAGTCCGCTCAAAATTTGCATGAGCGGACTTGCCCACACACGAGCGGACTGTTTCAGCGAACTGTTTGCCAAACAGTTCGCTCAACTTTTGAAATGAACGGACTCGCCCACGTAAGGAGGAGGCAAATCCGCCCATTTCGAGCGCGTGTACAGGTAGGCGGGGCCCGCGAAGGAGACGTCGCGGGCTCCGCCGCCTGGAATGGGCTTAAAGGGGAACCCCAACGCCGAAAAAAATCGGCGTAGGGGTTCCCCCCAAAGTCCACACCAGACCCTTGTCCGAGCACGCTACCCGGCCGGCCAGGAAAGGGGGGCGAGCGAGCGCGCCCCCCCTCCTGAGCCGTACCAGGCCGCGTGCCCTCAACATGGGGGGTGCCTTGGGGAAGGGGGGGCCGCGCGGCCCCCCCCACCCCAAAGCACCTTGTCCCCATGTTGATGAGGACAAGGGCCTCTTCCCGACAACCCTGGCCGTTGGTTGTCGGGGTCTGTGGGCGGGGGGCTTATCGGAATCCGGGAGCCCCCTTTAAGAAGGGGGCCCCCGGATACCGGCCCCCCACCCTATGTGAATGAGTATGGGGTACAATGTACCCCTACCCATTCACCTGTGAAATAAAGTACAAAAAAAAACACAACACAGGGAAAAAATATTTTATTGCACAGCTCCGGGGGTCTTCCGTCTTCGGGGGTCTTCTCGCCGGACTCCTCCGCTATCTGTGTGTAGCTCTTTTGCTAGCGGAGGAGTCCGGCTTTCTTCCTCCCCGCCGCCGGCCTCTTCTCCCGACTTCGGGGGTCTTGTCCCCCTCTTCGATTCTTCTGCCGGGCCACCGCGCCTTCTTGTAGCTCTTTTGCAGGCGGTGGCCCGGTCTTCTGTCGCCCCTGCCTTCCGTTCTTCTGTCGCCGCCTTCGGTTCTTCTGCCGGGCCACCGCGCCTTCTTGTAGCTCTTTTACAGGCGGTGGCCCGGTCTTCTGTCGCCGCTGTCGTCGCCGCCGCCGCCGCCGCCGCCGCCTTCCGTTCTTGTTCTTCTTCTTGTTCTTCTTCTTCTTCTCCTGGAGATATTGACTCGACGAGCTCTCCGGCCGGAATGCCAGGGACACGCTCCGCTGCCACTTATATAGTGACAATGGGGCGGTGTCACATGGTATATGTCACATGGGTTGGTCACATGGAGACCCCGCCCCCTTACGATGTCATAGTCCCCATGTGACATCAACCCATGTGACCAACCCATGTGACATATACCATGTGACACCGCCCCATTGTCACTATATAAGTGACCGCACAGTGCGGCTCTGGCATTCCGGCCGGAGAGCTCGTCGAGTCAACATCTCCAGGAGAAGAAGAAGAAGAAGAAGAACAAGAAGAAGAAGAAGAACAAGAACGGAAGGCGGCGGCGGCGGCGACGACAGCGGCGACAGAAGACCGGGCCACCGCCTGTAAAAGAGCTACAAGAAGGCGCGGTGGCCCGGCAGAAGAACCGAAGAGGGGGACAAGACCCCCGAAGTCGGGAGAAGAGGCCGGCGGCGGGGAGGAAGAAAGCCGGGCTCCTCCGCTAGCAAAAGAGCTACACACAGATAGCGGAGGAGTCCGGCGAGAAGACCCCCGAAGACGGAAGACCCCCGGAGCTGTGCAATAAAATATTTTTTCCCTGTGTTGTGTTTTTTTTTGTACTTTATTTCACAGGTGAATGGGTAGGGGTACATTGTACCCCATACTCATTCACATAGGGTGGGGGGCCGGTATCCGGGGGCCCCCTTCTTAAAGGGGGCTCCCGGATTCCGATAAGCCCCCCGCCCGCAGACCCCGACAACCAACGGCCAGGGTTGTCGGGAAGAGGCCCTTGTCCTCATCAACATGGGGACAAGGTGCTTTGGGGTGGGGGGGCCGCGCGGCCCCCCCTTCCCCAAGGCACCCCCCATGTTGAGGGCACGCGGCCTGGTACGGCTCAGGAGGGGGGGCGCGCTCGCTCGCCCCCCTTTCCTGGCCGGCCGGGTAGCGTGCTCGGACAAGGGTCTGGTGTGGACTTTGGGGGGAACCCCCACGCCGATTTTCGGCGTTGGGGTTCCCCTTTAAGCCCATTCCAGGCGGCGGAGCCCGCGACGTCTCCTTCGCGGGCCCCGCCTACCTGTACACGCGCTCGAAATGGGCGGACTTTCCGAGCGGGAACAGTTTGCTCATTTCGAAAGTAGCCTACACACGGGCGGACTGTTCGCTCAAACACAGTTTCAGCGGACAGTTTTTCGGAATTTCCGAAAGACTTTGTCCGTCCAACTGTCCGCTGAAACTGTCCGCTGAAAGCCCACACACGGGCGGACTGTCCGCCCAAACACTGTTCAGCGGACAAGGTTGGGCGAACAGTCCGCCCGTGTGTACGCGGCCTTAGACCTATATCACAGTGTTACTAGGACCTGTAGTTCCTCAAAGGGGTCGCACTCAATTAGACTGAATTCAAGCAGGCCACACTTCACTACACCAACATTGTGCGGTTCAGAGACAACTATACCGGAGGCAGTTATAAGTGTGCCACACCACCGGAACAGTTTAAATCGTCAGTTTATATCACATCACATAAATAGTTTATATATTTTTACATATATTTGGGTATAGGTGTATGCACTTTTGTATCTTCACTAAAGGGAAAAAGTGATAAGGTCTGAGGACATTGTATTAAATGACTGGGTAGGGGCGTTCCCTTTTTTTGCAGAGCAGAATGTGAGGACACTCTGCAACATTAGGTCACCAATATATATTGTTGAGGTATAAGGTCACATATAGTAGTGGTGATACACAAATTTATCTAGAGTTGGCACAGTCCAAATAGAAAAAATCTTTTTCTTCATAGCACACTCAAGAGTAGGAGTGGGCTGCTTTCTGAGTGCAGCAGACACATATGATTGGCAAAACATTTTTTTTTTCTTTGCGCCGATATCTTATATATATTTACTATGCTTTAGAGGTTGCCAACTTTTGGGAACAATGGCCCACATTTGGTGGGCATGTCCCAGAATACGCCCTTTTAGGAGAAAAATCTGCAACGTTATCGACAAGCTAGCTGGTTGCCAGATCCCCAGGACCCCGATGGTGGCTCGCCTCAATGTTGTGATGCCAAAGATCTCTGCTCCCACTCAAAGGCTTATTCTAGTAGGAGCCAAACTTACTGTGGGCAAGGCATGGAAACAACCATAACTGAAACTTACTGTGGGCAAGGCATGGAAACAACCATAACTGAAACTTACTGTGGGCAAGGCATGGAGACAACCATAACTGAAACTGGATTACTTTTCATGAGACATTATCCAGGAGATTTTCCTGTGTACAGCCTTTAATCTGGGTAAAGGCTGTACACAGGAAAATCTCCTGGATAATGTCTCAGGAAAAGTTATCCAGTATACTATCAGACACATTCCACAAATTTGAAGCCACCTGGGGGCCCTGGGCTCAACTTGTAGGCATCTCCCTTCTCCCTTGTGCTAAGCCAGATTGAAGTGTTCCTAAAACCCGATGGTAAACAGACTCAACTCTTTCTACTTCCTCTCTCTCTACATCTTCCTTTCCTCCTACTACCTATTCTACCCCATTCCCTCCATACTATGATACCCAAACGTGTTGGATTACAGAGGTTTTTTACAAAAATCAAAGTTACAGCTATTTTTTGCCTATGAGAGTAGCTATAGTATTGTATAATTACTACTGTTCCATGGTGAGATAGGGGTTAGAGTTGGCGGATAGAGACTCCCTGCCCTTGATCCCCTTGGGGGTGCCGGGCACAGAAGAGGTCTCCCCCGGACCGAACCGATCTCTCTACAGCAATAGGTGACTTGATATGTCTCAGAGGCCCAAAATAGCCCAAACAATGATGCCAGTTAGTTTATAGAGCTTCATCAATTGTTTTCTTGTTATGATTCATGCCGATTAATTCTCTAAAAAGGTTCTTTATATGGCTCTCTGATTTCACATTAGCTCCTCTGGAGCTACATTCCTGTTGTATCGTATGGCACTTCTTCTGTTTCACCTATGTTCCACTTGTGCATGACTTTTATACCTCAAAATGAAAAAAAGAAAATGTCAATAAAAAAAAAGAGATCCTGTTCCCTTGTAGCAGGTTAAATAGCACAGTATTTTTGCTGTCCAATCTGTACCACTGTATCCTGTAAAAAAAAATGTTGATCCTGTCTGTTCCTGTGTCCCCCTTAGTGTGATGATGACAGCTGCTGATCCATGATTACAGCAGTCAGGTTACGTACCTCTGTCATCCCGCTGCTCTCCTCTCTCCCCCTCCCTCCCTGCCTGTCAGCTCCTCTGTGTGTGAGACAATCTCTTCCCACCCCTTTCCCCACCTGCCGCTATTAGTAGCTGGCAGTAAATACATAATTATAGTTAATCACTCATATGCCACATCCATAACATTCATTATAGTAAAAAAAGGACCCTCTAGGTCAGACTTTGCAGGCAGATTGGAACAACAATCTGCTTTTTATAAAAAGTAAAATTTTATTAAACATCAATATATGCACATATACAATATAAAATGTTCGTAAAAAGGTATTGTCCACTAGTGGCCATGTAATGGCCAGAAAAGGAGGACGTTACATATACCCAATGGGAGAGTAAAAATGACGTTTCAACTGTATGACATCAGAACCTGCGTGAACCCCTATGTGTCAACGAGTTTTGCTGGGTAGCTTCCTCAAGACACACATGGGGGGGGGGGGGGTATAGGAACAAATATCACTGATCCTGACATATGCCACCGCCTGCACTGGACCTTCCCTGGATGGGTACCGCAGCACCGAGATAACCAGAACCAGGGTCCAAATTTGAAATATATAACAAAAATAGTTCAGCCTCTAGGGGCAAATGAAAACTGGTATAGTACACTTGTCATCAGAGATGAATCACATGTTGGCTGCACTGACATCATTCAATGACATTCCCAGGGGAAGATATACAGGCACATGATACAGCTCCTCTCCCCCTGTGAATTTATGCAGTTGGAGCTGTGAAATGGATGAGCTCCATGCTATGCTTTAAATAAGCTATAACTACGGTCTGCAGTGGATGTGACTATTGATGTGTGTTCTGAGGAAGCGACCCAGCGAAACGCGTTGACGCATAGGGGTTCACACATATTCTGATGTCATACTGTTGAAACTTCTTTTCTCTCCCGTTGGGTATATGTAACGTCCTCCTGGCCGCTAGTGGACAATACCTTTTTACGACTATTTTATTTTGTACACAGTATGTGCTTATATTGATGTTTAATAAAATTAAAACTTTTTATAAAAAGCATATTGTTGTTCCAATCTGCCTCCAAAGTCCGACCTAGAGGGTCCTTTCTTTTCTTTTTCTAGCCGGCAGTAAAGTTAAAGAAAGATTACTGCCAGCCCCTCTGTTCTATCAAGGCATCTTACACTGTGTACATGTTTGTACAAAACGATGCCGCAAATTACCTTATCTCAGATCTTTTCTGGCCAGTCACGTGATCTCCGGCCGATCTCCTCCCCCGATCTAAGGGCTACAGCGTAAGGGGCTGATATCCCTCTCTGATGTCAGCTGGGGAGGTCACATGACCACTGTGCTGTCCGCTTAGCCTCTCACGCTGTAGCCTTTGGATCGGGGGAGGAGAGCGGCTGGAGGACACGCTACCAGCCAGAGAAGATTTGAGATAAGTTATTTAGAGGCATTGCTTGATACAAACATGTACACTGTGTAGGATGGCTTGATAGAACAGGGGGACTGGCAGTAATATTTCTTGGAGTTTACAACCACAGTAAGTCTGGATTTTGACCAGGCCACTCCAAAACCTCAATTTTGTTTTTTGTTGGCTATGTTGGTGTGTTTCAGATCATTGTCCTCCTGTATAACCCAAATTGAGCTTGAGGTCAGGAACTAATGGCTCAATATTCTCCTTCAGGATTTTCTCATTCCATCAGTTATGGTAAGTCGTCCAGGTCCTGAAGCTGCAAAGCAGCAGAGACCATCACACTACCACCACCATATGTGACTGTTGGTATGATGTTCTTTTTATGAAATTCTGTGTTTGTTTCACATCAGATGTAAGGGGACACATACCTTCCAAAGAGTTCAACCTTTGTCTCACCAGTCCACAGAATATTTGCCCAAAAGTCTTGGGGATTATCCAGATTTTTTTTTGGAAATGTGAGATGAGCCTTTGTGTTCTTTTTGGCCAGCAGAGGCTTTGACCTTGGAACTCTCCCATGGACACCATTTTTGCCCAATCTCTTTCTTATTGTTGAATCATGAACACTGACCTTACCTGAGGCAAGTGAGGCCTGCAGTTCTTTAGATGTTGTTCTGGGTTCTTTTTTGGCCAGCAGTGGCTTTGGCCTTGGAACTCTCCCATGGACACCATTTTTGCCCAGTCTCTTTCTTATTGTTGAATCATGAACACTGACCTTACCTGAGGCAAGTGAGGCCTGCAGTTCTTTAGATGTTGTTCTGGGTTCTTTTTTGGCCAGCAGTGGCTTTGACCTTGGAACTCTCCCATGGACGCCATTTTTTCCCAGTCTCTTTCTTATTGTTGAATCATGAACACTGACCTTACCTGAGGCAAGTGAGGCCTGCAGTTCTTTAGATGTTGTTCTGGGTTCTTTTTTGGCCAGCAGTGGCTTTGGCCTTGGAACTCTCCCATGGACACCATTTTTGCCCAGTCTCTTTCTTATTGTTGAATCATGAACACTGACCTTACCTGAGGCAAGAGAGGCCTGCAGTTCTTTAGATGTTGTTCTGGGTTCTTTTTTGGCCAGCAGTGGCTTTGGCCTTGGAACTCTCCCATGGACACCATTTTTGCCCAGTCTCTTTCTTATTGTTGAATCATGAACACTGACCTTTCCTGAGGCAAGTGAGGCCTGCAGTTCTTTAGATGTTGTTCTGGGTTCTTTTATCACCTTCTGGATGAGTCGTGGTCGTGCTCTTGGAGTACTTTTGGTCGACTGGCCACTCCTGAGAAGGTTCACCAATGTTCCAAGTTTTCGTCATTTGTGGATAATGGCTCTCCCTGTGGTTCGCTGAGGTTCCAAAGCCTTAGAAATGGCTTTGTAACCCGTTCCAGACTGATACATGTCAATTACTTTGTTTCTAATCTGTCCTTGAATTTCCTTAGATCGAGGTATGATGTGTTGCTTTTTGAGATCTTTTAGCGTACTTCTCTTTGTCAGGCAGCTTCTATTCAAGTGATTTCTTGATTCAACAGGTCTGGCAATAAACAGGCCTGGGTGTGGCAAGTGAAATTTTAACCCAGCTTTCCAAAAAAATGTGGTTAATCACAGTTAATTCTTGATTTAGCAAGAGGGGCAATTAATTTTTCACAAAGGACAAGGCAGCTTTTTTTTCCTTAATAAATTAAATCATCTTTAAAATTTTAAAAACTGCATTTTGTATTTACTCAGATTATCTTTGTGTAACATTAAAATTTGTTTGATGATCTGAACCATTTAAGTGTGACACTTAAATTAAATATATATATATATATATATATATATATATATATATATATATATATATATATATATATATATATATATATATATATATGTATATGTGTGTGTATATATGTATATATATACTGTATATATATACTGTGTGTGTATATGTATATATATATACAGTATATATATATATATATATATATATATATATATATATATATATATATATATATATATATATATATATATATACAGTATATATATATATATATATATATATATATATAAATCAGGAAGAGGGCAAATACTTTTTCACAGAACTGCAAATTACACTTTTCCTTTATACCGGCTTAGAAAAAAGTAAATAAAAATCTAGATGTTGGAAAAAAAGGCTTGGTACTCTACAAAACTTTTGATAATGAAATAATATTCTTCATAGAGGATCGAAATAGGGACAGCCAGGGAGGAGAGATTTGGTTTCAGAAGAAGTTGCAAGGTAGGACTGCATACACTTCCCCTTTTTTGTGGTCACTTTTAAACTTTTAAAATGAACTTGAACTCCTCCTCACAGGTTTAGAAGAGAAGACGGAGAATGGAGAGCAAGAGGAATCCCGTTCATCCTCAGCGTAAAACAAGGAAAAGTGAAGGTCTGGGGATGGAGTTGGGTAAGATTTAAATGTTTAATTTTAACATACTGAGTGAGATGTATCTAAAATCATTTTTTTTAGCTTTGTGGAATAGAGATAAGATTTTAAAATTGCCCAATGATAATTTTGTAGAAAATTTCCAGAATTTATGACTTGGGTGCACTCACAGTGAATTTTGGCTCACACCCATAATACTGTGTACTTTTCGAACCTGGCCAGCAAATTCACAAGAGTCAATAATGAGGAAGGAAAGGGGGGGGGGGGGGTTAGGAAGATGCCAGCCACCCCACCATGGGTCTTTCCTTAATGCCCTAGACCTCTTGTCTACCTCGCTGAAAAAAAGCCCTGTGAGATATATAACATGACAAGAGGGAACATGAAGAAGGGCAGTCTGCCCTCACTTCCCAGTGGCACTGGGCTGAGTCTGAGGTGTGTTCTCAGCGGGTGTTCACTCTCTCCTGCCCATAGTAGGGTGCTACTCGAGAGAGGAGAGGGCAAAATCCTCCCTCCAGCAGCTATTGAGGCACTTGCACCTTCTGGTGGGAGTGACAGTGAAGTCACTCCCCTCGTCAGGGGCATTGCTAGATGTGTAAAAGGCCTGAGGTACCCATGGGTACATTGAGGGTCATAATGATGTGATGTGCATAGTGTGGTAGGTGTGGCCAAATTGCTGTAACAGTGGCAAGGGCTTAAAGGTGTATGGTTAAATAAAATCTGAACCTACTCTAAGTAATGAGTGCATAACACACAGTGCGAGGGTCAGTTGCATAGTTGCCAATGTTCTCAACAAGTTTTAGCGACACTTTTGGCTTGAAGGGGGTGTGGTTAGAGTCTGAGATGACTTACATCAGTGGTTCTCAACTGGAGCTCCCTCCTGACCCCCCTATATTTTTCTCTCCTTGCCCCTTGTGCTATATTGTTCCGTCCTGGGCTCCTTATACTGTTCTCTCCTTGTTCCTTGTGCTATATTGCCCCCCCCCCTTGGCCCCCTATACTGTTCTCTCCTTGCCCCTTGTGCTATATTGTTTCCTCCTGGGCCCCTATACTGTTCTCTTCTTGCTCCCTGTGCTATACTTTTCTCTTCGGGCATCCCTATACTGTTCTCTCCTGGCTCCCCATTACTATTCTCTTCTGGTCCCCCTATACTGTTCCCTCCTGTCCCCCTATTACTGTTCTATACTGGCCCCTCATTACTGTTTCCTACTGGCCCCACATTACTGTTCTATTGTGGCCCCTATTACTGTTTTTCCTGGACCCCATTAATGTTCTCTCATGGCCCCCCATTACTGTTCTCTCCTGCCCCCCCATTACTGTTCTCTTCTGGCCCCTGTACTATACTGTTCTCTCCTGGCACCCATTTACTTTTCTCTCCTCCCCCCATTACTGTTCTCTCCTGGCCTCTGTACTATGCTGTTCTCTCCTGGCCCCTGTACTATACTGTTCTCTCCTGGCCCCTGTACTATACTGTTCTCTCCTGGCCCCTGTACTATACTGTTCTCTCCTGGCCCCTGTACTATACTGTTCTCTCCTGGCCCCTGTACTACACTGTTCTCTCCTGGTCCCTGTACTACACTGTTCTCTCCTGGTCCCTGTACTACACTGTTCTCTCCTGGCCCCTGTACTACACTGTTCTCTCCTGGCCCCTGTACTACACTGTTCTCTCCTGGCCCCTGTACTATAGTGTTCTCTCCTGGCCCCTGTACTATAGTGTTCTCTCCTGGCCCCTGTATTATACTGTTCTCTCCTGGCCCCCAATCAGTATCATCATTTGGATCAGTCATAAAAACGTTGATCCCTGTTGTTCTCTCTGTGATATGTGATGGGACCTCTGGCCCACCCTCTCTCCTGCTGCCCCCCTTCCTATCCACTGACCTACACTAGGCAGAACTAATTTACACAGCAGCTTGCAACAAAAGGAAGAGGTTTGCAAGGAGGTAACATCACCCACCTGCTCAGTGCCCTCAGCCAGCCGCCCGACCCCCAGATCTATTTAACAAATGGACAGTCTATACAGGAAATTAAGGGTGGCATGGTACCCATACACTTCCCGGAGAACTCAACTCTGCCCACCTTCTCTTCCCACTCCCCACTTTTGGTCCAGGCTCCCCTTACTGTCCCACCAGGCCCTGCTCTCAGCTACAGTTAAAATTATCAATATTTTACTGGGGCCGCACAGTGGTGTAGTGGCTAGCACTCTCACCTAGCAGTTTGAATCCTATCCACGACACTACCTGCCTGGAGTTTGCATGTTCTCCCTGTGCCTGCGTGGGTTTCCTCCGGGTACTCCGGTTTCCTCCCACACTCCAAAGACATGCAGGTAAGTTAATTGGCTTCTATCCAAAATTGGCCCTATTATATGAATGGGGACCTTTGATTGTGGGCTCCTTGAGGGTAGGGACCGATGTGAGTGTGCAATGTACAGGGATAGGGACAATCGTAGACACTCAGGTTGAACTGGATGGACTGGTGTCTTTATTCAACCTTACTAACCATGTAACTACCTTTGGTTGGGTCCGCAGCCCACTCCTTCCTGACACATGCTGCACCTGGCCAGTCTCAAGGCGCACTGGCCCAATCTCCTCGCAGTGTGATTGTGTGGGACTTGTGAGGAGGCATGGCCAGCCTGCCATGTCCCTTCACGAGTCCCACCCAATCACACTGAGAGACAGGCTCCACCTCACTTCCTCGCAGCAGAGTCCCCAATACTGAGCCCCTGAACAGCTTTGTAGGAGGAGGTGGGGGAGGGATCTGGGTGTGCCGCACGCATGTGAAGGCTGTTGTGACTTAACTGACTTGATGGCAGTGCCAAAACTCCCAATGTCTGGGACACAGGTGGATTTTCAGGATTTTGCCCGGGACATGCTCACACTGGGACATCGGTCTGATTTCCGCAAATAAAGGCCTCTTGAGCCCCTTCTAGGGAAGGAGAGCCTTGACTGATGGGGGCATGGCTAGGTGCGTGACAAGGGGAATGATTGGTTCGGACATGTGGGATAGGATGGGTCTGAGCTCAGGAAATTGTGTGCCCCAGAGAATTCTGGGTCTTTCAGAAGAATCGTTGGAAGAGCTGCCCACCCTCCCGCCCCTTTTTTTTCCTATGCTTGGTCTGTCACAGCTTGCTGCGGTTTTCTTAACCTTGCCAGCAGTTAAAGTTGCGGTAATGGGCTATGCCCTTGATGGAAAATTGGAAGTAGGTTGTCTGTCCAGCACTTATGGTAAGGACAGGCCCCACTTCCCTCTTTTGGTTAAGTGCGACTGTGACTGGCACTGGTTAAATATGTTCACATGTTATGTGTTGGAATTTAATAAAGCTGTGGCCTTGCCCTTTCCAACCTAATGGTTGTAAGTGTTTTATTTAATGGGGTAAAGGGCGAGGGTGGTGGGGGACTTGATCCCTTGGTGTTACGTTAGTGGGACCTAAGCCCATTGCGCCTCAGCAGTCATGTTCAGGGCAAATCGTGACTGTTGGCAACTATGCAGGAGTACTGTAGAGAGAGAAGACTAGGACCTTTAAAAAAAGACTAACCTGTATCCGTTAACTATAACCATCTTCTCTCCAGCACTGCTCCTGTATGTCCCAGAGCTCCCTGCTGGCTGCTGACATTTTGGCCTTCACAGAGGGTAGTACAGTGTACACCCATACAAGGGCTGTCTATACCCGCATGGGAATGTACGGGTGTTCCATCTATCCCCATGCAGGCAGACCCATTCATGGCAGCTGGGACGCAGTGGCTACATGGACATAGCAACTGCTTCAAATTTGATAAGGGTTGCGGGTGCACAGACGCTGGGGATATTTTTTTTAAAGTTAACCCTGCTTTAAACTGCTCCACAACTTTATCCCTAACCTGTCCGGTGTGTAGTGTTCATTTCGTCGACTAAAACTGACTAAAACATTTTAGTCGACTAACTTAATGCCATTTTAATCGACTAAAACTAAAACAATTGAGAGGACTAAAATGCAACTAAAACTAAAATGGCATTTTAGTCAAAAAGACTAAAATGGGACTAAAACTATAATGCCGTTTTATTCGAGACTAAGACTAAAACTAAATGAACTTCATACCTCAATACCATAAATAATAACATATTCAAATTTTCACTCCAGCAGTAATATAATGAGTTTGGAAATTGTCGAGACATGCTTAACCACTTGACCACTGGGCACTTAAACACCCTTAATAACCAGACCAATTTTCAGCTTTTGGTGCTCTCACATTTTGAATGACAATTACTCAGTCATACAACACTGTACCTATATGAAATTTTTGTCCTTTTTTTCACACAAATAGAGCTTTTTTTTGGTGGTATTTAATCACCTCTCGTTTTTTTATTTTTTGTGCTATAAAAGAAAAAAGGCCGAAAATTCTGTAAAAAAATTATTTTTTCTTCGTTTCTGTTATAAAATTTAGCAGATTAGTAATTTTTCTTCATAAATTTTGCCCAAAATTTATACTACTACATATCTTTGGTAAAAATAAGTACAAATTGGTGGATACTATTTGGTCTTTGTGAAAGTTATAGAATCCACAAGCTGTGGTGCCAATATCTGAAAATTGATCACACCTGAAGTACTGATGGCCTATTTCAATTCTTGAGACCCTAACATGCCAGAAAAGTACAAATACCCCCCAAATGACCCCTTTTTGGAAAGAAGACATTCCAAGGTATTTAGTAAGAGGCATGATGAGTTTTTTGAAGTTGTCATTTTATCCCACAATTCTTTGCAATATCAAGATTTTTTTTCCTCAAAATTTCGTATTATCAGTTTATTTCTCACACACAGCATATGCATACCACACATTACACCCCAAAACACATTCTGCTATTACTCCCGAGTACGGCGATACCACATGTGTGAGATTTTTACACAGCGTGGCCACATACAGAGGCCTAACATGCAGGAAGCGCCATCAGGCGTTCTGGAGCACCCAGGACAATTCTGACATTTCTCTCCTACATATAAAAATCATCATTTATTTGCTTGAAACTTACATAGAACCCCAAAACATTATATATGTTTTTTTTTTATCAAACACCCTGGAGAATACAATGGTGGTCATTGCAAATATTTATCTCACACGGTATTTGAGCAGTAATTTTTCGGAAACGCTTTTTTTTGGGGGAAAAAACAGTTTTGTGCTAAAAAAAAAATAGTAAAGTTAGCCCAATTTTTGCATAAAGTGAAAGATGAAGTTATGCTGAGTAAATAGATACCTAACATGTCACTCTTCAAAATTGCACATGCCCGTGGAATGGCGCCAAGCGTCGCTACTTAAAAATCCCCATAGGCGACGCTTTAATTTTTTTTTACTGGTTACATGCTTTGAGTTACAGAGGAGGTCTAGGGCCAGAATTATTGCTCTCGCTCTAACGTTCGCAGCGATACCTCACATGTGTGGTTTGAACACTGTTTTCATGTATGGGCGGGGCTTACGTATGCGCTCGCTTCTGCATGCGAGCACATGGGGACAGGGGCGCTTTAAAAAATTTTTTTTTTTTATTGTTCATTTTGGTGGTATCAGACCACTGCAAATCTACCGTCCCTCTAAACTTTCAGCTCAGACAAGGAGAAGACTGATCAGAGATGCAGCCAAGAGGCCCATGATCACTCTGGATGAACTGCAGAGAACTACAGCTGAGGTGGGAGAGTCTGTCCATAGGACAACAATCAGTCGTACACTGCACAAATCTGGCCTTTATGGAAGAGTGGCAAGAAGAAAGCCATTTCTCAAAGATATTCATAAAAAGTCTTGTCTAAAGTTTGCCACAAGCCACCTGGGAGACACACCAAACATGTGGAAGAAGGTGCTCTGGTCAGATGAAACCAAAATCCAACTTTTTGGCCACAATGCAAAACGATATGTTTGGCGTAAAAGCAACACAGCTCATCACCCTCAACACACCATCCCCACTGTCAAACATGGTGGTGGCAGCATCATGGTTTGGGCCTGCTTTTCTTCAGCAGGGACAGGGAAGATTGTTAAAATTGAGGGGAAGATGGATGCAGCCAAATACAGGACCATTCTGGATAAAAACCTGTTGAAGTCTACAAAAGACCTGAAACTGGGACGGAGATTTATCTTCCAACAAGACAATGATCCCAAACATATAGCAAACTCTACAAAGGAATGGTTCACAAATAAACGTATCCAGGTGTTAGAATGGCCATGTCAAAGTCCAGACCTGAATCCAATCGAGAATCTGTGGAAAGAGCTGAAAACTGCTGTTCACAAACGCTCTCCATCCAACCTCACTGAGCTCGAGCTGTTTTGCAAGGAAGAATGGGCAAGAATTTCAGTCTCTCGATGTGCAAAACTGATAGAGACATACCCCAAGCGACTGTACAAAGTTGGCTCTACAAAGTATTAACACAAGGGGGCCGAATAATTTTGCACGCCCCACTTTTCATTTTTTTATTAGTTAAAAAAGTTTCAAAAATCCAATAGATTTCGTTCCACTTCACAATTGTGTCCCACTTGTTGGTGATTCTTCACAAAAAATTAAATGTTATATCTTTATGTTTGAAGCCTGAAATGTGGCAAAAGGTTGAAAAGTTCAAGGGGGCCGAATACTTTCGCAAGGCACTGTAAACATCTTGCCACTTTATCTTGTTTTTTGTTTTTTTCATCACTGGATATTTCCTTGAACCTTTTTTATCTTACAGGTTTACTACCTCTTTTTATTTTAAGTGCTCACATTTTCTTTCTCTTTCTCTCTCTCTCCTTCCCACGTTCTCACCGTCTCTGTAGATAGAGTATACAGTGGTGTGAAAAAGTGTTTGCCCCCTTCCTCATTTCCTGTTCCTTTGCATGTTTGTCACACTTAAGTGTTTCGGAACATCAAACCAATTTAAACAATAGTCAAGGACAACACAAGTAAACACAAAATGCAATTTGTAAATGAAGGTGTTTATTATTAAAGGTGAAAAAAAAATCCAAACCATCATGGCCCTGTGTGAAAAAGTGATTGCCCCCCTTGTTAAAAAATACTATAACTGTGGTTGTCCACACCTGAGTTCAATTTCTCTAGCCACACCCAGGCCTGATTATTGCCACACCTGTTCACAATCAAGGCATCACTTAAATAGGAGCTGCTTGACACAGTAAGGTCCACCAGAAGATCCTTAAAAGCTACACATCATGCCGAGACCCAAAGAAATTCAGGAACAATTGAGAAAGAAAGTAATTGAGATCTATCAGTCTGGAAAGGGTTATAAAGCCATTTCCAAAGCTTTGGGAATCCAGCGAACCACAGTGAGAGCCATTATCCACAAATGGCGAAGACATGGAACAGTGGTGAACCTTCCCAGGAGTGGCCGGCCGCCCAAAATTACCCCAAGAGCGCAGCGACGACTCATCCAAGAGGTCACAAAAGACCCCACAACAACGTCCAAGGAACTGCAGGCCTCACTTGCCTCAGTTAAGGTCAGCGTTCATGCCTCCACCATCAGGAAAAGACTGGGCAAAAATGGCCTGCATGGCAGAGTTCCAAGGAGAAAACCACTGCTGAGCAAAAAGAACATCAAAGCTCGTCTCAATTTCTCCACAACACATCTTAATGATCCCCAAGACTTTTGGGACAACATTCTGTGGACCGATGAGACAAAAGTGGAACTCTTTGGAAGGTGTGTGTCCAAGTATATCTGGCGTAGAAGGAACACTGCATTTCATAAAAAGAACATTATACCAACAGTAAAATATGGTGGTGGTAGTGTGATGGTCTGGGGCTGTTTTGCTGCTTCAGGACCTGGAAGACTTGCCGTGATAAAAGGAACTATGAATTCTGCTGTCTACCAAGAGATCCTGAAGGAGAATGTCTGACCATCTGTTCGTGTACTCAAGCTGAAACGAACTTGGGTTCTGCAGCAGGACAATGATCCTAAACACACCAGCAAGTCCACCACCGAATAGCTGAAGAAAAACAAAATGAAGACTTTGGAGTGGCCTAGCCAAAGTCCTGACCTGAATCCTATTGAGATGTTGTGGTATGACCTTAAAAAGGCCGTTCATGCTCGAAAACCCTCTAATGTAACTGAATTAGGACAATTCTGCAAAGATGAGTGGGCCAAAATTCCTCCAGGACGCTGTAAAAGCCTCATTGCACGTTATCGCAAACGCTTGGTTGCAGTTGTTGCTGCTAAGGGTGGCCCAACCAGTTATTAGGTTTAGGGGGCAATCACTTTTTCACACAGGACCATGAGGGTTTGGATTTTTTTTCACCTTTAATAATAAAGTGTCAAAAATATAAAGTGTAAGCGCCCAACTTATATGTATCTAATTCTTAAAGTAATACAACAAAATACAAACGTATGTGCACACATGTGTGGCAAATGAGTGTAGTGTGACCCCAAAAGAGATGGGGATAATACTGGTATATATACCAAAAAAAAAATTGATAAAATAAAAAGTGACAACCTGTAAATGTGTGCATAAAATCAATTGAAAACTGTATAAATGCTTATCCCTGTGAAGAGAAAAACAAAACAAAAACCAATCAACATAAACACATAGAAATATAACTAGTAAAGGTGATAAAGTCCATAATGAGACGTGCAAGATATCAGTCCCAATGTGCTACGGTATCAACCGAGATCCTGTGTTGTTGTGACCAAAAAGATGTTCCACCCTGTGGAGCTCCCACCACCTTACGAAGTGCAGGCTTACCGGATGAATATGACCCAAGCAGACATACGCCTCAGGGGTCAACAAGAGCTTGTAATCTCGGCTAAAGTAGTCCCAAATTAGGTGTTCCAATCGTGCCACATACGATTCATACAGACGACTGGGTGTAATCACTGTTTTTCATATACATGGACAACTCCGACAACAGCTCAGGCATGGAAGATGAAGAAACAAAGCCAACATGGCATAATAACGTTTTTAAAAAAAGACCTTTAATAAAAATAGTTCAAACTCACATTTCCAAAGTGATCAACAAAGCATATCAGAGGAAATAGGCAGTGGCGGAGTCCTACCGACGCGTTTCGACCTACAGGTCATCATCTGGGGTGGGCTCCAACCACTGACACACTGCCTTATATAAGTACTTACACAATAAAGTGATACCATTCCCCCATGTGTTGCAATCATGCCCACTTCCGGTACATCCAAAATGGCAGACGGGCGTGCGTTCCACGCCTCTGTTTTTTGTGCGTTTCACCTATATGTCCAATGTATTAGATACAAGAGGCATAATTGGGGATGGTAACGGCCCCACTTCCGGTTATAGTAAGAGGGCGGCCTGTCGTGCGTTCCACGCCTCAATAATAATGCGTTCCACCCATTCCTGACAATCTAAAGAGGAAAGAACAAAGGCCTACTAATGTAATAATACCAATGCTGCCGTAGGACCGTGCACCCAATGTAAACCTTCGTCCACTGGACTTGCAAAAGGCGTGTAAAATACGCCCGTCTCGCCATCCGGTCGCAACCCGGAACCGGAAGTGCGCATCCGCGATGGTGCCGAAGCCGGAAGTAAACAAACGTCACTTCCGGTACGGAACAAGAATGGGAACGAGGCCTGGGCATAGGCTAAACATGTTACTTCCTCACTGGTAATACTGAAAAGGGTGCAACAGCGACACATAATGGCCACAAATAGAATTGTCATAATAGTAAGGAGACAATGCCCAAAATATATCATTTTGTAAATAATATTTGTCACATAATTTAAAAATATTTTTAAATATAAATAAAATATCTTATTAAATAAAATAAAATAAAATTAATATAGAAATAATCATTAAGAACAAGCATCTACCAGTGGAGTAGACCTGCACATATACATATGTAATGCCAAACACCATATTGCAAATATCCAAAAAACATGTCTAAACTTTTAAGAATCGTCAATGAAAGCATTAATGTCCCACTCCACATTCATACCGAGTGGGGAGTGGGACTGAAGTTCATAGATCCAATAAGTCTCCAACCTGGAGACCCCTCGTGTGAGGGACCCCCCTCTCCAAGGTGGAGTATATCTATCTATCACAATGAATTGTGTGCCCCGTAAATCATTATTATGACATTCCCTATAGTGTCTTGGCACTGTGTGTTTAGACACCTTACTTCTAATCAGGGAAATATGTTCGCCTACCCTCGTGGAAAACGGTCTAGTAGTACGACCGACGTACTGCTTCCCACAAGGGCAGGTTATTAGATAGACTACATATCTGGTTTTGCAAGTGCAAAAAGATTTAATGGGATATCTTCTCCCTGTCACCGTGGATGTAAATTCCAAAATTTTCCGTTGTGTCAATGTATTGTGCTGACACACACTACATTTTTTACATGGAAAATAACCTACCAAGTTGTGAAAAAAAGTAGGCCGAATTGGAGGATTAATAATGTTGGGAGCTATTTTACTTTGTAATGTTGGAGCGCCTCTAAACAAGACGTTCGCTTTTTCAGGAAGATTTGGACTCAACACCGGGTCTTTTTTTAGGACCCCCCAATATTTACTAAAAATGTTTTTTACTTGCCTATGTTGCATGTTAAAGGTAGTTATTAAAGACCACTTAAATTTATCGTTGTCCTTCCGGGGGGTTTTAACTTGTAGAAGAGTATCCCTGTTTATATGTAAGACCTCTTGTAGTTGTTTCTCTAGAGTGGGCGCATAGTATCCCTTATCCAAAAACTGTTGCTTTAGGTAATTCGCCTGATCTAAAAAGATACGGTCATCAGTACAATTACGGCGTAATCTAATGAATTGACTACGGGGGACAGAGGAAAGCCAGGTTTTATGGTGGCAGCTATCAATGGCAATATAGCTATTGCGATCGGTAGACTTGAAATGTGTTTTAAAGCTAAAACCCCCTGATGTGATTCCAATTTCCAGATCTAGGAATTGTATTTTATCAGTACTGGTCTGATAGGTTAGTGAAATCCCCCTATCGTTGGTATTCAGACCTCTAAAAAAAATTCATAGAGTGTCTCAAGGGTGCCTCCCCATAGGAGGAGGATGTCGTCTATGTATCGGACCCACAAAATCAATGATGGGCTCCGTTGAGCATAGACGACATCCTCCTCCCATTTAGCCATGAAAAGATTGGCCAGACTGGGTGCGAATTTGGCCCCCATGGCCACACCCCTTTGTTGTGAGTAGTACTGGCCATCAAACCAAAAGTAACTATGGCTAGTAGCAAATTCTAATAGTTCAATGATGTAATCACGTTGGCAGGGAACCAACGATTGTTCTCTGTTCAGAAAACAACGCACCGCTTCGATTCCCTTCTCCTGTGGTATACAGGTGTATAGGGATGCAACATCTGCGGTAGCTATAATACATTGTCCATGAAACTGTATACCTTCCAATTTTTTGATGGTGTCGCCTGTATCCTGTATATAGGAAGGCATTTTCCTGACAAGTGGTTGGAGATAGAAATCTATATACCTACCTATACGTGCTGTAACGGAATTAATACCACTCACAATTGGTCTACCGGGGGGGGGCCGTCAGACTTTTATGGATTTTAGGCAGATAGTAAATAGTGGGTATTCTGGGGGATATCGGGACCAAAAATGCTCTTTCCTTTTTGTTTAAAATTTTCTGTTCAAAGCTTTTATCAATAAGGGTTTTTAATTGTTTCTTGTAAACAATAGTGGGATTGTTGGGTAATTTGCAATACGTGTTTGGTTCATTCAAAATATTCGCCATTTCTTCCTCATATTGTGCCTTATCCAGAATAACTATACCGCCTCCCTTGTCCGCAGGGCGTATAATAACTTGTTTCTGGTCGCAAAGCGACCTCAATGCTGCCTTCGGCAAGGAAGTAGGATAGTGATTCTTTACTGGTAATTTGGCTAGATCACTGAGTACTAAATCTCTGAAGATTTTTACCGCAGGAGCAGTGGGTACTGGAGGAGAAAAAAGAGAGGGGTTAGATAACCCCGAATGGACAGTTCCTGACGTACTGGCATGATAGTCTGTACGGTACGGATTGGATGTGAGATATCTCTGGATATTCATCTTCCGTGTGAATTTATGTATATCTATAAATGTGGAAAATGTATTAAGTTTGTTAGGGGGTGCAAACTTCAGGCCTTTATCTAATATGGACATCTCTTCATGAGTGAAAGATTTGGTGCTCAGGTTAAAGACGCCCTGACCTATCAGAGCCTTCTTCGTTTTCCGCCTTTGTAATCTCCTTCCCCCTCTACAACCTCTCTTAGTTCTTGGCCCCTTTTTTTTGGTATACGGGTCTTCGTAAAAACCCTGTTGTTCGTAGTTGGTGTTAGGAGGATTGTATGGATAGGGGGAAGGAGAATGCCCGGTATATGTGTTGTCGGAGTCTCTCATGTCGCGTAAAGGTGCAAATCTATTTTGTGAAGGAGGTATACCTTCATGGTGTTGAACTCCCCGGTTCTGATAGTTAGAAGAGTTTACCTCTCGAGGGGGGGGTAATTTTGGTAATTGGAAGGATATGTCGTTCGTGGAGAGGAATAGTACGGGGAATTGTTATAGTCCCCAGAAGCAGAAGTGTTCCTATGATGGGAATGGCCCCTTTGGTACCCACGTCCTCCTCTTTTGCCTCTTGGGCCACCCCTACCCCTCCTTTGATTATTCGACATGTGTGGACTGTAATGTTGAATATTTTGTGTTCCCCTGTCAGACCACCTCTGGACAACCTCACTGTATGATCTGGGAAGCAGTGTGTCCTGGGAGGCGGAAGTTCTCGGATTCGGGCTGCTCCCTATATTCACAGAGGGGATGGTTTGATTAGGAGGCGGTACTGTGAATAATTTTTGCCACCCGAACACGTTATTTGTTTTGTAATCATTCGTATTGCGGGAATATTTTTTCTGTTTTTTATAATTTTTTTGTTCACGGTCCTCTTTCTCCAAATGGCTGAGTAATCGGTGAAAAATGTAGTGCAAGCGCTCAACCTGTATACACTTCTTATAATACTACAAAGTGATATAAATTCAAATGTATATATAAATAACCCAAAAGCAAAAGTAAATACAGTATTATACAGGTAAGAAATATAAACATATATATAGTGACTTATACATGTGTATATATAACCAAAAAATGGTGATTATTAGGATATTGAATCCAAAAAAGGGAAACAGTGACTGTGGATAACTGTAAACAAATCACAGTGACGAAATCTATAAATAGATATATAGTCCAAAGCAATCGTGCAAAGTGCCAATATCAGCCAGGGTTCTGTAATGTTGTGACCGAAGAGAACAATGTTTCACCATGTGACGATCCCACCACCGTATAAAGTGCAGGCTTACCGGATCTATATGACCCTAACAGGCATACGCCTCAGGGGTCAATCACAGCTTGCGATCCCAAAAAGGGCTCAAGAATTGGATGTATCAGTCAAATCATGTACGATCCCACCAGATCCCAGCAGATGGCTAGATGTGGTCAATATTCCTCATGTGCATGTACAAATCCAACAACGACTCATAGGTAGGCATAAAGGATGAGAAGACGGAGCCAACATAGCATAATAACGTTTTTTTAAAAAACTTTAATTAAAAAATATTTTCTAAAACTCACATTTCAAGAAGAACAATCAAGCGTGTCAGAGAGATAAAAATGGCAGTAGCGGAGTCCTCCCGACGCGTTTCGACCCACCGGTCATCATCTGGGCCACACCCCAGATGATGACCGGTGGGTCGAAACGCGTCGGGAGGACTCCGCTACTGCCATTTTTATCTCTCTGACACGCTTGATTGTTCTTCTTGAAATGTGAGTTTTAGAAAATATTTTTTAATTAAAGTTTTTTAAAAAAACGTTATTATGCTATGTTGGCTCCGTCTTCTCATCCTTTATGCCTACCTATGAGTCGTTGTTGGATTTGTACATGCACATGAGGAATATTGACCACATCTAGCCATCTGCTGGGATCTGGTGGGATCGTACATGATTTGACTGATACATCCAATTCTTGAGCCCTTTTTGGGATCGCAAGCTGTGATTGACCCCTGAGGCGTATGCCTGTTAGGGTCATATAGATCCGGTAAGCCTGCACTTTATACGGTGGTGGGATCGTCACATGGTGAAACATTGTTCTCTTCGGTCACAACATTACAGAACCCTGGCTGATATTGGCACTTTGCACGATTGCTTTGGACTATATATCTATTTATAGATTTCGTCACTGTGATTTGTTTACAGTTATCCACAGTCACTGTTTCCCTTTTTTGGATTCAATATCCTAATAATCACCATTTTTTGGTTATATATACACATGTATAAGTCACTATATATATGTTCATATTTCTTACCTGTATAATACTGTATTTACTTTTGCTTTTGGGTTATTTATATATACATTTGAATTTATATCACTTTGTAGTATTATAAGAAGTGTATACAGGTTGAGCGCTTGCACTACATTTTTCACCGATTTCTCAGCTAAAAAAATCCCTAGTTTTAGCGTGCTGGCTGCTAACCATACACACTTCTTGTCATTTTTTCTATTTTTCCTTTTGCGCAATATTGTTGGTGTATACTTTCCAAATGGCTGAGTAAATTGGACGAAAGGGAGATATATTCCGACGAACCTTTATATATATTCAATTTGTCTTTGATTTCTTTAATTTCCTTATCTATACTTGACAAACAAATCAATTGAAAACTGTATAAATGCTTATCCCTGTGAAGAGAAAAACAAAACAAAAACCAATCAACATAAACACATTATTGAAAAACCCTTATTGATAAAGGCTTTGAACAGAAAATTTTAAACAAAAAGGAAAGAGCATTTTTGGTCCCGATATCCCCCAGAATACCCACTATTTACTATCTGCCTAAAATCCATAAGTCTGACGCCCCCCCCCCGGTAGACCAATTGTGAGTGGTATTAATTCCGTTACAGCACGTATAGGTAGGTATATAGATTTCTATCTCCAACCACTTGTCAAGAAAATGCCTTCCTATATACAGGATACAGGCGAAAAAAATTGGAAGGTATACAGTTTCATGGACAATGTATTATAGCTACCGCAGATGTTGCATCCCTATACACCTGTATACCACAGGAGAAGGGAATCGAAGCGGTGCGTTGTTTTCTGAACAGAGAACAATCGTTGGTTCCCTGCCAACGTGATTATATCATTGAACTATTAGAATTTGCTACTAGCCATAGTTACTTTTGGTTTGATGGCCAGTACTACTCACAACAAAGGGGTGTGGCCATGGGGGCCAAATTCGCACCCAGTCTGGCCAATCTTTTCATGGCTAAATGGGAGGAGGATGTCGTCTATGCTCAACGGAGCCCATCATTGATTTTGTGGGTCCGATACATAGACGACATCCTCCTCCTATGGGGAGGCACCCTTGAGACACTCTATGAATTTTTTTTAGAGGTCTGAATACCAACGATAGGGGGATTTCACTAACCTATCAGACCAGTACTGATAAAATACAATTCCTAGATCTGGAAATTGGAATCACATCAGGGGGTTTTAGCTTTAAAACACATTTCAAGTCTACCGATCGCAATAGCTATATTGCCATTGATAGCTGCCACCATAAAACCTGGCTTTCCTCTGTCCCCCGTAGTCAATTCATTAGATTACGCCGTAATTGTACTGATGACCGTATCTTTTTAGATCAGGCGAATTACCTAAAGCAACAGTTTTTGGATAAGGGATACTATGCGCCCACTCTAGAGAAACAACTACAAGAGGTCTTACATATAAACAGGGATACTCTTCTACAAGTTAAAACCCCCCGGAAGGACAACGATAAATTTAAGTGGTCTTTAATAACTACCTTTAACATGCAACATAGGCAAGTAAAAAACATTTTTAGTAAATATTGGGGGGTCCTAAAAAAAGACCCGGTGTTGAGTCCAAATCTTCCTGAAAAAGCGAACGTCTTGTTTAGATGCGCTCCAACATTACAAAGTAAAATAGCTCCCAACATTATTAATCCTCCAATTCGGCCTACTTTTTTTCACAACTTGGTAGGTTATTTTCCATGTAAAAAATGTAGTGTGTGTCAGCACAATACATTGACACAACGGAAAATTTTGGAATTTACATCCACGGTGACAGGGAGAAGATATCCCATTAAATCTTTTTGCACTTGCAAAACCAGATATGTAGTCTATCTAATAACCTGCCCTTGTGGGAAGCAGTACGTCGGTCGTACTACTAGACCGTTTTCCACGAGGGTAGGCGAACATATTTCCCTGATTAGAAGTAAGGTGTCTAAACACACAGTGCCAAGACACTATAGGGAATGTCATAATAATGATTTACGGGGCACACAATTCATTGTGATAGATAGATATACTCCACCTTGGAGAGGGGGGTCCCTCACACGAGGGGTCTCCAGGTTGGAGACTTATTGGATCTATGAACTTCAGTCCCACTCCCCACTCGGTATGAATGTGGAGTGGGACATTAATGCTTTCATTGACGATTCTTAAAAGTTTAGACATGTTTTTTGGATATTTGCAATATGGTGTTTGGCATTACATATGTATATGTGCAGGTCTACTCCACTGGTAGATGCTTGTTCTTAATGATTATTTCTATATTAATTTTATTTTATTTTATTTAATAAGATATTTTATTTATATTTAAAAATATTTTTAAATTATGTGACAAATATTATTTACAAAATGATATATTTTGGGCATTGTCTCCTTACTATTATGACAATTCTATTTGTGGCCATTATGTGTCGCTGTTGCACCCTTTTCAGTATTACCAGTGAGGAAGTAACATGTTTAGCCTATGCCCAGGCCTCGTTCCCATTCTTGTTCCGTACCGGAAGTGACGTTTGTTTACTTCCGGCTTCGGCACCATCGCGGATGCGCACTTCCGGTTCCGGGTTGGGACCGGATGGCGAGACGGGCGTATTTTACACGCCTTTTGCAAGTCCAGTGGACGAAGGTTTACATTGGGCGCACGGTCCTACGGCAGCATTGGTATTATTACATTAGTAGGCCTTTGTTCTTTCCTCTTTAGATTGTCAGGAATGGGTGGAACGCATTATTATTGAGGCGTGGAACGCACGCCAGGCCGCCATCTTACTATAACCGGAAGTGGGGCCGTTACCATCCCCAATTATGCCTCTTGTATCTAATACATTGGACATATAGGTGGAACGCACAAAAAACGGAGGCGTGGAACACACGCCCGTCCGCCATTTTGGATGTACCGGAAGTGGGCATGATTGCAACACATGGGGGAATGGTATCACTTTATTGTGTAAGTACTTATATAAGGCAGTGTGTCAGTGGTTGGAGCCCACCCCAGATGATGACCTGTAGGTCGAAACGCGTCTCTGATATGCTTTGTTGATCACTTTGGAAATGTGAGTTTGAACTATTTTTATTAAAGGTCTTTTTTAAAAAACGTTATTATGCCATGTTGGCTTTGTTTCTTCATCTTCCATGCCTGAGCTGTTGTCGGAGTTGTCCATGTATATGAAAAACAGTGATTACACCCAGTCGTCTGTATGAATCGTATGTGGCATGATTGGAACACCTAATTTGGGACTACTTTAGCCGAGATTACAAGCTCTTGTTGACCCCTGAGGCGTATGTCTGCTTGGGTCATATTCATCCGGTAAGCCTGCACTTCGTAAGGTGGTGGGAGCTCCACAGGGTGGAACATCTTTTTGGTCACAACAACACAGGATCTCGGTTGATACCGTAGCACATTGGGACTGATATCTTGCACGTCTCATTATGGACTTTATCACCTTTACTAGTTATATTTCTATGTGTTTATGTTGATTGTTTTTTGTTTTGTTTTTCTCTTCACAGGGATAAGCATTTATACAGTTTTCAATTGATTTTAAGCACACATTTACAGGTTGTCACTTTTTATTTTATCAATTTTTTTTGGTATATATACCAGTATTATCCCCATCTCTTTTGGGGTCACACTACACTCATTTGCCACACATGTGTGCACATACGTTTGTATTTTGTTGTATTACTTTAAGAGTTAGATACATATAAGTTGGGCGCTTACACTTTATATTTTTGACACTTTTCCCAGCTAAAAAGATCCCAATTTTAGCGTGTTAGCAGCCTTCAGCTTATCCTTATTTCTCTTTCGCCGACCACTGCGCAGTATTGTTGTTACATAGTTCACCTTTAATAATAAACACCTTCATTTACAAATTGCATTTTGTGTTTACTTGTGTTGTCCTTGACTATTGTTTAAATTGGTTTGATGTTCCGAAACACTTAAGTGTGACAAACATGCAAAGGAACAGGAAATGAGGAAGGGGGCAAACACTTTTTCACACCACTGTATATTCTTGTTCTGGATTTCTAAAATGAATACTCACATCAACAAATCAATCAAATTTTAAGGTGTACAAAAGTGTTCCATCCATCAAAACAATAGTGCCTAATGCATGGGGGGCATATGTAAATAGCGAAATATACACTATTGCTCCATCCTCTTCTTTGTTATAGTCTCCTGTATAACGACATCATCATGTACTTAGAACTACACCAGTGTCATTGCCCCACATGGTGACATCTCACTTTCCTTATTTGAGTGTGCCATTTTGAGTCTTCGATTGCCGTATTGACTATGGGAAATGGGTTTCCCCAGAACGCTTGGTGTATTAGGCTTATCAATTAAAATATATTTATGGGAGAATAAATTCAATATTTTGCTAACAAAATATATGTTGTAGGTGTCACTCATGCAAAGTGAAAAAAAAAAAACCTTAGTAGAATATGTAAAAAATTTAATAAAAAAATTAAATAGAAAATGATAAATGGTTTTAAATTTTTTTTTTTTTAACAAATAAATATGTGAAAAGTATGGCGTGCATTTCTATTTAGCCCCCTGTACTCTGATACCCATAACTAAAATCTAGTGTAACCAATTGCCTTCAGAAGTCACCTAATTAGTAAACAGAGTCCACCTGTGTGTAATTTAATCTCACTGTAAATGCAGCTGTTCTCTGAAGCCCTCAGAGGTTTGTTAGAGAACCTTAGTGAAAAAAAAAAAAAAAAAAACAGAAAGACGAAGACCAAGGAACACATTAGACATGACCGGTTCGTTTCGTGCAAATCGAACATTTTGGAAAATTCACACATTCGGAAAGCATCCGAAATACGAATTTCTATGCTTCCGAATTGTATACAAAATACAAAATTTTGTTGACGAATTTCGGATCCGAATTCCAACGTAATTTCAACGTAAAGGTGACTGGTGTTTTGTTGAGCAATCAGAGGTTTTCTTCTGCTGCTGAGTGAGGGTTGGGAAAATTACCTTTTTTAATATGGGAGTGGGAGACTGGTACTGGTAGTCAATGGGAGATTCAGAATCAGATAAAATAAGAATGTTCATTAATATCTTTTTATTATTGTCATAATAATTATGATTATTCGTTATGATGAAGTTAAAAACCCAGGAAGTCAGCACGGCACAGGGATGGTGGGAGCCCCTCATAATGACCACATCACAGGGATGGTGGGAGCCCATCATAATGAGCACAGCACAGGGATGGTGGGGAGCCCTTATAATGAGCACAGCATAGAGATGCTGGGACCGCTCATAATGGGCACAGCACAGGGATGGTGGGAGACCTTCATAATGAGCACAGCACAGGGATGGTGGGAGACCCTCATAATGAGCACAGCACAGGGATGGTGGGAGCCCCTCATAATGAGCACAGCACAGGGATGGTGGGTGCCCCTCATAATGAGCACAGCACAGGGGTGGTGGGGGCCCCTCATAATGAGCACAGCACAGGGATGGTGGGGACCCATCATAATGAGCACAGCACAGGGATGGTGGGAGCCCCTCATAATGAGCACAGCACAGACATGGTGGGATCCCCTCATAATGAGCACAGCACAGGGATGGTGGGAGCCCATCATAATGAGCACAGCACAGGGATGGTGGGAGCCCCTCATAATGAGCACAGCACAGGCATGGTGGGAACCCCTCATAATGAGCAAAGCACAGGGATGGTGGGAGCCCCTCATAATGAGCACAGCACAGGGATGGTGGGAGCCCCTCATAATTAGCACAGCACAGGGATGGTGGGAGCCCCTCATAATGAGCACAGCACAGGGATGGTGGGAGCCCCTCATAATGAGCACAGCACAGGGATGGTGGGTGCCCCTCATAATGAGCACAGCACAGGGGTGGTGGGGGCCCCTCATAATGAGCACAGCACAGGGATGGTGGGGGCCCATCATAATGAGCACAGCACAGGGATGGTGGGAGCCCCTCATAATGAGCACAGCCCAGGGATGGTGGGAACCCCTCATAATGAGCAAAGCACAGGGATGGTGGGAGCCTCTCATAATGAGCACAGCACAGGGATGGTGGGAACCCCTCATAATGAGCACAGCACAGGGATGGTGGGGGGCCATCATAATGAGCACAGCACAGGGATGGTGGGAGCCCATCATAATGAGCACAGGAGGGGTACAGCCCCAGGAAGTCAGCACAGCACATCACAGGAATGGTGGAAGCCCCCTCATAATGAGCATAATGAGTCGATGACTGCCATATTGAGAAAGATATTTTTGCTTTTTAAATTCATCATAACGAACGTTCGTAATTGTTACGAAAAGTTAACAAACCTAATAAAAATTAGTATTTTGTATGAATCCAAATTGAATTTCGGACACGAATTACGAAATACGAATTAATGGCTAATACGAAGCGGAATGGAACGAAACAAAACTAATTTATTGACGATGCACATGTCTAGAACACACCAGACAGGTCAGGGATAAAGTTGTGGAGAAGTATAAAGCAGGGTTAGGTTATAAAAAAAATTCCCAAGCTTTGAACATCTCACGGAGCTCTGTTCAAGTCATCATCCGAAAATGGAAAGAGTATGGCACAACTGCAAACCTACCAAGACATGGCCGCCCACCTAAACTGACAGGCCGGGCAAGGAGAACATTCATCAGAGAAGCAGCCAAGAAGTCCATGGTAACTCTGGAGGAGCTGCAGAGATCCACAGCTCAGGTGGGAGAATCTGTCCACAGGACAACTATTAGTCGTGTATGCCACAGATCTGGCCTTTATGGAAGAGTGACAAGAAGAAAGCCATTGTTGAAAGAAAGCCATAAGGGGGCGCATGCATGGATTGTAAGATGGCAGACGTGTAAGATCTGAGCTCCGGCCTTCTTCTCTTTTTCCGAGGCTACTGCTCCTCTACAGCCGCATCTACAGCACCAGGAGCCCTGTAATTCATTTCCGGAAGCACCCAGGCATCCCATGGATAGAATCGGTGACCAAAAACACATCTATCAGAAGAACTTACCACAGTTCGCGCTGAGCTGAGGCCTTACCAGCTCATGGAGCGCTTCCTGCGTAGGCCGCAATCCCCGGTCTCAGGTAGTCCAGAGGATTCAGCAGAGCCCGTCGATCAGTCGGTGCTCAACGATCCTTCTTCAGACGATGAAAGGTCCCTAGGCGAGGCACACTCATCCTTGCAGCTAGAAGCTGTGGCGATGGTGACTGTGGAGGTTCTGGATTTAAAGTTGCACACTCTGCTTCAGAATCTAACCCAGAGCATTGTTAACCACTTTCAGACCGGACCATTTTGCTGGTCAAAGACCAGACCACTTTTTGCGATTCGGCACTGCGTCGCTTTAACTGACAATTGCGCAGTCATGTGACGTGGCTCCCAAACAAAATAGACGTCCTTTTTCCCCACAAATAGAGCTTTCTTTTGGTGGTATTTGATCACCCCTGCGTTTTTTATTTTTTGCGCTATAAACAAAAATAGAGCGACAATTTTGGAAAAAAACGCATTATTTTTTACTTTTTGTTATAATAAATATCCCCCAAAAATATATATAAAAACATTTTTTTTCCCTCAGTTTAGGCTGATACGTATTCTTCTACATATTTTTGTTAAAAAAAACGCATTAAGCGATTATTGATTGGTTTGCGCAAAAGTAATAGCGTTTACAAAATAGGGGATAGTTTTATGGCATTTTTATTAATATTTTTTTTTGCTAGTAATGGTGGCGATCTGCGATTTTTATTGTGACTGCGACATTATGGTGGACACATTGGACATTTTTGACACATTTTTGGGACCATTGTCATTTATACAGCAATCAGTGCTATACAAATGCACTGATTCCTGTGTAAATGACACTGACAGTGAAGGGGTTAACCAGTGGGTGGCAGTGTAGGGGTTAAGTGTTCCTAGGGGAGTGTTACTAACTGTGGGGGGCTGGATTTTGTGTTAGTGAACACTGATTTCTGCTTCAATCACATGGAGCAGAGATCAGCGTCACTTGTTGCTAGGCAGAATGGGGAGATGCTGTTCACAACGGCATCTCCTCATTCAGCCACCCCGTGAGACGATCGCGGGTATGCCCGCGGCGATCGAGTCCACGGGACCTGCGACCGGACTCACGGGGGTCCCGACCCGATGGCAAGGTGGCATTTAAAACTGAACGTACCTGTACGCCAATATGCCTGCCCGTGCCCGTAAACATATAGTCTCCCAAATTCAGATGCAGCAAGAGGATTTGGAAAATAGGGAACCTCGTCAAAACCTGCGGATCTGTGGGGTCCCTGAATCTGTCAAAGATAAGGAAATACATCCCTACCTCTTGGACATATTTGTTACTCTGACACACCATACCATAGATCTCTGGCCCCTAAACCACCTCAAGGTGCCAATCCCAGGGACATCATTGTCCATTTCCACTACTACAAAAGCAAAAAAGCTCTCACTATAGCCACACTCAATAAAAGACTAATTTAAAGGCACCAAGATTTAAATCTTCAGTGACCTGTTGTCCATCACTCTAGAAAAAAAGGAGCAACCTACGCCCTGTTATTGTGCATCTACAAAATCATCAAGTCCCCTATCGAAGGGGTTTTCCTTTTTGACTTTCTGCATCCAGAGATGGGGCACAGTACTCAATGACCTTCAAGAAAGCGAGATGTTCATTCGCAATTTAGGTCTTCCACCAATACCTGAAGAGGATCTTCAGATTCCCGTTCCTATTCCAAGGCCGTTCTCCACTCCTGGAAATATCTAGACACCAGTCCGGACATGGCATAAATCACCACAGATTGTGCGGTGATCTATTGCCAGAAGTGGGGGCAAATACCTGTATTAGACAGGTATCTGCTCCCCCCAAAAGGTGCCAGATATGACACCAGAGGGGGGGAACAGGATAAGCGGAAGTTCCATTTTTGGGTGGAACCCTGCTTTAAGGGCTATTGCCTCCTGGACGTCTAGATATGCCCTGAACAGATAGTCTGAAATTTAAATGTGGGTTATTTCCCCTGCACACCCTTGCTACATGCTATGGCCATCCTCTGACAAATATACAGTATGTCTCAATTGGGAAGTGTATGCCTAGGCCCGATGGTATTTACTTTGTTGATTTGGAAGCAATGTACAAGTACTCTCTTCTCCATGCTCGCCACTAGGGATGAGCTTCGTGTTCGAGTCGAACGTATGTTCGACTCGAACATTGGCTGTTCGTCCGTTCGGCGAAATCCAAACACTTGGTCCGTTCGCATCAAAATTCGCGTGGCGCTCACGGCCCACAATGCACTGCGATGGCGCAGTGCATTGCTGGCTCATGATTGGCCAAGCATGCACTGTGACCCCCGCATGCTTGGCCAATCGCAGCACCAGCAGCGGGGAGAGCCATGATTGGCCACAGGCAGGATGCCTGTGGCCAATCATAGCTCAGGCTGTGTAGTGCACGCCCCACACTATATAAGGCCACCATTGAGGCGGCCTCGTGTAGTGTGTTGGCATCTGAAGCAGTGGGTGTTCTGTGTACCTTCAACACAGTACACACCGATCGTTTTTGGCTGATTTCCTATCTTGCTGTTGTGTAGTGGTTATTGTCTGTGCCCTGACCGCAGTATACACCACTATATTCACCTCACCTATATAGCTAGTGATCTATCTTTAATAATAGAGCTTGCAGTCAGTAGTGTTAGGAGATAGTGCGTGCTGTCTGCGTGCTCTGTACCCAGTACATACCGCTATAATCCACCTACATAGCTGTTCTCTATTTGAGCCCAATTGCCATCTGCAGGAGTTATTGGAAGTTGTGTGTGCCTCCAGCACAGCACAGTATACATCTGTATATACCCCTTTATCTCTGCTGTTTTCTGGTTATTGTCTGCGTGCCCTGACCGCAGTATACACCGCGATATTCACCTCACCTATATAGCTAGTGATCTATCTTTAATAATAGAGCTTGCAGTCAGTAATGTTAGGAGATAGTGCGTGCTGTCTGCGTGCTCTGTACCCAGTACATACCGCTATAATCCACCTACATAGCTGTTCTCTATTTGAGCCCAATTGCCATCTGCAGGAGTTATTGGAAGTTGTGTGTGCCTCCAGCACAGCACAGTATACATCTGTATATACCCCTTTATCTCTGGTGTTCTATAAAAAAAGGTATCTGCAGGAGTTAGTGGGTGTTGTGTGCCTCCAGCACAATATAAACTACCCAACTGCTGTTTTACCCAACTCCCTTCAGGCCATTACCATGTCTGCAAGGCCAGCAAGGAGAGGCAGACAGGCGCGAGCCGATAAAAGAGGGCAAGCAGGCTCTATGTCTAGAGACAACAGTGCTGGTTGTGGACGCGGTGCATTGTCATCAGCACGTGGCCATGGGACATGCTTGTCCTTTTTTTTTGGCAGCTGGACATGTTGAACCGCAACATGCCAAGGACTTGGTAGAGTGGATGACCAAGCCCTCTTCATCCTCCTCATCCTCTCTCACCCAGTCTCAGGGTAGTAGCAAAGCAGCTGCCAACGCATCGTCTTCCCTCCTCTCAATGTCATCATCAGACCCACCACGTCCTCCTGAGGAGTCTCCTGAACTCTTTGAGCACAGTGTTGGGTACATGCTCCAGGAGGATGCCCAGTGTTTGGTGGGCTCTGATGATGACACTCAGCTAGAGGAAGGCAGTAGCGTGAGCGCAGAGAGAGGGGATGCTCAAGAAGGACAGCAAACTGGCAGTCATGTTCCACAAGCTGCAGCATACTGCCAGGTTTGCTACAGCGATGAAGAGGGAGGGGATGATGAGGACACTGACTCCACGTGGGTGCCTGGAAGGAGGGAGGAGGAGGAGGAGGAGGCACATGTCCAACGAGGCAGGATGCCCTCCGGGGGCCAGCTTAGGGGCAGCACACCGACTGAATCACACCGCAGAGCTCCGCCTGTGCAGAGCGCTGCCTCTGCGTGTTATTCTAAAAGTTCTTTGGTGTGTGCCTTTTTTGAGACGAGTGCATCAGATCGCACCGCTGCTATTTGCAACATATGTCTCAAGCGTATCTCACCTGGCCAAAACATCAGCTGCTTGGGCACCACATGCTTGACCAGACATATGTTGACCTGCCATGCAGCTCGTTGGAAAGCGTACCTCAAAGACCCACACCAAAGAACAAAGCGGACCTCTCCTTGCTCCTCATCAGCTGGCATCTCCAACCCCACTAGACCTTCAGTCCTCTCTGAAACCTGCTCTGAGAGGAATGAAGGTGTAGAATTAGGTGTGTCACAGCCAAGTGCTTCCGGGAACTCTGCTAGTGGTACACCCACATCCGATTATAGCAGGCAAATGTCCCTGCCCCAGCTGCTGGACCGGCGGAAGAAGTTTACTCCCAGCCATCCACATGCCCAGCGGTTGAATGCTAGCTTGGCTAAATTGCTAGCACTTCAACTGCTGCCTTTTCAGTTGGTAGACTCGGCCCCCTTCCGTGAGTTTGTACAATGTGCGGTTCCTCAGTGGCAGGTCCCCAAACGCCACTTTTTCTCACGGAAGGCGATTCCGGCTCTCTACCGGCATGTGAAAGGCAATGTCCTTGCCTCGCTGGACAGGGCGGTCAGCGGTAAGGTGCATATTACCGCTGACTCATGGTCCAGCAGGCATGGACAGGGACGTTACCTGTCTTTCACGGCCCATTGGGTCACTCTTCTGGCTGCTGGGAAGGATGCAGGACAAGGTGCAGTAGTGTTGGAGGTTATTCCTCCACCACGCCTCCAAAATGCTACTATTGGTTGTGACACACCTCTCTCCTCCACCCCCTCCTCTTCTTCTTCCTCCATGGCCTCTTCCAATGCTCTGTCCTCAGAACCAGCGGTGCTCCGTAGGCGTTCCAGGGGCTACGCAAGTACGCAGGCAAAAAGATGCCATGCCGTGTTTGCGCTGGTTTGTTTGGGGGACAGGAGCCACACTGGGGCGGATGTTTTGTCAGCTCTGCAGGGGCAGGCCGAGAGGTGGTTGACGCCACACCAGCTTAAGCCAGGAATGGTGGTTTGCGACAATGGCACCAACCTCCTCTCCGCCCTCCGACAGGGATAACTGACCCATGTGCCCTGTGTAGCTCACGTCCTTAACCTGGTGGTGCAGCGGTTCTTGGGCAGGTACCCCGGCTTACAGGATGTCCTGAAGCAGGCCAGGAAAGTCTGTGTGCATTTCCGCCGATCATTTAATGCCTGTGCTCGGCTGGCTGAGCTCCAAAAGGAGTTGAACCTGCCCAAGAACCGCCTTATATGTGACATGCCCACCAGATGGAACTCAACATTGGCCATGCTGCAGCAGCTGCACACGCAGCAGAGGGCCATCAATGAGTACCTGTGCGACTACGGCACCAGGACAGGGTCAGGGGAGCTTGGTTTTTTCTCACCACGCCAGTGGGGCATGATCAGGGATGCATGCACTGTCCTGTCACCGTTTGAGGAGGCCACAAGGATGGTGAGCAGTGACAGTGCATGCATCAGTGACACTGTACCTCTTGTCCACCTCTTGGAGCATACGCTGCGTGGAATAATGGACAGGGCACTTGAGGCAGAACAGAGGCAGGAAGAGGAGGACTTCCTTGCCTCTCAAGGCCCCCTTTATCCAGACAGTTTTCCTGCTGTGCCACCCATCACACAGGAAGAGGATGAGGAGGAGGAAGAGGAGGAGGAGGATGATTGTGTCAGCATGGAGGTGGAGGCTGGCACTCAGCATCAGCATCAGCAGCAGTCTTATAGGGATGATTTACAGTCCCAAGAAACACGTGGACTTGTACGTGGCTGGGAGGAGGTAGCTGCGGATCATGTTGTCCTTAGTGACCCAGAGGACTCCGGACCAAATGCCTCAGCTAACCTACGCTGCATGGCCTCCCTGATCCTGCAAAGCCTGCGGAAGGATCCTCATATTCTTCGGATCAAGGAGAGGGACCATTACTGGCTGGCCACTCTCCTTGATCCACGGTACAAGGGTAAGGTTGCTGACCTTATCTTGCCATCGCAGAGGGAGCAGAGGATGAGACATCTCCGGGAGGCCTTGCAGAAAGGTCTGTGCAACGCGTTCCCAGAGACTGGGAGGTCACAAACTCCTGGTCCTGGACAACGTGTTGCTGAGGCATCGGTCAGAAGGAGCGGTGGAGAAGGTGGCCGTCTGACTGATGCTTTCAGACAATTTTTTAGTCCGCAGCCCCAAGGTATGATTGGTTCCAGCATACATCGCCAGCGTCTAATTTACATGGTGCAGGAATACCTAGGGGCAAGGTCAGACTTGGACACCTTTCCCACCGAAAATCCTCTGGCTTACTGGGTCTTGAGGATGGATCACTGGCCAGAGCTTGCACAGTATGCAATTGAGCTACTGGCCTGTCCTGCATCCAGCGTTCTTTCGGAACGCACCTTCAGTGCTGCTGGTGGCTTTGTTACTGATCACAGGGTGCGCCTGTCCACCGAATCAGTTGATCGACTGACCTTCATCAAGATGAATCAGTCTTGGATCACCCACAGCTACCAAGCACCTGAAGCTGATGTAACCGAATAATTTTTTTTGAAATACCACATCCCTTCAAGACTGCCTATACTGATGCTGAGTGACTGTCCTGTTATGTTGATTGTCTATCCTCTTCCTCCTCCGCTGATATGTTGGAAGAACATTTTTGGTTCTGGGTGATGCCAGCAGCCCAATTTTTCTGCCCCTGTTTAACAGGGGCGTTTAATTACAATTTTTGATGCAATGCTTTGCAGCAGGGCTAATTCCTGCAATAAAACTAGAGTATATGGCAGAGGTTGCAGTGTGGTGGCACCAGCAGCAGTGCCTAAGGCCCAATTTTTCTGCCCCTGTTTAACAGGGACATGTAATTACAATTCTTGATATAATATTTCACAGGAGGGCCCCTTCCTGTGCCCACCCAGAGTAACGGTGAGGACTTATAGTGTTGTGGCACCAGCACCACAACCACCAAAGGTCAATTTTTCTACCACTGTTCAACAATGGCATGTAATTACAATTCTTGATATAATCGTTCACAGCAGGGCGCTCCAGCGCCCACCAAGAGTCACTTTGAGGGCTTACAATGTTGTGGCAAAACCAACACCTTGTTCCGCCATTTCTGCAGAGCATATAGGGCAGGTACCTACTTTCAAACATCCAACTTACAAACATCTCCTACTTGCAAACGCAAGGAGACAGCAGCAAGTGAGATGAAAAAAGATGGACGACAAAACAAATTATACAGGGGTGATAACCCTTCCCTATGTTTTCCAAAAAGCTTAAAAATAGTTTTTTTGACTGGAGCTACACTTTAAAAATGTACCAGTTGAAAATTACAAACAGATTCAACTTAACACAACAAACCTACACAGTCCCTGTCTTGTTTGCACCGCCTGTATACTGCTGTTCTGAGTATATAGGGCCTGGGGGCCACACGCATTTCCTTTTTTTAATATGGGTACAGGGTTCCCCTTAATATGCGTACAAGACCCAAAGGGGCTGGTAATGGGCAGGGAGGGCTACCTATGCCATTTTTATCAATGATTTTCAACCATATTGCAGGAACCAGATATAGCATTAAAACCGCAAGCAGTTTTAAATGGTGTTATTTCCGTTTAATGTCATTTTGTGCAGGGACTGTTCTAAACACGGGAAACACGTGGCACTTCACAGGCATACTACAGACACCCCCCAGGCACTATATTTAAAGGAATATTTCACTTTTTTTTCACTTTAATCGTCATTAAAATCAGTGCTCCCGCCAAAACGGCCGTTTTTAAAACTTTTTTTTGCATTGACCCATGTCCCCTGAGGCAGGAGCCAGGTCCCCAAACCCTTTTTAGGACAGTATCTTGCATATTAGCCGTTAAAATTAGCACTTTCCATTTCGAACGTTCGAGTCCCATAGACTTCAATGGTGGAGATGTGGTGAAGCTATGGCTAATCATTACCATATTTTTTTGGGCATTGTTCTGGTATCAAACCCTTTTGGGCACAAGTTCAAAACAATTTACACAAGGTCTTGGCTATCTCTATTCCTATAAACCCCATACATTTTCTATTAGGTCTTCCTTTTCCAATAATTACTAGGGCTGCTAGGAGATTGATGGCTTTCATTTTATTAATGGCAAAATGTGCAATAACTCAATGTTGGCTATCTACATCTCCCCCTACTTTCATGCAATTTCTTTTGGCCATAGCTGACATATGTAGGATGGAATGCCTGACTGCAATGATAGACAGCTCTTTGCCAAGGTTTAATAAAGTTGGGAAGGCCTAGGGTGCCTCTGAATATAGCACTAAATCAGTTTTCACGGATTCATAGACCAATATCTCTTGTGTATAAAAAAAAATGTGACCCGTATCAGTTGTTCTCCATCCAGTCCCTTTATGTTCTGTATCTACAGTTAAAGAGGACGTAAACCCTGATGAGTTTACTTCCTCTTTCATTCCCTGCAAAGGCAAAGCATAATGGGCTACTATGCATCGCATAGTAGCCCATTATGTGTCACTTACCTGACACAGGAGCCAGCGAAGTCGCCGCTGTCCCCTGTAGTCCGCCGCATCCATCTTGTTGGTGGGGTCTCGCAGCTCCGCCGCTGTCATTCGGCGAAGCCGCGATAACTTCACTCCCACGCATGTGCATGGGAGTCGACACGCGCGGCAGCTCCATTCTTGGAAATGCCGCGCTCAGTGCGCCTGCGCGCCGCTGTCTACGGCGCATGCGCCGTAGACAGCGGTGCCCGTTTTCGGGCAAATATCTCCTAAACCGTGTAGGTTTAGGAGATATTGCTTGGACCTACAGGTAAGCCTTAATCTAGGCTTACCTGTAGGTCAAAGTGGTTTGTAAGGGTTTTTCAACCACTTTAAGAGAACTAAGCCATGATGTATTAATATTTTCTTATGTCTTGTTTATTCTTTTATTTTTGTGTTCATTGTCATATCTTGTTTTTGTTTCTTACATCTGAATCATACTTTTTGCTTTGTATGCTTCATAAAACCTAATAAACATACAATAAAAAAGAAAGAAAGCCATAAGAAGTCCTGTTTGCAGTTTGTGAGAAGCCATGTGGAGGACACAGGAAACATGTGTAAGAAGGTGCTCTGGTCAGATGAGACCAAATTTGAACTTTTTGGCCTAAAAGCAAAATGATATGTGTGGCGGAAAACTAACACAGCACATCATCCTGAACACACCATCCCCACTGTGAAACATGGTGGTGGCAGCATCATGTTTTGGAGATGCTTTTCCTTAGCAGGGACAGAGAAGCTGATCAGAGTTGATGGGAAGATGGATGGAGCCACATATGGGGAAATCTTAGCCCTTGTACACACGGTCGGAGAATCTGTCGGAATGAGTCTTATCGGACCGTGTCGTCAGATAATCCGACTGTGTGTGGTATGCATCGGACTGATTCCGTCCGAATCTCCTTCCGACCCAATTTTCCAACATGTTGGAAAGATTTCCCAACCAACTGGGCCGGACGGACCTAATCCGATCATGTGTAGAGCATTTTCATCGGACTAAGTGGCACGCATGCTCAGATCAAATTCCTACATCAAAGCTATTGGCTACTAGCCTGAATGTAGTCCCATCGTAACGAAATAACGTCATCACATTCTGAAAGATCAGATTTTTCGCCAACTTGGCCCGACCGTGTGTATGCAACAGTTTCGGACACAATCCGTCGGACTAAATCCTACCGGCGAAATCCGACGGATTTGGTTGGCAAAATCTCCGACCGTGTGTACGTGGGCTTAGAAGAAAACCTGTTATGCCCTGTACAAACGGTCGGACATTCCGACGGCAAAATCCATCAGATTTTTTCTGACAGATTTTGGCTCAAACTTGCCTTGCATACACACAGTCGCACAAAGTTGTCAGAAAATCTGATCGTTCTGAACGAGATGACGTCCAACACGTATGACGGGACTATAAAGAGGCCAGTAGCCAATAGCATTCATCTCGTAATTTATTACGTGGCACTGTGTGCGTCAGAATTGTCTAGCACAAGATCTCAAACTTTGTGTGTCGAAAATACTGACGGAAAGTCCGACCGTGTGTACAGGGCATTAAAGTCTGCAAAATACTTTTTAAATGGATGTGTGTCCACACAACGGCATGGGAATCCTCTCATGTACTCCAGATCATGAAAGGGAAACAATCACAAAGCAGACATAGCATAATCCCTTTTATTAAAAACAATCTTAAAAGCAAATAGAATGACATTCACATATTATTGTGCCGTGTTCCTGGCACTATGAAAGATCTGCCAGTTGTGTGTAGGCGCCGTTGCTCTGTCAGTCCTGGAGCCAGTGTGCATTCAAATTGGAGGAAGTGGTGACAAAATGTAACCTAAAAGCCTGCCCCTATGCGTTTCGTCATCTACATGCCCTTCCTGATGATGATGTCTAGATGGAAAAACGCATAGGGGCCCTTCGGTTATGTTTTGTCGTCACTTCTGCCGATTGGAACGCATGCTGGCTCCATGACCCAAGGAGCAGTGGCGCCTACACACAACTGGCAGATCTTTCATAGCGCCAGGAACACGGCACAATAATATGTGAGTGTTAGTGAATTTGCACAAGCGCAGAGCACTTTACAGTTTTACCTATGATAAACTTCATATACACCTTATGTTGATGAATCTTCATGCACTTTTTTCACTGGATAGAGGCTTATCTTTTGAATTCATGCACTGCATACCGTTTTTTTTTTCATTTTGATTTCACGTTTATATTTATTCACCTTGTATATTGATCAGTTGTTTCTTTTTATATGGTATATGAATTCATGCACATGCCCTTCATAGCTTTAGCCCTTGTACACACGGTCGGACATTCCGACAACCAAATCCGTCAGATTTTGTTCGATGGATTTTGTCTAAAACTGTTGCATACACACAGTCGGACAAAGTTGTCAGAAAACCCGATCGTACTTAACGTGATGACGTTATTTCGTTAGGACGGGACTACGTTCAGGCTAGTAGCCAATAGCTTTGGTCTAGGAATTTGATCTGAGGATGCGTGGCACTTTGTCCTATCGGAATTCTCTACACATGATCGGACAAAGTCCGATCGGATCATGTTGTCGGAAAATTTTATAGCCCAGCTGGAAAACTTGGTCCGTCGGATATTCCGATGGAAACAGTCCGATGGAGCCCACACACAGTCGGATTATCCAACAACACGGTCCTATCGGAGATTGTCCATCGGAATGTCTGACCGTGTGTACAAGGGCTTAGTCTTAAGTTAATACTGAAACATTCAATACATGAAATATTCAAATGCAGAGGCAGTTATTTAATAGAATAAAGAGTAAATACATTTATATAGTGTAAGCCCTTGAACACACGATCAGAGATTCAGACGGAATGTGTCCGATCGGAGTGTTTTGTCGGATATTCCATCGGAACAAATTTGTGTGTGGTCCTCATCGGACTGTTTCCGTCGGAATATCCATCGGACCAAATTTTCCAACTTGCCGGAAATATTTTCCGACAAAATGCTCCGATCGGACATACTCCGATCATGTGTAGAGAATTCCGATCGGACAAAGTGCCACGCATGCTCAGATCAAATTCCTACATCAAATCTATTGGCTGCTAGCCTGAATGTAGTCCTTTCGTAACGAAATAATGTCATCACGTTCTGAATGATCGGATTTTCCGACAACTTCGTCCGACCGTGTGTATGCAACAGTTTCGGACAAAATCCGCCGGACAAAATCCGACGGATTTGGTTGTCGGAATCTCCGACCGTGTGTACAAGGGCTAACAGATACAACCGGCCCTTTGAGGGCAACCATGATGCTGATGTAGACCGCAATGAACTTGAGTTTGACACCCCTGGTGTAAACCATACTGATCGCACAAAATGCCAACGGTTGCTCTTTCACATCTATGTTTGTCCTCAGGGAACTCTAGCGAGGAAGATACGTACGTCAATATGTGTGATCTTGGTCTACAGAAACAGGAGAAAAGTGCAAAAGCCAAAGGTGAGCTTTTACTCTAACAAGGTACAACCTTCTGTTCTGCCTCAGGTCCTACTCCATAGGAGGATACACGCCTCCATTTATAGGGCATTCACTTTTATTAACACCAATATTTTGTAGTCTTGGCTCTAAAAATCGTGCAACTATTAAGAAGTGCTCTATTTATCTGGAGCACATAAGCCAATGAAAGAGAGCTCATTACTGGTCCAATGATTGGTGTATGAAGACCAATACCTAAATGTGATATTTATTTGATGAAGGTTATGGAGGATTCTGTACAACTCAGCAGAGTTCACTAGAGATACAACATGGCATGCTGGGAATAGCCAACCACATTGTCTAGGATTGGGCTGGAATGACATTGTGTATGGATGAGGATTTCCTATAACCGCTTTCCTCCCACACTTCAAAGACATGCTGGTTGGTTTATTGGTTCCTGTCTAAAATTGGCCCTAGTATGTGTATGTATGAATGTGAGTTTGGGAACTTAGATTGTAAGTTCTTTGAGGGCAGGGACGGATATGGATGTACATGTAAAATCACTGCATAAATTGACAGCATTATATAAGTACCTGAAATAAATAAATACAATAAATAAATAATAGTTGATGACTGCAGGCTTGTTCACAATTGTCTGTCTATAATTATTTTAGATATACACTATATTACCAAAAGTATTGGGACACCTGCCTTTACACACACACATGAACTCTAATGACATCCCAGTCTTAGTCCGTAGGGTTCAATATTGAGTTGGCCCACACTTTGCAGCTATAACAGCTTCAACTCTTCTGGGAAGGCCGTCCACAAGGTTTAGGAGTGTATCTATGGGAATGTTTGACCATTCTTCCAGAAGAGCATTTGTGAGGTCAGGCACTGATGTTGGATGAGATGGCCCTGCTCGCAGTCTTTGCACTAATTCATCCCAAAGGTGTTCTAACAGGTTGAGGACAGGACTCTTTGCAGCCCAGTCAGGTTCCTCCATCCCAAACTCTATCATCCATGTCTTTATGGACCTTGCTTTGTGCACTGGTACAAATCATTTGGTGGAGGGGGGATTATGGTGTGGGGCTGTTTTTCAGGCATTGGCCCTGGCCCTGGCCCCTTATTTCTAGTGAAAATAATTCTTAAGGTGTCAGCATACCAAGACATTTTGGACAATTCCATGCTCCCAACTTTGTGAGAACAGTTTGCGGATGATCCCTTCTTGTTCCAACATGACTGAGCGCCAGGTCAGAAATCCAGGGGTGACCACACTTAATTAGAGCTACATGAAAGCATTTTAGTACTTGTCTTCAAGTTTGACAATTAAGATCATATTCTGCATCCGGCATCCTTGGCTCAGCTGTACTTCAACAGTGTTTGCTTTTGGTCTCTATGGGCTGTTCTGGCCTCCCTGTGTATCCCCAATGGTGTTCACCACCCCTTCCCTGACTCCTGGCTGGAGACAAGGGGGATTGAGCTGGTAAAACATCTCTTGTCACAAATATATCCCCTGAGGAAGCCCATGGTGGCGAAACATGTCAGGATAATTCTTAAAATTGTTATCTCCAAGTGACAAGACAAATGCTTTGTACAATGATGTTTCAAGAGACAAGTTGTATTCAATGTCTGTTTGTTTTAAAGCATAACAAACATTTTTAAATACATGTTGTTTGTAATAATAAAATTACTGTCATTTTGTTTATGTATATTTGAATCTTTGTATTCATTATTTTCTGGCACCTTTAAAGTCTCACAACAACTTTTCTCTCTATGACTGAGCACCAGTGCACAAAACAAGGTCCATAAAGACATGAATGAACGAATTTGGGGTGGAGGAACTTGACTGGCCAGAGTCCTGACCTCCATTCGATAAAACACCTCTGAGATGAATTAGAGCAGAGACTGTGAGCCAGGCCCTCTCATCCAACATCAGTGCCTGACCTCACAAATGCCCTTCTGGAAGAATGGTCAAACATTGCCATAGACACACTCTTAAAGCTTGTGGACGGCCTTCCCAGAAGAGTTGAAGCTGTTATAGCTGCAAAGGGTGGGCCAACTCAATATTGAACCCTACGGACTAAGACTGGGATGCCATTAAAGTTCATGTGTGTGTAAAGGCAGGTGCCCCAATACTTTTGGTAATATAGTGTATATCCCATAGTTTGTGGACTCTATATCTTTCCTACAGACTAAATAATAAATGCGCATTTGGGTTGTTTTCACCAAAGAAATGTAGCATAATACAGTTTGGTCAAAATTTATGAAGAAAGATTATTTATTTGTAAAATTTTTTTACAGAAACAACGTTTTTTTAAATTTACTTTACCAGTATTGACGTGGTTAAATAGTCCACTAGGCCCAAGTACCTGTGGTGGACCTACTCGTGTGTCCACTCGCGCAGTGTTGCGCACGCATTCCTATATGCCTAATGGTCGCAGATCTCTCTGATGGCTGATATGATGCTCCAGACAGAAACACTGGCCTCAAAGTTCTCCAACTCCAAACTGACAATCCACCGAAGATCTCAATATACAGCAAGTCAGTCAATGGTAATACACGGGAATAATCTGAAACAGAATAGGGAACAAGCACAGTGCATTAACCTAGCACATTAAGAAGGGGGCAACACTATCAAAAGCATCAAATGCACTTACAAGATTCCAAAAGAGTGGTGCAGATAACAACGCCCAGGGAGACGTTCCTCCCCACTACAATGGCCAGTGGTGGGCTTGAATAACAGCCCCAGGGGTAAAGGCTGGTGGTACAGGCGGCATCCGTGTTGCTGAGCAGCAGCCTCGTAGAGCGGCAGCAGTGTCCACTTTCCCGGCAATGTGTTTTTCGGGACATGCCTCCTTTTTCAAGCCTGGTCATGAGGTGGGAGTGCTGGCTACAAGTAATAAACAGCCAGCGGGGGGTTTGGAGACAATGGGGTATATGGACACTTATGGGCCGTACACACAATATTATTTCCCAACAACAAATGTTCAATGTGAGCTTGTTGACGGAAATTCCAACCATGTGTAGGCTCCATCAGTCATTTGCTGTCGGAATTTCCAACAACAAATGTTTGAGAACAGGTTCTCAAATTTTCCCACAACAAGATTTGTTGTCAGAAATTCCAAGCGTGTGTACACAATTCCGACAAGCAAAAGTCCACGCTTGCTCTGAATCAAGCAGAAGAGCCGCACTGGCTATTGAACTTAATTTTTCTCAGCTCGTCGTACATCTTGTACCTCACCGTGTTTTTGACGTTTGGATTTTCCGACAACATTTGTGTGAACGTGTGTATGCAAGACAAGTTTGAGCCAATATCTGTCAAAAAAAAATCCATGGATTTTGTTGTTGGAATGTCCGATCATGTGTACATAGCCTAAGGGGTGACTAAAAAAAAAAAAAAAAAAAAAAACAGCTTCATTGTAGATGTGTTCTATGTAAATGGGGGCAAATGTTATTAGGCTCTTTAATCTTCGGATCAAATGAATGAATCAGGAACATATAGCATTACAGCCACTAGATGGAGAAAATGATCATAGTAACTAAGTATGTATTTTTTATGATCATCAGCTCTGTCTAGTGACCATACTAAAGTATTTTCCTGATATATCCATTAGGTGGGGAGAATATAGGCCAATAACTTAAGATTATGCTCCCTTTCACACAGAAAACAAGTGTAGCACACTCTAGTGTACAACTTGCGTACGTAAATTTAGTTATGGCTCATGGTAGTTGTGTAATTTGGTCGGGTTACTGCAGGCCAGGCTGGATGGCTCTACATAGCAGGTCTCTGGTGCCTCCCCCTGGATATAGAGGTGTGGAGAAGCTTCTGGAAGTTTGTTGGTGGAGGCCAGGAGTTTTCTATCTGCATACTTAAGGGAATCTGGCCAGGCAAAAGGTCCTGCCATGGTGGATGGGTCGGCCCTTAAAAATGATGGAGCCTGACCAGCAGGGGAGTTGGATGGAAAAGGGAGTGCTGAGGTTGCTGTCGTGTGGCCTTGGAAGAGACCCTAGGTCTGGGAGCTCTGCCTCTAGGCAGAAGCTGAGGAAAGGAAGGAGAGTAGGCCTAATGCCCCCCACACACGATCGGACTTTCTGACAACAAAATTGTGAATTTTTGGTCGAAGGATGTTGGCTCCAACTTGTCTTGCATACACACAGTCACCCAAATGTTCGCCAACAATTACAAACGTGAAAACGCGGTGATGTACAAGACATACGACGAGCCGAGAAAAAGGAAGTCCAATAGCCAGTGTGGCTCCTTCTGCTTGATTCCGAGCATCCATGAACTTTTGGGCATCGGAATTGTGTACACACGATCAGAAATTCCGACAACAACGTTTTGTTGGCGAAAAATTTGAGAACCTGCTAGCCAACATTTGTTTGGCAGAAAGTCTGACAGCAAATGTTTGATGGAGCGTACACACGGTCGGACTTTCAGACAACAAGCTCACATCCAACATTTGTTGTCGGAAATTACAATCGTGTGTACGGGACATAAGAGAGGAATCTCCAAAACTTTGAACATCTGGGCTGGCATGGGAAGATCTGTTCAATTGGAGTCCTGAACAAAAGTCTTGCCCAGTGCAGCGGGGAGCAAAGGAGAGTACCTCAGCACACTCAGGGGCATTCAAAGGGAGAGGATGCCAGACGTAGCATATTTTCCAGGGACAGCATTGAACTAAATACCAATCCATTGCCTTGGGGTGTTCTACAGAGCAGCCAGATGGGCTGGTAGGCAAGGCAGCCAGATGGGCTGGTAGGCAAGGCAGCTAGGTGGGCTGGTAGGCAAGGCATCTAGGTGGGCTAGTTGGCAAGGCATCTAGGTGGGCTAGTTGGCAAGGCATCTAGGTGGGCTAGTTGGCAAGGCATCTAGGTGGGCTAGTTGGTAAGGCATCTAGGTGGGCTAGTTGGCAAGGCAGCTCGGTGGGCTGGTAGAATGTCCAAGCATCAGAACTGAGTGAAGTTCTACTGAGGAGACATGATACTCCTGCATGCAGTTTGCAACTTTGTGCTATTTCTCTAAAGGGGACTGAGAGCTCCTGGTCCATAAAGGACCTTGTCACTGATCCATAGAGACTGAGATTATTCCGGAGGGAGTACAGTCCAGGATCTTCATTTTTGTACACAGGAAAGAAAGTTGTCCTCGGCTGATGTTTCTTTAAGTCAAGTTGAGCATCCCATAATTTCTATACCCTATCCAAGTTGTTTCCCCCAATAAAACAACAAAAACAATCCCATGGACTGATTACTTGTGTCTCAATGCAAGTTGGAGATGCGTGTTGCCTGGCTGTGCAGGGATAGGGGAGCCAGTAATCAGCGGCTCTTGCAGGGGGTAGCACTACACATGTACATGTGTGTGTACGCTCCATCGAACAATGGTTGTCGGATTTTCCACGGACAAATGTTGGATAGCAGGTTCTCAAATTTTCCGTGGCCTGTTGTCGGATTTTCTGAGCGTGTGTAAACGAGTTAGTCGGACAAAAGTCCAAAGTACAAACACGCATGCTCAGAAGCAAAGACGAGCCGGAAGCGGTAGGTCTTGTAAACTAGCGTTCGTAAGGGAGAAATAACATTCGTGACGTGGAAAATGATGAAATCTGGAAATGCAGCGCACAATTCTCTTCTTCTTTAAGGGGATAATAATGAAGCTGCTTTGCTGGTGATACTGATGGAGTTATTGCAAACAAATTTTCAAAGTTTTTTTTTTTTTTTCTAGTGATATCAAGAATAATATTATTATGCTTTTTTTTTGGTACAAGTTACCACAACACCATTATCTTGTTGTTTTTAAGATCAAAGATACAACTATGTTGGTGTCCCTTGTAAATTTTACATTGTATTTTTTTAAAATGTGACTGCCTACTCCCAAACTGTCATTTGAAGTAAAACACATAGCCGAGTATTATTCTACACAATTTTTTTATTGTGCATTAAAAAAAGAAAACAAATAAAATTAGACATGCTATCTGCCAATAGAACTTAACCAAAAAGTACGTTCTATGCATCCAAATATATAGAAAATATACCAAATCAAATCATTATTCAACCAAAAAATAAAATAAAATAAAAAAATAAAACAAAAGCCTCATACACGTGTCCTGCCTCTTAATATAGGGGGTCACCAATGCCAAGAGATGGTGAAAGCAGGGGTCCGTCATCTGGAGATAATTCCGAAAATTATCTGTATTATTCTCCTGGAGCTCCCGCAGCAAAGGCATATGACATAATTGGTCACGATTAATAAAGCAACCAATTTTTGGTCAAAGAACTCCTCCTCCTCCTGTTCCTGGACTGGACTTGGGTTAAAGCAATAACTCCAAGGCCAATAATAAATAACACGTTATCTTCTCTGATTCCGCAACATGTCTGGCTGACGGACGGCCGTTCACAAACAAACTGAAAAGCGCAAAACGCTAAATGAAAAGCGCGAATCAACATTCACCAAACTTCTACTAACACAAAATTTGCAGAAGGAGCCCAAAAGGTGCCACTAATGAGCTAAAAAACCCCGTTGGTGTTTGTTGGCCGACAATTCCTTGCCATTTGTATGCAAGACAAAATCCATGCACACGCCTTTGCACAAAAGTCAGAGGTTTTGTCCGCAGAAAATCTGATCATGTTTACAAGGCTTTAGGCTGGCCATGCATCATACAATTTTCTTCTTCAATTTCTTTTGGATTTACCTTCAACTATGTAATGTGAAGACCTGCCTGATTGCATTCCAATTGAAAGTGTTTAGGTCTGACCTCATATTATAGGGTTTTGATAAATCTAAAGTAAAATTGTACAAGAAAGCCTAAAAAGAAAAACACTCATGAAACAAATACAAATAAAATTGATGAAAAGAGTGTCAAATCATATGTATATAAAATGGAAAAATTAACATAAAGAGAACAAAAATGAAATGGGTTTGTGATGATATAAACACTGTATTCTGTGTGTTCGGTGTAGTATTTAAAAAAAAAAATACTGGTAGACCTCTTCTATCTTATCTTTTTATACTGTGCATTAAAACATGTTGTTTTAAGAACTTACAGTGGACACCATACTGATTGCACACAATGCCAGGAGCTGTTCTTTCACATCTATGTTTGTCCTCAGAGAACCGCGTATATGGCAATTTGTTTGATCCTGATCTATGGAGGAAGAAGAATGCCGAAGCCAAAGGTGAGCTGTTACTATAACAAGGTATGACTTTCTGTCCTATTCAATTGGAGCACATTGGAGGACACTCATCATTGGAGGACACTCCCCATCGGAGGACACACACCTCCATTGATAGGACATTTACTGTTTACTAAAATGATGTACTCTTGGCTCTATAAACCTATGCTATTTATTTGATGAAGGTTCTGGAGGAATATGGACAACTCAGCAGCACCTGACATGAATGTCACATTCACTCAGCACAACTGGCTAGAGATACAACATGGCATGCTGGGAATATATATGTATAACATTGTTTAAGATAGTGTTGGAATGTTGTGTACGGATGAGAATTTCCTATAACAGTTGATGGCTACAGGCTTGTTCACAACTGTCTATGATTATTTCAGCTGACAAAAATACACAAACCCGGCTTATACTGATCCTGATGATCCTTCTCGTCTTCCTGTTCCTTGTTCTGATTGTCTTCATAGGTATCCTGTTCACCTCCTGTGAGTATTAAAGCTACAGTCTTAAAGGAGAAGTATGTTTTTTTGTTCCCTATTCATACTTGCCTAGGTGGATGCAGCATCGGCCCGATGCTGCATCTGTCCCCCAGCGTCTCTATGCTGAGAACTGAACGATGGAACACCACCGATGGCTCGATTCTCTCAGCTCCCTGAGAGGAGAGCTGGTGACGGTCAATCATCAGCTCTCCTACTCTGCTCCTCCATGCTTCCCGGAGTGCTGAGCTGTGGAGGGGTGGAGGGTGGCCGTCTCAGGCTCTCAGTGGCTTGCTGAGAGGCTGAGACTGAGATCAGTCCAGGCACCTGGCGGATCCAGACTTCCGAAGGCTGCATGACACTGTGCCTGGACTGATCGAGGAGACGTCAGCAGAGAGCAGACTTCAGACCTGAAAACAGGTCATAGGAGTGCCAAACAAATTGCACTCTTGTGACTCTTAGGAGAAGCCCAGCCAAATAAGCCCAGGCTGGACTTCTTTAAACTTTATGAATAAAGAAATTTTAGAAAGGTTTACCATGAGAATTTTGGATTTGGAGCCCCTTTTGACCTGAAGTTGGCATAGTATGGGCTTACAATACTTGACCAACAGTCTCTGGTCTCCTGATCATCACACCAATATGAGCTTCTTGGACGTCCCATCCCAAAACCATGACTGCTAAAAATGAGTTGCCCCCTTTGTATCAGCCTCCACTCTTCTTGAAAGGCCTTCCACAAGATTTCGGAGGGTGTCTGTGCAAATTTGTTGCTAATTATGAGGTCGGGTACTGATGATAGATGGGAAGACCTGGCTCAGTTCCAACTCATCCCAAAGGTGTTCAGTAGGGTTGAGGTCAGGGCTGGATATTCGGGTTTCTCCACACCAAACTGGTCAAACTGTGTCTTTATGGAGCTGGCTTTGTACACAGGGATGCAGTATTGCTGGAACAATAAATGGCCTTCACCAAACGATTACCACAGTCTTTGTTCACTGTAACATTAATAGAACCTTTCACTATAAAAACTTGAATTCTATTATTTATTAATAAACTAGATGGTATATGTGGGTCGGTGCAAATTTTCTGACCACAGATGTGATGGGGAATTCAAAATGGGTTGAAATTGAAGAAATTTGAAAAATATATATTTTAGTGTTAAAATCTGGGTTGAAATTGGAGTGGAATTTGACCTAAATCCAAATCTCAGAGGTAAGATAAGTTTAGATATGTCCATTCTCTGTCATTGGATAACATTTCCTATTATTGGTTTATCCTGCACAGATAAGAACATGGCCGAGGAGCAGACACGTCTGAGGGAAACTGGTAGGTGGACAATAAGCTTGTATTGCTGTCTGGTAACTTCTATAAATTATACTCCAAATATTCTGCACCTAAACAAATGGTATATATCCCCCTCCTACACAGCAACTATTTAAAAGTATCAGTGCAGATATTCAAATAAAAAATAAATAAAAATAAAAACAAAATAAAATAACGCTAAACTTAGAAGAACCCCAAACTTTATATATTTTTCGAGAGCTAAGTCCCTGGAGAATGGGTTGTTGGGAAGAGACCCTTGTCCCCTCAACATGGGGACAAGGTGCTTGTGAGAACATTCTGGTATAGTTAAGGATGGAGGGAAAGGGGTTGCTCCCCCTCCCCTTCCTGACCTGCGAGGCTGCATGCTCAGATAGGCATCTGGTATAGATTGGGGGGGGGGGTGTCACACACCGTTTAAAAAAAAAAATGGTGTGGGGTTCACCTTAAAATCCTGGTGGCACCGCCCCTTCTGACGTCACAGACCCAGCATGCCCTGGTCTGTTACGTCAGAAGGAGGGCAGTGCCGCCAGGTGATGTAGACAGGTGACCCTGCCCCTTCCCTATAAAAGAACTGTCAAACAGAGGAGCCTGCAGTGGGCATAGCTCCTCCATGATGGCGGAAGCATTTTTTTTTTCGGGTCAACAGGCAGCGTGATTGATGACGGATCTACATGGGGGGGGGGGGGGCACAGTTTTTTATTTTTTAATAAAGGATTACTCAACAACTGTCATCTGCACAAATGCTTTTCTGGAAGAATGGTCAAACATTCCCATAAACACACTCCTAAACCTTGTGGACAGCCTACCCAGAAGAGTTGAAGATGTTATAGTTGCAAATGGTGGGCCGACTTAATAGTGAACCCTACAGACTAATGCCACGTACACACGATAGCACATTCCAACAACAAAATCTGTTGGATTTTTTCTGATGGATGTTGACTCGAACGCCTCTTATACACATACGGTTGTACAATGTTGTCGAAAATTTCGAACGCCAAGAACGTGGTGACGTGCAACGAGCCGAGAAAAGTGAAGTTCAATAGCAAGTGCGGTTCTTCTGCTTGATTCTGAGCATGCGTGGAACTTTGTGCGTCGGAATTGTGTACACACAATCCTAATTTCCGACAAAGGACTTTGTTGTCGGAAAATTTGAGATCCAGATCTCAAATTTTGTGTGTCGGAAATTCCAATGAAAAAAGGCAGATGAAGCCTACACACGGTCGGAATTTCCGACAACTAGCTCCCATCGAACATTTTCTGTGTACGCGGCATAAGACTGGGATGCCTTAAAGTTCATGTGCGTGTAAAGGCAGGTGTCCCAATACTTTTGATAATACAGTGTATATTGGATTGGGATTGGAGTTGAATTTGACCTGAATCCAAATCTCAGAGGAACAATACAGTAGGTTTGCTGGTGTGCGTTCTCTGTCATTGGATAACATTTCCTATTCTTGCTTTATCCTGCCCAGAGAAGAACATGACCGAGGAGCTGTCGCACGTGAAGGAGACTGGTAGGTGATGAAGGAGCTTGTATTGCTGTCTGGCAACTTCTATAAATTATACTCCAAATATTCTAATTAAAGATGCACACTAGTATGGAAATATTAAGAGCTTTATGTAAAAATAAATCATAAATGTGCGCATCCTAATACATTGTGCACCCCAAAGCCCAAACACACATATCTTTCTCTGCAGCCTCATCTGCACGGGACAGGGAATGAATGGGAAGTGATCTATGCTGTGCGACTTCCTGTTCATTTACAAACTGAAGCATAGTAAGCACAGTTTACTGTGCTTCAGTTATGAATGTGTTCACTGTGTGCATTTAGAAAAGGAAGGTTCCGGTAAATTTCATATTTACTAGCCCCTTCCTCCACTCTCCATCCTGAAAAATCACTGTAGCGGCCAGGGGGAGAGGAGAGGAAGGAAGCCAGCAGCACTGTGGGGTGGGGGAACCAATATGGAGCAATCCTGAGCTGTTGGAGGAATCGGCACCACACGTACTGATTAGGGTGTGCCCAGGCACACCCAGAACACCCCCTGCACAGGCCTATGGATGAGATTAATAACAGCGCATACTGTACATCCAATGTACAAACAAACATTAACAGCAATGGGCTCTACAAGAGTCCTAGTGGAATTTCACACATATACCCTGTGCCATGATCCATAAACCAGACGGAGACAGAAAGTGATATTTCAATCATACCTTTAATAAAATGGCAAAATTAACAGAGTTCAGGACCGTAGTCAAAAACAGAAGCCAGGATTTGGATGCTAGAGCAGGTAATCAGACAAGTCGGAAAAGGAAACCAGATGTCAGCGTAGTCAGGAACAAAATCCGGAACAAGGATCGGAAGGGATGTCAGCCAGGCCAAGTCACACTCAGAAGCACAGGAAGGAATGCACTGAGAGATCACAGACCATGCGAAGGCAAAGAAGAAATAAGCAAAGACCAAGACCAGACCATTTCTGACATTTGTTGCTTACAAGTTAAAATCAGTATTTTTTGCTAGAAAATTACTTAGACCCCCAAATATTATGTATATATTTTTTTTTTTTTTAGCAGAGACCCTAGAGAATAAAATGGCAGTCATTGCAACTCATCCCAAAGGTGTTCAGTAGGGTTGAGGTCAGGGCTGGATATTCGGGTTTCTCCATACCAAACTGGTCAAACTGTGTCTTTATGGAGCTGGCTTTGTACACAGGGATGCAGTATTGCTGGAACGATAAGTGGCCTTCACCAAACTATTACCACGGTCTTTGTTCACGGTAGCATTAACAGAACCTTTCACTATAAAAACTTGAATTCTATCATTTAATACTAAACTAGATGGCAGATGTGGGTCGGTGCAAATTTTCTGACCACAGATGTAAATTGGAATTCAAAATGGGTTGAAATTGAAGAAATTTTAGTGTTAAAATCTGGGTCAAAATTGGAGTGGATTTTGACCTAAATCCAAATCTCAGAGGCAAGATAAGTTTAGATATGTACTTTCTCTGTCATTGGATAACATTTCCTATTATTGGTTTATCCTGCACAGATAAGAACATGGCCGAGGAGCAGACACGTCTGAGGGAAACTGGTAGGTGGACAATAAGCTTGTATTGCTGTCTGATAACTTCTATAAATTATAGTCCAAATATTCTGCACCTAAACAAATGGTATATATCCCCCTCCTACACAGCAACTATTTAAAAGTATCAGTGCAGATATTCAAATAAAAAGAAAAACAAAATAAAATAATGTTAAAATAAATTAAATAAGAACCCCAAAATGTTATATATTTTTCAAGAGCAAAGTCCCTGGAGAATGGGTTGTTGGGAAGAGGCCCTTGTCCCCTCAACATGGGGACAAGGTGCTTGTGAGACCATGTGGCCTGATATAGTTAAGGATGGAGGGGAGGGGGTTGCTGTATGCTCACATAGGGATCTGGTATGGATTTTGGGGGGTCCCATGCCATTTTTAAAAAAAATTGGTGTCCCCAGGTGCCCTCCCCTTCCTGACCTGCCGGGCTGCATGCTCAGATAGGGATCGGGTATGGATTTTGGGGGGGGGGTCCCACTCTGTTTTTTTTATTTTGGTGTGGGGTTCCCCTTAAAATCCTGGTGGCTCCGTCCCTTCTGATGTCACAGAACCAGCATGCCCTGGTCTGTGATGTCAGAAGGAGGGCAGTGCCACTAGGTGATGTAGACAGGTGGCCCTGCCCCTTCCCTATAAAAGAACTGTCAAACAGAGGAGCCTGCAGTAGGCATAGCTCCTCCATGATGGCGGAAGCAATTTTTTTTTCTATTTTTTTGGGTCGGCAGGCAGTGTGACTAACAAGGGATCCAAATGAATGAATGAATGAAATACTTGTATAGCGCACAATACGAACTGAATCGCCTCTAGGCTTTGTTCAGGTCTCCGGCCAGACGGTGTGTATGCGGGCTGGCCACTTGGGTCTCCAAGTGTGACGGGAGACCTGGGTGGAGTGGTGGAGGTCGGCTTGTAATAACAGCCTGCTGGACAATCCTGGGCAACATACACGCTTACAGCTAACTGCACTGTCACAACACCCAGAAGTTATGTGCAACAATGGTAAAGTATTAACATAGGAACACTTGCCTAATAACCTCTGCTTCTTGTCTGGAATAGCAACAGTTCTTTTATATGGACATGGTCCCCAGAGTTAATTTCGTCAATGAAAATATTTCCATCATAATGTTTCCTATGATTGGAGAAAGTAATGATGACTCTATCCAATCATGGCTCATTGCTCTTAGTCCTGCTCCATACAATAAAGATATTCCCCCCATAGCGGCCATTTGTAGTGTGATATCAGTGTGGAGAGAGATAGAACAGGGCTCTATATCCTGCTATATCCTCTGTAAATAAAAACCTGACTTGTCCAGTTGACAATGCTCAGATATTAAAGGCTCCAACAGATAAGAAGTTGGAATTCCTTTTTAGGAACTATATTTCACTAGCAGGTCCAGTTGTTCAATCTGCACTGGCAGCAATTTCATTCATTATCTCAGTCATTAATTGACCAGTTTACAGACGTACTCAAAGTTATTCCTGATCGGCAGGCCCAGGATTTGGCCGGTATATCAAAAGCATTGTGTTTTACTGTAAATGCTAGGAGGGATACTGTTCTCCAGGCCTCACGGCTTATGCTAGGGCTGGTACCTGTGTGTAGAATCCTATGGCTGAAAAATTGGTCAGGCGAAGCGTCATGCAAAAAGCTCTAGGTCAGTTTCCCTTTTCATGGTGAATGATTGTTTGGGGACGATTTGAATAAGTATATCCAAAGAATGTCTAATGGGAAAAGTTCCCTTTTTCTGGTTAAAAAAAGTTTAAACTTTTTACTTTTAAACGTACTTCTTCAGTGCCAGGCAGGGCTGGACTGGGAATACACTAAGTTAAGGGGGGTGGGTTACTAATATAAGGGTGAAAACCCTTAATGTCAGTGCCCCCTTACATTAGTATTTACTCGCCCTTACATCAGTGAACCCCCCCCCCCCCCCCGACTGGCCTGGCAGCGCTTACTGGCCTCCTCTCAGGTGCACTGTGCAGGGTTCAATCAGTTGGCTCCAGCTTGGTGTGGCTCTGGTTTTATCCTATAGTCTTCTCTCCACAGTCAACACAAGTCTGACTTCTCCCGTGACCCCCATCCTGGCAGCGCTCCCACTCTTGACTCCTCTCCAGTCTCCCTCAGAGACTGCAGACATGATACAGGAGATGGTCAGAGACTGCAGACTTGATGCAAGAACTCAATGCAGCCTCACCAGTGCCCACCAAATGCAGCCTCACTGTCCCCATCAATGCAGCCTCACTGTTCCCACCAGTGCAGCCTCACTGTAACCACCAAATGCAGCTTTACTCTGCCAGTGAATGCAGTCTCACTGTGCCCACAAATGCGGCCTCACTGTGCCCAACATTGCAGCCTCACTGTGCCCACCATTTCAGCCTCACTGTGCCCATCAATGCAGCCTCACTGTGCCCATCAAATGCAGCTTTACTGTGGCATGAATGCAGTCTCACTGTGCCCATAAATGCAGCTCCTCCTGTGCCCCATGTCCCAGTCTGCAGTCCCTGTCTGTGGGAAGGTGTGTTGTTGATGCTTGGTACGGTACCTTGCATGCCAGTAGGATATCCATGACAGCCATCAGCAGACAGGGCCTGTTCTTGTTTTGGATGGGGACGGTGCTCCTTCCAGAGGATCTGTTTGCTGTGAGAGAAGTGGTCCCTAGCCACCTGCACCTTCAGCCGTCCTCATTTTCCGGCCCCAGTTAGCCTGTCCTCTGGTCCTGGGGAAGTGGAGAGCACTGGGTGGGAGCTGGGGAGAAGGGGGAGCAGAGAGTACTGGCAGGGTTGGAGAACACATGGGTGATGGCAAAGAGCAGGGGGAGTGGAGATCACAGGGGTGGGGAGCGTAGAGCGCTAGGGGGAACTTGAGAGCACTGGGGGGGGCAAAAAGAACAGGGGTGGAGAGCACGATAGGTTGAGAGCACAGGGGGGGGCTAAGAGTGTGGGGTGGCGAAGAGCACTGGGGGGCAGAAAAACAGGCGTGGAGAGCACACTAGGGTACAAAGAGCAGGGGGGAGTGTAGAGCAATGGGGGGGATCTTGAGAGCATCAGTGAGGGCCAAAAAGAAAAGGGGTGGAAAGCACGGGGGACTGGAGAGCACTATGAGGGGTGGAGAGCACTGGCAGGGTTGGAGAGCACATGGGTGGGGGCAAAATGCAGGGGGGAGTAGAGAGTACAGGGGTGGGGAGTGGAGAGTGCTGGGGGAGCCAAAAAGAACAGGGGTGGAGAGCAAGGGGGGGTAGAGAGCACTGGGAGGGCTGGAGAGTGATGGGTGGAGCTTGAGAGCACCAGGGGGCCAGAATGAACAGGGGTGGGGAGAACGGGGGGCTGGAGAGCACTGGGGTGGGAGCTGGAGAGGGATGGGGAGAGCTGGAGAGCACTGGGGGGGAGGGAAACGGAGAGGAGAGCACTGGGGGGAGTGGAGAGCACTGGGGGGAAAGAACAGGGGGGAGAGCACTGGGGGGAGTGGAGTGCACGGGGGGAGAGCACTGGGGGGAGTGTAGCGCACTGGGGGGGGGAAATAACAGGGGGGAGAGCACTGGGGGGCAGAGAATTGGGGGGAGTGGAGAGCACTGGGAGGAAGAACAGTGGGAGAACACTGGCGGGAGTGGAGAGCACTGGGGGAGCACTAGCGGGAGTGGAGAGCACTGGGGGGGAAAGCACTGGTGAGAGTGGAGAGCACTGGGGGGGAAGAGCACTGGGGGGAGCTGAGAAGATGGGAGAAGAACTGTGGGGGAGCACTGGGGGTGAAGAACAGGGGGGAAAGCACTGGGGGAGTGGAGAGCACTGGGGGGAAAGAACAGTGGGGGAGAGCACTGGTGGGAGAGCAATGGGGGGAGTGGAGAGCACTGGGGGGAAAGAAACAGGGGGGAGAGCACTGGGGGGAGAACAGGGGGGGAAGCATTGGGGGGAGCACTGGGGGGAGTGAAGAGCACGGGGGGACAGGGAGGAGAGCACTGGGGGGCAAAAAAGTGGGGAGAGCACGGGGGGGCACTGGGGGGAGTGGAGAGCATTTGGGGGGAAGAACAGGGTGGGAGCACTGGGGGAGTGGAGAGCACTGGGGGGTAAAAATTAGGGGGGAGCACTGGGAGGAGAACAGGGGGGAGGGCACTGGGGGGAGTGGAGAGCACTGGGGGGGAAGAACAGGGAGAAAGCACTGGGGGGAGTGGAGAGCACTGGGGGGAGAACAGGGGGGAGAGCACTGGGGGGAAAGAACATGGGGGAGCACTGGGGGGGAGAGCACTATGGGGAGTGGAGAGCACTGGGGGGTAAAGAACAGAGGGAGAGCACTGGGGGGAGAACAGGGGGGAGGGCACTGGGGGAAGTGAAGAGCACTGGGGGGGTAAAGAACAGGGGGAGAGCACTGGGGGGAGTGGAGAGCACTGGGGGGTAGAGAACGAGGGGGAGAGCACTAGGGGGAGCACTGGGGGGAGTGGAGAGTACTGGGGGGAAGCAATGGTGGGAGTGGAGATGACGGGGGGAAGAACTGGGGGGGAGCACTAGGGGGAAGAACAGGGGGGGAAAGCACTGGGGGAGTGGAGAGCACTGGGGAGAAAGAACAGGGGGGAGAACAGGGGGGAGCACTGGGGGCGTGGAGAGCACGCGCAGACAGGGGGGGGCACTGGGGGGAGAACGGGGGATGGCACTGGGGGAGTGGAGAGCACTGGGGGGGAAGAACAGAGGGGAAAACACTGGGGGGAGTGGAGAGCACTGGAGGGGGATAACAGGGAGGAAAGCACTGGGGGAAGTGGAGAGCACTGGGGGGGTAAAGATCGGGGGAAGAGCACTGGGGGGTAGGACAGGGGGGAGAGCACTGGGGGGGAGTGGAGAGCACTGGGATGGTGGCTAGAGAAGGATGGGGAGAGCTGGAGAGCAGGGGGCATAAATAACAGGGGTGGAGAGAACTGTGAGGGGGAGCACTGGGGGAGAGCACTAGGGGGAATGGAGAGCACTGGGGGGGTAAAGAACAGGGGGAAGAGCACTGGGGAGGCAGAACAGGGGGGAGCACTGGGGGGAGTGGAGAGCACTGGGGGGGAGAACAGTGGGGGAAAGCACTGGGGGGAGTGGAGAGCACGGGGGGTAAAGAACGGGGGGAGCAGTGGGGGAGAAAGGGGGGAGAGCACTGGGGTGAGTGGAGAGCACTGGGATGGTGGCTAGAAAAGGATGGGGAGAGCTGAAGAGCAGGGGGCGCAGAAATAACAGGGGTGGAGAGAACTGTGGGGGGGGCAGGAGAGTGTGGTGGGGGGAGGAGAGCACTGGGGCGAGAGAACAGGGGGGAGAGCATGGGGGGGAGTGGAGAGCACTGAGGAGGGACGGGGGGAAGCACTGGGGGGAGTGGAGAGCACTGGGATGGTGGCTAGAGAAGGATGGGGAGAGCTGGAGAGCAGGGGGCAGAAAGAACAAGGGTGGAGAGAACTGTGGGGGGGGGCAGGAGAGTGTGGTGGGGGGAGGAGAGCACTGAGGGGGCCAGGGAGCATAAGGTGAACTGGGGGGCAGTAAAATAATTTGGATAGGAGAATCGGCCGGGGGGCCGCATATAGAGCAAATGAGCTTTCTATATTCCTCCATGCAGCCGCTGAATACTCGATTCTTCTCCTCTCCCTCCTGCAAGCATTCAGCGGCTGCATGGAGGAATATAGAAAGCTAATTTCCTTTATATGCCCCCCCCCCCCTTTGGCGATCCTCCGATCCAGGCACACAGGACGAGCTGTACAGGGGCATCTCCTCCTATGGATCACAGAGCTGGGTCTGTGTTCATCATCCGCGCTGTAACACAGTCCCGCCCCCCTAGTCTGGCTCGTGTGATAGGCAGAACGTTGATTCTATCTACAATCACACGAGACGGTCTGGGGGGCGGGACCATGTTACAGCGCGGCTGCCGAAAACAGACCCAGCCAGCTCTGTGATCCGCAGGAGAGAGGGGGAGCACTGCAGCTGCAACTAAAAGCGGCCCCGGGGGAAAGGTGGCCTACCGGGAAATCTCCCGGTATCCCGGTAGGCCAGTCTGGTCCTGGTGCCAGGGGCAGCTGACTCCAGGCAGTCTCAACGGTCTCCACCATCAGATTCTAGAGGTAAACCTCTCGGTCAGTAGCAGGGCCAAAAGAGGACCTGGGGGAGGAAGCCCACAAAACAAAATATTAAAGCCTCCTTATGAAGGGACGTCCACGATCGCTCGGGCGGGGGGAAGGCTTCAGCAGTTTTCAAAAGTCTGGTAGGAACATTGTCAAGAAAGATGGGTGGCTCCTCCTCAATTTCTCTAGGTTACAAACTAGAGTTGCAAGAGTTCCTGTATCCTCATTTTCTCAGATCAAAGGTTCTCTGGATCATATCTTATCTCAAGGAATGATATCGGAGGTCCCTTTGGAAGAGCGAGGTTTGGGTTTCATAGTTCCAAAAGCAAACGGGGATGTCAGACCCATTTTATATCTCAAACATCTAAACTGGTTTTTAAACATCCGTTCCTTTCGCATGGAGTCAATCCGATCTGTAGTCTCCTTTCTACAAGGGGAAAACTTCTGGCGTCAATCGACATCTAGGATGCTTATCTCCATGTGCCGATTTTCCCTGCTCATCAAAAATTTCTACGTTCTGAGGTAGAAAATCGTCACTTTCAGTTTGGAGCTCTAACCTTCAGACTGGCTACTGCACCTCAAGTGTTTACAAAGATCCTGGCTCCTCTTTTAGCCAAGTTAAGGGCCAAAGGTAGACCAATATTAGCCTACTTAGATGATCTACTCTTGATAGATTAATCTGTAGCTTTGGTCACCACAGTCAGCTACCTGGAAGAAGTAGGTTGGATTCTCAACCTAGAAAAATCCTTCTTAAAACCATCAAGGAGATTGCAGTACTTGGGGCTGACCATAAATACACCTCAAAAGATGGTGATTCTGCCCCAGGAAAGGATCAGTCCCATAAAGGAACTGATCCAGGTGGTCAAAGCAAAGAAGAATCCTTCTATTCAACTTTGCATGAAATTGTTGGGAAAGATGGTGGCTTCTTTCGAGGCCTTTCCTTATGCTCAGTTTCATGCGAGACTGCTACAAAACAATAGCCCATCAATATTCTAGAAATTCGGGCAGTATGCCTGGCCCTAGAGGCCTGGATGCTCAGACTACGGAATTATCCTGTCAGGATTCAATCTGAAAATGTCACAGCAGTGGCCTACATTAATCACACAGGGGACACGAGAAGTCGTGCGACCCAGAGAGAGATGAATCATATACTTTCTTGGGCAGAAAGCAACATTTCTTGGCTATCAGCAATTTTCATTCCAGGGATAGAGAATTGGCAGGCAGACTACTTGAATCGTCAACAATTGTTCCCGGGAGAATGGTCCCCATACCGACATCTTTCTGTCAATATGTAAAAAATGGGGAGTTCCGGAGGTGGATCTGTTTACATACAGGTTCAACAACAAGATCGACAACTTTGTGTCAAGGACAAGGGATCTAATGGCATGCGGGACAGATACCTTGGTCTTTCCTTGGGATCAGTTCTCACTGATCTATGCATTCCCTCCTGTTCTGTTGCTTTCATGGCTTCTTCGCAGGATCAAGCAAGAAGGGAAGGAGGTAATTCTTGTGGCCCCAGCGTGGCCCAAGAGATCTTGGTTTGCCGAGATCATAAAAATGGTGGTAGGGGACCCTTGGACCCTACCACTGTGGCCAGACCTTCTTTTGCAAGGTCCGGTATTCCATCCTACCTTACAAACGCCAAATTTAATGCATAAAGGAAAAATAAACTGCGCTTGAGTAAAACAACAAAACAAACAAAAAAGGGGAAGAAATGTACAATAATCTATAAAGAAGGCAGCAGCAATAAGTGAGATACACACACCCAACAGCAATAAGAAAATACGAAAAGCTGCGCCAACAGGGAAAATAGTCAATACCTAACTACCCAGAGAATATAAAGAAAATTTAAAGGTTATAAATAATTAGCACATTCATTATGCATTAATTGAAAAAAATGACAATTAATGTGATTTTTTAATTAAAGAGTTCATAAAAAGTCCATAAACAATCCACAGTTGCGATCCTTTACGAGAACACCACAGTGATTACACACACAAGGATGCGCACAAGTGCCCGTCACCATAAAGTGAGTGCGCTTACCAGATGGAAGCTTAATTAAAGCGTTGTATGCAAATCCTCAGTCTCCTCAATATTCTTCTCCAAAGGATCAGCTAACCGTAGTGAAAAGCAGCATTCACATATATAAGTATCTCATTCAGCGATCCCAAAAAGTGCTATCAATGGCTTTCAATCAATCAATTTTCCCAAACCCACACAAGGCATCAAAAGGTCAGGAGAAAGAGGAGAGGAACCAGAGGGGGGAGGCGAGTTAGAACAGCAAAAAAGGCCCAGAATGTAATAGGGAAGGGCATTTTTAATTTAAGTTCAAAAGCTTTGTCTGAATCAGAACAACAGATTCTAGACAAAAGTTTGAAGTTCGTACCTCCTACAGGATTGAATAAATTCCAAACATATATGGATGTGCATAAGTTTGTGAGAAAACTTAACATCAAAAGATACATGATGGAGTCCCTCAGTACACATAATGTGAATAACATAAACACTGTGGCCACACAGGTGGTTCACTCTGGTCTAGCGAATGCTTCACTTTTTAACCCCCCGGGTACACTTCCAGCCTCATTGCGAGTGTTCAGGGACATTGTTTTAAGGGATCTAGATGCAATGGAGGTCAAAAAATGTTGAATGAATAAAAATTTACAGGAGGGACTGGAGTCTCTCTGCGATAGGAAAGATCTCGTTATCAGGCCCGCAGATAAGAGCGGGGCAATTGTAATATTGGATCGTGCTGACTATTTGGCTGAGATAAATAGGATCTTATGTGACACTAATACTTATACTAAATTACCTTCCGATCCGAAACTTCTATACAAAAAAGAGCTTGAGAAATTGGTAAAGGCGGGCCGAGAGGCTGGCCTTTTGAATCTCAAGGAGAGTTTATTTTTGATTCCTAGGGCTCCACGGACACCAGTCTTATACTATTCACCTAAATTACATAAGAATCCTATCTGCCCCCCGGGAAGACCCATCGTTAGTGGAATAGATTCCATTACTTCCCGGGTGGGCAGATGCATAGATTTGTATTTACAATCTTTGGTCCAGAAGACCCCTTCTTATGTCAAAGATTCGAGACACATTATTAATCTCCTAGAGGGTCTGTCTGCTAGACCCGGTATATGGATGGTTACAGCCGATGTGGCCTCCTTGTATACGATCATTCCACACAATTTAGGGTTTGAGGCAGTTCACTCCTATCGGGATAGAGACTCTGGCCTTTCCACCCATCAAGTGACCTTTCTTATGTCCCTTTTGGAATTTGCTGCCTCCCATAACTATTTTTGGTTTGGAAATCAATATTACAGACAGACCATGGTAGTAGCCATGGGGGCAAAATATGCCCCCAGTTTGGCGAACCTTTTTATGGCAAGGTGGGAGGAGGATGTAATCTATGCCCAAAATATACCCCAAATTGCCTTATGGGCTAGGTACATAGATGACGTCCTCCTCTTGTGGGATGGCCACGAATATGATTTGAGGGATTTTTTGGACTCTTTGAACAGAAATGAAAGGGGCATACAACTAAACTATGAGATGAGCCAGTCAGGAGTTAATTTCTTGGATTTGACAATCTCTGTGTTTGAAGATCGTTTTGTCACTTCAACGTTCTTTAAGGACACCGATAGGAACTCCTTTATCCCTACGGACAGTTGTCACCATACCCCTTGGCTTAGGTCGGTCCCCAAGAGCCAATATATCAGATTAAGGCGTAATTGCTCAGAAGTGAGTGATTTTTTGACACAGGCCGAAGTCCTCCCTTCGAGATTTCTCGAGAAAGGATACCAACATGACTTTTTGGTCGAGACCCTTAATGAGGTGACCAACATTGATTGACAGGATCTGTTGGTGGAGAGAGGCCCACGGGAAAATGCCATCCAGAGAAGTGTCCCCTTTGTGACCACCTACTCATTTCAACAGAAGGGTATAAAAAGGTTGATCAATAAACATTGGCACATTGTGAGTAGTGATGCTACATTGAAAAATGTGTTGTCTGAAAAACTACAAATAGTGTTTAGGGGTGCACCATCATTACGAAATCGTTTGGCGCCAAATGTCATTGATCCCCCCGAGAGGAGTAAAGGTTTTTTTGACCAACTAACTGGGTTCTATAAATGTGGAAGATGTAGGGTCTATTCTCTGAACTCTTGTTCTCGGAGACGGACCACCACATTTAACAGTACTGTTACAGGGATGGACTATAACATGAAGCCATGTATCACATGTGCCACAACTGGGGTGGTCTACATGTTGCAGTGCCCGTGTGGGCTGCAATATGTGGGACGGACTAAACGTCCATTACAGGTGAGACTCAATGAACATATAACGAACATATTAACTGGTTTTCCCAACCATTCAGTGTCCAAACACTATTTGATGTTCCACAATAAGGATCCTTCTAAAACCTTATTTTTGGGAATAGATAAGTATAAACCCCACTGGCGGGGAAGCTCCCTGGTGAGGGAAATTTCAAAACTTGAAATGTCCTGGGTTTATCGTTTAAATTCATATGTCCCACATGGACTTAATATAGACACTGATGTTAATGCCTTTATTGATAACTCTTGATTTTTGCTTATTATTGTAAATGTTCCATCATTGTGTATCTTTTCTCGTCGAGGTTCGGGGGACCGGCCTTCTTTTATATTCTCACCCTACCTGTTCTGGGATGCCTGATAGGTTTTCAGTTTTATTTTTTTATTTTTGACCATTATTATCTTATCCCACTAATGGGGGGTCATATAAATACAATTTCTCTTTCATGGGTGAAATTGCTATTTCTGTTGATCATATTATCTATCGATCATAATGCATCGATATGATATTGATATATATCTTTTTGCGTTGGGGAAGCGATATTTTTTATTGATCAAATTTACAGATCATTACACATTGACATGATAATTCATATTTTCTTTCACATTTAAAAAAATTGAGGGTAAATTTTTTTCACAGAATTTTTTTTCACATATATATTTTTTTGGATTACTTTTTAAAAAAATATGCTGATAATAGTATTTACTATATAAAAAAAAATCATTTTTTCTTCTTTATATACACACATTATTCTTTTAATAATTTCATAATACACATTTAACACAATGACTTGATGTTTGATATATGGTGTGCGATACTAAACATAATAGCACATTCATTGTATTAACTAGTTATTCGATTTGGTGCATGATATTTGTAATGATGTCATTCGATTTGGTATCATGCATGATATTTGTAATGATGTGAGTTACACACCTCTCACGTTAGATTACTATTATACTGATATCCTTATATCAGATTTTTCATTAATGTTACTTATGTCAATCATTGTATTTACATACACTCACATGTTTTTTATTCATATTTTCACTTTTTTTATTTATTTTCCGCCTTTAAATATATATATATTCACTATATTTTTGTATCTTTTGGTTTATGAAAAGTGGACCAACTAATATATATTACAACCAGTTAAAACTCTTTTTGACCCTCTGACCTGTCCGTACAACGAAGGGATGTCTTATGAGTCACATAAGTTCATGTGGCACGCAGGTCCGTCTTTGTTTTGGTGTGGGGCCAATCGTGTGAGGTTTAGGGATGTTTGCCATCAATCAAAATGGTGGCGTCTGACCGGATCTCGCATCTCAGAACGAGGTTTGGTTTTGGTTTGGTTAATGGTTTGGCTATTGAGACCCACATTCTAAAGGACTGTGGGCTGTCAATTTCAGTAGTCTCTACTATGGTTAATGCTAGGAAGCCGGCCTCCAGAATCATATACTGATTGGTGGGCATGTCACAGATAAGGCGGTTCTTGGGCAGGTTCAACTCCTTTTGGAGCTCAGCCAGCCGAGCACTGGCATTATATGACCAGCGGAAATTAACACAAACTTTCCTTGCCTGCCTCAGGACATCCTGTAAGCCCGGGTACCTGCCCAAGAACTGCTGCACCACCAAGTTAAGCATATGAGCCAGACAGGGCACATGGGTCAGTTGTCCCTGTCGAAGGGCGGAGAGGAGGTTGGTGCTATTGTCGCAAATGGGATTAGAGATGAAGCTGGCCTTGAGTACTATCAAAGGCCAATCATGAGCCAGCAATGCACTGCGCCATTGCAGTGCATTGTGGGCTGTGAGCGCCACACAAATTTGGAGCGAACGGCCCATAACATTCAGAATACGCCGAACGGGCGAACAGCGGATGTTCGAGTCGAACATATGTTCGACTCGAACATGAAGCTCATCCCTAGTGGTGATTAAGGTTCACCTGAGCCACAACTTCGGAAGGGTTAGGGGTGAATTTAGTTTGCCAATGTCTGGCAATTACTAGCTTGGTGGGTAGTCGTCAATTCCTAAATGAAGAATTGCTAAGGCTGGCTCAGGAGATTTCAAAATTCCTGTGACTTCTGCTATGATACTGAATATTTTCCTCCAGTAGCTGGATAGGTTTTTACAGTTCCAGAAGATGTGGAACATTGTTCCTGTATTACCACACTCTCTCCAACATAAGGAAAATTGTGTTGGGTACATTTTGGCCAGTTGGTACGGAGTCCTGTACCATCTCGCCAAAACTTTTTGTGAAAGTTCCCAATGATTTATACAATGTGAGGCTGAGTAATTATATTTTAACATTGATGACCATTGTGTGGGGTTGAAGTTTTTATTCAGGCCTTTTTCCCATGCCTTCATAGGCAGAGGTTTTGATGAACTCCTGTTTTTGTTGCAGTATATTGTAGAGGAGATCTCTACCTTTCCCCTTATGTTCATATGACATATAAAAATGCCATAATTTTGGGTGAATGTTAATTGAGGGAGGTGGACTTTTAGATATAAGTGATGTAAGCGGTCTGTAGAGGTGTACACTAGAGCCAGGTAAGTTGTATTTTGTCTGTAAGGATTTAAATGGTATGAGGGTTTCTTGATCCATCAAATCATCTATCCAATCTATGCCTTTATCTTTCCATTTGGAGACTGAGCTATAAGGGAGGAGTATTTCTAATGTTTCTAACGGTATTCTAAAAGTAGATGTTGATATCTTGTGTTGCTTGTGTGAGCATAGATGCCTCCAGGCCATCAGTGACGCCTGTATGGTAGGAGGAAGGGATACCAATGAATTTAGTTTCAATTTATCTGCCAGTAATAGGTGATATAGGTTTGAAACCGTAGCTAGGGCCAATTCTATGCTCACCCAGTGCGGTGTTGCATTAGTTCTAAACCAATGCTTGATTTGCGTTGGAAGGGTGGCCCAATAATAGTCTTTGATGTCTGGCATTCCTATTCCTCCTACACTACGATGCTGAATAAGATGTATGTGAGGGCATCGTGCTCTTTTCCCTTGCCATAAGAATTGTTTGAGCAAATTTTGAATATCAGAGAGATACGACGATTTGAGTGGGATTGGGAGTGTGCGAAAAATATATAGAATTTTTGGGAGGACTAACATTTTGAAGGCTGAGATTTTCCCTATCCAAGATAATTCTGTTTTCGCTATGCGGGACAATACTCCCCGGATATCAGTTATGAGAGGCTTGATGTTGATTCCTGCTAATTGTGACGTTCTGGCTGGGATACCGAAGTATAGAATGGACTTTTCCACCCAGCTATATGGGAATTGTTGTTTTAGATGGGTGTGGGTATGGAGATTTATTCCCAGGTGCAGGATAATAGACTTATTGAAGTTAACCTTATAATATGAAATTTTAGTAAAAAGTGTTAAGGGTATCGATTTCAAAAGGCAGCAAAATTATGGTATTGGAAAGGAGTAAGATAACGTCATCTGCGAATAAATTTATTGTGTGTATTTTATGATGAATTTTAAAACCTGAGATGTGGGAGTGGGTCCTAATGGCTTCCGCAAGGATTCCATCATCAGGTTAAAAATAGATGGGGAAAGCGGGCAGCCCTGACGGGTTCGATTTGTTATTTTGAATTTTTTAGATAATAGGCCGGATGTGAGGACTTGTGCGGAAGGGTTTGAGTAGAGGGCTAAAATTGCTGAGAGGAATTGATCCCTAAAGCCAAATTTATGGAGGACTCTTTCCATATATCCCCAGTGGATCCTATCAAACGCCTTCTCTGCGTTCCAATGAGAGAGCTGAGAAGGCATTGGTTATTTTCTGAGGGTTTATTACTTTAGAAGATGTTATAGGGTGGTAGATGTGAGGAATTCTGGTTTTGGTCCTCTGTGCTTTAAGGCGATTGGCTAGTAATCTACCTGCTTTGTTGTTGTTTGCATAGTAGTTTAGTCTTAACTTCCTCATATAATTTTCATGTTGGGTGCATAATGTTTCTCTTAAGGTATGTCTGAGGTCTGGCAATTTGGATGCGAGATACAGGGAAGGATTCGTTTGGTTTTGGGTTTGTAATGTTTGGATTTTGTTCAGGAGTTCTATTCGTTTAGTTGACTGTATGCATTTTATCCTGGCATTAATCTTAATTAGAATGCCCTGTATAAAAGATTTCTTTATAAGAGTCCGAATCTCATATCACCATCTCATTGCACCGCCAGATGCGGGTTGTAGCAAAGGAGTTCCCCCCTCAATTTGGATTGAAATCGGGGCGTGGTCTGACCATGTAATTCCATTTATTTCTGAGTTGGAAATCCTCTGCAACAATATCTTATAGGCTATGAATAGATCTATCCTAGAATAAGAATTATGTCTAGGAGAATAAAATGTATAAGATATATCATTAGCGTTCTTGCACCTCCACACATCAAATAGTTCCTCTCTGGCAAGGAGGTTCCGAAAGTGGGTTTGATGTCCCCTTGTCGAAGAGGTAGCATCTAGGTTACCATTCCTATATAGTATTGAAATCTCTGCATATTGATATGTTCCCCTCTTGCAGCTGGGATATTTTTTTATAATCTTCCTGATAAATTTGATTTGATGCGAGTTGAAAACATAAACATTGGTTAAGGTCATAGGCATGTTGCCAATAATACAAATCAAAATTATGTAACGCCCGTCTGGGTCAATGACTGAGTTTTTAAGAACAAAAGATACCGTGTCCCTTATGGCTAGCATCACTCCTCTCTTCTTCACTGAGGGGGAGGACTGAAAGACATGAGGGAAGTTCGGATGGGAACATTTCGATGTAGCCAGTTTATGAAAGTCGGTTTCCTGTATTGCTAGTATGTCCGCTTTATGGAGGGTAGCTTGTTTCCACATAGATCTCTGTTTGACTGGTTTAGACCTCTTGCGTTTATGGATAAGAGTTTAATGCCCATGTTTAATTGTCCTTATGTTGTCGATATCCATGCTGGAAGCTTGTTCGAAATTCTGCCCTTGTGGAGGAAAGATGATACATCTGATGGTTGGGATTGAAGGAAGTGAGATGTAGGTTTCCTTAAGCAAGTGGTGTGAAAAGGGTAGGGATTTGCCATATTCTCCCCTGTATCCTCTTATGGAAATCAACCAGTACCATAGCTGGTACTCAGCTGGCTTTATAAAAGGTGTAAACAAGAACTTTTACGTTCCCAACGGGGAACTTGGAGAACATAATAAGTAGTAATAAACATTTAAGAAAGGGTCCAAAGGACAGGCAATGGGTTGCCTATTTTAATGGAGTTTTGGTAAGGTGTCAGGTACCACAGTTATTCGCTGGGGGAATTTTACTCGACTTGAAGCATTCTTGGTAGGGCTTGGTTGTAGTCAGTTGAGCTTTGTAGATGCCCTACGTTGTGGCTTGATTATCCAATCCTGTTGTAATTTCCCACTGGGAAGTTGATGTTGTGGATGCGTAGGCGGTCCTTGGTTTTGCTCCAGAATCAGAATCTGCCATTTTTGCAATAGATGGATCCCTTCTTCAAGGGAATTGATGATATTATTTGAGCCTTTATAGGTGATATTAAACTTGGCTGGGTATTTTCAGCAGTAGTTAATCTTGTGATTCCTTAAAGCTTTGGTGAGTGTTGCCATATTGCGGCGTTGCTGGAGCATATATTGCGATAAGTCTGGTGGTACTTGTATGTTATTGGCTTGTTACCTGAAAAAAAATGAATCCTTAACAGAACGTCTCTGGGTACTTCTTGGGGTAAAAAGGAAGGTTTTGGTACCCTGTGGATTCTGACGATCGTGAGATCTGTTTGGGATAGTGATGGAATGACTGCATGGAACAGATCCCGAGCAAATTGTGGAAGTTGCTGTGCAGAGATGGATTCGGGTATTCCCCTGAGTTGTAAGTTATTTCTGCGAAAGCGATCTTCGAGATCTGCTAATTTCATTTGGATTTTTAAGATAGATTGTTGCTGTGCTGCATGGGAGTCCACAAGTGTATTGAAGGATGACGTGACATCGCACATACAGGTTTCAACTTGGTGCACTCTTTCATCTATGTCGCATATTTCTTCTCTGCATTGTTGTATGCATGCAATCATGTCTGACTGTATGGAGGAGCATAGAGAAATTAACATTTCTTTCATTGTGCTATCCGAAAGCGGCTGTCCCGTGGTGGGGAATTGTGCCATGGGATCAATGTATGACCTATTAGATGCTTTGTGGTTCTGTGAGTCACTGACCTCCATTATCTGTGTGATTTCATTGATGCTAGTGAGTTTTTCCGTTTCCAGCCTTGATTTGGATTTCACAGGGCTTTTGGTTAATGGAGATCCACAGGGAGAGGAGGATTCGCTGGAGCCTGTGTCTTCCGTAGTTCCCATTGTTCCTCTTTGCCCTGTACACTTTCGTTTTGTTCCGGAAGACAGGTCTGTGGAGGGCTGCAGTGCGGTGGAGCTGTATGTCTCCCGCCGCCATTTTGTTGAAGACCGCAGATTACCACTAGATAAAAGTCTGACAGTTTCAAAGCCTGTGGCTGTTCCGTTTGCCTCTTTCCCATGCTCGGGGATGGCCAGCAGCTCCCAGTGGACTTGTGTGTTCGCCGCTGCGCCCGTGTGCTTCCTCTCTTCACCGTAGCGTGGTTAATTCTCCCAGCACAGAGCGGAGCTCTCTTCTATGCATCTCGTATGGCGGTCACCACGTCCCCCTGAAGGTGGCCTATTAAACCCACATAGTAAGTACTATGACTCTGTGTCCCGTGATATACCGCAAAGAAAATAATTTTACAGGTAAGCTGTTTTAAAAATCCTATTTTTTCAAAAACTTTTTTTCATTGATACATGTTTCCCCAGGGCAGTACCCTTACCCCCATAACCATTGTATGCCCAATTACTTGCATATAAGCCTTTAAAATTGGCACTTTTGATTCTTCTAGTACAGGTTCCATATACTTCAATAGGATTCATTATTCGGTTCCTAACTTTTGCATTGTTCTAAAGTTTTGCTGCAAACCCAACATTTGGCCCACCTCTATCCTTCATTTAATATTAAACTAATATGGCAGATGTCTGACATGTTTGGGAATTTGAAATGGGTTGAAATTGAAGAAAGCTGAACATAAGAAAATGTCCAGATTGGGTTTGAAGTTTAATTTGACCTGAATCCGAATCTCATCTGTCTCTGGATAACATCTCCTATTTTTGTTTTATCTGGCCCAGATCAGAGCATCACCGATGAGCTGTCACGTCTGAGGAGAACTGGTAGGTGGATAAGGAGCTTGTATTGCTGTCTGAACACTTCTATGAATTATTTCTTGGTTTATACAGATAAGGTTTTTGTAGAAGGTTAAGTTCAGTTGTTAACTGCTTAAGGTCCACCCTATAGCAGTTTTACTGCTAAAGGGTGGCACCTCTGCACCAGATCACATATACACAGTGGGTAAGAAAGAAATCAACCCCTTCAAAATAATCACAGTTTGTTACTTTGCATACTGAAATGAAGACAGGCACATTTTTTGATTTACCCAGCTGTATTTACTCCGTGCAACTTATAACATCCAAGCAAAAGTTATAACTTTAACATGTCAGAAAAAAATAAAAAACATTCAAAAACAGAATCACTGAGTTGGAAAAAGGATCACCCACATGGCTCTCACAGCAAAGCACACTGTGATTGGCAAAAGCATGCAAGTCAGGTGCATGCTTTGGCCAATCAGCAGCCATCAATGCAATCTCGCAGTTCCGCGGGTGCTCAATTTTCCCTCGAACATCCCACAATGTTCTAAATTCAGCGAACAGGCGAACACCCGATGTTCGAGTCTAACTTACGTTCATGACATAGATTCAACAAGGTGTTGGAAATGTTCCTCAGAGATTTTGGTCCATATTGGCATGATAGCATCTCGCAGTTGCTGCAGATTTGTCGGCTTCTCATCTGCGCATCCTGAACTGGTGATACAAGGCAGGATGGATCCATGCTTTCTGACGCCACCATCTGAATGTTTCAGCTGGAATCAAGACTCACCAGACCAGGCAACTTTTTTTCCAATCTTCTATTGTCTAATTTTGGTGAGCCTGTGCAAATTGTACCCTGTTTCCTGTTCTTAGCTGACAGGAGTGGCACCCAGAAAGGTCTTCTGCTGCTGTAGCCCATTTAATTCAAGGTTCAATGTGTTGTGCATTAAGAAATGGTATTCTGCACAACTTGATTGTAATGAGTGGTTATTTGAGTTACTGTTGCCTTTCTATCATCTCCAACCAGTCTGCCCATTCTCCTCTGACCTCTGACACCAACAAAGCATTTTCCTCCACACAATTACCGCTCACTGGATATTTTCTCTTTTTTTGGACAATTCTCTGTAAATCCAAGAGATGGTTATGTGTGAAAATCCCAGTAGATCATCAGTTTTTTAAATACTCAGACCAACCCGTCTGACACCAACAACCATGTCACGTTCAAAGTCACTTATTTCTCTTTCTTCCCAATTCTGATGCTCAGTTTAAACTTCAGCAAATTGTCCTCACCATGTCTAGATGCCTACATATATTGAGTTGATGCCATGTAATTGGCGGATTACCAGATTGTGTTACCAAAAAATTGAACAGGTGTACCTAATAAATTGGCGGTAAGTTTAGGTGTAATGGTCAGATGTTCAAAAACTTTCCACCACATAGCATATAAAGTATACAGCTCAGTCATGTTAATAGTTTACATTTGAGAACTGCATTATCCTTTAATGAAAAGTTGATACAATTTGAAAAGCTCCCGCTAGTCTGAGATATATCAATTATTACATGGTTTCCCATTTACTATAGTCTTATCAACATGACCCACTTGGGGTATTGTGAAAGTTCATTGTCATTTTACACCTATTTTCCTTTCTTTTTCAGTCTTTTCCCAACTATTGTGTAATATGACCTGGGGGTATTATAATCTCAGCTGTTACTACAGGTCCTTGAAACCAATAACATGGAAATCCGCCAAAGAAGAATGTGAGAAAAAGTCGGCTCATCTGGTTGTCATTAATGGAGAGGATGAGATGGTAAGAGCGGTGAGCACCACTATGGGGAATAAGGAGGTTCAGTTATCATCTTCCCATGTGACCTCCTTTTAGAAGCAATGCTATTACCTCTAAAGGATTCGTGGAGATATTTGGAAGCTTCTAGGGAGATAAATCCAAAAGGTTCTGGGGCTCCAATACTTACTGCTACAGAGTAGGGTTGCACCAATACCGGTATTGGTGCCGAAACTAAGCATTTACACGAGGTTCGGTATTCGTGAAAATGCTCAGATACCTGAAACAGATATTTTCAGGCACAGTTCTTTCAGCTGTCAGCGGGATTCCCAGGAACCCGGCAATTATTGGTTGTCCAGGAGTGGGGCCGCTGCATCCTTAGCAACTGATGTCTCATTCAGCTGTCAGTGGTTCCCTGTTGACAGCTGAATTGTAAAGGAAGTCCCGTGTTCTGTCAAGAATCAGCTCATCAAAATCTCCATACGTCATTTCCGGGGGCTCTGAAACAGCAGTAATCTGAGAATTTGACAAGTTGCCTGTTTTCACATAAACAACAGCAATGTATACACTACGGTAAATGTTATAATGAGTAAACATTGTTAGTCCTGCCCGTTAATAACCAACAACATGACCACCTCCAAGGTGGCGACAACTTTTTTCCTCCTTACCCGGCATTCTGTCAAAAGGGCCAACTGGTCCTGTACCGTAGTGCAGAGGTCTCCAACCCCTGGGCCGCAGCCTGTTTATGCAAAGTCTGCACAATCTGAGGTGCGGCGGGCGAGTGAGTATGGCAGTCTGCCTCTGGTGGCATGTGGCAATCTGCATCTGGTGAAAGTCTGCATCTGGTGGTATGTGACAATCTGCATCTGGTGGCATGTGACTGTGGCAATCTACATCTGGTGGCAATCTGCATCTGGTGGCATGTGACTGTGACATGTGGCAATCTACATCATGTGGCAATCTGAATCTGGTGGCATGTGACTGTGGCATGTGGAAATATGCATCTGGTGGCAGTCTGCATCTGGTAGCATGTGACTGTGGCATGTGGAAATCTACATCTGGTGGCATGTGACTGTGGCATGTGGCAATCTACATCATGTGGCAATCTGCATCTGGTTGCATGTGACTGTGGCATGTGAAAATCTGCATCTGGTGGCAGTCTGCATCTGGTGGCATGTGGCAAGTGTCTGGTGGCATGTGGCAATCTGCATCTGGTGGCATGTGACTGTGGCAATCTGCATCTGGTGGCATGTGGCAATCTGCATCTGGTGGCAGGCGATGTGGCAAGTGGAAATCTGGTGATAGGCACCATGGCAAGCTGCATCTGGTGGCAAGTGACAAGCTGCATCTGGTGGCAGATTCTGCATTATGGTGAGTTGAACTATCTAATTTTATATTACAATATAATAATAAAAATAATACGCTTCAATCATCCTGACACCATATTAACCATGGTGTTGTGATGATTGAAGTGCTAACACCAGCCTTTTTCTGACAAATTGGCCGCAAAAAAAAAAAAACATCGTCACCCAGACCCCCCTCTGGCCTTGGCACAATTTTCATCCACAACACCGGTCCCAAAAAGTTTGGGGACCACTGCCGTAGTGTATACGCTGTCGGTGCTCTATGAAAACAGACAACTCGTCGAAATCCCCAATTACAGGTGCTAGAGAATCACTGGAAGTGATAAGGTTGGAGATTTTGAGGAGTTGGCTCTTTTGACAGAACACCAGCAATTGGAGCGATCAACAACAAAAAAAAAAAAGCAGCCGGCAATGTTTATCAACAACATTCCTCAGCTGCTGAAGCAAAAAGATAGAAAGAAACATTGTTTCTTTAGGTATTTTTCTGTTTATTCATCTACAGCTCAAAGGGATGAACTTCAATCTGTAAATGAAGTCAGTTAAAAGCAACCTGTCACACTCCCCCCCACCTGTCACTCTCCCCCACCTATCACACTGCCCCCCGCCTACCACACTGCCCCCCACCTGTCACACTGCCCCCACCTGTCACAATGCCCCCCACCTGTCACAATGCCCCCCACCTACCACACTCCCCCCACCTGTCACACTCTACCCCAGCCGTCACACCCTCCCCACCTGTCATACTGGCCCCCACTGTGACGGAACCACTTGGCACACTGACTAAGTTCTTCCTTCCGCCAAAGAGCATCTCCTGCCCTCCAAACTGTTCCCAGCAGACTGAGAGGTAATACCAGCCCTTTTACCCCAAACATCATACGCAGACAAGATGTGAGGTAAACTCCAAAGGAATGACTGTTTATTAAAACTCAGACACATACTTTATACCCCACAGGAGGATCATATTACCCTAGCAGTACAAACTGTACACAGGAATATAATTAACATAGATAAACAGCAACCAATATATACTATAAACATGAAAGTGGTTGTAAAGCCACTTTTTTTCTTTCTCTAGTTCCCTCTGTTAGATAACATGATGTTCTCCAGTGTATGTGATTTATAACAATATGCTGCCTAATACCTTATTTCAGAGAGCCGTCCGGCACTCACATGACTGCCTGCTGATCTGACGACAGATCCACTTAAAGGGATTTTATTTGCAAAAACGTAGACAATGAACAGTCTCTTAAAATGGGATCAGAGGGTTGGAAAGGAAGTTCAGGTATTCTTAGCCCTTGTACACACGGTCGGAGATTCCGACAACCAAATCCGTTGTGATTTTGTCAGTCGGATTTTGTCCGTCAGATCTTGTCCGAAACTGTTGCATACACACGGTTGGACAAAGTTGTCGAAAAATCCGTTCTTTCAGAACGTGATGACGTAATTTCGTTACGATGGGACTACGTTCAGGCTAGTAGCCAATAGCTTTGATGTAGGAATTTGATCTGAGCATGCATGGCACTTTTAGTGTATAAAGTACCTCTGCGCCAACCACCTTGACAAGGGGAATAGAGGGATGCTGCAAACACTGAAGGGAGCTTCACCTACTCCCTGAGCAATATCGATTAAGTGGTTTTAGTGTTGCGCAAATGGGGGAATACAAGAAAGGAGGGGAGAGGGAGGGGGGGGGGGAGGGGGGAGGGAAGGAGAAAAGAAAAAGGGGAAGGGGAAGAAAGGGCAGGGAGGGGGAAGGGGAACAGATGAGTATGCAGGTAAAGGATAAAAGGGTAAAGGTCAAAAAGTGCTAGTGTAAAATTATATGTGTCTGGGTGTGCACAAATCCTTGTTCGGTACGTGCTAAACTAGAATAAATGTTAGAGAGTGGCAATCAAATATAGATTCTGATAGAGTGCCATACAAATAAAAACTCACAGTAATGGATGAATGCCTGAAACAATAGACATACAAATCGTGGGTGCTGTGCAAAACTGCAATAAAATATGCTGACAATAAATGAGTATATAACTTAAGGTGATAGTCCAAAATATATGACTAAAAGTGTACAGTGAGAATAATCACATAAGCACAATCCCATGTGACATGTCTAGTGGAAAAAACACAGATATCAATCAATCCAATATAACAAAATGCATGTTCCATGCGGTGTTTATAAAGTGCCAAGTGAAAAAATACAGATAACAATCAATCCAATATAACAAAATGCATGTTCCATGCGGTGTTTATAAAGTGCAAATAGTGCTAGCAGCAAAAAAACGTTACAACACAGGTGAAATGATAAACACATAAAAATAAGGTGCTGGTAATCAGTCTGGGATATTCAGTCCTGTGGACGTGCTGTGTTCTAAGGGGAAGCACTAGCTTTGAACTTCAGTGATCCATGCAGGCATACATGTGCAGTGACTTAATCCTCCTATTTATCCAATACGTGGATGGATGTGCCCTTACCTCACGGCTATTAGTATAGGTGGGTAACTGGCTCCTGTTCCTGGGATAGGTATGCCTCACGGATGTGAGGTTACAGCCTTAATAGTATAGGTGGGTAACTGGCTCCTGTTCCTGGGATAGGTATGCCTCACAAGATAAAGAGATAATGTCCCATAGTGTAGTAGTTTCAACCAATTGAATTTTATTTAAGTATAGTGACAGGGTACTCACATTCTGAGTGAATAAAAACTGCAGTAATAGAGCAACAAGCAGAGTAACGAACGGTGCGTTCCAATGTCCTTCCTAGTGTCTCTCTCACTTCCTTCCTGGAAGGAAGCATTGGATCTTTGTTGTTTTTATTAACCTAGGCCCTGCTGCCTGCCATGGGCTTGTCTACTGATATGTTTTGGTTGTTTTCTTTTACCTGTGTTACTTGAAATATTGATGCTCCCATTATTTTGCTGCTGCTATCTGATTCCTCCCGCAGTCCATTACCCTACCCTTCTTCCCTGATCTTCCCTCCCCTTCTCTTCTCTTCTCCTCCCTTCTCCTCCCTCCCCTCCCTTGTTTTGCCTGGGTCCTCCCCCTCTTCCCCTAGCTTTTCCTTTTAGCCCTCCCTCTACCCCGGGGTACAAATCCTGCCTCTCCCAGGGGGTGCGGTCGCTCTCTGGGAGATGTGTTTATACAACGTTCCTTGTGTGGAAAAAAGTGAAGATGTGGTTTACACTTGTTTAGTAGCTTTACTGTCCTGTCTTCTTCTCTCTTCTTTACTCTTTTCCTACTACTCCTTTTCCTGCTCTCCTTTCCTCTCCTTCTCTCTCCTCCCCCCCTGTCCTATGTGTCATCTTCTGTACACATACCCACCCCTACTACAATACCCACCCTAAGTCCCATCGGATCTCCTTTAATAGTAGCTCTGAGGCTCTTATGCACTCACCACACTCCTGATGGCTGACACAAGCGGAACCCAACTAACCGTGGTTACGTGGAATGTCAAGGGCCTTAGATCACCTGCTAAACGCATGAAAATACTTAGACATCTTAAACGTCTGCGGACAGATGTCGCGCTCCTTCAGGAGACTCACCTGTCCGCTGACGACATCTCTCGCCTCCGGAAACTTTGGGTCGGAGAGGTCTTTGGCTCACCTGCTGATGGTCGCAAGGCAGGTGTAGTTATTCTGCTACACAAACACCTTCGCTATACGACACGGGAAGTTCGCATTGACTCGGGTGGGCGTATGCTTACCGTACGTCTCTCTTTGAATAACAAAGATCTAGCCTTTACTAACATCTATGTCCCTAATTCACCTGACTCTGCGTTTTTCCATGACCTGCTGGCTTGGATATCGAACGTGCCTGAAACTCTACATTTAGTTGGTGGGGACTTGAATTCGGTCATTAACCACCATGATCGGTCCTCACACACCCGCTGTCACTCCACTAGATAGGACATTTTCCACCCTGCAGTTCACGGATGTCTGGCGCCTCGCCCACCCCACCGATCGGGAATTCACTTATTTCTCGCCCCCTCACAAATCTTTCTCGCGACTCGATTACTTTTTTGCATCCCTGCCCCTAGTGTCGTTTGTTAGAGATCCAGAGATTAAAGATATGGTAATCACAGACCATAGCCCAGTCTTAGTCCGTTTACTATATGCCAAACCCTCGTCGCCAATAAACACGTGGCGCTTCCCTACACATTTAGCAGATAGCGAGGATTTCAAGCAGATGTTGTTAACTAGCTGGGCGGATTATACAGACACTAACGGTGCACATTTAGACGACCCTAATTTGTTTTGGGAAGCGGGAAAGGCCTACCTTAGGGGTAAGATCATAGCCTATGTTTCCAGACACAAGCAACACTCCAAGAAGCAATACTTGCTAGCTAGCCAAAAACTACGTACAATGCATCTCAACCTTCTGAGCAGTCGTACTCCTGCCAACCTTCTTGCCTGGCAATTAGCCAAGCAGGAATTTGACCTCTGGGCTGACGCACAGGAACGTCTGACCTCCTCCTATCACGCACTGCGCCTCCATAAATACGGCAACAAGGCGGGGAAACTTCTCTCTAGGCTTTGTTCAGGCTTTCATCGCCCCACCTATATACATACCCTGAAACGCGCAGATGGATCTCTTGCTTCTGCTCCTGAGGAGATTAGTAATATTCTTACTGAATATTACACATCTTTATATGCCACTGACCCTATCGACCAATCCTTAGCGGATCGGCTCTTATCCAAAATCCACCTGCCAAAAATAACTGCCCCGCAACTGGAAGCCATTAACGCCCCATCACAATAGCAGATGTTAAATCCACTATTAAACACCTATCCTCTTCCAAGGCCCCAGGTCCTGATGGCTATACTGCGGAATTTTATAAGCTTACTCAAGACTTCCTTCCTGACACCCTATGTAATGTGTTTACTACTCTCTGGAAGGGGGGCTCCTACCTTCCTACGGGCTCCCAGGCACATATTAAACTAATAGCAAAAAAAGGCAAGGACCCCTCCCACCCTGGATCTTACAGACCGATCTCCCTGATAAATGTTGACGTGAAGATCCTGTCCAAAATGATTGCCTCCCGTCTAGCTACGCTCCTCCCCTCTCTTCTCCACCCAGCTCAATCTGGTTTCACCACTGGTAGATCTGCAACCCTTAACATCCGTAAGGTTCTCTTAGCACTGGAATGTGCCAAGCGAAATCCGGATTGTGACATGGCCATTATCTCGGTCGATGCCGAGAAGGCCTTTGATAACATCAATTTTACCTGGCTGTTTAAGGTTCTCCAGACCTTTGGCTTATCTGGCCCGGTTTTACATTTCCTGAGCCAGATGTATGCTGCCCCGACTGCTAAACTGGTGACTCCAGATTTTGTCTCTCCGACTATTCCCCTTACTAAAGGCACACGGCAAGGTTGTCCACTTTCTCCTCTACTTTTTAATTTGGCCATTGAACCCCTGTCAAGAATCCTAAATTCCCCTGAAGGAATTAGTGGTATCCCCATACACGACCACACCTTGCAATCTGCCCTCTCTGCAGATGACATTCTCCTCTTCTCTTCAGACCCTTCAAAAGATTTTGCCACCATTCGTGACCTGTTTACAACTTTCTGGCAATGCTCGGGGTTTCGAATTAACTATGACAAAACTGAAGTTCTAGCCCTAAATCCACGCAAAGCCAAACTCTGGCAGTCATCTTCACCCTTCACTCTTGCACGACACTCCATCACATATTTAGGTATATGTATAGGTAGAGAACCCTCCTCACTGTACTCCCTCAACTACCCTCCACTGTTGACCAAGATTGTGCAAGAACTGGAGTCTTGGGCAGGCCTGCCGCTCTCACTCTTTGGGAGATGTCACCTTTACAAGATGGTTTCATTTGCGAGACTTTTATACCCGATGCAAACTATACCACTTTTAATAAAACACTCTGACGTCCAAAAACTACACAAAGCCCTGAGTGCCTTTTTATGGGCAAATAAGAAACCTCGCATTGCTCTTCAGAAACTAAGTCTCCCGAAGTCTGAGGGAGGGGCTGGCCTGCCCAATATTCGCTTCTACAACCTGTCCTGTCTAGTACGCCAAGGGTTGGATTGGCTAGTGGGTAAATCTAGATATTCGAACTATGTTCTCGAAAGTGCACTGGTACACCCTTATACTCTCCCTGCTGTTCTTCACTCCAATTTACATGTCCTTCCGGGTCATCTTAAGGTTAATGTTCTCATCCGTGACACAATTATTGCATGGAGGGAAGTCAGAAAACTCATGGGACTATCTACCAACTTCTCTAAACATCTGACTATCCAGGGGAACCCAATGTTTCCTCCCTCCACGACCCACCAGGCCTTCACACTTTGGGGCTCGAAAGGTCTTACTTCGGTAACCTCCCTATATGACCTTCCTCAGGGACGACTCAAGCCTTACCATACTTTGGCTGGCGAATACTCCCTCCCTCCATCTCAAGTGTTCCACTACTTCCAACTAACTCACTATCTGCAAGCTATAGGAGGGACTCGGCCTGACTCCTGCTCCAATTCTCCCCTTGACTCCATGCTTCAACGGGACACTTACTCCATCTCCGATCTCTACTCCCAGTTAATCACCTATCAAGCTGATAAGTACCGCCTCGCCCCTTTCAAAAATTGGGCCTCCATCTTTGGCGACACGACCCTCTCTGACAATATTCTAAAAGGATACAGACTCATTCATAAACTCGTCATTTCTGAAGTCTGGAGGGAAACGCAATTTAAAATTGTACACAGGGCCTACTACCCATTTCGCACCACCAATGGAGATCCCTCCCAAGCAAAATGCCCTTGGTGTTCTTTGGATCGCCCCACCTTGCTTCATCGCCTCTGGTACTGTACCTCAATTTCCACCTTCTGGGACTCGGTGATACATTACATATTCACTATTACCAAAATACGTTTGCCGAAGGAGCCACTCATATGCTTGTTTAGCTGTGGCCCAACTAATTCTGACAAGACTCACCCTGGATCTGGGGTGCTTTCACACTGGATGCACATCTGTCTTCTGGCTCCTCGTAGAACTATTATGTCCCATTGGATCTCCTCGTCCCCTCCGAGTCTACAGGACGTACAGCAGACTCTTTTGTCCCTGTTCTACATGGAAAGATTGGACACTATTTCTTCACATCTCCAGTCTACTACCCTGTTTTTCGCACGGTGGAAAATCTACATCGAACAGTCCTTTTCTCCTGACGACATTCCATCAATTATGTACCCTTTCCGATATACCGAATGGTACCTCAACCGTAACCTCAATAACTCACTAGGGGTACTTAAGCTACCGGCCTCCCATATTCCTACCCATCCTCTCAATGTAGTGCATTATCCGCCATGAACCCATGAGATAACCTTCCGGCTGCTCCGGTCATCCTACTACTTCCTAGACGGTTGTTCTCTCTATCCACCATACGTTTCCCCTGACTTCTTTTTTTTTGTCTACCACAGATCTACTATTAATATGTCTTCAGCCTGTCAACTGTCAGTAGTATATAGGGGTATTGGATATTGATATTAAGCTTACTATGTTTTTCAGTTCCCCATGAAATGGTGATTTACTGTACTATGCTGCGCTTGAGATGGTACACATCCCCCATATTCCTCTTCCCCCTCCCCCCTCCTCATCTTCTCTTTTCTTTTCTTTTTCCCCCTCTTTTCTTCCTTCTTCTTGAATAATTCTTATGTTTAGACTTTTCTCCTAAAGTCTTGTTTTACCAGTTATTTGACTCTCATATCTCATACAATTTGTCAATTGATATGCTTCTTGTACCTTGTTAAGCTCTAATAAAAATATAAAAAAAAAAAAAAAAAAAAAAGGTATTCTCTCTAGATTGAGCAAACACAGACCCTCCCTCATAACAGGGCCTGGGCAATCCCTCAAGTCCAGTGGCTCGCTAAAGGCAGATTCAACAACCTTCCTCTCCAGGGCCTTCCTAGGAAGAGACTTAATTTCCTCTGCCGTCACTCACCACTGCCAAAGCATTTACAGGCATGGGGCAACGGAAGCTGGGAGCTTACCGTGTCGGACCCTCAGGTTTTCACTGGCCCACCATTCTCCAAGTTTTGCAGAAAAGGTCTAAACCAGGACTGAAAAAATACCAACCCACCCAGCCAGTTCTGCTGCCAGCATATTACCAAAATGATGTTTCAATAACATCAGAGAAAAGAAATACCATCGGGTTGACCATACCTGGGCCACCCATCCGCCTGGGAAGACCTGTTACAGACCTATTAATGAGGTTCAGTTTGTTCCCCCATAACAGCTGGAAGAAACAGATGTAGATCTTTGCATAGAGCAACACTGGCAAACAAACCTGACATACAGAAATACCGGGATCAGGTATGTTTTTAGCAGGTCAATCCTTTCCCTGTAAGAGAGTTTTCAATCCTTCCAGCTGGCAACCTTGGCATTGGCATCTTGTACCCCGCTTTTCCAATTTGCAAAGCCATAATCGCCAGGAAATTTTATGCCTAATATTTCAACTTCTTGCCAGGGTTCTGGAAAGGTGTCCGGAAGCTCAAAGCTATCAACTTACTCTCCCATCCAAAAAACTTTTATCCTGATTGATCTTTGAGCCAGATGCCTCAGCATACTGCTCCATTACTGAGACCACCTCCTCTGTCACCTCTGTCCCAGAGATGAAAACAGTCACATCAATAGCAAGGCCACGACCCTCAGAGGAGGCTCACCAGGAATGCCTAAAAGCACCCTGCACAACGGCCCATCTTCTAACCTCCTGATGAAGGGATGGATTGCGAATGTGTATAGCAGAGGACTCAAAGGACTCAGGCCAACCTCAAAGGGCCATCCGATCCAACCATTCACAAGCATGAAACGATATAAACATTTATTAATACATAATTAATAAGACATGGCAAATAACCAAGAACAGATTAAAAGCATGGTAACACTCCATGTGTACCACCAAAATAATGGTCCCCGAACGGGGAAGATCAAAGTGGGATGGTTGTTCACGGATAACATCTCAACTAATTTTGTAATCTAATGCCGCTTCGTCAGGAGGATATCTGTAATTTTATTGACAAATGATCAATAACAATACAATTGACCAAAGTAATAACAGCATTTCATACAATAGTATCAGTAACAAAGTATAAATGGGGGAGGAACAGAGTTTCTTACCTAAGACCCGGCATGCACAGGGCACAGGACGTCACCAAGAGGTCCCCCACAGTGACTTGGGGGGGCTAACAAGTCAATGGACTGGTAGAGCACAGGTGACCACACCCACCACTACACTGAACACTCCCAGTCCCAGAATAAAAACAGACAGGCCCAGCGCACAGCATAAGCCTGCCTAAATTTACCTGCACATATCCTGAGCTGGAAAAATCCTATTCTAGCACCTACCTACACAAAGAAAAACCCACAGGTAACCTCAGGAGAAAAAACTCAGGCTTTCTTTTGGCAGCTCAACCATGCAGCACTTTTTTGTTCAAGTATCGTTGAATTGTGCTCCTTAAAAACAACCACACCATCTTTTTGGAGAGCAGCCTGTATTTCTCTTGTGGTCACCTGTGGGTTTTTATTTGCATCCTGAGCAATTCTTCTGCCAGTTGTGGCTGCAACCTGGCTTGGTATCAAAAGAGCCCCTGAATTTTCCACTTCTTAATAAGGGATTATACATTACTGACCGGCATATTCAAGGTTTTGGGTATCTTTTTTATATCCTTTTCCATCTTTATAAAGTTCCATTACTTTGTTACGCAGGTCTTTTGACTGTTCTTTTCTACCTCCTCATGGCTCAGTGTCTAGCCTGCTCAGGGCATCCAAGTGAGAGCTAACAAACTCATTGACTATTTATGCACAGACACTAATTGTGATTTAAAAAGCCACAAATGTGAGGAATTAAGTAATAAGAAGGTGCACTATTTTGGGGGCTCTCACCATCATTTAAAAATATTTAGGTAAATTGAATGAGGTGGTTGCGCTGCATTATTTATTAATTTTGTTTTCTGAGGTGTGGGAACAGATATCAGTGCTAGTAGCAACTGTTAGTGAATATTTGCACTTGAGTTTTGTATTTCTTTTCTAATTTTCAATTTTTTGTATAATTTGTTTTTTTCCCCATCAAGTATTGAAGTACTAAAAACACTCAGAGTCTGGTAGCACGGTAGTTTTTCCAAAAACGTTTACATCAATTTCTATCTTTTGTCTTTCTGAAGGCATTCCTACGTGAGTTTTCAGAAGAACAGACCATATGGGTCGGTCTGAAAAAGGAGAGACCTGAGAGATGGAAGTGGGTGGACAGAACTTCTCATAATACGACAAAGTAAGATATAGACCCTACCCTTCCCCCCACCCCTCCGTTCCCTTAGACATAGAAATTGCAAGTCATATAACTGTGATCGGGTTGGAGATTTTATCTAATGTACCTGTTCTGAATGTTACCATCAGTTCTTTCATACAAAGTATTTTCTTTTTTGTGAATGCTTAAATCAATTGAGATTCAGGCATTGTTGTAAAAGGGACAGCTGCTATTTGGACTCCTGGGTTCAGTGACAACCGGGACACTAAGCCCATCAACTGACATGATCATCTCTTGGGCTTGCTACACATTGCTCTATCAAACCACCTGTAGTAGATCGAAAAAGGGAAGCCACCATATATTCAAACCTGAGCAGCACTCAGACCCGAAAGTCTACACAAAGAAGAAAAAAACATTGCCCACGGGACTTTAACCCCTTCAATACCGGGCACTTTCGCCCGTTTCAGCGCTGTGGTATTTTGAATGACAATTTCGAGGTCATGCAACACTGTACTCAAACTATATTTTTAGAATTTTCTTCCCAAAAATAGAGCTTTCTTTTGGTGGTGTTTGATCCTCTCTGTGATTTTTATTTTTTGCTAAACAAACTGACTGACGTGTTTGAAAAAAAAAAAGTTTTTCTTCATTTCTGTAATAAAATGTTGTTTTCTCCTTCACTGATGGGCACTCATGAGTTGGCACTGATGGGTACTGATGAGGTGGCACTGATGGGCACTGATGAGGAGGTACTGATATGCAAAATTGATGGGCACTGATAGGCGGCACTGATATGCGGCACTGATGGTCACTGACAGGCAGCACTGATGGGCACTGGCAGGTGGCACTGATGGGCACTGATCGGCAGCACTGATTGGCACTGATAGGCAGCACTGATTGGCATTGACAGGTGGCATTGATGGACACTAATAGATGGCACTGATGGGCAGCACTGATTGGGCAGGTACTGACGGGTGTTAATGCTGGGCACTGATTGGCACTGTATATCCAAACAAAATAACTTGCTGCTCCAGGTGAGACAGGAAGCCTAATGATATCACAGATGCCCGCCTTGGCTCGCCTCCGCATATGATCAACACTGAAGAAATGGCTGCACTCCAAGATCCATCAAAATTCTTATTTAATAACGAACATCCCAAGTGTTAGAGACAGTTAAAATGGTAGATGCGTTTCACACACTAACAGGTGCGCTTTTTAATAAGCGCACCTGTTAGTGTGTGAAACGTGTTTACCATTTTACTGTCTGTAACACTTGGGATGTTCGTTATTAAATAAGAATTTTGATGAATTTTGGAGTGCAGCCATTTCTTCAGTACTGATTGACACTATGACGGGCACCGATTTGCACTGTGGTGGGCACTGATTGGCAATTTATTGGACACTGGCAGGGGGTTATGATGGGGCACTGCCTGGTCACCAATTGGCAGCTTATTGGTACACTTGATGGGGGCTATGCTGATAATCAATGTGCTGATTATCAGCACAGACCACCCCTCTGACAGGGAGAGCCGCCGATTGTCTCTCCTTGTCAGCGCAAACCGAGGAATGCCGTTTACCGTCACTTCCTGGTTCATGCGATGACCAGCTGAGATTGGTGTCAGAGGCCAGATTGACACACCGTACTGCGCGCCCCCGTGGGCTTCCCAAACTACTTCCCAAACGTCAATCTGTTATAGGCCGGGTGGGAAGTGGTTAACAGAGCAGTGCTCATTAACAAATACAAGAGGGATATACAAAAAGTTAAAATTTTATTAAAGTTAACAAAAAAACACACATGACATTTCCACATAAATGTGGAACAAGATAACGTACAATTTTTCACCAATGTACATTCTGCATAGGGATGAGCGGAACACCCTCCGGTTTGGTGGTCACCAGAACCTGCGAACGGAGGGAAAATTTGCGTGAACTTTAGAACCCTGTTAAAGTCTATGGGACTCGAACGTTCAAAATCAAAAGTGCTAATTTTAAAGGCTAATATGCAAGTTATTGTCCTAAAAAGGGGTTTGGGGACCCGGGTCCTGCCCCAGGCGACATGTATCAATGCAAAAAAAAGTTTTAAAAATGGGAGCGCTGATTTTAATGATGCTTAAAGTGAAAAAAAAAAAGTGAAATATTCCTTTAAATATTGTACCTGGGAGTGTCTATAGTATGCCTGCAAAGTGGCGCATGTTTCCCGTGTTTAGAACAGTCCCTGCAAAAAATGAAAATTTTAAAGGAATAAAAGTTATTTAAAACTGCTAGCGGCTTTAATGTACCGTATATACTCGAGTATAGGCCGACCCGAATATAAGCCGAGGCCCCCAATTTACCCCCAAAAAAACTGGCAAACTTATTGACTCGTGTATAAGCCGAGGGTGAGACATGCCTGTCCATCCCTGTGTGTGTGTCCGTCCATCCCTGTGTGTCCGTCCATCCCTGTGTGTCCGTCCATCCCTGTGTGTCCGTCCATCCATCCCTGTGTGTGTGTGTGTCCATCCATCCATCCATCCCTGTGTGTGTGTGTCTCCATCCATCCATCCATCCATCCCTGTGTGTGTGTGTCTCCATCCATCCATCCATCCATCCCTGTGTGTGTGTGTCTCCATCCATCCATCCATCCATCCATCCCTGTGTGTGTGTGTATCCATCCATCCCTGTGTGTGTGTGTGTGTGTGTGTGTGTCTCCATCCATCCATCCATCCGTGTGTGTGTGTCTCCATCCGTGTGTGTGTGTGTGTGTGTGTGTGTGTGTGTGTGTGTGTGTGTGTGTGTCCAGCCTACCTGTGTCCCGAGCCTTTGTCCCGAGCCTCCGTCCCGTGTCGTGCCTTGCCTTCGTCCCGTCCCGTCCCGTCCTGTCCCGTGCCGTGCCTTGCCTTGCCTCCGTCCCGTGCCCTCTTCGTCGGCGGCCATTGTAAAATTCAAAAGCCGCGCCTCCTCCTTCGCCTGTGATAGGCGGAACACTGAATTTCCCAGCAGGCTGTGTTCCGCCTATCACGGACGTCGTATCATCCTCGTCCGTAGTACGAGGATGAGACGACGCCCGTGATAGGCGGAACACAGGCTGCTGGGAAATTCAGTGTTCCGCCTATCACAGGCGAAGGCGGAGCCGGAGGCGCGGCTTTTGAATCATAGAATGGCCGCTGTCTGTCTGCTCGACACGCTGATCGAGCGGGCAGACAGCGATGACTCGAGTATAAGCCGAGGGGGGCACTTTCAGCCTCAAAAAAGAGGCTGAAAATCTCGGCTTATACTCGAGTATATACGGTAATGTCTGGTCCCGGCAATATGGATGAAAATCAGTGAGACAAACGGCATGGTTACCCCCCCCCAGTCCATTACCAGGCCCTTTGGGTCTTGTATTGATATTAAATGGAACCCCACACCCTAATTAAAAAAAGGAAAGGTGTGGGGCCCCCAGACACTATATACTCTGAACAGCAGTATACAGGCAGTGCAAACAAGACAGGGACTATAGGTTTGTTAAGTAGAATCTGTTTGTAGTTTTGAACTGGTACATTTTTAAAGTGTAGCTCCAGTCAAAAAATCTATTTTTAAGCTTTTTGGAAAACATAGGGAAGGATTATCACCCCTGTAACATTTTTTTGCTGTCTGTGCACCTCTTCAGAAGATTTCACCTCACTTTCTGTCCCAATGACAAATGTTTTTTGAAAATTTGGGGTTTTTAGTGAAACAAGGATGGTGATAAAGCATCAGTGGCAAGGGGACACGTTTTTCCCATATCAACTCTTACAGGAAAGAATTTCCCTTCCTAGTGGTAGATTTCATCTCACTTCCTGTTGTTTCCTTCCGCTTGCAAGTAGGAGATGTTTATAACTTGTATGTTTGAAAGTAGGGGCCTGCCCTATATGCTCTGCAGACATTTGAGCCTAAGGTGTTGGTTTTGCCACAACACTGTAAGCCTTCAAAGTTACTCTTGGTGGGCGCTGGAATGCCCTGCTGTAAACTATTATATCAAGAATTGTAATTACATGCCATTGTTGAACAGTGGTAGAAAAATTGGGCCTTTGGTGGTGGTGGTGGTGCTGGTGCCACAACACTGTAAGTCCTCACAGTTACTCTTGGTGGGCCCTGGAACGGGCCCTGCTGTGAAATATTATATCAAGAATTGTAATTACATGCCATTGTTGAACAGGGGCATAAAAACTGGGCCTTAGGCACTGGTGCCACAACACTGCAACACCTCACAGAAACTCTAGTTGGAGCGCGGAATGAGTCCTGCTGCAAAGCATTGCATGAAAAATTGTAATTACATGCCCCTGTTAAACAGGGGCTGAAAAATTGATCCTTAGGTACTGGTGCTGGTGTCACAACACTGCAACCCCTCACAGATACTCTAGTTGGAGCGCAGGAATGAGCCCTGCTGCAAAGTATTGCATCAAAAATTGTAATTACATGCCCCTGTTAAACAGGGGCTGAAAAATTGGGCCTTAGGCACTGGTGCTGTTGCCACAATACTGCAACCACTCACTGATATTGTAGTTGAGTGCAGCAACGAACCCTCCTGCAAAATATTGCATCAAAAATTGTAATTACACGCCCCTGTTAAACAGGGGCTGAAAAATTGGGCCTTAGCCCAGAATCAAAAATGTTCTTACAAGCTATCAGCATGGTCATTGAAGAGGAAGAGGATAGTCACTCAGCATAACAGAATAGTCACAGCATCAGCATAGGCAGTCTTGAAGATATCTGACATTCAAAAAATAAAATTTGGTTACATCAGCATCAGGTGCTTGGTTACTGGTGGTGATCCAAGACTGATTCATTTTTATGAAGGTCAGTCGATCAACCGAGTTGGTGGACAGGCGCACCCTGTGATTGGTTACAAAGCCTCCAGCAGCACTGAATGTGTGTTTTCCGAAAGAACTCCGGATGTAAGACAGAACAGTAGCTCAACTGCATACTGTGAAAGCTCTGGCCAGTGATCCATCCTCAAGACCCAGTAACCCAGAGGATTTTTGGTGGGAAAGGTGTCCAAGTCTGATCTTTCCCCTGGGTATTCCTGCACCATGTAAATCAGACGCTAGTGATGGATGCTGGAACCGATCATACCTTGGGGCTGCGGACTAAAAAATTGTCTGAATACATCGGTCAGATGGCCACCTTCTCCACTGCTCCTTCTGTGACTGACCGAAGCCTCAGCTACACGTTGTCCAGGACCAGGAATTTGTAACCTCCCAGGCTCTGGGAACGTGTTGCACAGAGATTTCTGCAAGGCCTCCCAAAAATGTTTTATCCTCTGCTCCCTCTGTGACAGCAAGATAAGGTCTGCAATCTTACCTTTGTAACGTGGATCAAGGAGGGTTGCCAACCAGTAATGATCCCTCTCTCCTTGATCTGACAAATACAAGGATCCTTCCGCAGGCTTTGCAGGATCAGGGAGGCCATGCAGCCTAGGTTAGCTGAGGGGTTTGGTCCGAAGTCCTCTGGGTCACTAAGGACGACATGATCCGCAGCTATCTCCTCTCAGCCATGTACAAGTCCATGGGTTTCTTGGGACTGTAAATGATCCATTAAAGACTGATGCTGAGTGCTCGGCTCCACCTCCATTCTGACACAATCCTCCTCCTCCTCTTCCTGTGTGATCGGCAGGCCAGCAGGAACACTGTCTGCGTTAAAGGGGACCTCGAGAGGTATGGAAGTCATCCTCTTCCTGCCTCTGTTCTGCCTCAAGGGCCCTGTCCATTATTCCATGCAGCGTGTGCTCCAACAGGTGGACAAGAGGGACATTGTCACTGATACATTCACTGTCACTGCTCACCATCCTCATGGTCTCCTCAAATGATGACTGGACAGTGCATGCATCCCTGATCATGGCCCACTGGCGTGGGGAAAAAACCAAGCTCCCCTGATGCTTTCCTGGTGCCATAGTCGTACAGGTACTCATTGATGGCCTCTGCTGCATGTGCAGCCACTGCAGCATGTCCAATGTTGAGTTCTACCTGGTGGGCATGTCACAGATTAGGCGGTTTTTGGGCAGGTTAAATTCCTTTTGTAGGTCAGCCAGCCGAGCAATGGCATTATATGACCGGCGGAAATGCACACAGACTTTCCTGGCCTGCCTCAGGACATCCTGTAAGCCCGGCTACCTGCCCAAGAACCACTGCACCACCAAGTTAAGGATGTGAGCCACACAGGGCACATGGTTCAGTTGTCCCTGTCGGAGGGTGTAGAGGGGGTTGGTGCTATTGTCGCAAACCACCATTCCTGGCTTAAGCTGGCATGGCGTCAACCACCTCTCAGTCTGCCCCTGCAGTGCAGACAGAATCTCTGCCTCAGTGTGGCTCCTGTCCCCCAAGCACAAAAGCACAAGCACCGCATGACATATTTTTGTGTACTTGCGTAGCCCCTTGAAAGCCTACGGAGCACCGCTGGTTCTGAGTAGGGATGAGCTTCGTGTTCGAGTCGAACATACGTTCGACTCGAACATCGGCTGTTCGCCCGTTCGGTGAAGTCCGAACTTTTTGGTCCGTTCGCGCCAAATTCGTGTGGCGCTCACGGACCACAATGCACTGCGATGGCGCAGTGCATTGCTGGCTCGTGATTGGCCAAGCATGCACTGTGACCCCGCATGCTTGGCCAATCGCAGCGCCAGCAGCGAGGAGAGCCATGATTGGCCACAGGCAGGATGCCTATCATAGCTCAGGCTGTGTAGTGCACGCCCCACACTATATAAGGCCGCCAGCGCGGCGGCCTTGTGTAGTGTGTTGGCGTCTGAAGCAGTGGGTGTTCTGTGTACCTTCAACACAGTACACACCGATCGTTTTCGGCCGATTTTCGATCTTGCTGTTGTGTAGTGGTTGTTGTCTGCGTGCCCTGACCGCAGTATACACCGCTATATTCACCTCACCTATATAGCTAGTGATCTATCTTTTATAATAGAGCTTGCAGTCAGTAGTGTTAGGAGCTTGTGTGTGCTGTCTGCGTGCTCTGTACCCAGTACATACCGTTATATCCACCTACATAGCTCTTCTCTATTTGAGCCCACTTGCCATCTGCAGGAGTTATTGGAAGTTGTGTGTGCCTCCAGCACAGCACAGTATACATCTGTATATACCCCTTTATCTCTGGTGTTCTATAATAAAGGCATCTGCAGGAGTTAGTGGGTGTTCTGTGTACCTTTAACACAGTACACACCGATCGTTTTCGGACGATTTTCGATCTTGCTGTTGTGTAGTGGTTGTTGTCTGCATGCCCTGACCGCAGTATACACCGCTATATTCACCTCACCTATATACAGTGGTGTGAAAAAGTGTTTGCCCCCTTCCTCATTTCCTGTTCCTTTGCATGTTTGTCACACTTAAGTGTTTCGGAACATCAAACCAATTTAAACAATAGTCAAGGACAACACAAGTAAACACAAAATGCAATTTGTAAATGAAGGTGTTTATTATTAAAGGTGAAAAAAAATCCAAACCATCATGGCCCTGTGTGAAAAAGTGATTGCCCCCCTTGTTAAAACATACTATAACTGTGGTTGTCCAGTTCAATTTCTCTAGCCACACCCAGGCCTGATTATTGCCACACCTGTTCACAATCAAGGCATCACTTAAATAGGAGCTGCTTGACACAGTAAGGTCCACCAGAAGATCCTTAAAAGCTACACATCATGCCGAGACCCAAAGAAATTCAGGAACAATTGAGAAAGAAAGTAATTGAGATCTATCAGTCTGGAAAGGGTTGTAAAGCCATTTCCAAAGCTTTGGGAATCCAGCGAACCACAGTGAGAGCCATTATCCACAAATGGCGAAGACATGGAACAGTGGTGAACATTGCCAGGAGTGGCCGGCCGCCCAAAATTACCCCAAGAGCGCAGCGACGATTCATCCAAGAGGTCACAAAAGACCCCACAACAACGTCCAAGGAACTGCAGGCCTCACTTGCCTCAGTTAAGGTCAGCGTTCATGCCTCCACCATCAGGAAAAGACTGGGCAAAAATGGCCTGCATGGCAGAGTTCCAAGGAGAAAACCACTGCTGAGCAAAAAGAACATCAAAGCTCGTCTCAATTTCTCCACAACACATCTTGATGATCCCCAAGACTTTTGGGACAACATTCTGTGGACCGATGAGACAAAAGTGGAACTCTTTGGAAGGTGTGTGTCCAAGTATATCTGGCGTAGAAGGAACACTGCATTTCATAAAAAGAACATTATACCAACAGTAAAATATGGTGGTGGTAGTGTGATGGTCTGGGGCTGTTCTGCTGCTTCAGGACCTGGAAGACTTGCCGTGATAAAAGGAACTATGAATTCTGCTGTCTACCAAGAGATCCTGAAGGAGAATGTCCGACCATCTGTTCGTGTACTCAAGCTGAAACGAACTTGGGTTCTGCAGCAGGACAATGATCCTAAACACACCAGCAAGTCCACCACCGAATGGCTGAAGAAAAACAAAATGAAGACTTTGGAGTGGCCTAGCCAAAGTCCTGACCTGAATCCTATTGAGATGTTTTGGTATGACCTTAAAAAGGCCGTTCATGCTCGAAAACCCTCTAATGTAACTGAATTAGGACAATTCTGCAAAGATGAGTGGGCCAAAATTCCTCCAGGACGCTGTAAAAGCCTCATTGCACGTTATCGCAAACGCTTGGTTGCAGTTGTTGCTGCTAAGGGTGGCCCAACCAGTTATTAGGTTTAGGGGGCAATCACTTTTTCACACAGGGCCATGATGGTTTGGATTTTTTTTCACCTTTAATAATAAACACCTTCATTTACAAATTGCATTTTGTGTTTACTTGTGTTGTCCTTGACTATTGTTTAAATTGGTTTGACGTTCCGAAACACTTAAGTGTGACAAACATGCAAAGGAACAGGAAATGAGGAAGGGGGCAAACACTTTTTCACACCACTGTAGCTAGTGATCTATCTTTTATAATAGAGCTTGCAGTCAGTAGTGTTAGGAGCTTGTGCGTGCTGTCTGCGTGCTCTGTACCCAGTACATACCGCTATATCCACCTACATAGCTCTTCTCTATTTGAGCCCACTTGCCATCTGCAGGAGTTATTGGAAGTTGTGTGTGCCTCCAGCACAGCACAGTATACATCTGTATATAACCCTTTATCTCTGGTGTTCTATAATAAAGGCATCTTCAGGAGTTAGTGGGTGTTGTGTGCCTCTAGCACAATATACACTACCCAACTGCTTTTTTACCCAACTCCCTTCAGGCCATTACCATGTCTGGAAGGCCAGCAAGGAGAGGCAGACAGGCGCAAGCCGATAAAAGAGGGCAAGCAGGCTCTGTGTCTAGAGACAACAGTGCTGGTCGTGGACGCGGTGCATTGTCATCAGCTCGTGGCCATGGGACACGCTTGTCCTTCTTTTCGGCAGCTGGACATGTTGAGCCGCAACATGCCAACGACTTGGTAGAGTGGATGACCAAGCCCACTTCATCCTCCTCATCCTCTCTCACCCAGTCTCAGGGTACTAGCAAAGCAGCTGCCAACGCATCGTCTTCCCTCCTCTCAATGTCATCATCAGTGACTCCTTCCCTAGACCCACCACGTCCTCCTGAGGAGTCTCCTGAACTCGTTGAGCACAGTGTTGGGTACATGCTCCAGGAGGATGCCCAGTGTTTTGTAGCCTCTGATGATGACACTCAGCTAGAGGAAGGCAGTAGCGTGAATGCAGAGAGAGGGGATGCTCAAGAAGGACAGCAATCTGGCAGTCATGTTCCACAAGCTGCAGCATACTGCCAGGTTTGCTACAGCGATGAAGAGGGAGGGGATGATGAGGGCACTGACTCCACGTGGGTGCCTGGTAGGAGAGAGGAGGAGGAGGAGGCACATGTCCAATGAGGCAGGATGCCCTCCGAGGGCAAGCTTAGGGGCAGCACACCGACTGAATCACACCGCAGAGCTCCGCCTGTGCAGGGCGCTGCCTCTGCACGTTATTCTAAAAGTTCTTTGGCGTGGGCCTTTTTTGAGACGAGTGCATCAGATCGCACCGCTGCTATTTGCAACATATGTCTCAAGCGTATCTCGCGTGGCCAAAACATCAGCCGCTTGGGCACCACATGCTTGACCAGACATATGTTGACCTGCCATGCAGCTCGTTGGCAAGCGTACCTCAAAGACCCACATCAAAGAACAAAGCGGCCCTCTCCTTGCTCCTCATCAGCTGGCATCTCCAACCCCACTAGACCTTCAGTCCTCTCTGAAACCTGCTCTGAGAGGAATGAAGGTGTAGAATTAGGTGTGTCACAACCAAGTGCTTCCGGGCACTCTGCTAGCAGTACACCCACGTCCGATTATAGCAGGCAAATGTCCCTGCCCCAGCTGCTGGACCGGCGAAAGAAGTTCACTCCCAGCCATCCACATGCCCAGCGTTTGAATGCTAAATTGGCTAAATTGCTAGCACTTCAACTGCTGCCTTTTCAGTTGGTAGACTCGGCCCCCTTCTGTGAGTTTGTACAATGTGCGGTTCCTCAGTGGCAGGTCCCCAAATGCCACTTTTTCTCACAGAAGGCGATTCCGGCTCTCTACCGGCATGTGGAAGGCAATGTCCTTGCCTCGCTGGACAGGGCGGTCAGCGGTAAGGTGCATATTACCGCTGACTCATGGTCCAGCAGGCATGGACAGGGACGTTACCTGTCTTTCACGGCCCATTGGGTCACTCTTCTGGCAGCTGGGAAGGATGCAGGACAAGGTGCAGTAGTGTTGGAGGTTGTTCCACCACCACGCCTCCAAAATGCTACTATTGGTTGTGACACACCTCTCTCCTCCACCCCCTCCTCTTCTTCTTCCTCCATGGCCTCTTCCAGTGCTCTGTCCTCAGAACCAGCGGTGCTCCGTAGGCGTTCCAGGGGCTACGCAAGTATGCAGGCAAAACGATGCCATGCCGTGCTTGCGCTGGTTTGTTTGGGAGACAGGAGCCACACTGGGGTGGATGTTTTGTCAGCTCTGCAGGGGCAGGCCGAGAGGTGGTTGACGCCACGCCAGCTTAAGCCAGGAATGGTGGTTTGCGACAATGGCACCAACCTCCTCTCCGCCCTCCGACAGGGACAACTGACCCATGTGCCCTGTGTAGCTCACATCCTTAACCTGGTGGTGCAGTGGTTCTTGGGCAGGCACCCCGGCTTACAGCGTGTCCTGGAGCAGGCCAGGAAAGTCTGTGTGAATTTCCGCCGATCATTTAATGCCTGTGCTCGGCTGGCTGAGCTCCAAAAGGAGTTGAACCTGCCCAAGAACTGCCTTATATGTGACATGCCCACCAGGTGGAACTCAACGTTGGCCATGCTGCAGCGGCTGCACACGCAGCAGAGGGCCATCAATGAGTACCTGTGCGACTACGGCACCAGGACAGGGTCAGGGGAGCTCGTTTTTTTCTCACCACGCCAGTGGGGCATGATCAGGGATGCATGCACTGTCCTGTCACCGTTTGAGGAGGCCACAAGGATGGTGAGCAGTGACAGTGCATGCATCAGTGACACTGTACCTCTTGTCCACCTCTTGGAGCATACGCTGCGTGGAATAATGGACAGGGCACTTGAGGCAGAACAGAGGCAGGAAGAGGAGGACTTCCTTGCCTCTCAAAGCCCCCTTTATCCAGACAGTGTTCCTGCTGTGTCACCCATCACACAGGAAGAGGATGAGGAGGAGGAAGAGGAGGAGGAGGATGATTGTGTCAGCATGGAGGTGGAGGCTGGCACTCAGCATCAGCAGCAGCAGCTGTCTTGTAGGGATGATTTACAGTCCCAAGAAACACGTGGACTTGTACGTGGCTGAGAGGAGGTAGCTGCGGATCATATTGTCCTTAGTGACCCAGAGGACTCCGGACCGAATGCCTCAGCTAACCTACGCTGCATGGCCTCCCTGATCCTGCAAAGCCTGTGGAAGGATCCTCGTATTCTTCGGATCAAGGAGAGGGACCATTACTGGATGGCCACTCTCCTTGATCCATGGTACAAGGGTAAGGTTGCCGACCTTATCTTACCATCGCAGAGGGAGCAGAGGATGAGACATCTTCGGGAGGCCTTGCAGAAAGGTCTGTGCAACGCGTTCCCAGAGACTGGGAGGTTACAAACTCCTGGTCCTGGACAACGTGTTGCTGAGGCATCGGTCAGAAGGAGCGGTGGAGAAGGTGGCCGTCTGACTGATGCTTTCAGACAATTTTTTTAGTCCGCAGCCCCAAGGTATGATCGGTTCCAGCAACCATTGCCAGCGTCTGATTTACATGGTGCAGGAATACCTAGGGCAAGGTCAGACTTGGACACCTTTCCCACCGAAAATCCTCTGGCTTACTGGGTCTTGAGGATGGATCACTGGCCAGAGCTTGCACAGTACGCAATTGAGCTACTGGCCTGTCCTGCATCCAGGGTTCTTTCGGAACGCACCTTCAGTGCTGCTGGTGGCTTTGTTACACAGGGTGCGGCTGTCTACCGAATCAGTTGATCGACTGACCTTCATCAAGATGAATCAGTCTTGGATCACCCACAGCTACCAAGCACCTGAAGCTGATGTAACCGAATAATTTTTTTTGAAATATCACATCCCTTCAAGATTGCCTATGCTGATGCTGAGTGACTGTCCTGTTATGTTGATTGTCTATCCTCTTCCTCCTCCGATGATATGTTGGAAGAACATTTCTGTTTCTGGGTGATGCCATCAGCCCAATTTTTCTGCCCTTGTTTAACAGGGGCTTTTAAGTACAATTTTTGATGCAATGCTTTGCAGCAGGGCTAATTCCTGCAATAAAACAAGAGTATATGGGAGAGGTTGCAGTGTCGTGGCACCAGCACCAGTGCCTAAGGCCCAATTTTTCTGCCCCTGTTTAACAGGGACGTTTAAGTACAATTTTTGATGCAATGCTTTGCAGCAGGGCTAATTCCTGCAATAAAACTAGAGTATATGGGAGAGGTTGCAGTGTCATGGCACCAGCACCAGTGCCTAAGGCCCAATTTTTCTGCCCCTGTTTAACAGGGGCGTTTAATTACAATTTTTGATGCAATGCTTTGCAGCAGGGCTAATTCCTGCAATAAAACAAGAGTATATGGGAGAGGTTGCAGTGTCGTGGCACCAGCACCAGTGCCTAAGGCCCAATTTTTCTGCCCCTGTTTAACAGGGGCGTTTAAGTAAAATTTTTGATGCAATGCTTTGCAGCAGGGCTAATTCCTGCAATAAAACTAGAGTATATGGGAGAGGTTGCAGTGTCGTGGCACCAGCACCAGTGCCTAAAGCCCAATTTTTATGCCCCTGTTTAACAGGGGCGTTTAATTACAATTTTTGATGCAATGCTTTGCAGCAGGGCTAATTCCTGCAATAAAACTAGAGTATATGGGAGAGGTTGCAGTGTCGTGGCACCAGCACCAGTGCCTAAAGCCCAATTTTTATGCCCCTGTTTAACAGGGGCGTTTAATTACAATTTTTGATGCAATGCTTTGCAGCAGGGCTAATTCCTGCAATAAAACTAGAGTATATGGGAGAGGTTGCAGTGTCGTGGCACCAGCACCAGTGCCTAAGGTCCAATTTTTCTGCCCCTGTTTAACAGGGACATGTAATTACAATTCTTGATATAATATTTCACAGGAGGGCCCATTCCTGTGCCCACCCAGAGTAACTGTGAGGACTTATAGTGTTGTGGCACCAGCACCACAACCACCAAAGGTCAATTTTTCTACCACTGTTCAACAATGGCATGTAATTACAATTCTTGATATAATCGTTCACAGCAGGGCGCTCCAGCGCCCACCAAGAGTCACTTTGAGGGCTTACAATGTTGTGGCAAAACCAACACCTTGTTCCGCCATTTCTGCAGAGCATATAGGGCAGGCCCCTACTTTCAAACATCCAACTTACAAACATCTCCTACTTGCAAACGGAAGGAGACAACAGCAAGTAAGATGAAAAAAGACGGACGGCAAAACAAATTATACAGGGGTGATAACCCTTCCCTATGTTTTCAAAAAGCTTAAAAAATTATTTTTTGACTGGAGCTACACTTTAAAAATTTACCAGTTGAAAATTACAAACCGATTCAACTTAACACAACAAACCTACACAGTCCCTGTCTTGTTTGCACTGCCTGTATACTGCTGTTCTGAGTATATAGGGCCTGGGGGCCACACGTATTTCCTTTTTTTAAAATGGGTACGGGGTTCCCCTTAATATGCGTACAAGACCCAAAGGGGCTGGTAATGGGCAGGGAGGGCTACCCATGCCATTTTTCTCAATGATTTTCAACCATATTGCAGGAACCAGATATAACATTAAAACCGCAAGCAGCTTTAAATGATGTTATTTCCATTAAATGTCATTTTGTGCAGGGACTGTTCTAAACACGGGAAACACGTGGCACTTCACAGGCATACTACAGACACCCCCCCAGGCACCATATTTAAAGGAATATTTCACTTTTTTTTCCCACTTTAATCATCATTAAAATCAGTGCTCCCGCCAAAACTGCCTTTTTTAAAACTTTTTTTGCATTGACCCATGTCCCCTGGGGCAGGAGCCAGGTCCCCAAACCCTTTTTAGGACAGTATCTTGCATATTAGCCGTTAAAATTAGCACTTTTAATTTCGAACGTTCGAGTCCCAAAGACTTCAATGGGTTTCTAACGTTCGTACGAATTTGGGGTCCGTTCGAAAGTTCTGGTGCGAACCGAACCGGGGGGTGTTCGGCTCATCCCTAGTTCTGAGCATAAAGCACAGGAAGAGGCCATGGAGGAAGAAGAAAGGAGGGGGTGGGGGAGAGAGGTGTGTCAGAATCACTAGTAGTAGCATTTTGGAGGCGTGGTGGCGGAACAATCTCCAACACTACTGCACCTTGTCCTGCATCCTTCCCAGCTGCCAGCAGAGTCACCCAATGCGCCGTGAAAGACAGGTAATGCCCCTGTCCATGCCTGCTGGACCACGAGTCAGCAGTAATATGCACCTTACCACTGACTGCCCTGTCCAGCGAGGCCAAGACATTGCCTTCCACATGCTGGTAGAGAGCCGGAATCGCCTTCCATGCAAAAAAGTTGCATTTGGGAACCTGCCACTGAGGAACCGCACATTGCACAAACTCACGGAAGGGGGCCGAGTCTACCTACTGAAAAGGCAGCAGTGAAGTGCAAGAAATTTAGCCAAGCTAGCATTCAACCACTGAGCATTTTCCTGGTACAATCTGACATCGGTGTACCGATAGCAAATTGCCTGCAAGTACCTGGCTGTGACACACCTAATTCTACACCTTCGTTCCTCTCAGTGCAGGTTTCAGAGAGGACTGAAGGTTTCAGAGAGGACTGAAGACTACTATGTGATGCACTACTGTGCATCGCATAGTAGTCCATTATGTGTCACTTACCTGACACAGGAGCCAGCTGTCCCCTGTAGTCCGGTGCATCCATGTTCTCGGTGGGGTCTCGCAGCTTCGCCGCTATCATTCGGTGAAGCCGCGATGACGTCACTCCCGCGCATGCGCACGGGAGCCGACACGCGCGGCAGCTCCATTGTTGGAAATGGCGCGCTCAGTGCGCCTGCATGCCGCTGTCTACGGCGCTGTCTTCGGGTAAATATCTCCTAAACCGTATAGGTTTAGGAGATATTTCTTGGACCTACAGGTAAGCCTTAATCTAGGCTTACCTGTAGGTCAAAGTGTGTTGTAAGGGTTTACAACCACTTTAAGTGTGTGTTGCAGCAATTCCTAAAGGAGTGGGATACAACCCGCACACGGAGCCAGTCCACCACTCTATCTGGCTCCCTGGCTGATGAGGCCCAGGAGGATACGGGCCCATTCCAGCCTTACAATGCCTCCCCTGATTCCTCAGACAGTGAGGTGGAGGGAGATGAGTTCATCGGAGGATTACATTTTTCCCTGGTTTCCCCACTAATTAAAGCGGTCAAGGAGGCTCTTAAAGAGGAGCTGCACCTTAAACAAAAAATATTAAAAGTCAGCAGCTACAAATACTGCAGCTGCTGACTTTTAATAAATGGACACTTACCTGTCCCAGGGCCCAGCGATGTCGGCAGCAGATGATGAGCAATCGCTCATCTCTCGCCTGCCCCCACCGCCATCCTCTGTCAGGGAATCGGGAAGTGAAGTGCTTCCGGCTTCACTGCCCGATTCCCTACTGTGCATGCGCAAGTCATGCTGCGTATCTTTACTGGTCCTCGTTGTGTCCTGGGAACTGTGTGTTTCCCAGAACACAACGGGGAAGCGGGGCATCTGTGGCTAGCTGTGGCTAGCTATTCCCGGAAGTGGGTACAGATACCTGGATTATACAGGTATCTGCACCCCTCCCCCCTGAAAGGTGCCAATTGTGTCACCAGAAGGGGGGACGGTTCTGATGAGTTAGGGTGGAGGTCCGCTTTAAGTGGGAAGATGCTTCTACTCCCTCAGCTAAGCAGAAGAAGTTCTTCAGGCATCTGGGGAAGGAATGTTCCAATTTTCCATTCCTTTCTGAATTAAAGGATATTATTGATGAGGAATGGAGCAAGGTAGATAAGAAGACCTCTATGTCAGGTAAAACTTCCAGGTTATACCCCTTCAAGACTGAGGAAGTGAAACATCTGAAAAATGCTCCCCTCGTAGATGCAGCTCTGATGCAGCTGGCCAAGCACATCACTCTTCCCTTAGAAAATGCGGTATGCTTCAAAGATGGTCTTGAGAGAAGAATAGATCAAGACTTGAAGAGGATTTACAGGTTAGCTGGCACAGTTTGCAAACCCACTTTGGCCCTTGCGGCCATGTCCAAAGCCACAGAGGCCTGGATGGAGAATGTAGACTCTGTGCTCAAGGGTGTTTCAGATGATCTGGCCAGAGGCTCAGCAGTCCAAGAATTGAAACCAGCAGGGGCCTTCCTGGAGGAAGCTTCTATCGACCTGATCTGCCTATATGCCCGGACTATGCTATCCTCAGTCATGGCTAAGCGGGCCCTATGGTTGCACCCTTGGCTTGCAGATCCAGCATCTAAGCAGGCCTGGTGTAGGATTCCCTTTGAGGGGTCCTCGTTGTTTGTAACAGGCTGGATTGAGCCATAGCTCGGGCTACAGGTGGGAAATCGGGTTTTCTTCCCCAGGATAGGCATCTGTTTGGTCAGAAGAGGCCTCAAAGCAGAAGACTCAGTACTGAGCGTTCAAGGGAAGTACGCTCTTATAGGCCTGGCCGAGATTTCAGAAAGAATTGGAGAAGAGGTCAGACTAACTTCTGAAAGTCTGCTAAGAGCCATGTGTCCGGTGGTCGAGAGACAGCTAAGTTTTGAGATTGGGCCCGCCCACGCGGGTCGTGTGGGGGCGCGTCTGCTTCTCTTATGGCACGTCTGGGTGGCCTCAGTTTCGGACTACTGGACCATCAAGATGGTCTCCATGGGACACACATGGTCTTTCATCAATACTCCTCCCCCCAAATTTGTCTCCACTCTGCTACCACAGTCAGCTGAAAAGAAGCGGGTGTTACTGTCCTACATGGACTCCCTGATTGTACAAGGGGCCGCGGTGCCTGTCCCAAAAGGCAAAGAGTTCCCGGGGGTTTACTCCCCTCTTTTTCTTGTGCAGAAGAAAAATGGTTCATAGTGCCCCGTGATAGATTTAACTTAGCCAAACAAGTTCATAAGATACGAAAGATTCAAATGGAAACTTTCTCTGCCATCCAACAAGCTGTGCAGGCAGGAGATTAATGATTAATGATTAATTTCAATCCACTTACAATATGCCTATTTTCATGTGCCTGTGGCAGAGGAATTCCACAAATACCTCCAGTTAAGAGTTAGGCAAGATCATCTACAGCAGGGATATGCAATTAGCGGACCTCCAGCTGTTGCAAAACTACAAGTCCCATCATTCCTCTACCTCTGGGTGTCAAGCTTGTGGCTGTCAGAGTCTTGCTATGCCTCATGGGAGTTGTAGTTCTGCAACAGCTGGAGGTCCGCTAATTGCATATCACTGATCTACAGTTTACTTGCCTCCCTTTTTGGTTGACAACCCCACCTCAAGTCTTTTTATTCTTCTGACCGTAGTGGCCCTCATCAGAACAAAAGGAATATGCTTGTACCACTATCTCAACGACCTCCTGCTATTATCTCAAGAGAAGAAGCAGTTATTGATCCACAGAGAGCAGGTTATCACCACACTGCTCAAGTTTGGTTGGCTCCTAAACATAGAGAAAAGCCATCTGGAACCAGTTCAGTGCCTGGTATACCTAGGGGCCCAGTTTGACACTGTAGAAAGCACCACCTCTCTCCCAGTGGAGAAGATCCCAGTCATCCGAGGGAGAATCTCACGGGCTCTGAGCTCCTCACGCCTGAAGGCCTCATAGTGCCTGAAAATTATTGGCACAATGGTCTCTACGACCCCCATGGTCAAGTGGTACCTGTGGAGGTTATGTACTTTCCAGACAGGGTTCCTCCATCAGTGGCATTCAGGAGATGGCAATCAGACCATTCACATAACCTCAGTGATGAGGGACAGCCTCTTCTGTTGGCTCCAATGCAGAAATCTGCTTGCCTGCTAGTGATGGACGAACTTCCGACGGGACGTTTCGCGAACGCGGACTGCGAACGAGGCCGACCGTTCGCGAAACCGAACGTTCGCGGCGGGCCCCATTGACTTCAATGGGAGGCGAACTTCGCAAACCTTTAGGTCAAATTTGCAGCCACAAGATAATTATTAGCTGGGCAAACATAGTCCCACCACATGGCCAATGACATAATACATGTATGAGGTGAATTTGGGATCGATAACTACAAGCATTCTTTTTTTATATGGGAAATTGTTGTGACAATTCAGGACTGTGGAGCGCATGAAGGCAATGGAGGAGAGGGAAGGTCAGGGACCAGGGTAGGCAAAGAAGAGGGTGCAGGAGATGATCACCAGCAGCGTGACATACAGCAATGACACATGCACCGTGATAGAGGCATCTGACAACAGCACCGTGATAGAGGGCACTGACATCAGCAGCGTGACATAAAGCACTGACATCAGCACCGTGATATACAGCACTGACAGCAGCACCGTGATAGAGAGTACTGACATCAGAAGCGTGACATTAAGCACTGACATCAGCACCGTGATATACAGCACTGACAGCAGCACCGTGATAGAGGGCACTGACATCAGAAGCGTGACATACAGCACTGACATCAGCACCGTGATATAAAGCACTGACAGCAGCACCGTGATAGAGAGCACTGACATCAGCAGCGTGACATACAGCACTGACATCAGCACCGTGATATACAGCACTGACAGCAGCACCGTGATAGAGAGCACTGACATCAGAAGCGTGACATTAAGCACTGACATCAGCACCGTGATATACAGCACTGACAGCAGCACCGTAAGCAGCCCCAGGAGGAAGTCAGCACAGCACAGGGATGGTGTGATCCCCTCATAATAAGCAGGCCCAGGAGAAACTCAGCACAGCACAGGGATGGTGAGAGCCCCTCATAATAAGAACCCCCAGGAGGAAGTCAGCACAGCACAGGGATGGTGTGATCCCCTCATAATAAGCAGGCCCAGGAGAAACTCAGCACAGCACAGGGATGGTGTGATCCCCTCATAATAAGAACCCCCAGGAGGAAGTCAGCACAGCACAGGGATGGTGTGATCCCCTCATAATAAGAACCCCCAGGAGGAAGTCAGCACAGCACAGGGATATCATAAGCAGCCCCAGTAGAAATATGACACCGCTCAACCTCTTCAAAGAGGAGGGTAGGGGCATATAGTACGGTGTGCTTTTTTGGGACAAGGAAGTGAGCCAAATGAAGAAAGAAGGTAGTGCACCTAAACCCTATGTATTGTGGACCGATAACAGTCCTTATAGAATAGCAGACTACCTCACTCAACCCTATGTACTGTAGCACCCTAGACCAAGTTACCAGTCCTTATAAGAACTTTTGTGGACCAAGCAGGTTGTGTGTTAGTGATTAGCAGACTGTACGTCAGTCCCTATACCAATGAAGGACTGCTGCAGTATAGGGCAGCAGTCAGCAGTAGTGCACCTCAACCCTATGTATTGTGGACCGATAACAGTCCTTATAGAATAGCAGACTGTACCGCACTCAACCCTATGTACTGTAGCACCCTAGACCAAGTTACCAGTCCTTATAGGAACTTTTGTGGACCAAGCAGGTTGTGTGTTAGTGATTAGCAGACTGTACTTCAGTCCCTATACCAATGAAGGACTGCTGCAGTATAGGGCAGCGGTCAGCAGTGGTGCACCTCAACCCTATCTATTGTGGACCGATAGCGGTCCTTACAGAACAGCAGACTGTACCTCACTCAACCCTATGTACTGTAGCACCCTAGACCAAGTTACCAGTCCTGATAAAGAGCTTTGTGGAACAAGTGAGTTGTGAATGATTAGCAGACTGCAGCAGAAGGGCAGCAGTCAAGTATAATATTCTTTCTATATTTGGAAGAAAGAATATTATACGTGTACAAGCCTATTACCATACCACTGATACCAGTCCTGAAAAGAACCTTTGTGGAACTAATAGTAACAGCAACTCTTTAAACTGACCCTCACTGCCTGACAGACTGCTTCCTTCCTGTCCCTATACAAAGTGTCAAAAAAGAGGAGACTGGAACGATTAGTGGTTACTGGAATAGCTCTTTTGTGGACCTGATAGTAACAGCTAATGATGATGATGATGATGATGACTAAACTGACTGTCCCTGCAGCACACACCGTCCTGTCCCTTTCTCTAAACTGACAAAAGACACTCAGGCTGCTGCAACAATCAGTAGCACAGCAAACCTATATACACCTAACACCTATACCAGTCCTGAAAATAACTTTTGTGTACCAAATAGCTAGCGATTTATCTCTCCCTACTCCACACAGCAACCTTTCCCTATAGTGACAGAAGAAAGAATGTAAAATGGCCACCGGATCGGTGTATTTATAGATTAGGGGGAATGTCCAAGTGTCTATGTGCTGTCATGTCTCAATTGGCTGTCCTGTACCCCATGATGGATGTGTCATCATAGGTCAAAGTTCTTTTACACATTAAACACGTAAGTCCGCCGGGGCGAACGACGCCAATAGGCGAGCGAACGAGCGGACCGCGAACGGCCGAAATTTGCCGCGAAACGACCGCCGGGCGAACCGTTCAGCCATCACTATTGCCTGCCACTCAATTGCTCCCATCTCATGGGTCACGGTCACAACTGATGCAAGCAAGATATGATGGGGGGCCCCCTGCAGGTCAGAACTTGCACAAGGCAAGTGGGATACCCACTTGGTGTGCCCTTCAATCATTTTCTCATCTCCTGAAAGAGGAGTCTGTCTTATTGAGAATGGACAACACCACAGCGGTCTCCTAAGTGAAGAGGCAAGGGGGCACTCGGAGCTTCACACTGCTCCAAGAATGCAAGCCCATCATGACCTGGGTTCAGAAAAACCTGGCCAATATTTCAGCTGTTTTCATCCCCGGAGTCCAGAACGTCCAAGCGGACTTCCTGTCTCCCACACAGTTAGACAACAACGAATGGTCACTTCATTCAGACGTTCAAATGGATCCTGTCCTTGGGAGTCAATCCCGAGTCAATCCCGAAAATGGACCTGTTTGCACCCCCCTGCAACTTCAAAATCAAGAAGTATTATATACGGGGCCATTGCAGCCAGGCAGGGGTGGATGCCTTGACAGATCAGTGGAGCTTCAACAGGGCATACACCTTTCCCTCAGATTATCCTCAGGTTTTTATGGAGACTCCAGGCGGAAGTGGTCGAACTGATGGTGATAGCACCTTACTGGCCAAACAGGCCATGGTTTCCCCTTCTGATCCAGCTCAGCTTCTGGGATTTGGTGCCTCTTCCTCTCAGGCCAGCATTACTGTGACTGACGGTCTGGTTCTCGAGAGGGAGAGGCTGGAACTGCTCGGATGAGCTTCAAGAGTAATTTCCGCTCTCATGAGCTTGTGAAAAGCGAGCAAGAATAAAATCTATGGGAGGTATGCGAGTGACACAGGAGGAGCGGTGTAGGAGAAGGGTCTGACAGTGTGGAGTTCTCTCAACTCTAGAGTATGCCCACAGCGCTGTTCCTGTGCCAGTGCTGGGAGTGCGGGGGGGGGGGGGGGGGTCTTTATGATGAAAGGGGGCTGTCAGTTGTACAGGGGCAGTTTGTGTTGTACAGGGGCTGTTTGTGTTGTACAGGGGCAGTTTGTGTTGTACAGGGGCAGTTTGTGTTGTACAGGGGCTGTTTGTGTTGTACAGGGGCAGTTTATGTTGCACAGGGGCTGTTTGTGTTGTACAGGGGCTGTGTACTATGCAGAGGGTCTGTGTAAAGTTTTTCTTCCCTGAAACTTCCCTTTAATGCTGCGTACACCCGATCGGACTTTCTGGCAGACTATGTCCGACGGGATCAGTCCATCGGACAATCTGATCGTATGTGGGCTAGTCCGATGGTTTTTCAGAAAAAAAAAATCAGATGGACCTAGAAATAGAATGTTTCAAGTCTATCCGACTGACTCAATTCCAACAGACTAAAAATTGCTAAAACCGTCTGTGTGCTAGTCTTACGGACCAAATACGACGCAAGGGAAGCTATTGGCTACTGTCTATTGAACTTCCTGGTTTAGTCCCATTTACGTCATAACGTTCAAAATGAACGGACTTTCGAAAGGACTTAGTCCATTTATGTGTGGCCAAGTCCATTCATTCGGTAAGTCTGTCAGAACTCTGCCGAAAGCCGAAAGGAAAACCGTCGGACCTAGTCTGCCGAAAAGTCTGGTTGTGTGTATGTGGCATTAGGCTCCTTCACACTGGACTTAAAAAACGTAGATTCTACAGGTGTTTGACTTTTTTGTTCTCCTGCCTCTAGAAGCACTTCTATTGTGTTCTATGTGTCTTTATACATTATGACTACTACAGGCGTTTTCTGTCAGGGACATTCAGAGGCAGGAAAAAAAACCTTCTCTATGGCGTTTTCTGGAGAAGTTTAGGAGCTGTAAAAATGTCAGTCTCTCCTAAATGCCTCTTATCTCTTCTGAACGTCAAGTTTCAAGATATTTAAAAAAATAAAAAACAAAAATAAAGGTGTGTTGTCACTGTACATCATTTCCAGGCTTTTGCAGAGGGGGGTGTAGTGCAAAAAACACCTATAAACGAAATGCTCTTAAACTCTCATAGACTCGCCTAAACTATGTACAATATGCCTTCAATTTGAGTCTTTTATGCCATGTTTTTAAGCTAAAAAAATTAACATTTTTTTTGCTCCAAGTGTGCATGAAGCCGCGTACACACGAGTGGACTTTTTGATGGACCAGGTCTGATGGTCTTTCCAAATGAACGGACTTGGCCACACACAAACACACCAATGTCCGATGGATTCGAACGTGATGACGTACGACCGGACTAGAATAAGGAAGTTCATAGCCAGTAGCCAATAGCTGCCCTATTTTTGTCCGTCGGACTAGCACACACACAAACTGATTTTTTGACTGGACATCAGTCCGTCGGAAAGATTTGAAACATGTTCTATTTCTAAAGTCCATCAGATTTTTGGACAGCAAAGGTCCGATGGAGCCCACACACGATCAAATTGTCCGATGGATTCATTCCATCCTACCTCGTCCGTCGAAAAGTCCGGTGGTGTATACGCGGCACTAGGAAAATAAAAAACCTGGGGACTCAGGTGGTGAGGATTCTTCTGTTTCTGTCCTTAATATCGGCTTCACCCCTGGTCACTAATGACACTTATCTCCTACAGGTTCTGGCAGAAGAACGAGCCCAATAATTACAATGGAAGAGAAGATTGTGCTCAACTGAGAGCAGGAAATGGCTTGAATGATATTCCGTGTGATACAACTTTCCCATACATCTGTGAGAAGGAATTACCCTGAATTGTTCTGCTGAACCTCAGAAACCACCTCTTGTCTCCATCTGATCATCTCTTCTCCAGCTTCTTACTACTAATGTAGAATATACTAAAGAGAAATATGTAACCCTCCACTGATTGTCTCCTGAAATCAGTAGACACCTGGCTGATGTGAATCTCTAAAATCAATACTTAAAGGGGTCTAATTTTTTATTTATTTTTTAAAGTGCATAATCAATCATCCAGCACATTGCAAATGCATTCACTTTGTGTGAAATGGTAAAAATGAACATTCTTCGGGCTTTGTTCTCCTCTGAATGAATGATCTTTAGGCAATGTTCTCCTCGTGTTCTTTAGAATGTTCTTTAGGCCATGTTCTCCTCTAAATGAATGTTCTTTAGGCTATGTTCTTTAGGTTATGTTCTCCTCTGAATGAATGTTCTTTAGGTTATGTTCTCCTCTGAATGAATGTTCTTTAGGCTATGTTCTTTAGGTTATGTTCTCCTCTGAATGAATGTTCTTTAGGCTATGTTCTCCTCTGAATGAATGTTCTTTAGGTTATGTTCTCCTCTGAATGAATGTTCTTTAGGCCATGTTCTCCTCTGAATGAATGTTCTTTAGGCTATGTTCTCCTCGTGTTCTTTAGAATGTTCTTTAGGCCACGTTCTCCTCTAAATGAATGTTCTTTAGGCAATGTTCTTTAGGGCCATGTTGTCCTCTAAATGAATGTTCTTTACGCTATGTTGTCCTCTGAATGAATGTTCTTTAGATTATGTTCTCCTCTGAATGAATGTTCTTTAGGCTACTTACTCTTCTCAATTAATGTTCTTTAGGCTATGTCCTCCTCTCAATGAATGTTTTTTAGGCTATGTTCTCCTCTAAATGGATGTTTTTTGGCTATGTTCTCCTCTAAATGAATGTTCTTTAGGCTATGTTCTCCTCTAAATGAATGTTCTTTAGGCTATATTCTCCTCTGAAGAAATGTACTTTACGCTATGTTCTCCTCTGAATGAATGTTCTTTAGGCCATGTTCTGCTCTGACTAAATGTTCTCTTATTATGAACAGTAGTAAAATACCACATTATGGACACTAGATGGAGCTGAGGAGCATAAGAAATACATACTGTATGTGCTTGCAACAAGAGATACATTCTAAGCCCCTGTACACACGGTCAGAGATTTCCACAACCAAATCCGTGGGATTTTGCCTGTCGGATTTTGTCCGTCGGATCTTGTCCGAAACTGTTGCATACACACGGTCGGGCCAAGTTGGCGAAAAATCCGATCTTTCAGAACGTGATGACGTAATTTCGTTACGATGGGACTACATTCAGGCTAGTAGCCAATAGCTTTGATGTAGGAATTTGATCTGAGCATGCGTGGCACTTGGTCCGATGAAAATGCTCTACACATGATCGGAGTATGTCCGTCCAGCCCAGTTGGTCGGAAAATATTTCCAACATGTTGGAAAATTGGGTCGGACGGAGATTCGGATGGAATCAGTCCAATGCATACCACACACAGTCGGATTATCTGACGACACGGTCCGATAAGACGTAATCCGACAGATTATCCGACCGTGTGTACAAGGGCTTACAATTCTAGAGAACGCTAAAAGGAATTAGTAAATAGACATGTGGACAATGGAAACATTTGTTTTGATTTATTTCATATTTGTAGGTTAATAATTTTGTATTGCATATTCATTATATTAGAATAATTTATTCAGAATTAGTTCAGAATTAGTTTTGTTTATTTGGACTAATTTTGTATATTTGTTATTTTCAAATCGATTTGAAAAAACAAAATTTTAATTTTTGAAGACCACTATATTCATTCTATTCTATTTTTTTATATTCTATTCTTTTTCATTATATTCTATTATATTATTTTATTTTCTATTCTACTATATTATATGCTATTCTATTCTGTTTTATTCTATTATATTCCTTTATTTTCTATTCTCTTTTATTCAGTTTTATTCTATTCTATTATAGTATGTTTTATTTTTTTCTATTCTAATATATATATATATATATATATATATATATATATATATATATATATATATATATATATATATATATATATATATATTTTTTTTTTTTCTATTCGTTTATATTTATTTTATTTTTTTCATATTTTATGTTTTTATGTTTTATTATATTGTATTCTATTCTCCTTTATTGTATTCTATTCTATTACTTTATTTTCTATTCCATTTTATTCTACTCTATTCTAATTTATTCTATTATATTCTATTTTTTTCTATTATATTTCTTTATATTATATTTTCTTTTATTCTATTCTATTCTCTTGTATTCTATTTTCATGTTTTATATATTATTATATTATATTCTCTTTTATTTTTATTTTTCATTTTCTATTCTATTTTATTCTATAAAGCAGCCTATGCAGGAATACAAATTTTATTTCCCTTTTATACCTTACTGTATTTTTTGCTTCCATTTCAAATGAATTTTCAAATTCGAATCCGAATTCAGGAAACACATGTTTTTTTATAATTTATTTGGGATTGGTTGAAATTCAGAAAAATCCGAATCTCAGAATAATGAAAATTTCATCCAAATTTTGATTTGTAACAAAACTAATTGCACATGTCTATTAGTAACCAATAGTTACATTACTCCCTTTACAGTTCTCTAGGAATCTTACATTGTATCTCTTGTTATAAAGACGTGTGTACAGTATTTCCAGTGCTCCTCAGCTCCATCTAGTGTCCATTAAGTTGTATTTTACTAATGCCCATAACAAAGCAACATTTACTCAGAACAGAAAATAGCCTAAAAGGACATTAGTTTTTTTTTTTGCCCGAGCAACATAGAACAAATGTACATGTGGATTTGCTGACCCCTTAAAATAACTTTCAAAAGACCTGCATAACAAGGAAATTTATAAAAATGCAAAAGGATATAAAAAGATATCAAAAGCCTTGAATATGCCAGTCAGTACTGTTCAATCACTTATTAAGAAGTGAAAAATTCAGGGATCTCCTGATACCAGGCCAAGGTCAGGTAGACCAAGAAAGATATCAGCCATAACTGGCAAAAGCATTGTTCAGGATACAAAGAAACCCACAGGTAACCTCAGGAGAAATCTAGGCTGGAAAAAGATGGTGTGGTTGTATTTAAACCACTTACCGACCGCAGTACGTATATGTATATCAGCCATAACCCCCATATCTTTTTCCTCAGCCCAGGGGGCTGGCTTTCTCATGAAAGTGGTCCAAGCATCTCATTAGCCACTGGATCGCTTTCAGAATTGGCGGGAGGGGACCTGTTTCTCGGGCTTACCGTTTTTACCAGCGTGCCAAGAAACGATCCAGCAGTGCAGACGGCTGGTCACAGAGGTGAACAGAGACCAGATCATCTCTGATTGTCTCTATGGTCTTGGAGGACATCATGACATCACTTCTGGTCTAAGGCTGAAGTAAACTATTATTATAATTATTTTTTTAAACAAAAGATCTATTTTATTTTTAATCTTTTGCTTTTAAAAGTAAAGGAGAGATTTGGGGGCTTTTTGACCGCAGATCTCTCAATAAAGGGAACCTGTCATCATTATTTATATTACAAGGGATGTTTATATTCCTCGTAATAGAAATAAAAGTGATTAAAAAAAACTAAAAATGAAAGGGACAGTGTAAAAAAATTGAAAATAAAATAAATAAGAAAATAAAAAATAAAGACCTCCTTGGTCTAGCGAACGCACACGTAAGTCACACACACGTGTAAACAGTGTTCACACCACACATGTGCGGTATCACTTTAAACATTAGAGCGAGAGCAATAATTCTAGTGGTAGACCTCCTCTGTAAGTCAAAACATGCAACCTGTAAAAAATTATTACCGCGTCACCTGTAGATATTTTTAAGTACCGTAGTTTGCCACCATTCCACGAGCGTGCGCAATTTTACAGCGTGAGATGTTAGGTATCTATTTGCTCGGTGTAACCCCATATATATATATATATATATATATATATATATATATATATATATATATATATATATATATATATAATGTGTGTGGGTTATAAGTAATTTTCTAGCTAAAAATACAGATTTTTACTTGTAAAAAAACTAAGTGCCAGAAAAGGCCCGGAGCACAACACGATGATGCTTGAACAAAGATGAGCTGCATGGTGGAGTTGCCAGAAAGAAGCCCCACCAGGCTTTTTTGTGGTTGTTTTTAGCCTGAAAAAAATAAACTAATGTAGACACCACATCCAAAAGCTCTAAGGCTGAAACATATGACACATAGATATCATTTAAAGCCAGAAGATTAGAACAAGAGCCAGGCATTCTGCATTTCAAATGGAAGTCTAAATATTCCTCTTTATGGTAGTTTTCTTTAAAGTGACCCCGTCACCTCCCCACAGAAAGTTTACCTTATTTTGTTGCTTATGTATTGTTATACTAGAGGTATGTGGAATATGTTACAGGGAACCCTTCTGTCATTATGTAACCGTTTATATCACTGTGCTGTGTATAGTAATGTTTTAGTGAGGTAGCGGGCTGCCCAGGGGCTAGGAAAGCTAACTCCCGGGTGTTCATGGCTCTCCTCCCTTGTGATGGGCTATAAATACAAGAGGGGGCAGCCTATTAGGAGTTGTTGGACCTTCACATGGGAACGGATAGGAAGATTTGCACTAGAATGTAGTTCCACTCTGAACATTGTTTCCTTGTTGGGGTACCCAGTCGGGGTGCCAGAAGTTGGAACATGAACTTCATTGGGGTAAATCTTCCTAGCTAAAAGGTATGATTTGGGCATCCTGAATTAGAATAGAATAGAACTGTTATATTAATCCAATAATTACAAGAAGTTTAGGTCATACCGCCCAACCATCCCGGGTTCGTCGGGACTGTTCCAGAATTTCAAGTTAATCCCGGTGTCCCGCAAATCCAGACTGAATCCCACAGCAAAGCCCAGTGCTGGAAAAGCTTCTGGCACTTGACTCCAACTGGCAGTGTGTGCCAATCTGCAGCTCAGACTCGCTTAGTGCCCAGCCAGCACAACCCCACCCCCAACCCACCCACTCACCCACCACTAGGTCCACCATCTGCTCTACACATTGGAAGTGGAAGGGAGGGTAAATTTGCTCAACCTCCACCCCGTGTCCCCCTGTGTCCGCCCACAAACCCCTGGTGTGCAGCCAATGCTTTGGCTGTGAAGGGGTTGTGTGGGTGTGCATTTTGAAGTAGTGCACACAATGTCGCTGCCTTAAACTCTGGAGAACAGTCAGCCTCGGTTGAGTGAACTCACCCCTCTCTCTCTTCCTGCCTTCCATGTGCCATAATGATCCTTCCTGCCTTCCATGTGCCATAATGATCCTTCCTGCCTTCCATGTGCCATAATGATCCTTCCTGCCTTCCATGTGCCATAATGATCCTTCCTTCCATGTGCCATAATGATCCTTCCTTCCATGTGCCATAGTGATCCTTCCTGCCTTTCATGTAGCATAGTGATCCTTCCTGCCTTCCATGTGCCAAAGTGATCCTCCCTGCTTTCCACGTGCCATAGTGATCTTTCCTTCCTGCCTTTCATGTACCATATTGATCCTCCCTTCCATATAACAGTGATCCTTCCCTCTCTCCAATCTCTCTTCCTAAGGGTTGGTTCACACTGGAGACTCCGGCTTGTGGCAGAACTATCAAACCATATTTTATAAGTACAAGCAAGTCCAAGTTTTGTTTAACCACGGCCCATAAGCCCATCCCACTATCATGTTTGGCCACACCCACTGTTTTGCTGCGGTGGGCATAGCAGGCCGCAGGTCACTGTCTCCCTGAAAGTACCCTCATTCTGCAGTTTAAAAGTTGGGGGGTACGGTTTAGGTAAACATTCCCCAAGCTACTAGATGCCTGGTCTGAATTTCCTACCAAACGGGTGCATGTAAGGTGTACAGAAGAACGGGGCTTACATCAGGGGATAAGCACTACCAAGTGTTAACAAATGGTGAATGCCACAGAATGAGAGACCATCTTGCCATTGCCATGAGTGACCAGTGGCGTGTTTGGTGCTAAAGCTGCCAGCAGTTGAGTGTACTTGTGACTTGGCAGGGATGTGCTCTTTTAGTGAGGGGGTTTCTAGGCACAATCCCCCCACTCTGGAGGCTGGTGCCCTATCCCTGGGACTGGCATCATGTCATGGAGCTCCTATGTATCAAGTCTGTATGTCATAGGGAAGAATAGGAAGGAGGATCCTCAGAAATACAGAACCTCAGCAAGTTTATGGTTGATACTAACAAAAACTTGTATGTGACACTCCTTCCCCCAGTGGTAGTGAACGCTTACCAGCTCAGTTGGACCTCTGAATAAACAGATGGTCAAATGCGCATGTTCACACTTCCCGTGTGCAGGGTTCGTTATTTCCACATATAGATACAGCAGTACTCCAGATCTTTAAATTACTTGCAGCCAGCTCCAGGATAGAAAAATGGATTCACTCCAGATGTCAGTAGGTGCGTTTGCATGAACAAAGTCCGGGAGCAGAAAAAAAGGGGAAAAACATGCAGAGAGGCGATCTAAGTGTAGCAATGAATAGATCGCTTTATTAAAATATTCATAAAAATAAAAATAGAAATAGAAAGGATTTTTGTTTGACACAGACAAAGTATAAAAAATCCTCCAGTATCAGAAGTCCACAATATAGTCAAATGAAATAGCTGATAATGGGATTTTTATATACAGCTTACCTGTAAAATCCTTTTCTTGAGAGTACATCACGGGACACAGGAGCTTCATTACATAGTGGGTTATATAGGCACCTCTGGTGATTGGACACTGGTTGACCCTAATTAAAGAGAATTTCTCCCCTATATAACCCCTCCCATTTGGGAGGCACCTCAGTTTTGTAGCAAAGCAATAAGAAACCACGTAAAACCCAAGAGGGGCGGGAGCCCTGTGTCCCGTGATGTACTCTCAAGAAAAGGATTTTACAGGTAAGCTGTATATAAAAATCCCATTTTCTTGATCATACATCATGGGACACAGGAGCTTCATTACATAGTGGGATGTCCCATAGCAATGCTCAGGTTGAGGGGAGGGAGACACAGATCATAAATATAGACCTAAACTGCAGCCTGTAGTACACTGCACCCGAAGGCGATATCCTCTTGCCCTCTGACATCCACCTGATAGAATCTGGTGAATGTGTGGACTGATGACCAAGTCGCAGCCTTACAGATCTGAGCCAGGGAGGCCTGGTCATGCACTGCCCAAGAAGCACTGATAGCCCTAGTAGAGTGCGCTTTCACCTGAAAAGGAGGAATCTTCCCCTTTAAGCTATAGGCCTGAGAAATAACCTGTCTGATCCACCTCGAGAGAGTGGACTTTGACGCTGCCTGACCCCTTCTAGGGCCTTCTGGCAGAATAAATAAACAGTCAGTCTTTCTTATCTGAGCAGTTGCTTGAAGATAAAGACTGATTGCTCTAACCACATCTAAAGTGTGTAAGGACTCTTCCTCTATGGACTGAGGATTTGGAAAAAAGGATGGTAGGATTATATCCTGATTCAGATGGAAACCTGAAACCACCTTAGGTAGGAAGGACCTGTTGGGACGCATAACCACCCGGTCCTTATGGATAATTAAATAGGGCTCTTTACAGGAAAGAGCTGCCAATTCTGATACCCTTCTAGCCGTGGATATGGCTACTAGGAAAACCAGCTTCTTTGTCAAGAGAGCTAAAGAAGCCAGATGCAGAGGTTCAAATGGTTGGGCTTCTAAGGCCGAGAGAACCAAATTCAGATCCCATGGGCATACCGGAGGTTTGACTGGCGGTTTTATTCGCATAGCCCCCTGGATAAAAGCCCGTACTAGGGAATGTGATGCAAGCGGTCTTTGAAAAAAGACCGATAGGGCCGAAATCTGCACCTTGATGGTGCTTATGGCCAAATTCATTTCAAGGCCTAATTGGAGAAAGGCCAAGATTCTGCTAATGACATACCTTCTAGGATGCCATTTCCTGGGTTCACACCAGGAAACATATGCCCTCCAGATCTTGTAATAGATACGCCTGGAGGCCGGTTTTCTGGCATTGACCAGAGTGGAAAGGACTGGCCCCGAAAGACCACGGCCTCTCAAAATGTGGGTCTCAGCAGCCAGACCGTCAAATTCAGACTGCGTAAAGCAGGATGGCAAATTGGACCCTGTGAGAGCAGATCTGGCCGGAGAGGGAGGGTCCATGGCCTGCCCACTGCCAACTTCATGATTTCTGCGAACCATGGTCGCCTGGGCCAAGCCGAGGCCACTAGAAGGACCGACTTCGCCTCCCTCTTGACCCTTCCCAGGAACCGTGACAGTAGCGGGCTCGGGGGGAAGGCATAGATCAGATTGTACTGATCCCAGGGAACCGTCAGAGCATCTGACCCCTGAGCAAGTGCATCTCTTGTCCTTGACACAAAGTTGTCCAGTTTCCTGTTGAATCTGGACGCAAACAGATCCACGTCTGGAGTGCCCCACTTGTAACATATGTCTCGAAACACATCGGGGTGCAGAGCCCATTCTCCTGGGCACAACTGCTGGCGGCTGAGATAATCCGCCTGCCAATTCTCCACTCCTGGGATGAAGACTGCAGAGAGGCACGGAACATGCTCCTCTGCCCAGAAAAGTATGCGATTCACCTCCTTTTGGGCCACCAGACTTCTGGTACCGCCCTGGTGATTGATATAAGCCACTGCGGTGGCATTGTCGGACTGAATCCGAACTGGGAAGCCTCGCAGTCTGTGAGACCACTCTCTGAGTGCCATGTAAACTGCCCGAATCTCGAGGATGTTTATGGGCAGCAGACTTTCGGTCGCAGACCATTTTCCCTGCGAGCATGTTCCCTCTAATACGGCTCCCCAGCCTGTCAGGCTGGCATCCGTTGTGACAATCTTCCATGAGAGGGGAAGAAAAGTTTTGCCTTTCAGCAAATTTCTGGTTTGTAACCACCAGACAAGACTCTTGCGTGCCCGGGGGGATAAACGCATAGGAAGATCCAGGGATTGGGGCTTCCTGTTCCAAATCGCAAGGATGCATCTTTGCAGGGGCCTTGAGTGGAACTGGGCGAATGGGACGGCCTCGAATGAGGCGACCATCTTTCCCAACAGTCTCATACATAGGCGAATAGAGGAAGATCTTCTGCCCAGAATCAGGCGCACCAGATCTCCAATGGCCAAGGCCTTTGGCCCTGGAAGGAACACCCTGCCCTGAGCGGTGTCGATAATGAGACCCAAGTAATCCAACCTGGTGGTCGGTTGCAAAGACGACTTTTCTAGGTTTATAATCCAACTTAGGCGGCCCAGATGTTCTAGCGTTCTGGTGACGCTGCGACTTAGGCTCGTTGTAGTTCTCTCTACGAGAAGCAAGTCGTCTAGGTAAGCCATGACGGCTATGCCCTGAACTCTTAAGATTGCTAAGAGAGGGTCTAGAATCTTCGTGAAGACTCGGGGGGCCGTAGCTAGGCCGAACGACAGGGCCACAAATTGAAAATGGCGCTGCTCTACCGCGAACCTTAGAAACTTCTGGTGTGCGGGAAATATTGGCACATGGAGATATGCATCTTTGATATCTATTGATGCCATGAATTCTCCTCCCTGCAGGGAGGAGACCACAGTACGTATTGACTGCATCCGGAAGGTCTGGATGTGTAGAAACCGGTTTAAGTCTCTCAGATCCAAGATAGGTCTGACACTTCCGTTTGGTTTTGGAACGGTGAAGAGATTCGAATAAAAACCTGAACCCTGATCTTTCGGGCTCACTTCTACTATCACACCTTGGGATAGTAACTGATCTAAGGCCAGGAATAGCGGTTTCCGCTTTATCGGATCCTTGGGGATCCTTGACCTTAGAAAACGAGAAGGTGGAATCTTCTGAAACTCTAGCTTGTAGCCCAGAGATACTGAAGAGATCACCCATTTGTCCTGAATCTCCTCCCGCCAGGCGCCTGCAAACTGCAGGAGCCTTCCCCCCACTCTGCCGAGCGGGGGCGCCCCTTCACAAGGAGGTTTTGGAGGTCTGCTTGGCAGGCTTCCGCCCCCAAGTCTTTTTCTGTCCCTGGGCTCGGCCCTGAGGCTTTCTAGCAGCGGAGGGCTGGGAAGGCCATCGCCACTGTTTAGAGCTTGATGCTTCGGGAGAAAGAGTACGCCTGAATGAAGGACGTTTACTCTTTTCGACTGGAAGGAGTGTAGATTTACCTCCCGAAATATTTTGGATGAATTTATCTAATTCTTCTCCAAACAAACGCTCCCCTTTAAATGGGAACCCAGCCAAATGCTTCTTGCATAACATTTCAGCAGCCCAATTCTTTAGCCATAGAGCCCTACGCATGTGTACCAACATGAGGGATAAGCGTGATGCTTGTTGGACAGAATCCAAAATCGCATCAATTATGAAACATAAGATGCGAGGCATCTCTGCATATTTCTCTACTTCCTCACTGGGGAGGAGTTCAAACATTTGTTTGACCTGCTCCTTAAGGAACTGACACAACCCCACGGCTGCGACTGTAGGTTGCACCACAGCGCCGGCCATGGAAAAGGAGGCTTTTAACAAGGTTTCCAGCCTTTTGTTAGCTGGATCCTTAAATACCTGCGCATTATCCAAAGGACAAGTTAGGTTTTTATTCACACAAGAGATAGCCGCATCGACAGATGGGGCCCCCCATTTCTTGGTGAAACTTTCCTCCACGGGATAATACATGGAAAACCTCTTGGGAGGAGTAAACAGTTTATCGGGATGTCCCCAGTCCTCATACATCAAGTCACCCATTAAAGGATGAATTGGGAAGGAACAAGCAGTCTGTGGGGCTTTCCTGACTCCCAGGGAAGAGACAGAGGATGTAGCAACTTCAGCAGCTGGCATTCTGAACGTGGTACGCACCAATTCAGTATAATACTGCACCTGCTTTCTGAGTGCCTGGGAGGAGGGGACTAACTCCTCATCCTCTGACTCATCCGACTGCTCATGATCCCTATCCAAAGATAGGGATCTCTCCTCATTTTCAGAACAACTGTCTGAGACAGGGATTTCAGCAGAGGGAGGGGATCTACCCCTTTTTCTGCTATCTTTTAGGGAAGCAGAAATAAAATTCATTATCCTCCCTTCAAAACTCTCCAATGTAGCCCTAAGGGAGTCCTCAGTGACATAGACCGGGGCTGCGACATTAGGAGAGGCTGAAAAGCCTGAAAGGGGCACTGACTCGTCTTGAGATGCAGGCTCCAGTCTTGCAGAGGGGGATGGTAATTTGCATGCACCTTTGGAACCCCTGGACCTAGGCGGTGATTTTCCAGTGCTTTTATTACCTGCCCCTGAAACCCTCTTACGAGGAGACATAGTACTGAGCTACAAAGCAGAGGTACTAGTACAAATGCAATCACTTGTTGTGCTTAAAGTCTCACAATAAATCAATATAAGCTTAACTGCACAACCTGATGCTGAGTAGGTGTCTTAAGGTTCGCCTGGATCCAATCCCACGGATGCTTACAGCCCACAGCTCCTGTGTCTCACCTTACAGTCCCCTGACGCTCTGGGCTTTTTAAAACGGCCGTTTGGCGCCTGCACTACAGCATTGAGCACACTAATCGTGCACAGCTGGCAACCACACCCCCCCCCCTCCATTAGGCCGGGAGCGCGCCCGGCGCGCATGCACGCGCCCGCGCGCGTGCACGAGGACCGCGGGATCCGGGGGGGGAAGGAGAACCCAAAGGGAGCAACGTGGGACCCCTGACCTGCGTGGGACCCCTTTTTTAACTTTAACTGTGGCAGGAACTGTAAGGAGACGTGAGTAGCTGGGAGAACCAGGCATTCACTGAGCGTGTTTGTATTGAAAGGCATGTAAGTATGCATCAGGCTGCTCTTACTCCCTCAAGTGGTGGAAACCAGGTAAGACATACAACTACTCACAATGAAGAAATCCATTCATATATTAAAAATATATAGGATGACTTCCCTTACCTGTTCCCCGCCGCAGGAATTGCTGATCTCAGACCAATTCCAGCCTTCACCCATCACGGCGGGTATTGTTAGCCAACCTTCAGGCGTATCTGGGGTTCTTACGAAAAGATCCTCCTACCTGGGCCTTGTAAAAAGCTCTGCCAGAAACTTACGGGCGCCCTGAGTAAACAGTACCCCAAGTCTGGTTGTCCCAGAGCCCAGTCTTCCAATGGAGAGGACTTACAGGCAGAACCTCGTTTCTTCGGCAGACGAGGCCCGGGTACCATACCATCTTGGGAGTCAAATATCGGCCCGAGGTATGGATCCGGTTTGTTATAGCCCTTCGGCCCTCGCCGGGACCCGCATAGAGCTAAGTTTTACGTGACCATCGACCAGACACTGGCGAAAAAACTGAGGTGCCTCCCAAATGGGAGGGGTTATATAGGGGAGGAATTCTCTTTAATTAGGGTCAACCAGTGTCCAATCACCAGAGGTGCCTATATAACCCACTATGTAATGAAGCTCCTGTGTCCCGTGATGTATGATCAAGAAAAAATGGCTGTCCGTACAGCTTAAAGCCACTAGATGTCAGTGGTGGTCCACCAGTGATATTAAGTCAATAGCTGAAACAAGTGGCTGAAAACGGGTACAGCACCAGATACAATTACAAAGAAAAAATTGTTTGTAGCAAAGAGCAGCGCAGATTAGACGGCGGGTGACGTCCGTGGTTAGCTCCTCCCCCGTACGTACGTTACGTCCTATCACTGGGGTGTCAGTGGCAGTTAATCAGTTCCCACTCAGTGTCAGTTGGCGTCATAAGTCGCTGATCACCGTCATTACTATTATAAAAATAAATAAAAATTCCAGTATGTATACACCTTTCTTTGTAGACACTATAACTTTCAGGCAAATGAATCAATATACAGTACGCTTATTGGGATTTTTTTTTTTTTTATAATTCAATTTGTTTTTTTATAATTCAATTTTTATAAACATTTTTTACATTTAGGACAAACCATACAATACTATACAAACAGATATATAAAAACAAAGAAAAAAATTAAAGAGTAGACTGTATATATACACTTTTATCTTTGCTCTTCTACGTTAAATCACTTTTCTTAATGATATAATTTATCTAATAAACCCTTCTATACAATATTTAGAACCAAAGACGTGTAGCAGAATACATTTTGACCTACATTTATGAAGAAATTTTATTTTTTTATTAGATATGTTTTATAAAAGAAAGTAAAAACAAATATATATATATATATATATATATATATATATATATATATATATATATTTATTTATTTTTGTATTTATTAATTTTTTATCAAAATTTTACTTTTTTTTCGTTTTTCAAATAAATAATAATAAAAAAAACTCAGTGGTGATCAAATATCACCAAAAGAAATTTTAAATTGAAAAAAAATGCTTTAAATTTCATTTGGGTACAGTGTTGCATGACCGAGAAATTACTAGTTAAAATAAAGGAGTTTTAAATAGCAAAAATTGGCTGTGAAGGGGGTAAAATCTTCCGGAGATGAGGTGAATAAGAAGGTAATCCATACTTAAGTTTCTGGCATTCATCAAAATCTGCCTCTTTGCTGCTCTCCATCTTCTGCAGGCACTTCTGGAGTGCAGCATCATGGCGGACTTTGAAGACTCGGCCACTGGAGAGTTAAATATGGATTTAGGGGTTGGGCTTTGTTTACAGGTGTTCCTATGAGGACAGGGTCACTTTAGTAAAAAAGTTGAAAAATCTGAACTTGAGAAGAGTTGGCGGCAGGTTTTTATATATTCTGCTCTTTTATAAGCACGCTAAAAAAATGGACTGTGTCCATTTTTTATGCTAATTATAAATCTTTGGTCTTTGCGCTCTTTTAAATAAAATGCTACCATGATGAACATTGGATTGTGTCAGTTTCTCAATTAAAAATAATAATAAATGATCAAACTTTTGGATGTCAGGTTGCTGAGATGATCCATGCAGTCAAGCAATGACCACATCTACATGTAGCGGTACCCCCATTGGGGCTGCTGAATTGTTCTCTTTCCCACTGGCTATCCTGATTCCCGGTTACTCAGGGCTACCCCTTACCTCTGACACCTCAGGTTCCATGTTTTCAGTAAAAGGTCACACACACAATTGTGATTGAATAATGTAATTAGTTTACTGGAAAGAGATTTAGTTAAATGGAGAAACACCTCTCAAATTCACTTATACAAAACAAACAGTGGCAATAAAGATATTATCAAATGTTCACCCTAACACACACTGAATAAATGGTGTGTACAGATGCGTCTCCAAGTGGGACTGATGCTCAGGGTGGTAACACCTTAACACTGGGCACCTTCCCACTTCCAGTACAGTTGCACAAACACCCACCGAACCTGCAGTACACTAGCAAGCACTACAAAGAAACAATACAATACAGTACATATGCTCAAGAGCTCCCCTTGCAGTGCAGTTCTTCAGCTAGCCATATTATACTGCAGTATTTGTAATCCAGTGAGTGAGCAGATGATAACGTAACATGAAGTGGTAGATAAACTATGAACTTGGTTAGGCAACACACTTGTAAACTCCCTCTTGTGAGGATGCGACTGAACCGTAGTTCAGCGTCTAATGGAGCACAGGCTTTGAGGCCTGGTTAAACAATGTCTATTTAAACGAGACGGCTCCTTAGAACTGCAGGTCTCAGCAACACTTTAAAGTAATATGCACTGTGTAGTTAAGTGTTTGATAAATCTTGGGCAACAGCCCTCTCACCACACCAGGCCTGGGAAGTTGGATTTGCTCTGCTACCGTGATCTCAATCCTGCTTCCAGCCAGCACCGTCACGCTGCACCGCTCCGCAAGATGACCGGGAATCCTCGGTTGACTCCGTCAGGTGTTCTGGATCCTCCGATCTGATCACGCTGCTGGTCCAGCACGCTGTGGTGTAAACTTCTCCGGTGGCTTTCTGTTCTGCTCCGCGGCAAGCAGGCCACGGCTCCTCCGAACACACCCACCCGCAGGTCACTGCAGGCAGGTCTCACGTCCCAGGCAGAAGAGACCCTCACATGTCACGCATGTCCTTTAAATAGCCCTACCCACCAGGCAACTCTGCCACAGAGGGCTCTCTGGGTAGGTAAATGAGGCACTGTGGGTAAGTAAGTCTCTTGCAGATGACCCCTGAGGTCACTTCCTGTTTTTCTTTTTGTCCATGCTCTTCTGTGTCCATTAACAGTCTATCTTCACACATGTAAGTTGACCACTAGAGGGAGCCATTTGCTTAAGAGACAATACAGTACTAGTTCATATGAACACTCCCTGCAATGTGTCCTACATTTAACAAAACATGGCTACACACTCCCCCTGCCTTGATTCTTTGGTCCCCAAAGATAAAATTCAAGTTGTCTAATGTTATGAAGCAGATTATAATCCTAATCCCACTTCAAGCTGGACAAATAGTCACACTTCTGGACAACTTCTAATCAGCTCGTACACATCAGTGGTGAGTTCACAATCAATTTTTGAAAAGGCCAAGGCAATTGCCGTATCCCACCCTTCGGTGTCAGAGGTTAGAGTAGAGCTGCCCCCTACCCAATTGACGGTAGAGGGCGCAACTTCAGGAACTGATCTATGAACAGTGTGAACCTGTTCTTCAGAACTCTCTCTCAACGTATCAGATGTGAGTCTCTGCGGCGGATGCACATTCCTTCTCAATCTCATGTTTAAAGTACTTTCATCTTACTGAATTAAGTCTTTAACTTCGTCTTGGTCTTCTATTTGGACATTCACACGACGGAAGGATCTCGAGTTTCAATTGCAGAGCCCTGTCTTAACTCTTCCGTTTCTGGTACTGATGGTACTTCGCTGGAAAAATCCATCAAGTCTCCAAACTGTTCTTCAGGGTCCATTGTCTCAACTGCAGCATCTATCATTTTTCCAGTTGACAATGACTCCTGAAATTCCCGCTCAAGGAATCTCTTGGCCTTTTTTCCTTGTGACTTTCTGTTCTATCCTTTCTGCCGGACTGAAAATTTACCCCTTTTCCTCATCCCAGAAATCAGTAGGCACAGACACTATATCATCTTCTTCCATCTCTTTCTCCCCTGATGATAGTGCTGAACTAATGGGTTGTGATTGTTCATCACTCTCTTCAGCTCCTGCTAGTGTTGTCCTTTGCAAACGTGTACAGGCCAGAGTTTGCCTTTGAGGAGATTTCTGAGGAGCTGTTGGAACTCTTACTGCATCAGACAGCGGTAACAGATGATTCCAATGCCATATCTTCCTTGGTCCAGTCTCTTCCTCTGGTCGGATCTGATATACTGGCAACCCAGGAATCCGTTTACACACAACATACGGCTGCCACAATTGTCCCCTTTCAGGGGGGGAGGGGGGTGCATTTACCTGTATAATACAGGTATCTGCACCCACTTCCGGGAATAGACTCCCGCGAGAGTCACGCCCTTCCAGCACTCCCCCCGCTGTCTCCTGGGAAACACACAGGTCCCAGGATATAGCGGGGTCCACTTACAATGCGCAGCGCGACTTGTGCAAGCGCAGTAGGGAACCGGGAAGTGAAGCCACAATGCTTCGCTTCCTGATTCCCTCAATGAGAATGGTGGTGGCAGCAGCCGAGAACCGGGCTATTGCTCGGCTTCGGCTGCCGACATCGCTGGACTCTGGGACAGGTAAGTGTCCATTTATTAAAAGTCAGCAGCTGCAGTATTTGTAGCTGCTGGCTTTTAATTTTTTTTTTTTTTTTTTTTAGGTCGACTCTCTCTTTAACCACTTGAGATCCGCGCTATAGCCAAATGACGGCTACAGCGCGGATCTCCTTTTCCGGGACGACGTCTATTGACGTCGTCCCGTGCACGAGCGGCCTGTGCGCCCCCTGAGGGGCGCGCACGGCGCGCTCTGTGATCGGCGGGTCCATGAGACTCGCCTGATCACCGATCCGTGCAAGGGGTCGATCCCGACCCCTTATCACGTGATCAGCTGTCAGCCAATGACAACAGCTGATCATATGATATAACGGAGCCGGTAATCGGCTATTATTCCTCCTCGCGCTGTCAGCACGAGGAGAAAAAAAAAAAGCCGATCACCGGCGGCCGTGATCGGGACATCAGTCCCGATCACGGCCAGCCCTGCTAGTGCCCACCTGCCCCCTGCAGTGCCACATGTATTAAAAGTAAGTGCCCCCGTCAGTGCCACCCAGCAGTGCCCACAGTGCCACCCAGCAGTGCCCACAGTGCCACCCACAGTGCCACCCAGCAGTGCCACCCAGCAGTGCCCACAATCTGCCTCAAAGGTGCTGCACCCCAGTGCCACATATCCGTGCCCATCAGTGTCATCTACCAGTGCCCAGCAGTGCCGCCCATCAGTGCCCAGCAGTGCCACCTATCAGAGCCACCTATCAGTGCCACCTATCAGTGCCCATCAGTCCCATCTATCAGTGGTACCTATCAGTGCCCATCCGTGCCACCCATCCATGCCACCCATCTGTGCCACCCATCCGTGCCATCTTATCTGTGCCCATCTTTGCCCATCAGTGCCACCTTATCTGTGCCCATCGGTGCCGCCTTATCTGTGCCTATTAGTGCCGCCTTAACTATGCCTATCAGTGCCCACCAGTGCAGCCTATCAGTGCCCACCAATGCAGCCTATCAGTGCCCACCAATGCAGCCCATCAGTGCCCACCAGTGCAGCCCATCAGTGCCCACCAGTGCAGCCCATCAGTGCCCACCAATGCAGCCTATCAGTGCCCACCAGTGCAGCCTATCAGTGCCCACCAATGCAGCCCATCAGTGCCCACCAGTGCAGCCCATCAGTGCCCACCAATGCAGCCTATCAGTGCCCACCAATGCAGCCCATCAGTGCCCACCAGTGCAGCCTATCAGTGCTGCCTAATCAGCGCACTTCAATGAAGGAGAAAAATGACCCGTTTGCAAAATTTTATAACAAACATGATTTTTATTTTTTTTTGCATCTTTTTTTGTTTGTTTAGCAAAAAATAAAACTCCGAGCTGTGATTAAATACCACCAAAAGAAAGCTCTATTTGTGGGAAAAAAATGATAAAAATTTCATTTGGGTACAGTGTTGTATGCCCGCGCAATTGTCATTCATAGTGCATCAGCGCTGAAAGCTGAAAATTGGTCTGGGACTGAGGGGGGTTTAAGTGCCCAGTAAGCAAGTGGTTAAAGAAAAAAGGGAATATTTGGGACTTTAAATGAGACGCAACGGGGAATATTGTGCCTCCATTCTCCAGCTTATGCAAAAAAGAGGGGGGGAGAGGGGGGTAGAGCAAGGTCCTGTTAAATCGTTCCAGTTGAGGATCACCTTGAGGGTGATAGGGCGTAGTACAGGATTTCCTGATGCCCAGAAGAGTACACAGCTGATGTACTAAACTATTCTCAAAGTCCCTTCCTTGGTCTGACTGGATCCTCGCTGGAAGTCCATAATGTACGAAAAACTTCTCCACGAGCACCTTGGCTACTGTACTGGCTTTCTGATCCTTAGTAGGATAGGCTTGCACATAGCGGGTGAAATAATCTGTTACCACCAGAATGTTACTTCTTCCACCTATATCGGGTTCCAAGTACAGAAAGTCAATGCAAACAAACCCTAGGGGTTCCTGACACTGTAGATGGCCCATAGAGGAATACACGAGAGACAGGAATGACAATAACTCTCAACTTTTGGTAGATTAGGCCAATAAAACCTATCCCTAATTAACCGGAAAGTTCTTTCTGTACCCAGGTGGCCATGCTCATCATGAAGGGATACTAGAACGGTAGTACGGTGTTTTTTTGGAAAGAACAGCTGCCACCTTTCTTCCTTATTCTCAAGGAGGCAAGATCAATATACTACTCCATCCCTGATTTTCAACCGATTACATTCTCTATGTAGGACCTTTTCCCCGGAAAGCCCATGTGGTACCAATATTCAACAAAGGTCCAAAACATATACCTAGGAACTAAAG